>NC_136689.1:26869416-27469416 GCF_903797595.1 Erithacus rubecula | reverse complement strand
AAGAAATTCTTCCCGATGTCCAACCTGAACCCGCCCTGGTGCAGTTTAAGACTGGGCTCTCCTCCTGTTTCCTGGGAGAAGAGGCCATCCCTCATCTGCTACATCCTCCTTTCAGGCACCTAAAAGAGCGATAAGGCCTCCCCTGATTTCCTTTTCTCCACACTAACTCCCAGGAGTTTAACTGTTTGCTTTTGTGGACAGTAAAACTGTCAGAATTTTCCGCTGTCTGGCATTTGAAAACCATTTTTGCTTGTGTGTTCTTTTATGCCGTTATGGAACTGGTACACGTGTGCCCCTGGAATTGCCCGTGGAGCAGAGCTCGTGTGAAGCGTCAACATGGAGCAGAAAGGAAAATAATACATCAAGGGTTCCTCTGATGCAGAATTCTGCAGATAATTCACAAGATCATTGAGAAATCATTACTCCTTAGTTCAGACAGTGCACTGCCTTCCAAAGTTTGCGGTTTCTAGAACATGAGACACAGGTTTTGTGCAGTTTCTAACATTCATCACAAGGTATATACAAAATATGCATTATTAAACTTTTAACAGTTTATGCTGTGATCTTACTGACAGTTCACTGGCCACAGTAAAACTGTTTTGCTTATGATATGTATGTAAATTCATGAGCTTCATTAAGAGTAAGGAAATACCTGCAATGAAGCCACTTTAAAGCAGCATCTTGATTTCTGCTGTTGTTGCCCATCTCAAATCACAAATCATGTCAAACTCCCATCATTATGAGGTGGAAAAATATTATTATAAAAACTAAAGGCATCCTCTGTTTTTTTTATTTGTCATTTGGTTTTGAACCTTCAGGGTGCCTTTCACATTTAGACTTTTTTGTCACAATTGTAAGGACTGAGTTTCATTTAGCAAGGATTCTGTGTCTTAGATGATTCCAAGGGCCAGATGTAACTTAATATCAGAAGACTCGTGATAAAACCACGGGTGTGTCCTATCTTTAAAGGAGGGAGCTGAAATCACCTTTTAAGCTGCTCTAAGAAATCACAGCAGTGTAAATTCTTAAGCTTCTTTAAGCACTTGATGTGGACTGTTGCCCACTGACATCTGTTCAGAGGGTCTCCCTTTCTTCACAGAATACAAACTTCAAGCATCTGTAGCTCTCTTAATTCTTGTTGCATTTTTCCTTTTAAATATGCATAGAGCTCCATTCTGAGAATTGCATGCTGTGTTTCACAGTTAACCCTTCTGATGTGTGTAGAGGGATATTGTAGCAGTGTTTTCATTAGGTTTTTTTCCAAGCAGCTCTGTTTGAAGATCTGCAGCTTAATTCAAGACAATGGGATTACTTTTTATTAAATTTCTGAAGTAAGGAAATAATGTTCTCAGGGAAAATACTCAACCTTTGAGCTTTCCAGTGCTAGAGATTAGTATACTTAAATCAGCCTGTAAAATGAACTGTTATCTTCTCAGCCTTACACCTGACCATGCAGATGTCTGCAGGGTGACTGGCTGCCAGCAGTGATAATGCAATACTCTTTCCTGAAGGTGTAAATGATACAAACAGAGTATTAGTCCTGAAGGTGTGAATGATACAGAGTATTAGTGGGTTTCCATACTATATTATTAGTGGAAGCTGAGGTTCTGCCTGATGTAACAAGGTAGTAGGCTAGGGAATGTGTTTTCACCAGTAAAAAGAGGTATCTCGAATGGAGAGGATTTCTTTTATCTGTTTGAGCCCATTTGGGCATTACTAAGGGTGGACCTGGAGCAGCACAGTGGTAAGAACTGACCTGTAAGTTGAGTAGTAGGTGCAGGAAAGGGTGTTGTTCAAGGTGCCCAGTGTTTACTTTTTTAAATGCTCTGTGATAGGACAGACTAATAGTGAAATTTTTGCCTTCTCTGCTAAATGTGGCATCTGCAACATATAGGAGAAATCCTACATATAGCTTCCTGTGCAGGGCAGAGTATGGTGAGTGACTTCCAGAGGCAACACTGAGGACAAAGGCAGGACTTTTCTGGCTTTGTGGGTTTGAATTGCTGGAGTAAACTAAAATGACTCGAGGTGCAATTTCAGTGCTCTATACTTTAAATACATTAGCATTCATTAGACTATTTGCCTTGGTGTGGTTTGCCTAGAAGGCTCATATTTTATAGTCTTTCAGTTATTTGCTGTGGTTACACCTGGAATACCTTTTCTGTTTCACTAGCTCAGGCCATTACACACTGGAACTACAGTTATTTTGCAATCAGAATTCTGTGTGTAACGTTATGTAGTTCTGTTCCAAAAGAAGGAAAAATAAACTAAATGTGTCAAGTCCAGTAATAAACAAAACATGTCAAAAGAGGCATCCAGATCTCTTTAAGAGGGACACTGCAAATAAAAGAAAAAAGGTATCCTTGCATTATAACCTAGACTGGAACTCAGAAAAATATGTGATTTTTTTTTTCTCAACTCTGTGCTAAGCTTCTGGTTTGGTTTTTGACAAATAACTTAGAACCGATTTCTTTCAGAAATCATCACGTCATCCCTGAGCAGTTGAGTACCTTGGCATGTTTTCAGTCCCTTACCATGCTGAAGTAGGACAATCCTGAGCTGTTGCTGGTTATCAGCAAACTGTGCCAGCACTGGGGAGTGTGATTTGCACTGGAGTCATTGTGGTGTGAGCTGGTTTTAAGAAACAGTTAGAGTTATGACCTGACTCATAAAGCAGTACTGACTAATTTGCACCATTATAATTTCTGAGTTGTACTGAAGCAGTTCAGAAAACCTGTTTGGTTTTTTGTTTCTTTGTTTGTTTTTTCTTCTGATTTTATCTTTGCCTTTGGAATTGTTTGAGAGAAATGTGTATCTCTTCCTGGGCTTTAAAAAGCCCAGTTGATAGAGATGAAAGAGTTATTCTGGGCTGGGCTTGAAAACTCTTTTATGCTTCTATCCTTCAGAAAGGAACATTCTGCAGTGGCAAGTGTATGGGTTTAGGGTTACTTTTCAGCACTTTTGTGGTACAAGTCCTCTCATTTGGAATATGCTGCTGGCCTTATGTTTATTATATCTTTTACAGGCTATTCTGGGGGAGGACAGGAACCTGTTCACCCAAACAGGTAGGGCCGGAAGGCATTAGAGACTGAAAAGCAAATAAAAATATCTGATGAATGGTGTGCCTCTAATCTTTACTGCTTCTTGTGGCTTATACAGTCTAAGACAGAGAAGCCAATTTTGCTGCTGCTTTGGGCAGCTGCAAGGGCAGTCTCTGAGATGCTGCAGCTTCTAAAGGTGACTATATTCCTTCTTAAGATAAAGTTAAATATTGGCCTACCATCTAATTTTGTGTAATATTTTACCAAACAATTCTTGGTTTTATTTTAAGGACTGCTTTTAGTAATTTCTTACTAAGTGGCAGTGTATTCTTTGTGCAATTGTTTCTGACAATGTTGTGGTTTGGTTTGTTTTTTTTTTTTTAAATGACAAGTGTTACATTGATTTGAGTAATCTGGATTGCATTCAATACTTAATTGCCATTATTGAAAAGGAAAAAATCTATTCCCATATTCAAAAGAAGTGTTGCTGTATTGTTCCATTCCTAATTTGTCTAAAGACAAATTATTTGGGAGTGTTACATAAAAATATTTTCCACAGCCAATGTATAGAGTGGCGATTGACGGATTTGGTCTTAGCAGAGGATGGAAGAACTTGGAATTTTTTCCGTATCTGATGTTCCTGTGTTTTGGAGAGTGAGTTTTGTGAAACTGTGAGAGTAACTACTTGGCACTAAGGGAAAAAAGAATGTCTCTTAAGTGCCAAGTAATGAAAATTGCCTGGCCAGGATGTTGTAGGTTCCACTTAGGCACAGGGTGAGGCAATGCTGCTCAGCATCAAAGTGAACTGCAGAAAAAATTACAGGTAGAGACAGCAGCCAATCCAGCCAGGGAACAAAGCTGGGCAAAGACTGGGCAGCTGGGAGATTGCCAAGCTGTCCTAGCTGAATCAATTGCACAACTATTATAATGCCATGGCTTTCCGAGTGATAAATCTACTGATGACTTTAACAGGTGTGAAAATAGCAAAGTACTTTGACCATTCTTTGATGCTGTGGTTTTATGCCTCAGGCATAAATATTTATTCAGCAGCCAATGCATACTTTATACTTACTTAATACATAATTTATTGTATGATAAAGTATCCCCAGGACTGGGGTAGGTGGAAGTCTCAGTCATTCATCTGACCTGTTGGGGAGTTGGGTAGATAAGAAGATCCAGGTTTCAGAGTCACTCTTTGTCAACTTCAAACAAGCACAGACCTCAAAGTGAGAACACTGACTCAATGACTGCCTTCACTGTGTGGAGATACGGGGTTGCCCTGCTCAAGCACTTGCCCCAGTGGCTGCCTGTGGACTGTTAGATGCCTTGTTATATGTGGGCTCACAGACAAGTAACTTTGGACCTCAGAATAACATAAGAAGTATGGGATACAACTTCTCTGTAATGTATGGGATACAACTTCTCTGTAATCAGCTGATGTTTTGAGACAACACAACAGAGGCATCTTCTTTGAATAACTACAGAGGAGTAGTGACTATAAAAAATAAGTGCATGAAGTTGGGGTAATCTGCACTGAAGCATGAAATAGCAAGGAATGACTAAATGCAAGACTTGTCCTAGGATGGGACTGTATCAACTTCTGTTGTACTATCAGGAAAATCATTCTGAAGCTGTATAATCCAGTTCCCATAGTGAAAGTAGGTTAAAAAGAGAGGTGATTCAAATAGTAATTTAGAAAAAAAACCCAACAAAACCCAGCCCCAAAAAAACCTCAAGCTTTTTTAGTTCAAGGACAAAGTTAATTAAGTTAACCAAGAAGGTCATTCACATTTGAAAGATTCAGGACCCAGCAATTTTTCAGAAGTTCAGCTTTTCTTAAAGATATAACTGTCTCTTTTGGAAAACACCTTCAAAATTAACTTTAGGTATTCAAGAACTGAATGGCAAATGAAAGGATATTCTTTTATCAAGTCCATTATGTTTTTAACTTTAGAGCTAGTCTCATGCTATTGTGGAGTCTGCCACAATTTACTAGAAAGCTTAAAATAATAGAGGTATAATACATGTCCTTGAACATTGTGCGAAAATCTGATTGCATCTGACAAGAAACATGCTACAGTGCTTACCTTAGAATTTTCAAAGGGGAAACTTTTTATAACATAAATAGGGATAAGGCTGTAGACCAGTGAATTTTTCTTCACTCTCCCACAAAATGAAACTCTTGTGCTTTGGCAGGCTTAATTCTTGTAAGTGTAAACCCAGTTCTCTGCAGAGCTAGAGGACTTCTGGGTAGAGCAGCAAGAGGATCTTCTGGATGTGAAGCCTGACCAAGTCCTGAGACAACACGTTCATGGATTGTCTTTTTCATACTCTACTTCATTGAGAGGGAGTCACTCCTGCAGGTGGTAGAACACATGGGGTGTGTGGAGAGATGCTGCCTGTTGTGTCAAGTTTTCATGAGTTTGGTCACCAAGTAATCACCTGGTAGTTTTAGAATCAGATTTTACTAGCCCAGGTTCATTGCTTCTTTTTACATCTGACTTCAAGTATGTGTCAAGAGTTCTATCAGACTAGATTAGGGGTTTAGTACTGTTTCTGACAATGATGAATGCTGGATGTTTTGCAGACACAAAAAACTATCCAGGATGAGTTTGTAATCCTAAAGCATGGAGTTTCAGAGCTCTGAGAACACTTAATCCAAACTGCTAGTGTGGAAGATGTTTTTCTTATGCTGTTAGGACATGTCTCTAAGGCTTTAAAAAAATTATGTCAATCTTTTTGCCTTTATCCTATTCCCAGACTTTTTTGCTTTTTGCTACTTAGGAAGTGTGCTGAACCAAACTTAACTATTGCAAGATATTCAAATAACATAGTATTCTGTCTTTTCTGCTGTCCTGAATTGTACTCAAAGCAGAGCGAAACATAGGGGAATTATTTTAAAATAATTCCTCCAGGAGGTGACAACCATCTAAAAATCCATTTATGGCTGAGTTGTCTTCAGCAGTTCTTTGCACTTTCTTCATACCTCACTTTTTTGTTATTATGCTGCTCAGTTATTTTTGTACTAAATCCTCTAGATTTAGATCTCCTGTACTGTTATTGAGTCCTAATAAATGCATAAATCACCTCTGTTTTAACAACTAAAAGTCTAATTGTTTCTGAAATGTATAAAGGTGGGATAGAAAGTGAGTATCCTCTTCTAATGGAAAATAAGGTCTCTTAACTAATTTAATTTTAGTTACATCAAGGTAGCCTTGGAGCCCTTTGTACTCTGAATAATTGCACAGAAAATAATGTTCTGCTGGGGCACTGTGTCCTGGCTGACCTCCAGAAGATCTCACTCATGAATAAAGTCATAGGGGATTTGTGCCATGATTCTTTGCTGGTATCTCTTTCTTTTAAGGGAAAGTTCAGGGGATAAGGACTAGCTGGAAGCAGGGTTCTGTATTCAGGGCATGATCCTGCCAGTCTCCTGAACTTAGGTTATTTGCTTGAAGGGAGAAGGAAATACATCTGATTCCTTGATGGGACAGTTAAGAAGAATGCAATGAAAAAATTCAGTGAAAAACACAGTAGTGTTTTGCTCCCTCTCTAAGTTCTCTCTAGGAAACAACTGAATAATCCCTCATTTAATTAAGAGTTAAAATAACCCCTGATGAATGCCTGTGTGCTGTTTCTGCTTCTCTAATCCCCACTTGGCTGCAGCTTCTTAAGATAGGCATTGAACCAGTATGAGCTGTTCCTGAAAAAGCTGTTCCAATATTATGTTCCTGAAATCTGTGTAGCAGCATCATAAATCTGTCAGCACAGAAAATAGCAATTTAAGTGTATTCTTTGCATTCTATTATGAGATAGCTTTCCACAAAATTTTCCTTTGCTGCTTCCATATTTTCAAAAATTATTCCATATATTTAAATATATTGTATTTGTTTAGTTGATTTTTGTTCACACTTCTCAGGAATCTAAAACAGCTCTGTGACCCACAACATGGCAGCAGAGCTATTCTTTCCTTATCTTTTGGTCTTAGTTTTTTTTAATAACCCTCAAGTTAATGCTCATTATTAATTCCTGGATATTATATTGATCACTTTCAGCCATCTAGGCCTGACTCCTAATAACACATTACATGTTTTCAGTAACTTCCCTGCTTCTTCCTAAGGTTATTCTGATCCTTAGAGAGACTACTAAATCCTGTTCTTCCTCTACCAGTCTTCCCTTCAGTTTAAATATAGTCTTTGTGGCCTTTCCAATTCTCTGAAACATTTCTGTCTTAGACAATGAGTGAAAAAGGAGAGACAAGAGTCTGAAACACAAGTCTGACATAAGAATGTGTGTTTGGAGAGACCACAGTCACCTTGGAGTGTGGAGACTTTGGGAATGTGCTGTGCACAAAGAGACTCCATAGCTGATAACAATCATGTTTATCTCTGTTGTGCATGGCAGTGCTGTGCATAAATGAAAGCAGCCTCTTTCTGATCCTCTCCTCAGCTATTCCTGAAGCTCCCTGCTGTGAACATTAAAAATCATCTTGTCTTACCCACCCTAAGTTTATTCCCAGTCAGACTGTGGTGCTCATTTATTAATCCATTTGGCTTTTAATGAACCAACTCTTTCCAAGCCAGTGTTTATCCCTCTAATGTGTTTCTCTAGAAGAGTTGTTTTCACAGCCTCTAGCACAAGCTCTTCTAGTGTTCTCAAATAATCTGCACATGTCCTGGGCTACTCTAATTGCTCTTCTCTTTATTGTTTGGATTTATTATGGTTCTCTGGGAAAGGCCAGACAATTTGTATTATGGTTCATTTTATTTGTTACTCCATTTTTAAAACAATGTGTCAGTTAAAGAAATAAAAAAAGCATTGAAACCATAATTCTTGTGTCTCTTTCTCTCAGTAGTGGTATCTGTGAGGACTTTTTCTCTCTCCTTTTACAGAATCATGTAAATGTTTTTGTGCTGCTGTCTTAGAGAAGGAATGTTGCAGCTCCATCAGCGCTGTCTGGTGCTGAGGAACTTCACAGCTAAGGGTCCATTCAGGCAGTGTTGTCTCCCTTGGCCCATCCTCTGGTTTCCATGCAGACATGTTTCTTGATGCCAGAGTCTATGCAACAAAATTCCACTTTCCTCATGCTTTACATCCAGTGGCAAGCTTGGCTTACTTAGGCTAAGTGGGTTTTCCCATATTGTGTGTTGATCCAAATCTCTGAGTTTGAAGTCTTCGTAGGCAGGTCAATATGCAGATTTTGGAAGGGATTCAAATTTGGACCTTCCTGAAAGCTGCTGCCTCTACAGTGCTCCTTTTTGCAACATATCAGTGATTTTCAGAAGCTTGTGTATTGTTGGGCTTGAATCAAGATAGGGAACTTTCTGGTAGCATGACTGAGACAGTGTCCTGCTCTTGGCTCACACCCCTTTTCTGGTCTGTGCTTTCTGCCACTTTGCTCTGCTGACCAGGCTGGCTGCTCCTTTTATTTCACTCAGCATTGCACCTTAATAGCTGGTACAACAGTGGGAATGCTGAGTACAGGTGAAGGCACCTGAAGGAGTACTGTTCTTGCAGAATTGATTCATGGGGATGTTCACCTTGAAGTAAGATTGCAGTGCACCCTTCAGGAGGTCTCACTTGTGACAGAACTGCAGAAATGTTTCTCTATGAAGAAACTAGAAGGATTTATACTGCCATCTATGTCTCTTAGCAGGGACTGCTTATTTTAGCAGACCATTGACTGTGACTAGTGTAAAGGCACAGTGAGATGTCACTCAGTCAAAGAGAAGCAGCCCAGACCTTCACTACTGCCCCTGTCATATAGGGAGCTCAGAGGCACTCTTTAGGCTTTGAAAATTAAATATTCTGTTCCACTCCAGTGCATAAGATATAAATGGGTGGAGATGTCTTGTGCTTTCTTCTTTCTTCTATAATCATCTGTCTTGTCAGATGAGTGATACCATAAGTGGTGACTTGAATTAGTGTGTTTTTAACTTCTTTTAGGAACAGTTGCAGGTGGTTTTTAGGATGCTCACTTGCATGTGACTTTTAAGTTTTCTGAATTACAGTTTGATCCACTGCTCACATACTGTTAACCTTTATGAATCATTTGCATTGTTGAAGCTTCAGATGCTAGTGCAGAGCCAAACTGTTGAAATGTAAAGTACATTTGAGTCCTGTAGCCAAATAATGCACTTCAGCAGTTACTGTGCTGAACAATCTCAGTGTTTGATATTCAGCATATGTATGCTTTAAGGGGATGGGTGTTCAGATAAATCAGCATGGCCCAGGGTAGGCCTCTGCCAATCACACTTTGGAAGCCAGAGGCCAATAAAACTGCTCAGTTTTGAATTATGTAAGGTGATGATCTGGATTTTCATTTCCAGAGACAAACAGTTGTTGAAAGTGTTCTTTTAAGTGTCCATTATCATAAAGCAAAACTTTTTTTTTTTTCTTCATCACACTGAAAAAAATATTAGACAGCTTTTCTCCATTTCAGATACAGGGATTCAATTATCAGAAATTTATAAATGCATTAGAAAATGTAAAATGTAAATCAGAAGGGATTTCCTTTCTTGTATTTGTTTTAATCCAGTAGAAGAAAAGCAGGACAATTTGGGGACTTCTTATCCAGGGCCATTTCAGACTATAACTAAGAAAATGAAAGCGCATTACTTAGTTGCTCTGCTTTATGTAAGTCCATGGAATTTGAATCTGGAAGTGCTATAAAGCCAGCAGAGCAGGAATGTGTTCTTCTGTTTTACCTGCAGAATTGCTTTGTCAGTTACAATTGCTTAGAGTTGCAATCAGAGTTGTATATATAAAGCCATCACAAGTAATGGTGCATTAGCAAAACTCAACTCTTAACTTGATTTGCTCTGCTTATATACCATATAAGCTTGCATGAGTAGCATTTAAAGCAGATAATATCCTTTCACTTTTATACAGGTCACAGAGAATATAAAAAGTTTTGAAGACAATAAACACAGAGATTTTCAATATAGTTTTATGCATCTTTAAGAGTAAATCTTGGCATTAAAATAGAACCTGCTGATGGTATTGGTGCACCCTGGAGGAAGAAAGGCAAATCACTCATGCAAATGGAGGAGTGTAAATCATAGAAACTCTGCCAAACTTAAACTTCTGTGATTAGTAAGGAAACAGTAGTCTGCAATGGTACTAAGTCACTTATGAAACACATAGTGGAATAAGGACAGTAGATTGGTGAGTTCAGTCAGCCTGTCCTGATTACTAGCAGATGAACATATAGCCAATACATTTCAGTCTCTGCAGTGCTGCCCCATTCACATGAAAGCTGCCAACTCATTTTATGGACACTGTTACACATACTGCTCAAGGCAAAAGGTCTTTTGAATAGCTGTTGTGTGTTGGTGCCAACTTAAAATAGTAAGATAAAAACTAAGCAGATAAGCACAGTAACTTCCCCTCCTGCAAACCCTGAAGAAGCCATTAATCCATTACAGAAGTTCTGTCAACCAGCTGTGTCAGGACTGATTTAGTATTCTGAACTTTTGCCTCTGCTTTAGAATGAGCTTTGCCCTGTGCTTAAGTACTGTCAAAGAGAAGACTTAATTCTGCCGGCTGAATCTGATAATACTCTTGCCAATATTACTTGTGGTGGAAGCATGAGATTCTTAGTAAATGCAGTATTTATTAGTTCTGTGTCTTCACCTAGTTCTCTTGTCAATTTGCAAACTGCTTTCATGTAATTACCCAAGATAAGGCAGTGTATTGGAACTCGTCCTAAACAGAGACATGTTTTATTGTCACACGTTTTTATGGGTTAGGAAAATCAGAACTAATCCACAATCCCCCTGAAAAGCCCCAGATAATTTACAGTTTATGTGTCTTATGTTACTAAATGGCAAAAAAAAAAAAAAAAAAAAAAAAAAAAAAAAAAAAAAAAAAATCAATGTCTTTTGAGAAATTTAGGGGCTAACAATTTGTGGTCTCACATTGCTCTCCCAGCTAAATTAATTTAGCAAAAATTGCTTACCTGTGAAGACCTGGCTGTATGTTGTGATCTCCAGTACCCTTTCAATGTTTTGTAGCATATTGGTTATTCTTGGAGAAAAGTTATATTTGAGCTGTTTAAAATGGGGTGGGGGATCATTGTATTTGGTGGATTTGGATAATATATTTGACCATTTTCTTTGACAAATTTGGAAACTTGAAGGATAAGAAGTACGTAGAATAGGAAAAAATATGTGCTCTGCATGAAAAATATTATTTTAAAGACTTGAAATAAACCCTCCTCTCCCTCAGTTATCTGTTTAGCAAATGCTAATAAAAGTAAAACCTGGTGAGAAATGTACTTGGTGCAGTATTAGTACTCAAGTGGAAGTCCACAGGTATGTAGCTATGCTGAACTCAGGTCAAATAACTTGGAATCAAGTTCTCCATGGCAGTCACATATGGTAGGCAGGGAAAGCTATGTCAGCTTTCTTTTGTAGTCATTATTATAAACTGCCTTAAAATGAACTGCCTCTTATTGTTTCCATTGCCACATCTGTAAACAGTGTGTCTACATTGATCAGAATGACAGATGGATCTGCATTTTTAGCTGCAGATGAATGCTCACTGTAAAGACAGCTGTGCTGGTGGGAGAGGTGCTTTCTGTGAGCTGCTGTTAATGTCACTTTTGCCTTTGGAAACTGGCCTGATGGATGTGCAAACAGAACTCATCTTCACTCTTTTGGTACAAAATCAGCAGGATTAGACCAAATCAGCTATTTAATCAACTAATCCAGTGATGTGTGATGAAGTCTTTATGGAAGTACTCTACATGATCATCTGCACCACTAGGTCTGGAAATCTAATTGTCTCAGGCAAAGAGGTGGTGAGAAGCAGCTGAAAGATCAATCTTATTCAGAAAAAAGCTGCCTTTGCAGAAGGCCATCTTCCCATTGCCAATTTCAGGAGCTCTGAGTTGATTCACACACCTTCAGGGAAGATTCTCATTGCATTTTCTGTGCACGATTTTTACAAACAGGAACAGCAGACACTAAAGCTTAATGAATTGTGAAGCTGGTTCTGAGCTCCTAATGTCACCATCAGGAATAACTAAGTGTTTCTAGATGTCTTGTAAGAATGAAACTGCTGTGGAATTAGTTTCCAACCCTGTTTCTGTCACAACTTTTTCTCTCTCCACTCTTTCTGCCTCTTGTTTCCTTATTTATCTAACAATGATGCTGCCAGCATTAATTATATAATAGATACCATGAGTTTTGTAAATTAGAGATGTGGAAAAGACACAAAGCTTATAAGCACAACCTTCTGTTGGTAAAAGCCACCTGACTGTAGTCTAGGTTATCTGTATTTAACCAGGCATTTTTCCTTCAGTCATGAGAACTTGAGTGTCCCTGTCTTCGAGAAAGTCAAAACATATGGAGGGAACAGCAAATGAAATTAAAGTATTTCCCACAGTAACTGTCCCCTTAGCTGATAATTCTGAACCTGTTAAACTTTGCTGGAAATAGATTTCAGTCACTATGGTCCTCCTGTTGTTCAGAAATAGATTTTGTAAATCCAACTCCATATATGATTAGTGTTTCTTAAATTGATGAGTGATCAGTAAAAACTGACTAAAAATGGCTACTCCTAGCATTACATATTCTGTGGAAGGATTTTGGTTTTGGATGGACAAATATTTCACTAAAAATCACTCATGTACCCAATTATATAAATAACAGCACAGCGTTATACTGATGACTGGGAATGGCAGCTAATTGATACAAATTGACCTCTCACTTAACATTATCAGCTTTTACTTTCCTGAAAAGCTTCTTATCCATTCCAGCCCGTGCTTTTTCTGTTCCAAACAGTAGTTGCCAAACCTTTCCTGACCAGCACTGCCATGGTACTCAGGGGTGCAGGCTTTCTCCTGTCCCAAATTCCCCCTAAGCCTGTATGATCAGTAGCTACCAAGTGCTCTTCATCAGTTCACACAGGTGATCTTTGAAGTCTTCTGAAACAAAGTACTTGTCAATTAAGAACAATAATTTCATGCCCTTTTCCTCCAATATTTTATGTAAATCACTCTTAGGGTAAAATGTTGTGGGTTTAAAAACAAACACCTCCTGGTGGCTTACATAGTATTCTGCAAATAGTGAATGTCTAGGGTTTCATCTCAGACTTCATGAGGGATAGGAAGAATTGTTTTTCCTCTCTGGATCTGGTTCTACTATTTGTATAGTGAAAAAGTGTTTTAAATAATTCACTCTTATTTCACATTTATTTTTGTTGACCCCGACAAAAGTGGCAGGCATGACTTTGGCCCAAAAAATGCTACTTTTTGGTCCCACTGATGATTTTTTTTTTTCCATTTTTCTTTCCCTGTTTTGGACTCTGGAAAATTAGTTTTCTGGCAGAAGATATCAGACACGCTAAGTGATCCATCGTGGTTTTGAGGGAATGGCAGCTGTGCTAATAGCTCTGTTGGCTTCTGATGCTACAAGGGTTGCTACAAGCAACATGAGTTGCTTTCATTCTCAGTGCTGAGGCATTCTCCATGAGACAGCAACTATCAGCACATGTAGCTTTATTTTAAGCCAGGGTGCTGACCTTGACCACTGGTATAGTCAGATTCTGTTAAACTTCATCAGAAAAGAGTCGTGGCTGCCATAGTGTTTTTAAGTAAGTTTCAAGAATAAAGGGTAAACCAACAGAATTCTCTCTTACCTCTCATCCTTCGCAGAACAACCATGTCAAAAGTTTCCTAGAGAAATTGGAATGGAAAGGTTGATGACTGCTTGAATTGATCCCAGTGTCTCAATCCTCAGGTGGTCTGAAGTTTGGGAACATGGTGTACTTAGAAATGTGTGTAGGGTAGAGGTGAGGGGGGGGGGAGAATGGTAGGTTTAAGTTGTCAGGAAGAAGAATAGAAAGAAGAGAGAAGGACAGAAAGAAAGAAAGATTTTCTTATTTCACATTTCACTGAGATTTGGATTTAATGGAATACTTTGCAAGAACAGGGAGAGATGTGAGAATCAAAAGGTGGTATCTTAGTTTTTTAATCCCCTTTTTCTTGCACCCTGCAAAGAATTCCCAATGATGCTGCCCTTGCAGCTTTTTTATATGATCAATCATACTGATTCTCATTTACTTTTATGTGGCTTAAGGGAATTTAAGGTTCTTGTACAGTATCAATTAATAGCAACTGAGTTTGTGCTTGTGTAATCAAAATTTGTCTCTAAGATGACATTTATTCCTGTGAGGAAGGAGGATAAAGCTAAACTGGAGATTTTATGCGATACTGAGAACTGGGATTTCATGAAGTGCCAATGATCCTGTGGCTTTTCTTTTCAGCTATAAGTTTTTAATGATAGAGTAATTTAATACTTAATAAAATCTGGGGAATCATGAAATCTGAGAAAAGTTAAAGCAGTGGTTTATTTCAGTAAGAAAGAATAGAACCATGTTTGGATTCATTTCACTTTAGCACTGCTGCATACAGCAACTTACTGAAAGCAAAAAGCTGCCCCCAGTTGCTTTGTAAAGCAAAGTCACAGTTTTGTACAGGAGCCAGATTGATTCAGTTCCTGGATCTGTATGTCATGGTATAACAAGGTCTTACCAAGCTGGACTTTTCTGAGGCTTCCCCCTCATAAATCTGCTTTATGAGAGAGAAGTTGTAATTTATAGTTGCTCTCAGACACTTTAATTCACATTAGGTAAAGAGGCCATGAACAACATAGCCAAGAAAACTCAATTAGCCTATAGGCAAGTCAGCAAGATCAGTATTTGTTAGGAGAGAGTGTGTGCTAAGTAAACACTGCTAATCTTCTAAACCTAATCATTGCATGCTCCATTCAAGAGAGAGATTTTTGTGGCTTGTAGTGTTGCTGCTGCTTATTGCCAAGGAACCTGCACAGTGCAATTATGGGTGTGAGAAGAACAACTTGCCCTTTTATTTCATTAAGGAAAGGTAAGATACAGGTGAAATGTAGCCAAAGTGTTTGGTGGTTTGGGAAGCTTATAATAGGGAAGAAATGTAATAGCTTACCTGAAGTGACCCAGTCTCATTTGCATCTCCCACACTTTATCTGGATCAGTGCAGTCAATATACATCAGGGACAAATCAATGTGTAAGCAGTGCAGGCAGTGTTCTTATTGGTACCACTCATCACATGAGGAGTATTTTGTGTTGTCAGGTGCCAAAGACAGAAAAGACATCAGGAACATGTGATGTGTGGGATGTCTTTTTAAAACAGAGTGAAGAAGAAAAAGATCTATCTTCTTAAGACTTTTGTGTAAAAAGCTCTATATTAGTTAACATTGGTATGCACTATTAGTACAAAAATAAATTGTAAAAAATCCTTTTATCAGTAATGCAAAACAAAAACATACCCTGTTTATACTTGCAGAAAAATTACCTATTCATACCATGCTGACACATTATTTATGTTTTACCTTGGAGGCTTATTTTGTTAAAGGCAAGCAAAATAAAACACTAACTTTAAAGGGCAAGAATTTAATCACTAAGCCTAGATAAGAGTCTCTTGGCAATTTTACCAAGTCATAAAAATATCTCAGGTTGAAAAAGCAATTAATTTGCTTAATGGTTCTTTGTGGTATAATAACAAGAAAAAAACCCAAATGCTTGAAGTAAGTATTACTGGGCTAATCTGAGTGGCTCAGCTACAGCTCCAAAATCTCATGTATTTCATAAGAAAGGCTTATGTACCAGGCCTTGCTTCAAAGGGTCTTTTTTGTAAATTAATATTTTAAAGCTTTATTATTTGTACATTTTCACACAATGTTTCTGGTTTCTTCAAAAGCTGTATACCAAAATCTTCATATTGCTAAAACCCCTTGTTTTCCTCAGTGAGAAGAGGGATGTCCCAGATCCATTTCCAAGCAAGAGATGATGGTAACTTTTCAGGGCTCCTCCCCTTGCTTAGCTTGAGGACACAGAGCTATTGGGATGTTTGTAGGCAATGCAGGGATTCCCCCATTTCAGCCTTAGCAGTTCCTGTGGGAGCTCCCTTCCTCCCGTGGCTGGGTTTGCTCAGTAGCCTGGTTAAAGGCACAGCTGTGCCATGGCAGCTGCACCCTCTCTTCAAGTCATCTGTGACTCAGGGTGCAACCTGGCCACTCCATCATTGAATTGGTCTACATAAAGATAGGTGTTGCAGAGTTAAGAGGAAATAAGTCCCTTCATGCAAGTTTAAATACAGTTGTGTGCTTGTTTCTTTCCATATTAACATGGGTGTTTTAAAGATAAACTTCAGCTGCCAGATCAATTTTTTTCACACATTCTGATACGAGATACAGAAGTCATGCACTTCATAGTGAAATCTGTGCTGTGATACTATGGGACTCACTGCAATCAACATGAGGTGTGATATCTCACAAATTGCTGTGCCAGAGTAACTCATCCCTCAGCTGAGCTGAACAAAAGATCTATTTTTAATGTGTTATGCCATAAAGGGAACAGGACTTAAAGTGTTGAATTTTGGAAACTATTGTTACATTTATAATGAACTGGGACTCTGATTCAAACTTTGCCTAAGTGTTAATAATGGAGAGCCTTTATAGAAATGCCATATTTGCAGACTAGCAATCTTTGAAAGTTTATTCCATGGATAATTCTAATTGATTTTCCATTTCTGCTGTTAGAACTGGTGTATATCTACCAGTGCTGTAGATATGTAGAATACTTCTTAGTATTTCTTTTCAATTTGCATTCTCTTACAGTTGTATTATTGTAACAGAATGTGAATTGAAAAGAAATACTAAGAAGTATTTTCAATTTCTGTTTTGCTGTGCTGCAGTGTGACTTGCTACATTTTTCACTGCAATAATTGGACATATTGCTGATATACATACACATAAATGAGGACAGTTTATCTGCTTTGAGCTCTGGCATGCCAGAACGACTTAATTACCATTGTAGATCATTTTTCCTTTTAACATCTAAACTTAAGGCAGCAATAAAATAAGGATGAACATGTATTTTCCTGACTGCCACGATTTAGAGAAGGTTTCTGAGTTCAGGTTGTAACAGCCAGCAAAATTTTGAATTTTAAAGGTAGATGGTTATTTAGAATATTTGTTATATTTTTAAAACTCGTACTGCTTAATCAAGTGGAAGGCAGAAGAGAAAGAAGAAAGGTGAAGCTTTATCTGGAAAGGAAGTAAGATATTAGCAGTTTCTTAAAATTTGGCACTGTTTTCATTGGAGTTCTGCTAGACTTTTGCTGGAGTCTGCCAGTACCCCACAAGAAACAGTTGTTCAGTATTATATCATCTGCACCCCTTTATGTTCAGACCATAGAGCATTTGTTGAAAAGAAGTCTAGACTTGTGGTGGAGGGATTTATGCTCCCAGTTTGGAAAGGCCCAGAACAAATCCATTGAGTTGTGCAGATGCACTGTGGGCACTTCAAACACTTTGATAAAATAGGCATAAAGCAATTTTGAGGTGAGAGAGAGTATCCTTCTGGACATTCTGGCTTCTGTGCAGTAGTTCTGCAGCTTTCCCTCATGATGTCAGAGCATTAAGTGGAGAGATGCACTTATTCAGTCATAGTAATAAGAGACACATTGGAACCTGTGTGACCTTCATGAGGATCTCCCATTTAGTACTACTTTCCTACTCTCTGGAACACACTAGGAGCTTCTAAAGGTCTGTTTTATTTCTCAGGTGTGGTTTTGGCCTGAAAGGGATGCAGCATGGGGAGCCTCATGACCTTCACCTTCTTTTCTAGCTCAAGCCAGAGAACATTTTGCTTCTCTTTCCTGTTACTTTCCCGTGTATTCTGTAAATGATTAAGAGAATCAAATGTATCACTTTTGCCAATTTTAACAGAAAGGAAATTACAACTGGAGGATAAATTGTTTCGGAAGTGTAAATTTCCTTTCTATGCAGCCTTTTATTCTTGCAAAGGGAGGCAATCTCTTATCCTGCCTAACTTAAACCTGCTTTGTCAGGAGTCTGCAGGTCTGGGAGCCACCATGGGTCAAGGAGCTGGGAGACAGCCAGAGCAATGTAAATACTTTGTGTCATGATAAACAGCAAAACTGTATTAAAACCCACAAGACAAAAAAACCCCAAACAAAAAAACCCCAAACAAACAAACAAACCCAACAACAATAAAAAAAAGACAAAAAAAACAAAAAACAAAAACAAAACAAAAAACCCCTAACAATTTTCATTCATTTTATGCTGTCGCTAAACCTACCGGAAACCTTATTGGTGTCACTTGTCAGTGGAAGGACAGCTGCCAATGCTGTAGTCTGATGTGTGTGTGTGTGTAACTAAGGCTCTTGGCAGTGGCTGAAAAGTGTTTTTCAACGTCTCTCCCAATTTTTGTGGTCTTGTTTGATGTGAACTTGAGGACTCATTACATCTATAGAAGCAAGGAGGCAACTACTTATCTCCAGTGCATTTGACTGGGAGGGCATATGTGTGTGACCCACTGCCAGTGCACTTAGCAAAGCACATCTGCACCTACTCAGTGATTGATTCCAGTGTGCAACACTGCACAAGGATAGTGCTCATCCTTAAGGCAAGGGCATTGTTGGTCCATGAAAAGTGTAAGGAGTTATTGCAAGTACCTTGTAATTAATTTCCTGCAAAAGACAGTAATGGCTCAAAGGAGCCCTTGCAGGCTATAAGGTAAATAAACTGAGTGTTAATAGCTCCCAGGTAGGTCTGCTTAGCACCACTCAGAGTGTATTTTTCAGGAAAGGTTCCATGTGGCTGTCACCATTTAATAGTTCCTGATGGCAGGAAGAAGATTTGATCTGAAGGACCTTGGAGTATGAATGTGGAAGATTTTAATGTGCGTGTTTTAATTTTTATTTTAAGGATATATTCTTTCCTTCAATTTAAGGTCAATTTAAGATCAAGAAAATAGAATATTATAGGGAAAGAAAATGCTTAAATTAGGACAAATGAAAATGTTTTTTAGAGACCCAGCATATTTCAGGTTAAGAAGTGAGTGTATAATAATGGAGAAAGCATTTTAATGATCTGTTGATCAAATATTCAGAGTCCAAGGTTATGTACTTTTCTGTGTGTGCGAGGCAGAATTTGACCTACTCCTGTAAAATCTCCTTCCTCCTCATATAGCTGGTACGAGGGCATGGGGTCACAGCAGTCACTGGTTGCTTCTTGTTGAGAAAAAAAATTCCTAGAAAGGTGCTGTGATTTCTTCCTCAGCCTGTGTCCTGGATGATCCATTCTGGTGAGCAGCTGTCATGATGACTGCACCTCACAGCCCTGTAAAATTAACTGTGAAATCATCACAGAATTATTCTCAGGTTTCTAATATACTTATCAATGTTGATATAAGAGGTTGTTTATTTTCTCTTTTGAAGGATTTACATCTATGCTTCAAACTACCTTAATCTAAAAATCCCGGTAGTTTGATCGAGTGTTTTGCTGGTGCCATCAAGTGGCAAAATGTTGGATTGCAGAACTTCCACAGCACCTAAATTGACTCAAATACCTCTTGAACAGCACCAATGAGAAAATGATCCCTGACAAGCCTCCTCCAAAAATACTATATATAAATATGTATGAGAAAAATGAACTGAAATACACATGGGGTCATGATTACTTCAGTTACTTCAGTTTTATCTGGATTCTAACAAGTAGTAAGGCTAATTTTGAGTATTACTAGTTGATAAATACAGGCAACCTATAAAGCAAATTCAGAGATCTGTGCTGAAGAGCTACTTGAACTGAAGTGACCCAATGCTTTATTTTGAATTTCCTTCCCAACTGTGTTTATCCTTTGTTACTAGCTAATCCCTTTTTTCAGAATACAGCCCACTGATTTTAAATCATATCTGCACTCCATTGCATCAGAGTAGAATGAATATTCAGTTTGCTGCTATATTCACTAACTTCACAATATGATCAACTGAAAATTTAAACTTACAGTTCACCATTTATATTTTTTATACACTTATCCCTTTTTTTTTTTTTTTTTTTTTTTTTTTTTTTTTTTGCCAACTGAGTGACATCATGGTATTATTCAGTAGGATGGCCTCTGTGCAAAGCAAACACATACATTTATAAAAATCCAAATAAATTGGTATGGTTTTGTCTTGGTTTTTCAGGGGACTGCTAATATCAAAAGTCACAGATGCTGCCAGTGTGGAAATAATCCTGTGTTGCAAAATCTACATCATGCAGGGCTGGATTTTGAGAAGTGCTGAGCATCCATGTCTGACTTTAAAGTTCCTGAATATGCTGAGCATTTCCACCTGTGAAAGCCTGGCTCTTACAGTTCCTTACCACACACATCTAAAGCTCAGCAGGAGCTATGAAAATGCCTCAAATAGGTACAGGCTGCAACTTTTTACCCTAAAACAAGTTATTTCTACACTCTGGGAATCACTTTCAGCTCCTTCTGATGCCAAAGGGCTCACAGAATCTAGCCAAATTGCATGGTGCTTTTCAGTGACAAGAATCTGAAAACAGCTCCACACTGTGGGGAAAAAAAAAAAAAAAAAAAAACCAAAAACAAACCCAAAAAAACCAACACCCCAAAACCAACAAAAGAGAGCAAATGGGAGTGTGGAAATGGTGGAAATGCAGGTGTAAAGATCAGCCATAATCAGTAAGATTTTCCTGGCATTAGAAGAAGCCTTACAGTTTAATTAATTCTCACTGTGGATACTTCCTGAAGTCTTATTTACAAATTCTATTATAAGCACATTTATTTAGGCTTCTTATACTTTCACCACTGAAATTTGTGCCAGTAGTATCAGAGGCACTAACACAAAAACACTTCATTTGAATCTTGCCCACTTCAGCTTTTTATTCTGTAATTATTTGCACAAGACTTTGACTTTAATTAATGTCTAGCCTGTATCCCTGGTACATTTTGAGATCAGTGAAACTGTTGCTATTTGGGTTACTGTAGCTCTCTTGCTTGCCTGTTTTCTGTGTTTTACAGAAACTTAGTATGAATGAAAGACTGCTCTCCTTTGCCCCAGGGCAGCACCTTCAGCATTGTGAGTACCTGTGTATACTTTGAACAACTCTCCTGCAGTAACATTTTACTCTGAGAGTTTACTCCAGAACAAACAGCAAATGAATTACATTAACACAGGTTTATGAAGTAGCTTGCTAACATTTTCTTCCTTTCTGACTTTTACATTGGTTTCTGAGATGGGACCTGTAGTTGCTATGACTCATTTACTTTCTCATGAGGTACTATGCCTGAGTTGGCCAAAATCTCTCCTGGCTTGCAATGTAGAGACATAGACTATATGCCACCTAAACAATTTCCACCTTGTGGAAAAGGGGAAGGTTTGTTTCTGGACCTCTTTTTTCCTCCAGAGTGGGATTCACTTGGTTTAATTAGGGGCTCTACAATAGTGTGCCTGGACAACAAATAACCCAGGGGATTGTATATTCAAAAAAGACAAACATAAGAATAGTGAAAATTCTTGTTTCAGGCTCCTTACACATTCTTGCACCTGTCCTATCACTGTGGGATCACAGCACCTTGCCATGGTTCTAGTATGGAAGTCCCATCAACATCTTTTAACAAGCACAAGTACTGGATTCTCCCCTGGGATGGGGTAACCCTGGTTACATGTAGAGATGAGAGGCTGGAAAGCAGCCCTGGTGAAAGAGATCTGGTGTTTGGGTTGAAGGCAAGCTGTAGATGAGCCAACAGTGTGCCCTGGTAGCCAAAAGGGCCAGCAGTACCCTGGGGTGCATCCAGCAGAGTGGAGTGAGCCAAGTGAGGGAAGTGACTGCCCTGCTCTGCACTGGTGCAGCCTTATCTAGAGCACTGAGTGCTGGTTGGGGTGCCTTGGTAAGAAGAACATCAAACTGTTAGAGTGTGTCCAGAGGAGGGGACCAAGATGATGAAAGATCTCAAGGGCAAGACTTAGAAGGAGCAGCTGATTTCCTATATGAACAGGAACTGGTTTCAGTGGAAGTGACACCAACCTCAGTGTATTTTAAAGAACAAATTTGCTGTGGTTAGGGTCTAGGAAAAGGAGCCTTAATTCCAAAAGCATTCCCCAACAGCTCCTCAGCTGCTGTCTAGACATACCTCTTCTTTTACAAAAGCTTTCTGAAAAAGGTGAGCACTGACTTTTCATGTTTATGCCTATGGTATTTGTGGATGCTGTAACTTAGGCCAAAAGTGAAATCTTTAAGTTCAGGAAAGGTGTTTGGGACAACAGCCAACAGTAGATACTTATCAAATGATAGGCAAAAAGTAAATACAGAAATCTGGAACTTCAAGTGTTTCAGCAAAATGCTGTGTAGAGACTTGTGAGTACCAATACATTTCCACATTAATATTTAAGCATTGTGATAAAAATAAAAGCTTGAAGTGGTCGTACAGACCACAGTCTAAATTGCTGTCCAACCATTTCGCTTTCTGGTGCTTCTCTTGGTGAAAGCAGATCACTTAAACATTTTAACTGTGACAAGTATATGTCTAGCCTATGTTGGCTGAGTGTCTTCTCCACTACCATAAGGTGGACATCCATTAAAAATGTACATGAAGATCCTTTTCCCTTGCTCAGTTGTCTTCTGGCAGTACAGATAGAGCAATTCCTCTCTGCTTCCTTTCTGCTCCTCAGGGAAGCCTGCAGCAATGAATTTCCTGAACTCTTTATATCTGAAAGAAAAAAACCCAGAATTTTGATAGAAGCAACAGTAATGGTTGAAGTCTTTTAAACAATGACAACTTGGCTCTATTTTCATGACTCTGACTTAGCTTATTCTGGCTAATGCTATTAGGATGAACTGTCACTAGGAGAAGTTAGTACAACAGCAATTGGCAGTTTAATGAAGGTTGGGTCAAATTGATTATGTTTTGATCAGTGAGAGGAAGAAAGAAGGAGATAGATATGTGCAGCTTGTGCATCTTGCACTGTAATTGAGTGTCAGCTGCCAGCACATACATACCTGCACTCTCAGTACTCCATAGGTAGCATATGGACAGCAAATATATGCAATAGCACAGATGGAAGCTTTAGCATCTAATTCCCACTGATTTCAGAATTTGTAATTTATGCCTTTGAAAACTTCACCTCTCCATCTCTAGAGAGGGATAAGAAATGTTATTGTTTAGTGGCTGTAGTTCATACTGAAGGAAAGCTGTTAGGCATTCACATGGATGTGCTAGAGGCTGAGGATACTCTTTATGTTTCCATACATTTGGTGTCATTTGAAATCAAGCACTTTGGTGTGTATGATAAACCAAAATCAGAATCTGATGTGCCACAGAGTATTAGAAAACTTTACTGTTTCTCAGTTTCTGAAGGAACTAAAGCAATCATTTACAAGTTCTATCTAAAATTTTGCCCCCAGTCTAAAAGTAGTCAGGCGGATGCCTAATCACCTGTGATGTTTGTATTCCTTAAGCCAACTCTCACTAGAAACATTAATAAATCATTCTGGATGACTGCTATCTATAGGCTACCAAGCTGCAGAATAGTCACTTTACCTTAGTAATAAAAGAGAAGCAAAGGTCTGATCATCTATTCAGTTCAAACAGGACTGTGTTAAACTTAAAATATTTATAAGTCTCCTTCTCCCCCCCAAAAAAAACCATTTATAACCAATGTTGATCCAGTGATATTTGAGATCTCAAAGACACATTAAAAGAAGTCTCAGGCCAGAGACTGTCAAAAAGGGATGAGAACATCAGTTTGCTAGTCCCTTAGTTATTATTAAAAAGTTCTATTTTCCCTTCAGATTTGTTTTGTGTGTCATGTGGATCTCAAACCAGAGTGTAAAAATTCACTCTTAAATTATGTCTTAAATTATGAGCTTGTTAAGACCTCCAGTTACTGTTCTGATCAGTGCATGAAGCCAACACATCTGAGGGTGTGTGCTGCCAACAGCTCCCATCAGGTCTTGGAAGGAGAGTTTTTATTCATAGTAGGATTTTAATCCAGAGCTCCACTTTTGACATGAATCTCCCAATGGTCTCTGTTTTGCAGTACCTTGGTCTTGGAGTACATGAACTGGGTTCGTTATGGATGCAATAACCTGAAAGCTGTGTTCCATAAATGTACCAGGAGGGTACAACAGCCACAAATGGACCCTTAATCCAAACTAAAGAGCATCTGAAATGTATTTTTTCTGCACATCAGATCCTTAGTGTTCACAGTTTCACTCCACATCTTCTTCAGTAGTCTACAATACATGGCAAGTGACATAGTCACTAAACAACATACAGATTTGGAATTAATTAAATTTTTTGGGGGAAGTGGAATTGTCTGAATTTGTTTTTATTAACTGTTTCCCAATAAATCTATAAATAACTTTACATACAATCGTAGGATATCAACACTGAATTTCACTATCTGATGATCGGGTAGCTTCTTTTTATATATACACAATCTAACATTATTCAAATATATTTGCATGCTTCTGGTTATTCAGGAGCACTGTCTAGCTATGCAAATATTGATAACAAATGCTCCAAGAAAATAATGTCATAAAATTAATGGATGAATTATTTTTAAAAGCTGAGAACTACAGTTCTGTTTATTTATGCATTTATTTATTTGTATTTATGTGACTAGGAAAAAAATGTAACATTTAAAAAATGTATGGTATTGTAAAACATGCAGCCATCTATTCAGGGATGGATTGGTGAGTTCATGTGTGTGTTTACAGTAACAGAAAAATGTAGTTTATTATCTGTGTTACAATACAGATTTTCATGGTCACAGAGAAGAGAATGTTACAACTTTGCTATGTCTATTTAAAGTTCCTGTTTCAGAGTTGGGTCTAACATAGCTCTTATCTGAAAGGTGCTTTGCTGTTGCATTGCCTAATTTTTCCTTTTTCTGGGTATCCTGTTTAGCTAACATGATTCTTTCCTAGATATTCATTAAAATTGAGATAAGGTCTATAATTCAGTAAACTTCCAAGTCTATTAATAGTTAAGAGTGCAGATGGAAATGCACCAAATTCCTGCAATGCAAGGAATACCACAAAAATCTGCCTCAAGGCATCAAGACACAGTTTGACAAGCATGATAATCCAATAATATCAAAGTATTCTGGCTGGAATTCAGATGTTGGATAGGAGACATTACAAATAATGGAAGAATTTATCAATAGTAGTAAACCAGAAGGCTGCCAGAAAAATTGAAACTAAGACCTGATTTTGCTAGCAATAGAGATAAAATCTCACATGGAAGAATACTGGAGGACTTGAGGTTCACTCTGTAATTTGTTATGTATGGAAAAAATACAAATTTAGATTTAAAAAAAATAATTGTCATGAGTGCCAAGCAGCATGGAAGTTCATCTTTCCAGACCTTTAAAAACTGCAGGAATTTTACCGTATCTTGTCCTCCACCTAATAGTATAATTGAGCCTGTAAAATACAGTGAAAACACATTGGTTCCTGAAACTTCTTGATTACATACCAATGATTACCAAAGCTAAATGCATGCTTCCTTTAATTTTAAATTTTAATTTAAAAGTTTACTTCAGTAATTATAGGTCAAACTGTAATCTAGGGGGAAAAAAAGGTTTAAAACAGGAGTAGATACCATGATAAATATTGTGACTGATTTGTGAAATATGCTCATTTTTTCCAAATTAGAAATGCAATATATGTGTTCATTTTATTATTTTTATTCTATTTTATTCATTTTATTCTTTTATTCTATTTCAGGAGATTTTGAATGCAGAAGCCACAGTATAATTTAGCAGTCCTCTTCTCAGCTGTAATGAGCATATTTCCTGGGGAACTGACAGACTATTGCACAAAGTAGAAGATACTCTGTTTCATTAAAGCAAAAAGAAAAATGTGTTTTGCCAGAAAAACATAACCATGAGAAAATGCTTCCAGTAACAGTAAATTGATATAAAATACTTCTAATGGAATAATATTTCTTTACAAGTACTTTTGAGACAGTTGGACAAGCAAGGAATTTGAAATTGAGTTAGTACTACATTCGAATTGAAGGTCCTTGGTAGGATTTCAGGTCCCTCATTTTCTTGGTAGTATTGGGGCAGGTGATGCAATAGCATCATGTTTCATATTTGAACTTTAGGGGAAGATGCAGGATAATATACAAAATACCAGATAATTTGTTACTGCATCTGGATACTGAGGAGAAAGCTGATGAGTTCTGCCTAATTCTGGCAACTGTCAACAAGAAACCATGGTTGCTTTTACTACTGCTACTGGTTGGTTGTACCAGGTTACAAAATAAAACAAACATAAAACCAAAATTTTTAAAAGAAGTGTATTAAAGAGGTATGATACTATTGCTTTGAGTTACTGATGAACAGAAGCTGGAAATAAGCTTTCAAGTAAGCAGAAAGTTTGGACTTGCACAGAAATGTCTCACTTGGTCAATTCAATTTCACTGTAAAGTTCCAGTCCCACTCTGAAAAGGATATTAAACCCATGATACTTTTAATAGCAAGTTAATTGCCATGGTTTTTGTCTGTGCTTAGGGGAAGTGCTTCAATCCACCTTTCACTTGAACAAATTTGTATTTTAATTCTGGTTGACCAGCTGTTTGTGAAGAGAGGAGTTGTATTAGGTCAGGTATAAACCCCTGAGCTCTCCAGAACCTGATGTAGGCATCTATGTCTAAACAAGTTGCCTGTGCTTTGAGCTGCTCTCTTGTGCAAGACAAAAGCACCAGGACTTTTACTTTCTATCAGAGGAAGCTTTGGTTCACAGTGACAAAGAGTCTTCTCAAAAAAACACCATCATCTTATTAGATGACAAAATTCACTCTGCTTTTCACTGTGACAAGACTCCTTTTGACTAAAAACCCATGTGAAGAAGGCTGAGACCTTTTTTTTTGCCTCCTTACATTTTGAGTTGTACTTTTAGGACTTCTGTGTTGCTCTGCACTTAATGATCTGCTAGCTTTTGGGTATGGACCCTGCAATGGGAAGAAGAGTCTGAGAAAAGTCTCAAGGAGAAAGGAGCAATTTATAGTAATCTGACTAGTACATTTGCTATCCTGACTTTGGCAAAGCTTTGACAAAAAGAATATTTTAAACAAGTTCTCTTCTTCTCTGGCGTATGTTACTACAATGCAAAAGATTTTGCTTTGCCTTATTAAAATAGGGAACTAATGTGAAAATATTTGAAATATGTTATTCTTTCGGGATGTCTGGGAGTTTCAGCCATATGTTTTTTAAGAAAAAGAAGTTGATAAAACATATTCAAGTGAAAAAAGCCTAAACTAATTCTATCATGCTGGCAGTTTATAGAGTATTGGGTATGTCTGCTATGGTATCTATAGGAAAAATATGGCAATCTTATGACTCAGATTCAAGTACAACTGGCTTGCAATGAGAAAAATGTTCTGAGTTGTTGATGCATAATCTGCAAGTGGGCAAGAAACAGAAATCAGACTTTGCTTTCAGCAGACCTGCTGTGGTTCTATAATGCAATGCAGTTCTGAGTCCACATTGTTCAGAGCCCCAGTGGAATTCCCTTTCTATCCAGCTTTATTAGCCTGTCTCAGAGATTTGTTTCTGGCTGCCAGAATTACAGATGGAGCCTGTGACTTGTAGATTTTTTTTGTTCCTGCCTGTTGCACATGTAGGGATGGGTTCTCTTTGCAATTCCATGCCAGCAGCTGCCCACTGAAGCAGGGATCTATGCCATGAATTTTACTTCATCAGTCTCCTAACATTTAGCCATCATCCATAGAACCAGATCAGGATTTGACTGCACTCAGCTTCAAATCCACAGGGTACATACAGACTTAAACCCATCTGCAGTCTTACCCAGCATACCAGCACCAGGACCACTGATTCACAATAATCCACAGTCCCTCTTCAAAAGGTTCTGAACATATGTGTCCCATGTCCCTGCACTAGTCCAAAACCACCATTCAAATCCTAAAACTTGCCTTCAGCTGCAGAAAATTTGTTCCTTGCACAGCACTTCCAGGTGGCTGGTTTGGGGACCTCAAGCTTGGAGTCATTGGCACCTCCCTTTAGGAGCAGGACCCAGAGCAAGGGCCAAGGCATCCCTGAGAGCAGTGCTCTCTGGAAACAGTCCAGTGCATGCAGAGGGGACCACACTGTCTGTCCAGTTCTGTTCCCTGGCAAACTGGCCCAATTCCTTGGCAGAAGACTCCAAAGGGATTTTAGCTAAAGTCACAAGTCCTTATTGATCCAGGGGAAATCACACACAAAGAAAATCAGTACTTTCCAGGATGATATCTCTCCAAAGCAGGAGCCACACCTTTCAGCCTCATGACTTTCAGAAATCCATGGTGAAGAGAATGATTTATCTCACTGGGAGGCTTTGCTGAGGAAAAGAGCCCAGTGGGAAGAAGTAGGAAGGTATAGGAAAATGCTACATGATTATTTTCAGAAATTATACCTTAGTAAAAATTGATTTCTAAATGTAACAAATATTGTGCTTACAGAACCCTAAAGAAATATTATTCTAACACAGGAGACATTCTTTGGAGATCAGCCCCTCTCTTCCCAACCTTCATTGTCTGTCTCTTTGGATGAAAAGCATTAATAAGAAACTGTGTAAGGCTGAACTGTGAACTAAGTTCACCTTCTAATTCAGTGCACTGCACTGTGACTATGCATTGGTTTGTGTTCTGGTAGTATTCATATCACAGCAAGAGGGTCTTGGGAATCTTCTGGAGCAGTACAGGATGAGGCAGCTGGTGCTGTCAGCAGGTGTTTAACTGTTGAAGGGGTGGAAGGATGTTAGAGCACACCTGGGACCTGGGATCCAAGACACACCTAGGTCATGGGCACTTTTACCTCTCCTGGATAAAGCAATAAATGCAGCCACAAACCAAGACAGTTTGTTACAGAAAATTCGCTTGGGAATAATTGAGTGAAGTCATGTGGATGTTGGTTCAATTCTTGACAAATTGGCTGAGCCTAGTGGATTTCAAATAAGGCAGGCAGCACAGCAGCAAGACTTCTGAGAAGTGCCAATTTTTATTCCTATTCTTGGAGATACCAATATTCTTTGCTAAGGTCTTGTGTGGGATGTTCACACAGTCCTTCAAAGCAGCTGGAGCTGGCCACCACTGATGGAGTTTGCATTGTGGTTAGTTGGCTTGCTGGATGTTTTTGCCTTCCTATGTTTGGCAGACATGGTGATAGATTTTGATCTGTTTTACTTTCTTCTGCTGACCTTTTCTTTTTTCTCAATGTGTTTTTTGTTTGGCTTGAATTGGTACCAAAATAAATGGATGCATTTGAAAAGTTCTTTCTGTTGGTTTGGTTTCTTTTTTTTTTTCACCAGTGAGAGCAGCACTAGCTGGAGGTCCTACTTTTCTTGAAAAAGCAGTGTGAAAAAAAGCTGGGAGCATGTATTTTGGCAGGTGATAATACATAAATAGCTTTTCTGAATGCCTATTAAATGGACTATTGTAGTAATAATAACCAGTCGAGCCAGTAATTGGTTTATTATGATTTTGAACCACTGATTTGTTTTTAACCTGGATGGCTTGGCCATCATATTAAAGTGAACTAAGCTTTAATGTTTATGCCATGTGGAAGTGATACAGCTGTATCCGTGATTTCCAGAGTTCACAAGTTTAATATATTCTGAAAAAAAATAATTTCAGTATGTCTTTTTCATATTCTAGAACTGAATGTTTGGAAAGACTCAGCAGAATATTTTCCTTCATTTCATTAATTACTCAGCTGTTGAAAAATGTCTGTTATTTCCTTCCAAAAATATACTATTGAAGAATTAGAATTGTGGTTTTAAGATCAAATGGGAACGAGCTACCTCAGCTGTCATTATAGAGGGTATGTTGACTGGAAGAAAAAGGTTGGCTCCATCTTCTTTTGCCACCTCCCTTCAGGTGTTTGTACACATTGATGAGATCCTCCCTGAGGCTTTTCTTCTCCAGGTTGCTCAGTTCCTGCTCAGCCTTTCATCATATGAGCAATGTTCTAGACCCTCCATTAGCTTAGTGGCCTTTCACTGGATTTGCTCCAGCAGCTCCATCTCCTTTGTCCTGGGGAGTCCTGAACTGGACACAGTACTCCAGATTTGGTCCCACCAGTGCTGAGTAGAATGGAAGGACCACTTCTCTCAATGCTGTCCACTCCTCCTCATGCAGTCCTGGATAATGTTTTCCTTCCTTCTACTAAAGGCAGTTTGTTGGCCCCTGTCCAACGTGGTGTCCACCAGCAGCTCCAGTCCTTCCTGCAAAGCTGCTTTCCAGCTGGTCCACTGCAGCATTTGCTGGTCCTCCTCACAGCATGGGGCTGTTCCTTCTTACATGCAAGACTTTTACCTTTGTTGAACTGCATGAGTGGTTGAATTGCACTCAGAATTGAACTCAGTTGTTGAATTGAACTCAGTCCATTTCTCCAGCCTGTTTAGATCCCTCTGGTTGGCATCATGACCCTCACAATTTTCTCTCATCACCTAACTTGCTGAGGATACACCCTGCCCCACCACCCAGATAATTATGACAACACTGAGCAGTTCTGTCCTCAGTATTGATTCCTGGGGTACATTGCTCATTATTGGCCTCCACTTAGACTTTGTAGCACTGATCATCACCCTCTGGGCCCAGCAATTTCAGCCAGTTTTCATTCTCATTCAGGCCATAATTCATCATCTGTGTGTGGATCTTATGGGGAATAGTGTCAAAAGCATGACTTAAGTCAACAATATCCATTGTCCTGACCATGTCTGTCATTTCATTGTAGAATATAATCAGGTTGATGATACTTTTACTTTTCCCATAGTGAGTCTGTGCTCCTGATCATCTTGTTCTTCATGTGCCTGGAAGTGGTTTCCAGGATGAGTGGCTCTTAGGGCTGGAAATGACCAGCCTGTAGATCCATGGCTCCTTCTTCCTGCCCTTTTCAAAGATACAATTGGCATTTGCTTTCTTGCAGTCCTCAGACATATCTCCCAGTTGCCATGATTGTTCAAGGTTTAGAGTGGCCTCAAGATATCAGCCAGCTCTTTCAGCATGCTCCCCAGCAGGGCCCATAGGCTCATGTAAGTGTGTTTTAAAGAATTTTCAAAGACTGCTAAGTAAAACACTGTTGTGCTTTTGGTCCCATCTTGTGTCATGAAGAATATAGAGAATGAACGGGTCACAACCACTTCTGCTTCTAAAATTCTATGAAGGGCAGAAGTCAAGAGCAGAAATGAGGTGTTATTAAGAAGTATGATCATTCAAAAAATCTTCCCAGGGTATTCAGGAAACCTGAGAAAAGATGACTTCGACCCAGTCCTAAAAATGACAATTACAAGCCTGACAACTTTATTACTCTAGCTATCTAAGCACATTAAAAATGTTCTGCAGTGAGTTCTCTTTGTAGTACTTCCATTCCAACCTATGTTTTTTCTTGAGAGCTTGCCCACTGCTTTGCTCTGTAACTCCACTGCCCTGCTGATGGCTTGCTCCTATAACCCCATGCTCAAGACCTGTCCAAGGTTGTTCCCATGTCCTGCAGTTATATGGAAAGTGGGATAAAGAAAACTATCCCTTTTCCTGGGGCAAAGAGAGGAAGGAGCTTTACAACAAGGAACTGAAAGCATAATCCACCTTCCCATTCAAAATATTCTGCTCCCAGGGAATAAAAATCACTTGATGGCTCTCACAGACAGGTAAACTACCAATTTGTGTTTAGCTGTGGTACATATATGATCTCAGGGCAGGGATCTTATTATCTTCCCTTTGACTAAATGCAGAAAAGATGAAGACCTGCTGAGGTAAGCCAATAGCCCCTCCATGCTGAAACTCAATATGCTTCAGATGGTGAAATGGGACGGAGCCAGTGGAAAACAAAATTGAAACATCATTTCTAAGTGAAGAAAGCTACATTACTTACATAGAAAGGGGTAAAGAAAAGTGAGTCCAGTACAGCTGAATAGGGAGAAAAGTAATTTATCTAATTCTTTTTGTCTTCCCCCATAATTTTGGTGGAAAAAAATAGAGGGGTATGAGCATTTCAGTGAATAAGACAGAGATATCATTCTCTGGAATTCTCACTGATTTTGATAGCCACAAGATTGTGAGGGCTACAGATGCATTCAGATCTGAAAAGAGCCAAAGCAGCTGTTTATTGGAGTGAGAAATTATATATGTTCTTATCCTTAAGCGGGTGTTAAAAGGCAAAAGTTAGAAAGCATTGATAGGCAGATTAATACACAAGAAATCCTCTCTTCAGGCTTTATGTCAAATGTCACTGTAATTTCTTTTTTAATAAATTTTTTGTTCTAGGAATTGTTATTAAAAGACAGAAAGTTGAAATTACTAGATTTGTTAAGGTTTGAACTTCATGAGATAGATTTTGTAAAGCTAAGGCTGTGGTTTCCATTTTCCTATCTTCTCCTGGAGTTTGTCATGTTAATTGACTTCCCGTGTATTTAGGGAATACACGATTCTCTCCAAAATCAGGCTTTACAAGGAATGTTATTTCTGCCCTCTTGTGGCCACGGACCATTTTGCAGTTTTACATCGATGAGAATTCCAGACTTGAATCGCATTTCAGTAATTGCAAATTGCTTTTACTTTAGAGAACAGACATAAGCTTTGTATGTCTGAGTCAGTTTTCCTATATAAAAATGTATTTATTTATATCTTTCATTTGAATATAATAGTTGATTATTTAGATTATAAAATTAATTACATAAAATTCTTCTAGTTGATGTCATAACTCAGAATGTGAAGCTGTGACTTGCATGTTACAAGAAGCAGTTAAACAGTGTTTATTTTCTAGTGACTGAAATTATTTTACTTTTAGGGCCTGTGCCCCACTTTTGGTCTGTTCACATGAAAAATGTTCTATAATTCCATGCAGCAGCTTCTTCTCAACTTCAGTGAATCTTTAACTTATTTATAAATTAAATTGCACTCAGTCTCCATGTCATGTCAATCAATCAATCAATCAATCCACAGATTCTACTAGAGTTACTTGAAATTTATCACATGTTGGCAGGATCAGACCACAAGGTCAATTTATATTTTAGAAAGATTCTGTGCAGTGAGCGTGACCATATATCCCATGTATGACTAGTGCTGTCCACTACAGGCTTATAGAGGGTTGAATTGTTCCAGTTAAGGCTGCTACTTATCACATTTTCTGATAGTCAAGTATCCAGAGACAGAATAGCTGCATATGCATGCACAGTGATTTCTCTTGTGCTTATTAGCTGGTGAGGGTCTGAACAAGAAATTTTGTAGCACACATGTAAGAGCATATAACGCAATAGTGATTTAAGACAATAGTATTATAAAAAACAAGAATAGATTATTCACTGTCAAATAATACTAACAAATGAGAATATTTTTTCTGTTACATGTTGGAAAATGGAGGAAAATCCCTTTACTTTATACATTACCTGCAAACTTTTACCTGTGTGTTCCTTTTCAGTCAGCCCAAGTTTGTGTATCCTCATCTTGGTGATTTCTGAGGTAACTAAGAAAATCACTACTGCACATGGTGTGCCAGTACCAAACTCTGCACCATCTGCACTTAGCAGCAGAGGGAAATAAAACCTAGAAAGAATTTATCAATGGTTACACATTTGAGATGAGGATGGATGCTGAAATCCTCCAGCTTCCCCAGATTAATAAAATTGTATGCCGTATAAATATGTGCAAGAACATATATGGTAGGAAATGTCTTGAAATACAGAACTTTCAGAAACATACAGTAGTGGCTGAGCAGACACAGGAAGAAGCTTCTGAAAACTGTCTGCTCTTTTCTTCTCCCCTTCTCTTTCTGCAGACTGACACATCAAGAGCAATACAGAATCACCTGGGTTCACACTTCTTTCAAGATCCCATAAGCCATATGTGATCCCAGTGTAACTACACTAGAGGCTTCTCTGGAGTACCTCCACTAGTGTTTAATTTCTTCACAGGAACCTAAATTAAACTTCTGACTTTTCTTTCATAGCTGCCAAAAGAAATCAGCTGCTGAATTGGGCTGTACAATTTTGTTTGAAATGTGTCTTGAGGGACAGGCAAACCTGCCCCTCTCAGAATTGATGATGGTCCCTAAAGGCAAGAATGTACTTAGTCAAAATGGTAACTACACTCAAAGACAAGCTCAGTACCAAACATGTGCTTTTATGTTTTTCTTGAGCTGGTCTCTTCAACAGCAGAGTTCAAAGAAAGTTTATCTCCATTCTTTTACAAATAAATTTCTCTACATTTGCCATAGAATAAATTCCAAACACTTTTATTGCCCCAAGATCTGGATGTATTTTAAGTACCCACAGAGTTAAGCAGTTAAGAGAAGCTGATGATTTTTAAAAGTTCCCCTCTGTTCTGCTTCACTAATTCATCTGAATAGGAAGTGCTCCAGGTTTTGGAGCAGAGATCCCCCTGCATCCTGCAGACCCAGATGAGGCAGGCTGTTCCCCATGGAGGACCCCATGCCAGGAGGAGGCTGTGCCCCGTGTAGGAAGGCTGCCCTGGAGGGGTTTGCAGGCAGGACCTGTGAGCCTGCAGGGGACCCACACTGGAGTGTTCCTGAGGGACAGCACCCCGTGGGAGGGACTCACACCTGGCAGTTGTAAAGATGTGCAGCCTGTGGAAAGGACTCACACTGGAAAACCCATGGAGGAGTGTCCCCAAGAAAAGGGATTCCATGTTGGAGCAGAGGAATAATGTGAGGAGTCCTGAGGGGGAAGGAATGGCAGAAACATCACTTGATTAACTGACCCAAACCTCTAATCCCCATTCCCTGCACTGCAGGGGTGGAGGAGGCACAGGCAGAGAATTTGGGAGTGATCTTCCTTATCTTCATCCATGAGACTTTTGTTAAATTATTTTCTTAACTGTCCAGCTGAAGATGGAAGTGATATGGTGGTTTTGTATCCCCCCTGGACCAACCCACCACAAGCATCTCCACAAATTGTAAATCTGTTTTCAACTGATAACTTTGATATAAAGCTCCTTAGAGACACAGGATGTACTTTGAACCTCAGTGATGCAAATTAATTTTTTCTTTCATGTGAGGAGGGTGCCTTGAAGAACTAAGGGTCAAAACCCAAGGGAAGTTTTGGTTTACAGTATTCCTAATAGTTGCCTCTGGTTTTGAACCACTTTTCATCTATTACTTGTTACCTGTATATGCACAAATGTGATATTTGCAGACAGCTACATGGCTCTCTGTGCCCCACAACACTCACATTGCATTGTTGCATGTCTGTTCATCTGTGCTACAGTATGCAGCATGTGAAGTTTAGCTCCAGTTTCTATTATTTAAACATTTCTTTCAGTGTGACTGAGGTATCAAATACATGTGAGGAGAAAGGAGATCACATGGTCCAACTTCCTGTTGAAAGCATGGCCTTAAAAGAAATAATTATCTGCTGAGGAACTGCTGTGGGAGACAAAGCAGTATTTGGATGCCTCTGAAAATTTGGGATGTAGCAAAATGAATTTTCCTGTGCAAGGTTTTTCTTACCTATGTCTGTCTTAAGCACCTGACTCCTTTTTTAAGACTTGCAAACAATGGAAATACCCTTGTGTTTTTCATTTCATTTTATGCATATCAGCATGTTGAAGGACGGTAATAAAAAGATGGAATGAACTTAAATAGCATGTAATAAGTTCTGGGTTTAGAAATCTGTCATAACCATATACTTTTTTTTCAGTATTTCAAGTACAATGGTAGCCTACATAGGCATCTGAATTTTATGAAAGCTGATCTAGAATGTTTCTTCTACCAGCTAACTCTAGGGATTTAAGTGAATAATTTGTGTGAGAGAAACCCATTTTTTTTGGTTTTCACTACAATGTCAATTGGATGTAGTTCTGAGTAAGGCCACAGGACTGACCTTCTGGCTAAGGATAGGATACATTGTGCACAGGCATGAAGATGTGAAAAAATGTATTTTGCCCTATCCATTTTTCATGAGATAAAATACACATAAAGATTAAGTAAAGTAAGCCTCTCTTCTCTTTCCTAGCAGCACAAATTTTTCTCATCCAAACTCTGTGCTACAAAAGATCTGAGTGGCACTAGCTGAGGCATTCTGCATTGTGCCATCAGGAGAGCAGCACAAATGCAAATCAGGCATCTATGGCAGTCAGTCTATCTGTGCCAGGGGTACTTCTTGTGGGTGGTACTACCAAAAGCATTTCCAATTCTTGCTAATAGATGCTCTTAAATTGGGGAAATTTTTAAAATGTCTTGCTTAAAGTTTGGAAATTTCTAGTGGTCTGTCATGACTAAGAATAGCCCAGTTGTCATATTTTAAAGAAAATGCAAAGAGCATTTACTCTTGTGAGGGTAAACAAAAAGTGTCACTTTACACTCCACTAAATCTGTCTAAATGATATATTGAAATCAACCCCATGATGAGCATTTGGACTTATAAATTAATCAATACATTGTCAGCTGTCGTCTCTATAACCTTAAGTCAGAACCCAAAATAAACCTGGTGTTTTTTGCATGGAGACTTTATTAATAGGCATAAATATTACTTGTATGGCAAGGAAGGCTGGGAGCTCCTGAGCCCTACAAGAATTCATGCCAGGAAATCTCAGTAGCCTGTCAATTGATTTATTTGTGTCCTTTCCTTGCTTTTCCCCAATCCATGAATAATATCTGTATGTGGATAATAAATAATCTAGTGAGTGATAGTTAGAGCAATGTATGTTGCCTGTTGTGGCCCTTCTCCTCCTGTTGCACTATCCTGTGATTGTTTTCTTGGCTCAGGTGCTCTCAAGCCAAACAGAAATTTTGCACAGTATAGCATAATTCCTACTTTATGTACTTTTCACCTAGCAGTTCCTCTGCTGAGGGAAAATAAATCAGTAGCCATCTCCTGTATCCGTGTTATGAAGCAATGAGAGGACAACTTAATTGTACCTGCTGCTGGGGCAATGTTTGGGCTTCTGCTTTCCTCCCACAGCAGCCATCATTAATGCCAATTGATGTGTACCCCTTCCCTGTTGCTAGGTGATATGTGCCTTAAAAAGACAGCTTCTATTGCTGCTCAGGGATTCTCACAAATCTTGTTTACTTTTGGTTCACAGGATGTGCAGTGAGTTTTGCAGGACCAGAAACCCAGCTCAAAGTTCAGGGCATTTCCTTCTGCTGTCCATTTGACTGTAAATCACTTAAAGATCTGGTTTTCCTGATGAAGAATGGATGACACCTGTTCTGGTGGTAGGCAATGGCAAGACTTCTACTTCATAGCCTGGATCTTTTACTTGCCCCACACATAATTCATTGACCAGTGTCCTTCAGCATGGACTTGCTGTACCCAAGTGTTATACTGTAAAACAAGCCTTTAACAGCACTTGCTAGGTAAAGTGTTTTCTGAGGCTCAGAGAAAAACCCAAAGATTGATTTAGGATTCTTAAATTCAGAAAGTGTAATCTCATTGGTTTTTATCTGTTTAGAATTTCCTATCTCTGTTATTTCAGGTATGAGTGAGTAGAGAGAATAGATATTCTCAGGACTATAGTCTGATTCCTTTGGATTGAATTAGATTCATCAGGCACAGGTTGGATAGTGTTGTGTTTTCTGTAGCCTCATCAGCTTTGTGGAGAAATGGTAACTCAGCCTCTGTTCCATCTATGAATTTACCCGATCAATTTGATAGGGGGTTTTCCCAGGTTCTTCTAAAGATATGTGGAATGTAAGGGTATCTGGTTTTTCAGCCTAAAGACTAAGACAAGAGACAGGAGAAGTAATAAACTCTCAGATAGGTAAACCTTGAGGAAGAGGAGGCAACAGGACAGTAACAAAGAGCAGAACCCCTAGAGAACTTCTTGATGGGACTCAAACAGAACCACTCAATGCCTGGAGGAGGTTCAGCCAGACACTGAAAGGACACTGTGCATGGACACTGGGAACATGTGTGTGCATGAGCTGACAGCAAATCTCAAGCCAGGCCAGCTGGAGAACAGAGTGGTCTGATTGCCAGCAGCTGAGTCAAAGGGACCTGAAGGTCTGGGGGCTAGGATCTGGAGAGAGACAGAGTCTGGTTCCAGGCTATTGAACAAACTGAACATCAAAGGGCTGCTGGTGAAGGCACCCATTTGTGTGTGATTCTAATGTCAGTTTAAAGCTGGTGAGCAGAAGAAGAGGTGTAGGATCCAGCTGCCAGAAAGACAAGTTGCCTTTCAGATTTATGTCTAAGATGACCCATAAAAAGCAGAAAAAGTGTTTTCTGAACACTTGATTTTTTTTTAGCAGCTTATGACACAAAGCAGTTTTTATCCTGCTTCTGATTGTTATTCATATTGTAGGCTTCTTTTTATTTGAACCATGCATCTTTATTAATTTTATGCTTCTTTTAATTCTGCTTAAAATGCTTTAAATTACACAGCCATTGTTCCATAATTCAGTTTTACAACCAATAGGACATAAGTAGCACAGAAATAAATAGAATTTACACTACACTGCCACTGAAGTAAACTACTGCAACAATCACTACAATAATCATTGTCTTGTATGTCAAGGGTTTGTACAGAAAAAATGCTCTATGCATACACAAAGGCAGGTTTGCATTTCAATTCACACATTTCCTTTTCATGACCTTTAGTTTTGAAAACACACTGCAGCTTTTCCAAGTCTTTCAGATTCCATCTTCATCATTTCATTCCAGTATTAATGTAACTGTTAGAATTCATATCCCTAGAAATACCAGACAAATAAAACAAAAGCTGTTATAATTAGGTGAGACAGAAAGGAATGAAAGGAATCAAATTAAATGAGAGAGCACCTTGGCTTCTAATATATCTGTTATATTTTCTGGTCTGAACTACTATTTTATGCATGGAGGTCAGGGGCAGCCAACTGAAACTTGGTTACAAGAAAAATGGGCAGTTCCAGTAAGGCAGCAGCTATGATAAGAAGAACTGTTACTGAAGAGCTGGTTTAAATTATTCTTAGTAATAGCAGGAAATAGTTTTTCTATCCTGAAAGAAATTTTGAGATGTCATAAATTTTTTTTCATTATAACATGGAATGAAAAATCAAAATATCAAACATGGTCTCAGTAAGAAAATATGAAAAAAAAACCCAGGATCACATGAGAAAAAATAATTTTCAGAAAGCTGCTGTTCAGCTTAGAATTTTGTCTTTTTTAAAAATCTAATTTGCATTAATTTGGAAAATGGAAGAGTAATTTTTAGGTAAGTTTGTAATTTTATAGTACTGAAATGGGATATTTTAATGATTCTGAACCTTCCTTACCAAAGCTATAACTTTTCAAAGTGAAACCTGATCTAAAAAATCATCAAATCTAATCCTGTCATATGAACATTTTCAGATTTGGCTATTTGGCACCTTCTCATTAGAAAAGGCTTTATAAAAATATTCTTTACTACCTTTGATGAGACTTTTTGATTTGATGAAATGCAATCTTTCTTTTGGCAAATTGAACTCATATTGAAATGCTTAGGGATACTCCTAGAGGAATTCTAGCTGTATTTAATCATTGCTGACCTATGATTTAATATGCATTTTAATATGTGGCTTGAACACTTGAGTAGCATTACCTGCTTCAGATTCCTGAATGTCTTGAGGCAGATTGACAGCCAGTGACTTCCCAAATCTCTGTGGCAAATTTAGAAGTGACTGACTGGAACCTTTAACAAGTGGAGATCTCCCAAGCCTGTGTGATACCTTTGGAGCATGATTAGGTACATTCTCTCCAAAAGCTCTTCCAAATCTCAGGGGCAAATTAGCAAATGGTTTAATGCTTCTTTCTTCTGGATAATTTCTTCCAAATCTAAGAGGTAAATTAGCAACTGAATTTGGCATCATGCTTGCTGTAAAAGGGTTCATTTTAATGATATCTTTTGATCCCCAGTCTTCCATTTCATCAAAATCGAGACTCCTCTGCTTTTCTTCCAAAATATTTTCTTTAATCTAAAGAAAAATAATTTTTAAAAGGATACAATCATTTTATAGGGAACTACTCCAGCTACCAATGACACAAAGTATTCAATTTCATACCTCCTTAAAAAGCTGCTGGGTCATGGTCTTATTTTTTTGAATATGTAATATTTTTTAGTTTTATTTGCTGAACTCCATTGTAAGGTGAGCACCTTCATATAGAATACTTAATATACTGACATTGTCCTGCTTACCTTTTCAGAACTCTGACCACAGGGGCATATTTCCATATTAGTATCAGCAAATGGTTGAGCTCAAATGGTGTCAGCTGGAAATATTTCTGGACACAGGTGTCAGTACCTGTGCAATCAGTCAAGGCAGGACAGCATTTGCTGTCAGGAGGGGAAGATGCTGAACATGTTTAATGACTTCACACAGACTCAGACTCTTCCTCATCTGGTCTGGATGAACAGGAGGATGGAACAAGCTACCAGAAGGTATAGTTCACTTCTTCCTCAGCATTGGGTGGGTGCTTTGAACCCAAAATCCATCCAGGCTGACAGACAGGGAAGGAATGGAAAGCTTTAGGGTCAAGTTCACAGCATGCCTGTTCTGGCCTTGCAGCATAGGGGTTGCCCTGAGCTTTAAATTGCTTTAGCCATCCTTTAGTACACAAGATGCTATGGGAGCTCCTGGGCTCCTAATTTTTGTGCAACCAGCACAAAATGTACTTTCTGTATCTATGGTGTCATACAGTGAAGAACTGAGGCTAGTATATTACCTGTCTCATGATGTAAAGGGCATTTATTGCCTGAAAAATAGCTTTATCAATATGACCCTTCTTATAGAGCAGTATTCTTCCCTCAGAACATTAAAAGTCGCTTACTTTTGTGACAAGAATAATTTTCCAGCACTTAACAGCAAATATGTACAAATACAGATTTAAATTTCAGTTAAAGACACAGATGCTACTAATCCTAATTTCACTTCCTCATCCCTATTTGATTTTCCTGTGAGCTTCTCCAGTTACTGGCAGAGAACGGGAATGAGCCATTCTAGTTCATACTTCATGATTAAAACTTTAAATAAACTATCCCTCTGATTGCACGTGCACACTGCTTCTGGAAGTGTATAAAAGATAGTGAGCTAAAGTTCAGAGGATTTGACTAGCATAATTGAAATTGTACTTTGATTTGAAGGATGTTTCTTATACCCAAGATGATAAGTCAAAAAGAGAGGTTGGCTCCCATTTCCTAGGGAATATTTGCAGGGAAGACATGAAAAATAATACAGATGAAGTGTGCAAATTTCATCTGGCACCTATTGGGACATAATAAATGTGCAACCCCGCATAGAAATTTTTATAGGCTATTTCCAGAGTAAAATTTTAAGACCATTAACTATATTAGATTTAAAATGTTCTCTGTTTATCATTATTCTTTGAGCATTACAAGCATGCCTTTATTAATTTTGGATTAAAAATCTATCTGTTATATTATGTGCATAAAATGCCTGACAGGAATGTTAATTGAGGACTCACTGTGTAAGTAAGAAGCATTTCAGAAAAAGTCGCAGCCTAATCACAAAGCTGTACTGCAAGAAATTGAAACATGAGTTGATTTATACAGTATGTGTGTTTGAGTAAATAAATTTCTTGAAAATTCTTTCAGCAAGCTTTTTTCTACTGCTAGTGCTGTAATGCTGAATGCTGTGGAATAAGTTTAGGACAGCCTGTGCTGAGTTTGCTCAGGATCTGACCCACAGTTCCCCCCAGCAATGCCATAGTAATACAGATCTTACCTTGTAATATTTATCATCATTGTCTTCTCTGCTCTGCAGCCTGGACTTCATTGCTTCATTTAGGCACATGCTCTTTGGTGTGAGAAAGATAACTGTAGCTAAAGCAAACAGAATAAATTTCTTGGTTGAAATTACTTTCATTTTTCTCCAGTTAAGCTTACTTAGAGAGCTCAGAATCTGTACAGAAAATAAAACTGCCATCTTTTTATATAATCAGAAAACAAAACAATTTTTTTTTTCTGCCATGACATCAGTCTCTAAAACTCCAATTCCCAGTATTAATTAGGGAAGTAATTTGAATATATTTGAAGAATGTTGGGAATTTCTTTTAGACAACATAACTTCTTGTTAGGGACAAGCTGACTTTACAAATATTTTCTTCTGGTGAAGTATGTCTTAATTAGCTAATTTTGAGAGCCACAACAGTAGGGATATACAATAGCCACAATGCTTCATCATAGTAGACAAAATCACTTTCTTTCTTTTTATTGGTGTTCTCAGAAGGACTATGAAAGGAAGCTTTCTTCTCCTGAAACAATTCTTTTGGACCACAGAATGCTTGTTTATACTTATGTACACCTAGGAACATTTGTCCCATTGAAATCAAGCTCTGTGTATTAGAGTTGCTGATCAGATCCTAAGAGATGTTGTGCATAAATGTGATCTATTGATTTACATAGTGTCTATGCTCTAAATGTGACATACAAATTTGCATTCAGAGTGGATTAGGCACATGGTTTTAAAACCCTGCCCATAAGGTAAATTTTTAGAAATTCTAAAGATTACATTACATCTATATTTTTCAGGCCAAACTTCCAACAGTAGTTTTTAAAAAGGCATCTGCCACTTAGCTGATCACAGTGAAAGCACTGGACTGCCCATGAGTGTTCTGTCCCAGAAGGAGATTTAGGATGAAGACTAAACCTACCCTTAAAGCACACATTGAATTGGTTTCTAGATAGGTTGGTGAGCCAGCCTAATACTAGAAAAAAAAGCATATTGTGTTGTTCTTCCACTTGTTATTCCTAAATTCTTGAACTGATTTAAATTAGTACTTAAAATCAGCCCCATATGGAGGAAATCTGATTGCTAGCATTAAGTGCTCACACTGAAAATTGGACTCTAGTCATGTCATTTTGCAATTCAACACCAGAGTTGTAAAATGTCCAGTCCATCACAGCACTATCAGTGTTGTCTCAAGAGAACATGTTTTATGCTGTGGGCAGCATGGATAGCATGGACTGTTTATCTGTTGACAGTATGTTACTGTCTTTGCTGCACAATCAAGCTGAAGCATTTGCAAGTAACCTCATTTTTTAATTAAGTTGGCTGTTTTGATGGGAGAATGCATGCAGTTATTTCTACCTTAGATTCCCTGAATTCAACTGAGATGCTGAAAGCCATAAGCAGCCTTCAGAAGGAAATCCCACTGACAGAGCTGGAAGTGAAAAGGGGACAGTTTCTCTTGGATGAACTTCCCCAGGAGGAGAGTGTGTCAAAGATTCTGCTCATTTTTTATGTGACAGAGACCATTAAATTGCTAAAATAGATGAGAATTGTATCAGTAAGATAATTAGGAGCTCCTGTGAGAAAAGAGTGTATTTTAATCATTCACTGTCTTTTGTGTGTCACTTTCCATTGCCATTTTACATTTACATCTACATTTACATTTTTGTAATCCTTGTATCTTTGTGTTGTAAATCATTCTGGCCCTGGCTGCCAGCTAAAAAGCTTGGGTTCAAAGACCATAGAATCATAGATGGTTTGGAGTTTGAAGGAACTTTAAAGATTATCTGCTTCCAGCCCCCCATGCCAAAGTCAGAGGTGCTTTCCCTTAGATCAGGTTGCTCTGAGCCTCATTCAAGCTGGCCATCCATTTCCAGGGTTGGGACATCCACAGCTTTTCTTGGCAACCTGTTCCAATGCCTCACCATCTTCATAGTGAAGAATTCCTCCCTATATCTAAGCCAAATCCCCTCTCTTTAAGTTTAAAGCTATCCCTGCTTATCCTTTCACTCCATGCCCGAATAAAGTCTCCAGCTTTCTTGTAGGCTCCACTGAGGTACTGAAAGGTGCTTAAGGTCTCCTTGGAGCCTTCCTTTCTCCAGGCTGAACAACCCCAACAGCCTGTCTTTATAGGAAAGGTTCTGCAGCCCTATGATGATCTTCACTGCCCTCCTCTGGACCTCCAACAGGGCCATGTCCTTATGTCAGTGAGCCCAGAGCTGGATGCCATAATTCATAATTCAGGTGGAATCTCATGAGAGTGGAGTAGAGGGGCAGACTCACCTCCCTCACCTTCTGGCCACACTTCTTTTGATGCAGCCCAGGTCATGGTTTGCTTTCTGGGCTGCAAGATCACTTTTCTGGCTCATGGCATGGGAGTAAGCACAGTTCTGTATAGTCTCAAGGGGCAGTGGTTCCCCTTGCATTCTCTGAGACTGTTCTGCAAGGTGCTTTAGGGTGGGATGTGGTAGAGAGTGAGGAAAAAGATACTGTACCAGTAGTGATTCATGAAGAGGGCTTGTATGAGCACACATAAACCATGTATGCAGGAAGTATGAATGCATGATGATGCATTTGTCCTCAGGATGCCTTGGTACGAGCCCTCTGATCAGAGCTGGTGACTTATCTTCTGTTTTTAAACAGTATTCATGGCAGGGAAATGGAATTCTAGCAATTTGGTAGTACCAGAAATCTGGTAAAATGTTGGTATTTGCAAATCTGAACCAAATTCTTTGGAAAACAGAGGGAATAAAATGTCAGTGAAGACCTCTAGAAAGAGCCCATGTCCTCTTAGTGCTCTGGTAGGTCAGGGGCAGCAATTGTCTCTTTTCACCAAGGGCTGAATGTAGATTCCTGACTCTCTGGAGCCTCATGTCAGGGGGCTTCAATCTGTGGGAGTAGAGAGATTTTCCAAGCTCCTTTACTTTATGGTAACAGTAAAGACATACAATAAAAATAAAGAATTCAATTCATACTCTCATATCTACCTAACGTGGTCATTTACCACTGGGCTTTCCTTATCTAGCTGCTGCTTTATGAACCCCTCGTGATCAATGATCTTGCAATTAACTCTGTGAAGATATTTGCTTTCTAAAATAAATAGTATTTGCAAGATCCAAAAATTCTCTCTTACACTGTTTGACATAAATACAAATTGTGCTTTCCCTGGACAGAAAAAGAAAATGTATTGCTGTTGTCCAAACCAAATCAGGCTTTCTTGACATTCAGCTTGCCTCCTATGTATGCTGATTTGCTAATCAACATAAAGTGAAATTTTCAAGTGTTTTGTAGGCCAGGCAGTCAGGGAGTTATGTACCCTTGTACTTTCTGATGAATAAATTTGCCTTTGATGGCTCTACAGTAGGAACTCCTTGGAAATTTCAAGTCAAGAAATTACAGTGATTGTTCATTAACTTCCTGAGGAAGAACTTGTCAGACCCTACTGCTCAAGTACCAGAATGGATAACATGAGTGCTCTTCATCAATGTGTTCATGACTTCAGTAGCAGCATAAGCTGGTCCAGCTGACTTCCAACTGAGGCAGCTGAGGCATCCTGTCATGAGCTATTAAAATTATTTATTTGCAGAGGGAAGACAGATTTGTTGGTGACACATTGTCTTGTGTAAGTGGGCTGCTTAGTCTTTAATTGTTTCTGCTTGATCCACAAAGGTTCTGATTAAGGCACATGGAGGGGAAACAGCTCTGGGTGTGTTGAAAATAATTTTTGAGTTCTTAGCCTCTTGTTCCATCCTTGTTTTTTTTGCCATCTTACATCATTCATCAGCCAAGCTATTCATTAGGACTTTAAAATAACTGGAATTCTGTTTCAAAAATTCCCCAGTTCAACAGGAATGAGCTGTGCCATCTACATGTGAAGCACACCTCACAGGCAGTGACAATTTAGAGTTTTCCCACTGGTGCATACTAGAGACTAGGGCAAGGCAGTGTTTGCTCTGGTCTTCCCTTCGTTTAATGTAGGTAACACATAGGTAGGAGCATTTTGGTTCAGTGGTATAAGAGTAAGGTGGATCTGATCTGTGACAAGCTGATGGATATCTACTTTAAAAATTTGACATTAATATATAATTAGTAGTAATGGCAAAAGTAGTTCAATTTCATAAGCAACTCCATGCACAATTATTTGAATCTGGTGAAAGAACAAGTTTTAATATTGCTCTTTTTTCATATGAGAATATACTGATAAATTCTTATCCATTATTAACAACATATTGTGTGAAAATTGCATGTTATATGACTCATGACACCAATAAGCATCTGTGAATTTCTATAATGATAAATCATTCATAATAGATTCATTTTGCCATTATGCATTATATGACCTATCCTATGGCTCATTTTGCAGATTTAAGAAGATTTAAAAATTTGTAACTCTTTTCATTGGCAAGCAATTCTATTCATTTCTCACCCATTCCTATAGCATGCAGAGGGTTGTGTTGGCTTTGCTGTGTTGTGCTTCAGTTCTGGTGCACAATGCAAGGAGTATTTGCCTGGAATATAGATGACTCCAAGCAGGTAAATACACCTCCACTTCACTCAGCATCCTGACTCTGTATGCACATACAGGCCTGGTGTCCCTCTCATACTGATAATAAATATTTCAGTGACCAGGGGAATTGGTGAAGCTTTCCCATAACTTATTGATTGAATATTAAATGACACTGGGCAATCTCTGAGGTCCAGTAAGGACTGACCTTACTGTAGGATCTCTCTGTGAGCAGTATCTCTATCCTCTCTTGTGATGCCTATTATCTCAGAGAGATTCTTCCCTGCCAAATTCAACTGAACTTGACTTCCAGACTTGAAAATTATCAGGGGTGACTGACAGACCCACACTTATGCACAAAAAACCAGACTTGCCCCATCCCATTAGAAAACAAATGCCAAATCAAGAATGGTTCTGCGGAAATATCACAGGTATAAAGCCTCAACATCTACAAATTTACTATAATGAGACATTAGCTCACCTTTTGGGGTTTTGCAGAATAGGAGAACTTATTCCACTGTGAAAGAATAGGAGAACTTACTCTACTATGAAAGCTCCATTCTTTGCGTACTGTAGGTTGGTATGGAAAAATAACATTTATGAAACAGCCCTCTCTGATCTGCAGAATCAGACTTTTAGTTTTAAACCACATTTCCCCCACATGTATCTCTGAGCTTTCATGTTAGCTGGATAGTAGTAGACAAAGGACAAATGCATACAAATATCAAGATACAAACAATTTTATTTTTAGGTTAACCCCTATGAATTAATTGCCACTGTTAGAAGATATTTTCCCCCTTGATTCCCTGAATACAGACTACAGATGTGTAACTTTACATTTTAATTTTTCTTTTCCTTGAGCTTTTGGAGCATCAGGACAGCATGAGAGACAGGAAAACAATGAGAGGCTTGAGCTGTTATGGTAACAAACTGAAAATGACTTTGTCTTCTTGGTAAATAAGGTGTGAACAATAATTCCAGATTAGACAGATTCTTCAATTATACATTTGTGCTAGTAATAAAATAAACATGTTTTCAATAACATTTGAGATATAAATATGCTCCTTTTTACTAACTACTCTGCAGAGTGTAATACCATACATACCAATCTACTATAGCTTGTAGCACTCTTGCCCATTCTTGTCTATTAAAAATTAAACCCTTTTACCATACATTATTAAAAGTGCTTTGGTTAGCTGCAAATCAAGCAAGACTTCATAAAGTCTTACAAGAAAAAGAAATCTGATTAAATATAGAGTCCACAGGCAGCAATGGAAAGAACATGAGAAAAAATACAACATTAAATTATGCCTTAAAAACTCCTTCAGGACTTAGGAAAATCATTAGTAGATTTTATTCAAGTTAACAACTAACCAAGGGACTCCTAGTAGATTCATTATTCCATGTTTTCTCTTCACTTTTTCAGTTTGGAACTTGTGTTATTTATAGATACAAATACCTTCATTCCTTGTTCTCTCCTTTTTCAGAGTTTTTTTTTCTTTGAAATAGTATGCTTTTTAAATAGCTCCCCTGTGCCTTATATATAAACACAGGAGTTTGAAGATTAAATTATATGTTAGCTGAACTGGGGGTTGCAGGGATTGATTTTCACTTTAGGAAAAAAATTTATACAATTTAGGAGAGGAAAAAAATTAAGGCAAAACACCTATGTTTTGTGAAGTAGGAAAAAAGACTGCAAGCACTTTACTGACAAAGCTGGAGAAGAAGGTCCAGCTTATTTGAGCAAGCCTCCTGCCAGGGCCCTTGCTGCCCAATTTGTGCAGCTTTCTTTCACAGTTGTACTGGACATTGCTGAACAGTTTGGCTGCTTTAGCACTGAAATTTTTATGGTCTTGTGAAAAAAAAAAGTCAGTTTTCTCCTCTATTTTCTCTCCCTGTTTATTTATTTATTTGGCAATTGTGATTCCCTCTTCATCTGAAATTCAGAGGACAGATTCTTGTGAAGATCTGATCCTTATGGTGTGACTATGGGATCTTCTTCTAATGGGAAGCCTGGGAATTGTAAGGTGCAAGTCAGTATTGGAATCTGTGCACTGGTTGTTGTACAGCTCATCCGTCATATCTCAGGGCAGTTGAATGAGAAAAGCCTATGAAAAAATAAATAATGAAAAAAAAAGTGCTGAGAGGACAAATCTAGAACCTGAATACAGGAAGGGACATAACATTTTCAAATAAAAGGATCTAGAGAAAAACATCAGGATACTCAGGTTTAATTGCTGGGCTAGTTTGGGGCCCATGTGTACTGAAAAAAATCTGTGTTCAACCTCACTCTGTTTTGAAGGAGAACACTTCAAAACTGCTACACAGTTAGGGGTCCCTAATTTATTATATATTCTGATGAGTTGGGGACCCATCAGGATCACCAAGTCAAACTCCTTGCCCTGTGAAGGAAATACTAAGAGACTCACCATGTGACTCAGAGCACTGTCTAAACCTTTATGAATCAAAAACCTTTATTTGTTCTTGAAGTTATCAGCAGTGTCCAGTGTTTCTGGGATGGGCTGACAATGGCCTGGAAATGTCACTCTGAAATTCTTGACATATTAGCTTGGTCATCAGGAACTTTTATTGGAATTCTGTTTCCTAAAATCCTTATCAAATGCCAAGTCAGTTCACCTGCTACTCAGCTCCCTGAACCATGCAATGATTTTCTTAAAAGACAAAACCAAGGAGTTTTAGTCCCAAAAGCAAAGGAGTTTTGGAGGTGGTTACTGCATTATAAGGGAAGTACTAGGAACAATGAGAGCTGTGTGTGGTGCCAGGGCAGTAAAAGAATAAGAGGAAGAAAGCACAGAAGGAGAAGAGTAAATCTGGACACTGTGCAGGATGTCAACCCAAAGCTCAGTTTCTTTCTCTTGAGTATGAGAACTAAGTAAATTTTGAGTTATAGGGCTATAATTCCATTGCTGCATTGTGGTGACTGTATAAGGCCACTTGAGCTCTGCTCTTATAGTTTATGATTTCACCACAATCCCCTGGTGGAATTACAGCCCTGTAATTTTTTACAGTAGTGAGCTGCTTATTTTCCTGTTTACAACAGTACATCACTGGAAAAGTTGGTAACGGTCACCTAGTCCTATCATATAGTCCCTTATACTCCTGCATTTGTTTTAGAAGAAAAAATTAAAATTGTTCTTTTGAAGCAGGCTGACAGGCTGGGCACAGAGGCTCCTTTTCAGCCTCTGTATCTCATTAAGGATTGTTTAATTTAGCAACTATTTGTCTAAATGCAGGAGAGCGTAATGACTACGAATTTCACATCTCTGTATGACAAACAGCTGCAGGACTCCTACTTTCCCATATTTTCCTTTCTCTTTCTTGCCCTCCTGCTGTATATTAATTTCTCAATTAAAGCTCATCCCACCAGCCTCTTGCACAAGATAATACAAGGCTGAGGGGAGGTCAGTGTGGATCGCCACAGGCGGGTGCCAGGACTGAGGAAGAAACAGTTCTTGGGCTTGATCCCACCCTAGCATCATGCCATGGATTTTGGTCCAGAACAGATGGACCTAACTGTTAATGTGATTAGCTGTGAGTGTGGAAGGGAGGTAGTCACAGCAAAAGGGGATGGGCACAGTAGGCAGGTAATTTAAGTGTCATATGCTTGTCTGCTGTAGCGTCACAGCCGTGTTCTGCTCCACAGGTAATGGTGCCAATTACTTAGTGCACATAAATAAATAGAAGCATTGAACAATCAGCACAGTTGGCCAATCTACCCATTGTACACTGAGTACTGAGAGAGAAGGCATCATAAACTTGGCAACAGTTCTGGGGAGCTGCTTTGAAGAGTTAAGTGCTTGAAGACAGAGGTAGGGGATACCCTGAAGCTTTTGATTTTGATGGAAGTACTGACCTTGGCATTTAGAAAAACTCAGTGTCCCTATTAACATCTTCCAGTACAACTTTCAGTGATTTTATGGTATGTCTGAGGCCAAAAGGACCTGAACCTGTCTCCACATGCAGAGTAATGGGTTTATAACAGACATCTGCAGGACTGTGATTTTAGATGAATATGAATTATTGAAAATGTGTTTCATTACAAATACTGAATTACCACTAATTCTAATCTCAAAAATTACCACTGTAGTGTCATAAGACTGGTTACATGTGGAGACTCCTTTGTTTCTTTTTGTTGTAAACAACACAGTGCTGGATATGACACCTGTTAATAATTCTTTTTCTTGGGTCTGGGATGTGAAGAAGCATATTAAAACATCTATCTTGATAACTGCTTTGCCAAGACTCCTAAGACTGGACATTTGCTTTGAGAAAAAGCTCACACATCCATGTCCTTGACACTGAATCTACAGATTTAGAACATCAGGTATTTTCAGGACATATTTTTGATTAAACTAAAGCTAAAAACCTAAGATACCCGGACATTAAGAAGTCTAGGTTATACCCAGGTTATGGCTGGTGCCATCCAAGCACCAGCACATTGCAGGTCAATGCAACACATGCTGCAATTTCAGGTGAGGCATTTTTAATACAGTCTATCATAGGTTAGTCCATGGTAGTTCCTAAAAAAAGCTCAGAATTTTCTGTATTTTGTTTATTTGCAGATATTCACTATCAGTAAAATATCTAAATTAGGCTTTTACACAGTTTGGCCATCTTCTTCCTTTGGGCACACACTGCTGTGTGCGAATAAAGGGAAAGAGAAAAGTCACACCGAAGGATTTAGTCAGTAGTGTTTCCATTTAACCACATGGGGGCATGAGATATTTATTTAAGAGAGCTTTTTAGGCATATGATTGGGAAGTATGAGGAAAGAAAGCCTTCCTGGTAAACTGGAATCAAAATTGTCACTTGCTTTTTCAAATCTTTGTTTGCAATCAAAATACTTAGTAAACAGTTATTGTAAATGACATTAACCTAAAATATAGTAGCAAAGAAAAATATAACATGGACAGGAAAGAATATCAAAATAGATTTTAAATATCCCCATTAGTCAAGCTGGCTTCTAAATATATTTTTATGATGCTATCTGGGGCCTCTGTGAGCAAAAATCTGAAATCTTCCATGTAACACTGCATATCTGACTTACATAACCTCAATATTTATATTAAATGAGAAGGAGACTGCTCTGAAATACAGCAACCTACATCTGGAGTAAATCCATTTCATTAATTGCCTAGATGACATTAATTTTTGTCGTTCACTTGCAAGATGAATACTATGCTCTATACATTACAGCCCAGGTCCAACAGAGCACTTGAAATATAGCTAATGATGTTAAGTGCTTGAATAGTTCTCCTTGAGCACATGCCTTAAGCTGAAGTATGTATTGAAGTGCATTCCAACACAGAGAAAGTAGCACAATCAAACCTTTAATTAGTTTTAAAATGGAATTCAAAATGCAATGCAATTCTTTGCACTTTACATTGAAAAAAAAATGCATGCTTTGAGACTCTCTTGGGACAGAAATGACTAAACCTATTTATCCACTTTGGTTTCCGAAGGGACTGAATGCTCATTGTTTTCTGCTGCTTTTCTCCCCTAAATTTATAAATTTATTTTGCTCACTCAACTGGTTTGTTTATAGCAGAATATTTATATGGCTATTTGCAAGACTTTTTTTTTTTTTTAATATGGATTTTTTTTATTTATAAGATAATCCCCACATTTTATTGGTATTTAAAAGGCTGGAATATTTTTGCTTCTGCTCCTGTAATTTTAAATCAAAGCAAAAATGAGCAGCAGTACCACAGCATAACAAAGTGCTCACAGTACCTGAAAGCTTCTTTTCAAAATAAATAGAAAATCAGTATTTTGTTCTGCACATTTCTGATCCAGATATTTAATTCTCACACAGGTCAAAGGAGCCATAAATTTAGGTCTTGTATTTTAAGCCATTTTGTGCTTTCCATTCTGCAGTATTCAGCATGTGCCTTTGACATAGTGATGTCTGTCTGGACAAGATTGCTTCATACAGGTGAATTCCAAGTCTGAGAGGGAATGCTGACCTCTTATTCCTCTCAGAGAGAAGAAACTGAGAAAAGAATCCCTGAATTCAATCCATACTTCACCAAAACTTGGAGTACTTGTTTTCCTTAGTTTTGTATAAACCCATTTTTGTGGTAAATATATAGAAAGTCTAAATATTTCCCAGAGTCAAGAGACAGAGGAAAAACTATTTCTGACAATAATGTAACTTGTAGAGTACAACAGAATCTGTTCTAGCAGACTACAGCTGTTGGGCACCTTTTCCTAAACTATAAAAATTTCTCATGTCAATGCCTAGCCTTGGATCCATTCAGTTTGCTCCAACAGTTTAATACTGATGTCTTGCATTTTAAGTGCTCTATAGAAGCTTGCCTGAAAATCCTTCCCCAAAAATGCTGAAATAATTTGAGCCTGCTGATCCACTTGCATCACAAAGGAGCTCACATCTCTTTACTGTGCTGTCAGAGTTAAACTACAAGCATTTGAGAGGAGCTGTGACTAGCAGAGGATGAGTCCCTACCCTGCAAAATGTCCACTGACACTAACTGTGCACTTTCTGTCCCAGAACAGTCCCTAGTAGGTTTGACTGTGTTTCTTTTATGCTCCCTAAAATGCCTGTTCTTTGCTAGCAATGAAGCACTTGTCTATATTAATAATCTCTAAAGCTATCAGCTCACCTCTACGCTCTCTAAAATGAATGAGGCAATGAACATGGTGTCAAATGCTGTTTTTCAGTAAGCTTTTCTGATCCACTAATGCATCAAATATATCTGAATTTACTATTCACATAACTTTTTATGGAACACTATTAAGCCAATCTGGTTGATAACCACTGTAACCTTTTTAGTAAGTAACAGCACAGTGAGGTCACTATTCCTGGATGTGGTTTGCTGTATCATGCACTATGTGCTGATGCCATGACATCCTCGTACGAACCAGGAGAGCACAGTTAGCTGATTTTGTTTGTGGGATTTTTATTTTTAAAGATTGCTTGTTTTTAAATAAAGAACTGATTAGAGAGAATGATTTAATACTGTTTTTCCTCAAAAGCAACATAATCTTGGGAAAGGATCAAACAGTCCCTCTAAGCTGGCTACCACCTTCCTGACTTCACGTTGTTTTTCAATGAAACATCTGACACATTCTCCAGCTGGGACGTTATTTTGTTCTTCTTGACAAAGCAATTCAAAATTCACTGAAAAACAAGCTGAATGGAGATTTTTTTTCCCCCATAGACATCTGTAGCTTTCTTTCACAGCTGATGTGATCTTTCATCTGGACAAGAAAGGCTTTGATCCAAACTCTAAGATCCCCATATCTCCCAGTTAATTGGTGTTAGTGAGGTAGGTTTGACAGTCCTTAACGCAGTCTGTGGAATTCTTTTCTGTGTTAAGACCTGTCTATTGTGGCTCAGTCAGCTCAAAGACATCAGCTTTCTCTTGTTTGACTTCTGCCCCACTGGGAATGGTTGCAGGTTTTATGTGCTTTCATTATTTTCTCTTGTAAAACCACTGAATGCCAACAAAGCAAACACTTGTGGAATTGAACAAAAACAATGTCTTACAGACATTCCTGTAACCTTTGCTTTTCACACACTCACAGATAAGAGAGGAGGAGAGAGGGATCACATTAAAAATTGAGCTCTTAAATTTTTAATAACTTGATTGCTTTTGAGGGTGATCATGTCTGTAATGTATTTGTTATTTGATCATCCTGTAATATATTTATTAATTGTAACAATAGAAGCAAGCATCACAACTCCTACCATATGTAAATGAGGAGCATTGTGCATAATAAAGTATTATTCTCTAAAGGAACTGCTTATTTTAAAATCCACATTTTAGTGCGATTAATTGAAACAAAATCTGTACCCTTCCTTCATGGTAGGGCATAGAATAAAGAAGATCTTCTCCACAGTGTAGCATTTGGCATTGAGGGTAATAACTTGGCAAAGAGCTCTCACTATATGGGGCTGTTTCACAAGCTCCTGTGTTAACATGGACTGTTCACAGAGAATGGACACAGCCACATTCTTATTGGAATTAGGAGGAGACAGGAAAGAAATGCATAAAATTGATTTCCTTTTCTGATTCAGGGGCACTACAAAAACCCCTGTTGTTTCTCCCTCAGGGTGCACTGCAACTCCATGTTCCCATACCTAGACTTCAAGAAATACTACAACTAAAAAGGAAAAGAATACTAATAATTACAATAACACAGCATTAATATTATACCTAAGGTGCACTTAGAATTTCTTAGGTGGATAGTTCAGCTTTCTACAGATTAAAAGCTTGATGATTTGTAATCCATCCTTTTTCCAATGGAGCTTTTCCTCTCAGACAGTCTAACAATTACAATTATCCAGTTAAACTTCATATTTGAAAAAATATGTACCCAAAAATGTGTCATTTTTTTCCTACAACAACTATTAATCTCATGAATTTTATTATGCTTTTGCTTAGGCCCTACTCACTTCTTTACCTTTGCAACTATAACAAAGCTACAACTTCACCAGAAAATTAAACTTCTTCACTTGTCTGTGGGGTACTATCAGAACATGCAGCTGTCATATTCCTGAGGATCTCTGGGCTGTGACAATTTGCCAGCAATTCTTCAAGGTACAGCAAGCAATGTAATAAAGAACAATTCCCATTTAAGTATCACGCTGAGCCATTGCAGCATTGTTTAGGGGGCTGGCAGACAACCCAAAAGCTATTGACCATAGCAGTACTGAAAATCTCTGACTCCAGATTACCTCAACATTCCAGAACTACATTTTGGAAGGAGTGGAGGATCTTTGTGGTGTGTTTATTGTCTGTTAAGCTACAGGGTAAGCTTACTCAGGTCCTGATACCTGATCATGAGAGCATAATATGAATTTCAATATTGAAAATATTCAAGATGAAAGCAGAGATTCCTCATCCACCAGGCATAAAAAACACAAAGCAAAAAATCATTATTAGCTGATATGTTTGAGAAACTATGCGACAGCTATGACCCTGCAGCTGTTATTGATCTTGGCAGTTAGAGGTTTAATATTGATTAGAAACTGATATACCACTGACATGCACATATCCATTTGTTTCTGAATATATGTCTCATTTTTTTTCTTCAGGTTCATCTCTAGAGCAAAGATCTCAGAGTTCAATGCAATGCTCAATAGCTGCTTCTACAGCTTACAGTTATTTTTTTTAAGTGCAGACTATTTCTAAAAGTTGATAGAAAGGTGATGCCTTTGAACTACAGTGAGCATGGATATCTGCAAAGGATAGGTTTAGTAGGGAGCTCAGGTTTGCAGGGAAAAAAGGAAGAAAAATTAAATGAGGTGGTAAAATGAAGATTTTTATATTGATTAAAAAAATCCAACTCACCGTTGTAAATAGGAAGAGAAGGCAGCATATAAATAGAGCCACAGATGTATGATTGCTTTTTCTAATCAGGGTGAAGACAGAAGACTGTTAAAAGAGCTAGTCCTGTGCTTAGTGAAGATATTTCAGGATAAAAACTCTTTTCACGAGTGATGCTGAAATGCCCCCACTGTAACTGTGACAAATGCATCAGTGGAGAATGAGATTGTTCAGATGTGGGTGGCTTGCAGGTTTTGAGGAGAAAAGGAGAGACATATAGATCTAGTGGGTGACTCTTTAGGTGAGAGGGTCACTGAGTCCATGCTGGGATCCCTGACTGTGTGTGTGCTGTAGCTCAGAGGGCTTGGCCTGCCATGGTCTGACCACCAGCAGCTGCTGCCTCCTGAGGGATGGAGCACCTGGCCTCTGTATGAGATCTGCAGCCTTTGAACAGCCATGCCCATGCTGCTCCAGGGGCTTCCTGGCTTTTTGGAACAGCCACAGACTGCCATTTTCAGAAGTCATGGTTGCAAATGAAGGACATGAGAATCATTACTCCAGTCTTGCAGCTGTGAGAGGCTGCCCTAGAGTGGGAAGAAGAAAACATACATAACCAAGTGCATTAAGCAGCCACTCTAGGGGTTGCCACTCATTTTGGACTGGGGATTTTTTGTTTGTTTGATTGTGTTTAAGGGGTGCAATAATTTATTTTTAGCACAGTAATGTGCAATTTTTCCATTGGCTGACTTCTTTAGGAAAGTGTAACAAATGTAGTGATTATTCTCTGGCATCCTGAGACAAGTGCCGGGCTGTTTCCATATCACTACTGAAATCTGAAACCCATGAGAGATTTGGGCCAGTTGTTAAGTTATATACATAAAATCTCCTACATGGAGATTAGGGTTTTTCACATGTTTAAGCACCTAGGGTTGATTCAAAGGGACTGATGGAATAACCAGGCTTTATGCATTAGACATGAAAGGCATTTGAATAAATTCCAGTTCGGCATTTACGTCTGGCATTTTCAAGATTTACTCTTATCTCACTTCCTTTCAAGAAAATTGGAGCTGTGCTTTACCCAGCTTTTCAAGCATTTCCAGATAAATACCTTTAGAGAAAATAAATCTGACTAAAGAATGTACTTGCTTCCTTTACTTATTCACAATTTCAGCAACAAACCCAGGCACCTTTTATTTTTAACCTCTTCAGGGCTGAATGTGTCAGAAAGTTCAGTCACAGCCCAAAGAGTTCCACTTACTTATTGCTAATATTTTGGACTGGCATAGATGTAATCTCATTAGGGTATCCATGGAGAATGACATGCAGAGGGAAGTAGCTTCTATTGTTTACTTGTACTGTATGTTGGGATAATCTGTGAAGTCCTGGTGGAGTTGTAACTCTGAACATGCTGATCAGAAGCATTAAGGAAATTAACATAAAGCTCTATTAATGGCTTAAGGGAATCTGACTAAACAAACAAGGCCACACTGAGCAATAAATGTGAGTCTCAGACTGCATGACTTTCCTTATAACTGCTCTAATTAATTGCTACAAAAGATTAATTTTATAATACAGCTTGCATATCAAAGGGAATAGCTTTGTGATTTAAGTGTTACTTGTCTCCCTGGGAGATTCAGGTTCAGTTCTTCATGCAGCTGTTGTCAGCCTTCCAAAATATAATAGCTAAAATGAATTTCTTGGATTTTACTCCTCGAGCTTCTATGGAATAAAGACCTCAGACCTTCTTCCACTGAAGTCAGTGGCAGGTTGCTATTAATTTCAGTGGGAAAAGAAGCAGGTACACAAATATTAAAACCAAATTCTACTTTGAAACTGTGTTTGCACTTTTTCATAAATTTAAAACCATGTTATAACACACAAAATATCTCTGCCAAAACCCTGCTTTCCAGTAGTGGTTCAGCTATATGTGGTGACATGAGCTCTGTACACCTCCTTTACAAGCTGGATGCATAATTAGCTGAAATTGATTGCATTGGTTTCTGAATCACAATGTGGCAGAATTGTGATTTAGTGTGTTTGGAAATGCAGCAGAGCTAGGCTATAAAATTTCTTGTGAAATATGTTAGAGGAGATGACTGTAATAGACTGCCTTTGCATGACCTCTTGTTTGGTCAGTAGTTAAATTCTGCCTTGTCCAGAAAAAAAGTGATGTGGAGTTCCATGGAGGAATTTGAGCCCAGTATGTGCTTTCTTTTTGGGCTGAAGCAAAGCGCATACATGACTGGTTTTTATGCTACTCTACTGCTGTATATTATCCTCTGTATAGAAGTCCAAACTGGAAATTTCTGGTTAAGAGGATAGAGCAGTTATCTAAGAGCTCAGGCACACAGGATAGGAGTCATACCAGATAAAACTATTTTCGTCCAGTCTAGTTATCTTTCTGAGGTGGTTGCCTTCATTATCCAGAGAGAAAAATACGCACTTTTCAAGTGCAATTCCTCTGACTCCAAGACTTGCATTTTAGGAGAAGGTGGATGGCACCCAGACTGTCTCACTAACTCTCATTTTGGTTCTATGAATCCCAGCTGCAACCAATCTGTTGCTTGAAATAGCTGCCAGTGTTGTCTTTCAGTGCCACAACTGAGCTTGTGGTGTCTATGTGAATGGTTTAAGTGACAGCAAAGGCAAGACAACATGGCTTTGATTAGTCCCTGTGAAGAGGGTGAAGCCAAGTCACATAATTTTATATTTGCAAGGCCATGCACATGGGATGTGTGCTGATAGCTCAGCTGATGTGTGATACCCCAACTGTACATCTGAGCCCAAAGGGTCATCAGCCAGGCTTGTTAATCACCTCAGTGAAGAACTGTCAAGCAGAACAATGGCCCTCTACTTGTAGATCTTGGCTGAAGCTGTTGTTTGATGGCTGGCCTGATCTTTTCTCTCCAAAAACTTGTGAATGGAATCCAATAATTATTCTTGGTTTATTTTGACAAGTGTTTCCATTGCTTCCCCCTCACTTAATATTTATCTACATGAGCCAAGTTGGAGGTTTATGTTTTAAAGAAAATGAATGGTGAAATAAGACTCTGCATTCAGAATAAGTAGCCTAACTAGGTGACCTGATTTTCAAAAATGCCAATTGCCCAGAAAAGACTTCCAGCCCTAGAGACCATTAAAAAAGTCTCAGCTTTGTAACTGTTATTACAATTATTATTTATGGTATGTATTGCAGTAGTACTCTGGCAGTGCACAAAGACCCATTGTGTGAGGCACTGTACGACCACAGAGACCAAAGTTACACAGATTAAAATTCCAACTGCCTGTTCCATGGTGGAAACAAACTCAGAGTATGCACACCTCGCCCAGCCACCCCCTCCTTGGAAAATGTCTGTCAGCTATTCAAATGCTCTATTTTTTAAATGAGTCAGTCAGCCAGTGGCCTTTGCAGGGCAGAAGAGGAGCCAGGGAGCTTTGTCTGTGCCCCCCATCATTTCTGAGACCCCTCTGGACACGGGTTAAGGTCCCTCTCTGCTGCTCTCCATCCCTGGACATGTCACAGTCCCTCAGTATGAGCACAGCCAGTTTTCTCCACGCAGCACTAATGGCTTTGGCTAAAATGACAGGTCCCCTTATTTGTGGCTGTTCCTGAGCCTTTCACGCCCAATCAAAAATGTTTACAAAGGTGCAGTCGGGGAATGAAGGAGAGGGGAGCAGAAGAAAAGAAATCCAATTTTGTTTGGAAACAGTTTCAGAGCTTAATTAGTGAAGAGGGGGGTGGGAAGGGGGGCTGAACAGGTGGTGTATTATTCTGCCAGGGATCCTCAAAAGAGAGGGAGTGCATATTGTTAGTTTTCTGCAGAATGAAAAATGAGAAGGTCGGCAGTACCGGGATACCTAAGAGCAGGTGAGCTGCCGAAGTAAGGTCAGAGTTATGCACACATACGCACTCAAAAAAATCTGCATAGAAAAAAAAAATTCTTTTTTAGCCACAAGGGGACAGATCCCAGCTCCACATCGGAGATTTACATGGATTCATATTCATTACATTAGCAGTAGCCACATTTAGCAGAGATTCCCAAAGGAGCAGGAAAATGATGGCCTCGAAGAAAGCTGCCACATTTCAAACTCTCCAGCTGTGCCTTGCCACCATTGCTACATTCCACTGCCAAATGCAGTAATTTATGAATTTGTCTTTTTTATCTGAAAAAAATGTTAATTTACAGAGTGAAGAGAAGAATAGGAAAGCACTAACATGCCTGGAAAAGAAATGTCTGTATTTTCCTTTAACTGCTTTATAACTATTTCTCTGATGCTGTAAATGTTATTTGTGTTCATAAGGTCATTATTATTTTGCATTAGATGCTTAAAAGAAAGCAGGGGTGCCAGCAGATAGAGCATTCCAGCTTACAAAAGAGTCATTCTAAAGACATGGTAGCCCAGCAAGACTACCACAGAGTTTGAAAACATAGAGAATGAATTATGAACAGTAATGATTTTTTGCTTTGTTTATTTAAGTACTGAGCATGTGCCATAAAAGAATAATAGATATTGCAGTTGTTTCAAAAAAGCTATTTTGTGTAGCACTGGATGTAACTATGTACATGTACATCTGTTCTAGTAGGGCAGACTAGGACTTACACTTTTTTTAAATTAAACTATTAGTAAGGTAAAGCAAAGTCTTTGTAATTTGTCTGACACCAAAAGGAAAAAAAAAAAAAAAGATTATTCCTAATTAAATATTTGTCCCTGCCTTAGCATTGTTGCTGCAAGCATCAAGCAGAGCTTGTCTATGGGATCACTGAAAGAGTTTGCAGGGTGAAAAATATGTGCATAACAGTCTTAGTTGTGGGTTGATTCTATTTTGCAGTGTTTCAGTTTTTAGTGTAAGGGAATTAAATCTCACTGTATACATGTTTGGGTTTGTGGAGTATCTTAAGGCAGGAGATCCAAAGTATGTCTTTCTGTAAAACTTTCTGTACCTTGTGAGGCACCTTGGTAGAGGTGGAGCTCGGTAGGGTCCAAGAGCAGCTCTGCTAAGGCTTTCTCATACTGCAGTTTAATAAATTCAGCACTTTCACTGAGACCCAGGATAGAATCTCTCTAATTCAAAGTTCTGCTACTGTGTTGTTCAAAGGAATGAAGATCCTGCTCACGTGAGGGTAGTTCACATCCAGGAATATCTGCCAGCAGATCAGCAGGTAGAGCTGTATTAAAACCTTTATGTGCTCCTTTGTGAAACCAGGCATTTATAATGTTGACTAATTATGGTGTCTTCCCCCTGGTGCTCAATTATTCCTAGTTTTATGGGCTACTTAATGAAGCAAAATTCTCCATTAGTTTTTAAAATGTCTTTACCGTCTAATGCTAGGGGCTGTCTTCTCAAAATTATGTCTGCCTGGACCAAAGTCTCTTGCTCTGTTGACAAATGGAGGCAAGGCACTTGCAGAAGTAAATAATCAGCTTGAGATTCCAGGAAGGAAAAGTACATTTTTTACCTGGCTGATGAATAAGAAATTGTATGAAGTGAAAAAATACCTCTTTATGGCGACTCAGCCCATCTTGGTCTGCATCAAGGCCATGCAGGATTAACAGCTCAAGAAAAGACAGGATCTCTCTGATCTCTATCCTGAGCCAGCATGCTGTGCCTGCTGTGTGCTGCCTGAGGCATAGCAACCAGGCAGCATCTATGAGCAAGGTCCTCAGGTGCCCTTGAGAGCAGGCAGAAAGTTTGCTATGAGTCAAGAGGAAGGCTGGCACTGTGGCCCATCTCACAGGGCTTAGTCAACACTGAATTCTCTAAATATCTCTGGATATCTCCAAGGTTCCCTGGCCAATGAAGAAAGGAACAAAACAGATGTGTTTTTGTCTCCTGCCTCAAAAGGTCATTCTAATACATTACTGGTCCTTCCCGTTGAGCATGGTTCCCTTTATTTCACTTCACCTCTTCACTTTGTGCTATTCCTTTTCTTTGCTTCCATTCTGAAAATAACATTCTCCTGGGCTTTCAAGTTTGTTTGCTGCTAGTGTTTAGAAACTGTGAATCAAAGTCTTCTTTCACTTGCAAACCTTTCATAATGCCTCTGATTTTGGTCATGGTATGTAGAATTTACACCCGTGTAAATGAAATCAGTACATGACCCATGACAGGGGCTCCTTAGCAGTCTTTTTTTTTTAGGCTGTGTAAATTAATTTTTCTTGAGTTTCCTCTCAGGATAGCATAAATTATGAGACAAAAACCTATAATTCACTGCTAGGCAAGCAGCAGTTACTCCCCCTCTACCACTTTCCTGCCAAAATTATGGGAGAATAGCTGGTGATCTCTGCTCATATATACATGACATGAACAAGAACAGGACAGAAAAATGCTTGCTCAGGTGTCATGAAGACATGTACCCATTTTTGCTACTGCCTTTCTTCCAATGTGGGAAATGCCTTGGAGAGCAGAGGCACTGTCTGTGCCCTCTTGCTTCTTGGCTCCTCTTAATATGCAAAGGAAAGGATATTATTGTCACAGAGAAATTGTGCACTGATGAATGCACAAAGTATTAAACTGGATGTTTCTGGTTGCTGAAATTGCATCATCAAGGTTTCTTTTTTTCTTTCCTCTTCTTTGATTCAAGACCTCACTGTGTAAATATTAACTATAGCTATCAAGAGGCAGAGTTTCAAGAGACCTGGTCATTTGATGTCAGCCCTTTAAATCATGATAATATTTCTTCTTGCACTGTTTTCTAAAGGTTATGCCCTGCACTTGGCCCACACAGAGACTTGCTGCCTGATGGAAGCCCTAGAAAATGCAAGGCTCATCATTCCACTCAGTCTGAGGGCTGCATCTGCAGATATCGAGACTGGCTGTGACTGCCTCTGGCTGCTCACCAGTCATGCATCAGCCACCCCCAGAAGAGCTGGAGTGGCTCAGGTGTCAAAGAGCAGAGCTTGAGAGACAAAAAGGAGCAATGTCACTGCCTAGGCTGCTGAATCAGGTGGTAAAAGTGAAGAAGCAGATGACTGTGTTGGCTGACACACTGCCTGTTGTACTGAAGTCAGACCACCCCAGCTTGCTGAAGATGCTCCTGGTTTCTAGCACAAATGCAGTAATTCCTTGCATTATGCAGGTGGACATTGCAGCAGCCTGGATTTTTCAGTAGTTTTGGTGACTGTTCAGCTTCAGTTCTATTTGCTAATGTATCATCATGCTTCTCAAATATGCTTAACCTTCTTTATTGCCTTCCCAATGTAAAAGTATTATTATAAACCCACTCATATTTAGCAACAACTGAAGTTTTTCATCTTGAGATTCATTCCTTACTCGCTGCTGAACTGTGAGAGTGAGTTACTACTTTGTAAGTGACTCACAGGTATTTATTATTCTGTGTATAAAGGTCAGGTTTTAATGTTCTGAGTGATATATGAACATGGTTCAAGATCAGGCAGTCTTGAATGATAGGTCTTAAAATTATGATACTGTGGAAGAGGAAAGAAATGAGAAATCACAACTTCTGTTAAACAAGCCTGAAAAAACACTTGCTGATGGTGGAAACCTGCCAATTTCAGAGGCTAGTTTACTAAGCCATGGTATTGTGGCCCATTGGAAGCCAGCTTAGAGAATTGAGATTAAATTTTTAAAAGCTAGATTCGTGTCTCTCTGGGCTTCCTTTCTGTCTCTCAAAGTGTAAAGATTCAGTGTTAATAGATAGCAGGGTTGATAGCAGACTTCAAATTCCTAAATACCCTTCTGAGTGTGTCTTGACCCTCTCACATCTGCCAGGCACCTCTAGGTGACCTTGCCTACACCTGTGCAACAGAGTTTTCCTCAGGCATCTTGCTTCCCTGTGCATGTGCAAAGCTTTTAGGCATTCTTCTGTTGAGGGGATCAAAAACTAAGGTACCTTTGTGGGTCCTGCACATGCACATACTCTGTGAAACCATTTTCAAGCATTCAGATCTTGGGCTCCAGTTCAGAAGGACATTTAGGTGATAGAAGGGCAGCAGAGGCACTTCTCTGCATTCCTGCAAAGAGGCAGAGCAGTGGTTACAAGAGGTGCACAAGTAGTGTGGCTTTCAAAATGTGACTAAAGCATAACACAATTCCTGGTGCCCCATGAGGCTGGCAATCCCTGTGAGCTCTGCCAACAGTGTAATACAAAACCATCTGGGGCATTCCAGGGAAAAAGAAGTTAAAAACTGGTTCAAAGATGCCTTCTTATCTCTCCTCCTGAGCTCTTCTAAGACAGAGTTTCTTGTTGTGGAAGATACAGCACAAGCCTTATATTTCTTAAGTGGTTTACACAGGCAGTGTACTCATCCTCAAAAGACTCTAAAAATAAAAGGAAAAGAAAATTTGTGATTTATATCTGGTACAGCTGAAATTCTGCTATTCTATTAATCTGCTTTTAATGTTGGTGACAAGAGTTCAAACCTTGCTCACAAAGTAGCAGATTTGGCTGTCAGCACCAACATGCCCTGACTTTATTTAGAATTGAACATCTAAGGGGTATTCCTTACATATAACTGTTGTGGGTTTGGCTATCTGAAAGAAAATATGGAATTGGAGGAGAATGTAAACCTGCAGCTCTCTGTATGTTTATGTCTTTTACTACCTGAGAGCAGGAGTTTTATGTGGTTATTTGTACCAAGGCTGTTATAAACAAAGTGAAGAAATATGTAATGAAACTAAGATTGGACAAAGTCTTATTGAATTTGGGAGCTGGGACTTAAATGAGAAACTGAATGGCAATGATTTTAGTGGCTTTCAACTCTTTATGTAGATTTCTGCTACTGTGCTTTCTTTGTCCTGTCAGTAGCAATGGGGTTATTCTGCGTTCATACAGCCATGAGGGAGAATAGAATTTCATGGAACTCTGTCTACTTTTGGGAAAATATGGTCCTTAGAAAAATAATAATAATAATAATAATATAATTAAATGTGGGATCAGTGTTTGACTGGAATAGTCCAGGATCTGTTATTCTTATTAATAGAAAAAAATCCTACTTACTCTGTCATGCATATGGAAATATGACTTCCTTTTAAACTGGGTAAGGAAATTACAGTAATGTGATTGGTTATTTAGACAGGGAAATGTTAGCTGCTTGTAGAAAATGGGGGCTTCCTGCCTCTTCATTTTGGATGTGTTCTGCAGATGTGGCCCTTGTTTTTAGTCTCAAGTATAATTATTTAGATTTGATTTACGGTTATGATACTTCTGAGATGGTAAAGAAATCAGAACTGAAAAATTCTTTAAAAGTAATTTCTTACTGGTTCTTATGCAAAAAAAAAAACTTTTGTGAAAAACCTGGAAATTAGGTACACCATAAGAATGATTTTTTTTTGGTGTTGCCTAAGTTATCTTTCTATAACTGACTGCTGTATACATGAGTTCCAAATCAGTGTCTTCATCACTATCTAACTGACTTAGGTTATATTCTTAATTTCAACAAAGTTGAACTTGTTTTGTTGTGCACCAGTTTACAAAAAATGCTACTATTTCTCCCAGTCTAAGAATTCTAAAAAACAAAAAAAAATCAGTCTAAGAATTCTAAAAAAGAAAGTGTTTAAAATATCCTCCAAGTGTCAAAATCAGACTATGTTTGATGAAAACAAAACAATGAGCACTCCTGTGTCCCAAAGTTTGATTTTGCCTTTAAATCAGATTGAATCTGTTTGGTTTTCTGTTCCCATTGCATGGTATCTTGCAAACCTTATTCAGCATTAATCAGGACTGTAGATTTCTATGAGTGAGGCCAGAGCTGTCATTATATACTGGGGGCATCTGAATCCTCTGATGCCCATCAGCAGGTAGAAGGGTTACCCAGGAAAGATAATTTAGCAAAGGTATCCAGCCTTCACAGAGAAGAAAGAACATGGAAAACTCAAATGAGAACTCTGACCTAGCACTGTAGCAATCAGCTGAACCCCCATTAATTTCATGGAATGGCGTGGGCTGGAAGGGGCCTTAAAGGTCACCTTGTTCCAGCCCCTCTGCTGTAGGCAGGGACATCTTCCACAAACCAGGTTGCTCAGAGCCCCATCCAGCCATGCCTTAAACACTTCCAGGGATGGAGCATCCACAACTTCTCTGGGCAACCTGATACAGTGTCTCACCACCCTCACAGTAAGGATTTTTTTTCCTAATACTTAGTCTAAGCCTACTATCATTCCTCCTTATCCTGTCACTATGTGCTCTTTTAAAGTCTCTATCCATTTTTATTGTAGGCATCTTTCAGGTACTGGAAGGCCACAATTAGGGCATGCTAAAGTCTTCTTTTTTAAACTGATCCAACATGCTTTCTTTTGATTTGAAAAAAAACCCCAAACCCAACATCATTCCATGCAAACTGCCCTTGCCAAACTATGCACATTACTTGCATTTTTCCTATCAAATGTTATTGAAATCTTAGAATAAATTTGGACCTAATTGTTATCTTTTTTCTTTCAGATTCCTTGTGAACAGGAATTTACTTCTAATAACAGTGCTATGGCTCTCATCTGATAATCCTGGTTTAAAAAAAATGTAATCCTTATAACTACACTGGCAGCTGTGTTTAATGCACAAAACTTAGTGAGCACATGTCCTCCTGGATTTGTCAGAGTCAGATAGGCCTGAGTAGCTGACATTTTTCTGTTTGTGGGTGGTGTAATGTGCAGCAGGCTTTGTCAGGGCTGGTGGCTCCATGGTCTTGGGCCAGCTTTGCACTTCATAGAACCTGAGCAGATCTCACACCAGAGAATGTCTTCACTGGCACAGGGCACTGAGGGCTGGGAAATGTCCTCTCCTGCCAGCCTAGCCCTGTTGCAGAACCTGACTCATTGTTCATTTATTGGCATCAAAACTGTCTCTGCAGTGTGGTATGCATAATGGAGACAGCCTTGAAAGTAAATAGCTTTCTACACTTGCTGGTATACCTAGGCAACATCATTAGATCATGTTTATGGAATTTATTCATTGCAATCTATTATGCAAAACAGAGAAATGTTTGGGTCAAAGGGATATAAAGGGGTTTGGAACCATCAGAAACGTTCTTTCATCCAGTACTATTTACAGAAACAGAAAATTATTTTAAAAATCCTAAAGTATCGCTTTCAAAATTAATTGCAATTTTTTTTCTCTATTATCAAGCTTCCAGAACCCTTTTTTAGTTCCATACCTCTCAGGTTTTAAGGACTATTGCATTAACTTGGAAATGAAATCTCAAACCTCAGCTGTTCTCTTATTTTATTAGAGTGATATAGTGATAATCTCACAAGGATCCTAATAAGTACATGAAGAAAAAAGAATCAGCTAAATGGGAGATGTGAAAATGTTCTAGCCCAGTGCTATTACATAGGTCTTATACTTTTTTCTGCCTGTTCCATAATAGGATATTTGCAAATTCTTCTCTCAGCAGGTTTTGAACATGAACTTGCATTATTGTTCTTACAAAATAATAAACAGCTCTGGGCTATAAAATCTCTCAAATTGTTTTCCACAGAAGGGATTTGCATGCTGACTCATTCCTGCTATATTTATCACCTATCGCCAAACCACTGCAACTGCAGGATTTCTAATAAAGCTATGGAAATTATATGCATTGCAATGGGAGTTGAATACATTTACATTTGTAGTATTTTACCATTTCAAAATTTATGGCATATTACCTTGTTTGTGCATGTCTGGACTTTAATGGTTATTTTTTATAGCAGAAAATAGTAGTTTATGGTGGTATTCCCAGTAGAAAGTTTTTATGAATCTACCATATGGAGTATTACATAAAACTAAACTTGTATCAGCAGTGATTTTATGTAGAGTAAGACAGTGAACATTATCAAGAATTAGTGATTACAGAAAATGTCTGAAAACTGAAAACTTGAAATTTTATGTATGTCAGGTTATTTGGTTTTTGGTTGTTTAGTTTCTTTTTTTTTTTGGTTTTGTTTTGTTTTGTTTTTTAAATGTATTTTAACTTCTATTAATAGCAGTCCAAATCCCAGTTTCTTCATGCAGAAGAAACCTTTATTGTCTGCAGCAAATCCTGGGCAATTCAAAACAAACAATATTTACTGTTACTGACTGTCTCTCCCTGTCACTTCCCCTGAAGGTGCCCTTCATGGAGTTTGACACAAGAGAGGTGTGGTGATTTATGCAGGAGAAGATGATAGAAATCCACATAATCCATAAAGTCTTCCCATTTTTCCAAACACTTCAGCACTGATGATAGAAAGCAGTTGTTTTCCTTTGCCTTCCTACTAAAAGAATGAAAAACTTCTGCTAGCAAAAGTTGCATCCAGGAAAAGTATCACAATTCCATAGGAGCACATAGAGATTAGCAAGGCTGTTCTCATGGAAATATGTGCTTGCATAAGTATTGACATCAGGAGATGCTACACAGCTTTGTCAAAGAGGACCTCATGGATTTGGGAGCCATTTGGCCAAGAAAAAGAAATGTACCATGAAAAGCAGGTAACCAGTCACACTGAGAGAGCAGCAGATGGTGCATCCATGGAGCAATTGTCACTGCCAAGAGCCTGGCATGCTCTGCAGGCTGGAATGTATCTGCCTCATTAATGGAGCAAGCACTTGGGCAGGGAATGTCTATGAAAATCTATATATGGTTGCAAGTACAAGCTGGGAGGTTTGTATCTGAGATGTAAAGAAAGAGAATGGGAAAGGGAGACAGCTGGAGCTGTAGGTATCCAGCCCTGCTTCTTTTACCAGCCCCAGTCCTGGCAGAAATTCCTGGGCAGCACAAAGCAGGTTTGGATTCCAAGGCACAGTGCATTAGGGATAGTGACCCAGGTAACCACTGCTTTTCTACACTTTTCCAATCCCTGGATAGCAATCTCCTCTTCACATCAAATTTGTTTAGGAATGAGGGCATAAGGACAGCTTTGCTCACTGTGAGGAATTTACACATAAAGGCAACTGTATTTTCTAGCAGTAAAGAAAAGGACTAAATCTTAAAGGATGGTCTAACTCTTAGGACTTGATAACCATATCTGCAGAATAGCACCAAAACCATATGGGTCTTCTGTACATCCTTAGGGTAATCTATATGATCTGTGCAAAATTTTCTGTTCTTTATAATTTTCCTGCAGAAATCCTTCTTGCTTGAGACAGTCTTGACATCAGAGAGGCTGATACATATCTACCAACATATCCTGGGTAGCTGTCAAGGTTACATCTGTAACATTTCAAGGTCACATAGGGGCATTTTATCATCTTGTCTGACATTTTTAGAAGTCTGGTGCCTTTGTGGCTCAGAAATCTTGCAGTTTATGCCCATGGAAAGGATGTTGCATGACAGAGCTCACTCAGCCCTTTGCTCTGGGAGGAATCCTCTCCTGGGTTATGGGCTCAAGAACCCAGGAGTGTGTGCTATACCCCTGCTCCCATCAGCTAAGATGCTGCCTCTTGGCCTCTCTGCTTTTTCATTAGCTGATGTATCATGCCCTTACAGCTGTCTTCTCTCCATCTAAATTGCACACTAATACTGTACATTATTGATTAAATGAGTCTACAAATGTCTTTTTAATACTGTATGGGTTGATCAGTCTTCTCAGTTAATGTGCAGCACCTCCAGTGGGCTTTAAAACCTGGTGAAGCAGCTTTTAACCAGATCTTACTGGGAAAGAAAAAACTGCCTGAGATGCTGTGCTCACACACAGGCTGGGTATATGTTTTGGCAGTGGGGAATTAGTAATGATTTCACTTACTATGCTAAAAAGCTCCCTGTGTTCACAGATTCTTATTTTGATAATCACAACTGCTGATCTTACTCTTTGCAGCTAAAACAATCCACAGGAGATTGTTATTATATATGCCAGTGGAAATGCTGTAGTAGTTTAGCAACTAAATTGCCTTTTTTGGTGACATTTTTGGAGGAAAGGTTTCAAAGTCTGTTTAGTCTTTTTTCAGCCTTTCAAAAAATGTTATATACACAAGACTGTAATAACTACATTGCCCATGCTTGAATTTGATCACAAAAATACTATTCTATCTATTTCAAGTGATTGCATTACATAAGCAGCACTCAGGAATTACTCTAGTTTCTACCTCCACTAGTTAATTATTATAATTTTCCTTGTGCTTTCATTTTTTGAATTTCAATTCCTCTTCATCACCCTTCACAATCCAATCTACAGGCAAGTATTGCTCCTTTCATTACACAGGAGGAGAAGCATGTTTGTGGTTTTGGGTGGGTGTAATGTATATCTGGTTTCATAGTGTTATAAAAAATTGGGCTGAAAGAGCCTGGAGATACCACCTAAATCCACACCATTCTATTTTAAACAGGGAGACAAAAATGAGGTTTCCTATGCACATATTTGCTGAAATACTAACTTTACCTCAGATCTGTGTGCTTAAGGCATTGCACAAATAACAGTGGAGCTCTAGTCCAATGGAGGAGGTCTTATGGGAGTTTTTGTGCTTTCTGTGTACAGTTCTTATGAGGGGCTTTGCCATATGGGTGTAGCCAAAACCAACCCAAAATATTTACACTCTCTTGTCATTATTCAGATGGACATCTGCATTACTACCAAAAAGTGCCCAAATCTCTATGCAAATTGGTCAGTGTGGGTATATTTAGTCTGTACAAGTTTTGAAAGGCAAATAAGTGTTTTCAGTTCTTAAATGGTAACTGTACTGGGAAGTGGCAGCTGCCCAATGACTGGTGGCTGAGCCTCTTGGTGTCCTTTGGGATGCTGGACACAGCTTTGTGGTGTTTAAAAAAACAATGGTGAAATAAACAGTGAGAAAAAGAATCCTCAAGACAGAACAGCACATCTGGATTAAATGCAAAGGTAGCATCTAGACTGGAGCGATTGGGGAATGCACAGCAGCAGAAATAACACTGAGAAGGGGGTTGGTTCCTGCCCCTACTCCTGGGTGATGTCCAGCTTCAGAATCCATGTTAGTACTAAAAAATGGAAAAATTTACTTACACCTCAGTAGAGTAGCTTCTGCTAGGCAATCAAACATTTAGCTCCTTGTCAGATCCTTTGAGCCATACATTAGCCATGAAAGAGTGATATTGCCACTATCGTCCTGATGATTCAGCAAGGAGCAAAGCATGATAGCCTTTCTAACAAGGCTGTTACTCAGATATATCACTCAACATCCCCACTCCAACTGCTCACTGGTTCAGAGTGTTAATGCTCTGCATATTGTGCTTAATAGAATTTTAAATTATTTTGATTAAAGTGTCAAGGGATGAGGATTTAAGATTGATCAAAGCTACTTGCTTGTGCTGTGGCACTTGTTAGCCAGCCACTTTCACAACATTATTGCACAGGCTTAAGTAACATTAGGACATGAGAAATATGAGGAAATACTTCTCCTAAGTTCATATTGGGAGACAAGAGGGCAAGGAGTATATATATTTCATAAACACTGACTGACTTGGGGTTCCAGTCCTTCATTAATGGTAGTTCATAGGACCTCTCCACTGCTTTCAATTTAATGTAATTCAACCATGGACCCATGATAGCAAAAATTCAGTAGGGAAAGCCTTCACTTCTTTGAGAAGACACTGTAAGAATTAAAATATTATTTGATAATGAAGAAAATTGGACACCCTCTGAGTGGAACCTTAGAGGACATGATTCCCAAATCATTGTCTCAGCTTGTGTGTTTGTTAATATTTTGACCTGAATCATAGTGCAGTGGCCTAGCTATGCCATGAAACCATTATCTCTTCCAGTCCTCTTCAAGGTGATGCAGTGTTTTTCTCTACTTTGCTTATAAAATAAAGAATAATACCCTATCCAGCTCTTGCTTAGCATTTCACTAAAAGATAATTGCTTAAAATCTCAGTAGACTTTGCATCCACATCTGTAAATGGCCATATGGCACTTTATGGTAGACTATCCTGAGCCAGACAGGTTGGTATGCTCTAACTGCCCATGTTCCTTTAATAATGCAAAGCAGTCATAAACTCACCTTAAGTGGCTGCTTAAGTCAGGTTTACAGCCACTGAGTGACTGCACTGCTGAAGCCACCTCTTGCACTACATGTAGGTTGTTTAGACAAGCACTTTATTGAAATGACAAGCTTGATGTGAAATAGTGTTGTCTTCTGCCCAGTGTAACCTAAAGAATAATAATACATGAAGCTGCTATTGACTAGAATTATTCAGATAGAAGCAAATGTTTTGATTGCTGTCCTGTTCAGCAATTAAGTGTAAATTATAATAACAGTTAAAGACCATTTAACTAAAATGGTTTAGTGATGGAGTCTAAAGGTGGGACTTGATCTTAATCTTGTTTAGTAGTTTAAGCTAAAAAACATAGAGGATCCAGAAGCTGAAAATAAAAATGTATGGTAAAAGTCCATCTTGGCAGCTCTTGATTTGTGTGAGTGGGCACATCTGTGCTCTGTTGTACAACACAGAGAGACCAGGAAAACAGCATTGAAAGTACAGTTGTGTTTTTCTATAGTCCCTTTCACAGCAGTTGCCCAAAGTATTCTTTCAGAGAAACAACAAATACAAGTATTTTGTATCAATCCCCCCAAAAATACCTACCTATTACTGCATGATGCAAAATCTCTGCTTATGCACCCCCCTCCAGCCATTAAACAGTCTGGTGGGCTGAAGGCATCTGATGTATGAGTTTCATCCTTTTTCCAGTGGGGATGTCCAGAACTGCAGCCATTTAACAGACAAATGAACATACAGAGCCATTAAAACATATTAAATACTCCTGCCTGTGTTTAACTCCAAGTTTATGACTAATCTTTTTGACTCCAGAGGCAGCAAGGCATACATCTTAAGCAGGTAGTTAAGAATTTTGTTGAATGGAACTCACAGAACATTAGTTCCTTTACTGGTGTGTTAGCTGGTGTAATTATCAAGGATTGTGATGCAGGGAGAGCAGGGCTGCAGTCACAAGTCCCTCCTTGTGCACTCTCACTGCATTCACCACCTAGCAGTGTGTCTTCCAAGGACTGCTTGGACCACATAAGGCACCTGTAGGACAGACCCTAGAGAAAATATGGGATGACTCCTGTCACTTGTCAAAATGGAACTTACACTGGCTATGAGAAAAGCTTGGCAAAATGGAAATCAGGGAGGAAAAAAAAGGAATTCAGAGTTGTGGGACTCTGCAGGTGGAAACAGCACTGAAATTGTGCTGTACTTCACAGTAAGGAGCAACTTCCACCCCTGTGCAAAGTCAGGTCAGGGTGCAGTGAGCACCAGGTCAGTCTAGGCTGGCACTGTTGCTGCTGCCAGATCAATACACACCTCGTGGCTGCTGATAGTGAATGGACTCAAGCACCTTGTGAAACAGGGCAGATCTGCAAGAATTGGGTTGAGTCAATGAAGGCATTGCCCATCATTCATGGTCCCTGGATCCTGGCCTAACCAGGGAGCTAATGATGCAAAGGCAGAGCAAAGTTAGTTTTCTGGAGAAAAGTTACGTCATAATTTACAGAGTAGCCTTTACATGGTGAGGAAAAGGATTTTTCATAGAGACAAAAGGCAAGGACTTGGATCTCATTGTGAAACTTTCCATTCTTTTTACCTCTGTCTCCATTTAAATGAAATAGGGAGACCCATTTGCAGCCAACAAAATTAGCTAAAAGCTACTCACATAAAGACAGAGATTTCATTGAAATCAAATCCATATATTATCTCACAGGAACAGTTGTCCAGAGTTAATTTCCAGGTTAATAGGCAGTTATTGCCATTTTCAAATAAAGCAATTAAAAGTAATATTCTTATATTACTGATAAGGAAGATCACGCTGCATTGGATTGTCAGCTTATTTTGTTCAATGTTCTTAATCAAAAATTATCTAGTATAAATTATTCTAGGCCAAAGTGGAACAAGACTGCCTAGAAGAAAAAATACCTTTCTGAAATAAAAGGTAGATTTTTTAAAATTAAAATTTGAAGCAGTGAACTCTATTCCTTAACTTGTGAGACATGTAGAAAGTATTTTCTGTCTAAATATTCTTTTATCAGTTTTTCTGAACTGAAAAGCAGAGGTAAAATGAGATGTTAATTATACATCAGACATGTTTTCCTGTAGATATTGAATGCTTTCCATGGAACTTGTGTAACATGTTAAACTGTAATCTCTTCCACAAAAGTGTTTTGTGGAAACTCCCAGAATATTTCCAGTTCTTTACTGAAAGAAGATCTGTACCATATAGGCAAAAATCTGATCAAGGAGAAGAAATATAATTTCTCATGGGGAATTATCATAACATATGAATGAGAAAACATGACCTTCCCCTTCTAAAATAACATGACTGTAACATATGTCCTGCTACAATTAGAAACTGTCTTTTTTATATTATCATCGTGTCAGCCTGCACTTGTGAAAGCAATTTTGATGGATCTGGGGCAAATTTAAAATCAAAGGAGAGAGCTAACCTTAGAATATAAAAGGAGACATTAATTTTTCACAGAGGGTGTTTTTTGTCTGTTTGAAGAAGACAAAGTGCTAAGCAAATCCCCATATTTGTGCTGCTTTGGTGAAAAAAATGCCTGTGTATTTTGCAGCAGCAAAACAACTGTATTCTTCTGTTTTGAGGGATTTACTGGACCAGGCAATACACAGTTTCTGACTGGACATTATTTCTGTCTGATGAAGCCTCCAAGTTTGCTATTTCTCTCGGGTGACTGGTCTAACATAAGAACTTGTAGTTGACACTGTCCTGGAAAAGTTTTACTGAACAGGATGAGTTGATTTTAACTGCAGTTGGTCATCAGTCATGTGCCATGCAGGGAATCCTGACCTGGGAATGTGCCTCATGGTGATGAGAACCTGATGTTTCTGTGTCTTCATGGCTCTACAGCACAGCTTTGGAGTACAGCAAGAGGGAGTCAGTTCCTGGCATTCCTCTTCACAGGCCTCCAGACAGTCTTTGGATTTATGGGATGTATTGCTTCAACATCCCCCATATCAGTAAACCTTTTCATCCCTGAGAAAACACCTGTGGTTTATGTTTAATCCTTAAGACCTGTGAAAGTTTTGACACGTGCCTAAATAATGCTTCACTTTGAAAGGTATAAAAAATGACCTTGCAGTGCAGCCTTCCCAGTCCCTGGCATGTATTCACCAAGTGGGGCAACATAAATAAGAAAGTGGCAAAGGTCTCTGCTGATTTCAGTCATTCTGGAGTATGAAATTCTTGATAAAATGAATCCTCTGGGATCCAATTCAAAGACTCAGATGTGAAGTGCACCTGTCTTTTGAGAATTCTGGGTCGAGCCACGCCAAACAAAATTAATTGGAAAGCCAGAGTAAGCCCTTCTGATTTAAAGCACATGCTGCATTGCTCAGTGGTATGGGGGAGGGACATGAGAGAGGGGACTTCCTAGTCCCAGGGAAGTTGTGTCTGAAGAGCACAGGATACTTTGGGTTTGTGCTGTTCACAAGTAGTGACATTTCTTCATCCCCAAAGGCCAGCTCAAGACCTGTGCTCTCCTCAGCTCTCACATCAAACTTGGTTTCACAGTGTAAATTGTAGGTTTGCCTTCAGACAGAGCTTTTCCAGAGGGACAGGATGGTACTGAGAAGGATGTAAGCTGTCTTCTGCTGCACACAGAGCTTCAAGAGCACATGAGAAGCACAAAGGAGTACTTCTCACTGTCAGCAAGTGACACTTCGCCTTTCAGATTGAAGTTTTTAATTAAAATGGGAATTTCTGGACTGAATATTGGCAGCCACAGGACTGCTGAAATGTGACATCATTTATGACTCCAGCAGTAAGGAGTTCACTGTCCATGATCATAAAGCAGATTCCAGTCTTGATTTGATATTGATTTAACAGTCAGCATAAGTTTGCCCTTTAATATTAAACAAAATATGTCAGATCAAAGCATTAACAGTATTCTTCCTCTGGGTTTCTCCATGGATATTACCTCCAGTTCTTCCAAGCAGAGATGTCTGCAGAGACCTCTGTCCCATAACACCTCCTTTCTGGAGCAGTGGTTTCTGCTATCCTGCACTGCCCCTGCACAGTGTCATTCCCTCACCACTCTTTTTCTCCCCAACACAGACTAAGGCCATTTCTGCTACAAACCTTCTATTACAGTAATTGCCAAAGACTGGCAAATCCAGTCTTCATTTCATTCTGCAGACCCTCTGCAGCTCTGTGCTCAACCCTTCCTTCCCAGCCATCCCTGCTCTAATGGCTTCAGTCTATTCTTGCAAGTCTCATTTATTTTCTTGCTTCTTTTTGACACGAGTGATACAATAAGTGACCTCTGTCACGTGTTCTGATTTGTCTGTCTCCTGCCCCCATGTTTCTGATATTCATTAAGGTAATATTCACTTTTCCAGCTCTGCTCTGCCCCATAGTGAGGGGCACTATACTCAGAGCCTCACATCAATGTCTTTTTAAATTGAATTTTCTTATTGCCATGTCTGAATTGAATCTCTAGAATATTCCTTCTTGGTTTTAGCTGTAATCCTTCTGCCATCTTTTGTCCCTTTGTTTAAAAAAGTAACTGAAATCATGCAGTAATTTTTGAGTTCTGAGATACCAGGAGGAACCTGGTCTATGTGGAAAAATAGTCAATCCCATGAGAACTCCAGAATTACACTTTAGACAGCTCTCCTGACATCAAATGACGTCAGTTTTGACAACTTACTGCCATTGTGAGCTAAAATAACCTGACAGCACTATAGAAATTTTTCTCTCAATACCAATTCCAAGCCAAAATCCTTACTTAGCAATAAAGGCAGAGGCAACACTGATCTGACACAGAGCTTGAACAGCCCCTTCCTGTACTGTTCTCTGAGAGACTGTTTGGGGAGAGCTGAGGAGGAAAGGGCCATTCCTTTTAATTGTAAGGATGTGGCAGTTGTGAAAATTTGTATTCATACTGTATTGTGCAGCTGTTGGGATGGGAAGACTCATGGGATATGTGATACACTTTGAATGTTTTTTATTTTAGTTTTTCATTAAAATCAGGGCTGTTGAAAATACAAGATAGTATTATGGTTCATCTCTAATACAAATGGAAGTAAACAGATGCATTACACCTGCTTGTGTACTTAAACATATCTTGACCTTGCATATGTCTGTCCTTCCTACCATTTCCTTTTGTTTACCACAGTGAACTGGGGTTAGTTTGATCTGACATTTTAAATCTGGGCTTGGTCAGTAATGCTGGCTTTTTGAACAAAAAGTAGTTTTCTCTGTATCAGCATGCAGAAGCTTATGGTTGATAGATGTGTAAATTCCATTTTGGTCCTCTGCTTATTCTCCTTATAAAGTTATAGGTAGAAGAAGCTGTTTTGTGATATTTTCCTGCCACTTATATAGCAGATCTTGGAAGTGAAGCTGAAGTTAAATAAAAGCTTTGTGAAAATTTGATTGATTTTTACTGCTTATGGAGCAAATCACGGAAGCTGAAAAGACACAATATGATCAGAGACAGACAGGAACCCCTAGTTTGTAAAATTATTTCCACATTAATTCAACTGCTGTTAAGACTACAGAAAAATGCTCGTTTGTGATTGTAGTACATGGGTTTCAACCTTAGCAGTCAGTGTGTTTGCTGCCTGTAGCCTAAGACATTTGCCTCCTCACCACTTATGGTGGCATTTTCTTATGCACTTGTTCATGCCACTTGCTCATGTCCAGCCCACAGTCACTGCTGTCGAGGCTGGGCACCAAGAAGGACACAATTCACTCACAAATTTCCACCCAGTCAAAGTTCAAATCCAGTTAGATGAACCAGGATTCTCATTTTAGTCCCTGATGCTCTGAAGTGATACCTAACCCACACTCACTGCAAGAAAATCAGCATCATTTAATTGTTCCACATCAACTATGTATTCCCCAACTGGAGAATAAGTTTAATTTTACCCTCTGATTACTCAAAAGTAATCTACCCAACAGCACTGATATTTCCATCGTCTTAGACTGATGACAGCCCATGATTTACATGAAGCAATGTGGTTCTGAGGGGTCTCAGAACCATCTGAATATAAAGGTTTAATGATTGGATTATATATTCTCTCTCCATGATAGAAAATAAGACAACTGACTTGGCTTTCAGGCAGATTACATAAGCCCAAGTTAAGTGGTAGAATAAAAATGACTGATATTCCTTCTTGACTTAAATACAGCACTAAGTACCATGCCCTTGAATTCTGCATAAAGCAATTTCCTCCTCTTTGGTAACAGCTAGGGGGCATTCCGAATGCAAATAGAGTCAGCTTTGCATTTTTAATATTTCTTATATACATAATTCACTGCCTCGGTTTAGAAACGTTATTGCTACCTCTTCTGTGCATTGAAATTATTTTGCACCTCTGAACTTTCATATTAACTTTAATGTCAGCTCTTAAAGTGCATTTTGTACAGGCGAGCTCATGGCTCTTGAAATTCACAGATTGCACAAATGCTCATCCAGGCACAAACACACTGTGCAGTTTAACCTGTGTCATTTCACTGGGGTGTGTGGGGGTTCACTGACTGCACACATGGTTATACCAAAGCCCTGAAGATCAATAGGTAGCAAATGGGAGCAAAGCAAGAGCAATCAGCATTAGAATATTGCATTTGTGTGCTGTCCACTCTGCCTACATAACCCACAGGCATAATGAGGATTCCAGCTGATCAATAGGATACAATGCTTTTTTTTTTTTAAAGTAGCTTTCAAAAGAATAGAAATTATGGATGGAAGAATATGACCACAATGGAAGGAAATTCATCTCATTGCTAATGTGGAATTAATTGATGCATTCCATAAGGCCAGAGAGTATGAGATGATTCTGAGCAAGATTTACTTCACTGCATTTTTCAGAAGAGAGGTGGTTGTGGCCATCTCCTGTGACCATGAATGTTCCTGAGAAATTTTCACTCCAGAGGAACAGAGGCCAAGATTTACATCATCTTGTTTGATTCTTCAAACTTCTTCAGTTGCTGGCTGACATTGTCAACTGCTTGAAATAGCAGCTTTGTTCATCTCTGCTGATTCTGCTTGTGGGGGCATAGATCTGTCTCTTACTCACTCCACACAGGAAATGGTGCCAGAAACATCCTCTCTATTGGTCTCATTCCTCTTGAAGCCCATCAGAGCAGGAAGACAGGGATCTGGCTGTACTCCTTCTTTTGAGGAAATACCTTTCCTGTGTGACATTCTGGGATGGAGAGTGAAGGGGGTCATCTCATCTCCTTCTCCACCCCATACCTATCAGATCAATGTGGTTGCACAGAAGAATACATTGCAACATATACCAAATGTTTCCCTGGAAACCTCTCTTGAGGATGGCAAAACTGAAGCTGGACTGAATAATTTACAGTGCTTTGAGTGCTGACACCTGCACAGCCAGCACGACTGGTACTTGGATCATAAACTGTGCTTCCTATCTAAAAAAGACTATAAACAAAAGATATGCCCAAAATCTCTCTTGGTTTGACTCTACTGACTATTTCTCAAAATAGAAAGAGAAAAATCAAGCCTGCTGCCTCCTGCATTGCAATTGAAATAGGTGCCCTCCCTCTTACTCTAATTTCCCATCAATTTACACCAATGTAAGCCCAATGATATGGTGGAAAATCCACCCCCAGCATGCACAGATTTTGTATACTTCATGCAGGCTGCTGTAGCTCTGCAAAGCCAATGCAGAGGCTGTGCTAGGGTTGACAGTCACAGGCATGCTGACAAAAGCCTGGAAGTTTTCCTGGCTGCAGATGAGTGCCATATTCCAAAGATGATAACTGCTCTTACTGAAAAGGAGATTACCTCTAGGCTGATAATGCCCTGGCAGTCATCAGCTTAGACCCCACTCTGGATCTTTTCCACTAAATAGGTGGTGGGGTCAGTCTTCCATTTGATTTCTCTCCTCTCATCTGAAATAGTTACTGATGAAGTGGGAAACGAGTTCAGAGTTTATGCTAATGTTACTGGCACTGTGAGTGAGGAAAAACTGACTTGCAGACTGAAGAGCATGAGGAGGATGAGGAGTCACTAAGATGATGAAATCAGTGCTCTGCAAAGCTGGTCTAGCTGAGACCAGAAGTTGGGATATAAATACAAATGCATTGTGTGTCACCAGTGCACATGGCTCCCAGCAGTGCCCATTTACTGCAGTAAATTGGGGACTGAACTGCAGCTGGAGCAATGCAAACAGCTCAGGTTGCAGCAGGGGATCCACCTGAATTCCACACTGAATTACTGCCCTTGAAGTGGGCTGTTGTCACTGGCCCTGCAGCCACTCTGGGCCCATGGCCAGGTGAGTGAAACATGTTCATTTTGGTCACTCTAAGGACTCCTATGATCTGATTTTGCCTGCAGATATCCACCCTGTCTGATGCAATAGGCAGGGCCGCTAACATAGTAATTGCAGCAGCTGTTCATAACAAATACCTGACTTGAGTCTAATGTTTTGGTTTGCTGGACAAACCAAATGAAGAATTCAATTTGGATTGAATGGGTGGTTACTGTTATTACTTTAAATGACAAAATAAATATCCTACTTCAACCTCTGCCCTAATATAATAGATTCATTTAATACAAAATGGCCAACCTTAGATGCAAAAAGAACAACTTAACAAAATTGAAGTAGTTTGTTTTGTGGTGCTTGTAAGAGGGAGCCTTGGGCTCTATTCATGCTGACTACCCAGCAGCCTAGTGTTTAGAACACATCTAAAATGGGGAATTTGGATTTGGATCTTCTTCTCTCCCTGAAGGCAGTCACAGTCCTATCCTCAAGGAAAGATTCCCCACCTCCAGTGCTAAGGCATGGAGTTAAAACTCTGTATGAAATTTGGGGTACAGGGGGTTCATGATGGATATCTTTAGTTGATGCTGGTCTCTTTGAATAAATTGTTGAAAAGAGGATCCTTGTATTTCACCTTTAGGTGAATATGTTACCTGTAAGCCCAGAGAGTTGTTTGCTAATATATTTGGAGGGGCATCTTTCAATATATGCAATGTATAAGAACAAAATTTCTCAGCTGAAGATTCATATGGACAAATTGCTCATCTTCCTTTTTGGACTTGTTTAAAATGCTTCACTTGTCTTTGCAAGAGTTTTGAGGATAAACTGTGAGTGTGGGCAAAACTCAATGCAAACTTTGGTGTAAGTACCAGTGCATTTTTATTATTTAGTGAGCTCTTTCGTAAAGTGGCATGTGTCTTATTCTACTAGTAGTCACAGAAAAGTCTGTATTTGGGCAGCTGTTAAGACCCTTCTTCCCATATTTCTTCATTTTCCTTTGCTCTAGGAAAAGTTGGAATTCTTTAAAAAAGTGACCTCCTCAGGCACCATCTTTCCTCTTATTTATTTCATGATTCAGCTGTCATTCATTACATTAAAGGTTATTTTTTTAATGAAGCACTGTGGGTAGGGAGAAATAACTTTTACCTTCTGTTCTAATTGATGAATGATGTGTTAACTAATCAGAAAGCTTTTCTATAGCCACCATTAAAGCAACAGATGTATGTGGCTCAGGAGAGATTTGTTGAACAGCTTCAACCTTTAAGTGCAGAGGATAAATGGGTGGTGACATCATTATACCTTGACAAATAGAAATTATATCATTCTCTTTTTTTCATTACTGATGGTTGATTTATTTTCATGGTTTCATTTTGATGAGATCCATTCATTGCCTCTACAGTTAAAACCTTTGAAAATTGCAATATACAACTAAAGTGGTTATAATTATTTGCACGTGATCTTCAGCATGTTATTTTTTGAGTTATCTTTGTAAGTTACTTCTAATGGAAAAATAGTATGATCTGGAGTATGATAAGACAAAAAAGATTAAAAAAACCATTTGAAATTCATCCTTGGGTTCATTTTTGAGCTAGCCACAGAAACAGCACATAGGGAGTCAGAGGACATTTGATGTGGTTATAAAGCACCTACATTGGTTGCTGGAGGATTTTATTTTTGCAGTGAACTCGAAGCCTTAGAAAATAGACAGTTGTTCTGCACAGCAGTTCTGTGCCATAATAAACAAGCAAATGTTCCCCTCTCTGCCATCTCTCCCCAGTATATTTTCAGCTCTTACCTTGTTTGATTGCATTTCTTTTACAGTCACTGAGATGGATCAGAATTTCCCTGAAAATTTCGGTTATTACTGAAGATTGCATTTTTTCCACTTTTACTGCAGCTTACAAATCAGAAACTAAAAATAAAGTGTGCATCTGTTTGGATAATCTATTTCTCCAGAGCAGATTAAAATGACAGAATAAATCTTGTATATACTTGGAAGAGCTTTGAATGAATTACAACAAGAGATGAAAACAAGGTGAGTTTTGCTTGGCTAGGACCTCAGTGAGGGAATTAAGCTGATGATGGGTCAGGGCAAAGTTTGCAAGATAAAATAGGGGTCCTTAGCATCTACTACAGAAGTATAAACAGCAGATTAAAGCTGACATTTCTGCCAGAAGGCCTTTACATACACTGGGGGATAAAGAGATCAAGGTTAGTTAGAAAAAAAGTCAGGAAGACAAAATTCATGCAGAAGATCTCTTGGGTGTGAGCAGGGTTTCCCTGTCCATGGCCAGAGCCTGGAAAGCAAGGACTGAGTAAGTGCCTGTGCTTGTACCCTGGAGTGGGGGCAGGTAATACAAGGATGTGCTGGCAAGTTCTCTGCTTCTTCAGATTCCAGGCAGGAGTTCTTAGGCTGAAACTTTCCTGTATGAGAAAACCTGGGGAGGGAAAAAAAAAAAAAAAATTTTACATGTTGGCTGATCCTCAGAAAAGCTGATGAGCTGATCCCAGCATGCATTCCATTTTGAAGAGATACACAGTCCAGAGCATGGAAAGAGCTGGTGGCTGCCTCTGCTAATGATGCTACCTGCATCACTGCTGTTCTGGCCAGGAGTGGTACCAGGAAAATAACATTGCAGTACTCCTGTTCAGGGGTTGCTTTACTGGAATTTAATGTAAATAAGTGTCTATTTGTGGTTTTAGGAGTCAAATCTTAGTGTTCCGCTTGCTCTCAGCCAGCTGCCTTTAAAGTGCAAGAAAGGAATGAAGATGCAATTTAATGTAAATATAGAAAGTTTAAGTTCTGTCACTAAACTACAACTAAATCCATTTTGGAAAAGCTGTGCATGGCTTCACAGGAAGGAATGCATTTGCTTCAGTAACAGCAATGAAAAAAATAGTGGTGTTTTTACAAGAGAACTGGGAACAGATGATCTTTCAAGTCCCTTCTGGCCTTAAATCTGTGAATCTAGGAAATGATGCCTCATTTCACACTCTAAGTCATTAAAAACACACTTTCATTATTGAAGTAATCACATTCTTGGAAATGTGGCTACTACCTGCTAAGATGATATAGCAGATGATCAGTATTTTACTGAAATTCATGAAAAGAACAGTGTTTGTTACCAGAAGCCTTCTTTTTTATTATTTCCACAAACTCACTGGAACTCTGAAATATAGAAAATCACTCAGTGTTATATGTTATAAAAAGACAAACTTAGCAAGGTGGTCTTTGTGTGACTCCCCTTCTCCATAAATCGGGGAAGGTATAAAGCCCTCACAAATAGGGAGAGGGATGTCTGAGGATCACAGTTGCATATACACCCTAGAATAACTCATACAAAAAGAATGTTGGGGGCTGGGAGAGAGGCAAGAGAGGCTTTAGCATTAGTTAGTACTTTTACTAATCTTAGACACATTTCAAAATGCTTCTCAATTGTTTTTTCAGTACTGGAATAATTCTCATCCTACAACTTTCTAATTGGAGTTCACATCCTTACCTCCACCCAACGAGGAGACCTTGGGGCACAGCTGGATTTCAAACAAGGCTGTTTCCTAACCTTAAGGCACTGTACTGGGTCAGACTGTTCTTTTCTATTGCATCCTTTTATGGTTTGCTGGGGAAGACAGAAAGATGCTCTAAAAACCTCAGTAACATCTTACAAAGATACTGCTCAATCCCCATGTGCTATAAATGTGTCTTTGCAAGAGAGAACATAGGCAGGCACTGTCTTCAGGTTTGTTTCTTTCGGTAACAATCTAAGGGAGAGGGACCAATATAACTGGAATTTCTTGATGGTGCTGTAAAACATGACCAATTAAACATGTCCAGTGAGTCTCCCTTTGAGCTCCAGTATTGGTACTGCAAACTCTCATTTACCTTCCTATGCATGGGGCTGTACTGGCACAAAACTCCATTTCACACGGGCACTTCTGGGTAAATAATAAGCTCAACCAGAGAGGATGAATAAAGGAAAAAAGTAATTTTTCATACTGAATGATTACAAGATAGGACTGAAGTAAATGAAACTATTTGCTTGAGAAAGTGAGTGCAGTAAAAACTTCTGGTTTTGATGAGCTGCCTCTCCAAAGAGCTGGATATACTTTAACAGTATCATTTCTGATTTATCTGCTGTTGCCAGATAAATTTTCTTCTGGGGGAAAAGCAGAATTCTCTTTATTTAATGTACCATGTCTGGAATGTGGACTAGATTCAGCTACATGTCGCTTATAATTATTTATGTAACTTATTAATCATTGGGCTGTCACTCAGCTGTTTATAAAACACAAAAGAACACTTGGAGCCTGAAAAATTACATTTTTCCTCCCCTGCACCTCCCCAAAGGCCTCTTTGCACTTCTGAGGAGACTTCCATTTAAAAAAAAATCTCTTGCCCAGTCTAAGAAGAAACTCTTTAATGATAATTTAAAGAATACCCTTGTACTTAATGCTTGGGAATTGAAAGATTTGCATTAAGGTGCTGTAAAACTTCCTTTTCAACTTTTCCAGCCAATGTCCTCGGGTCTTTGTTTAGTTTATTTTCTCAAATAGGTCTGCATAGGGTCCCTTTCTTGCTTGCTCAACAACCTGTTTTCCTTATACTCAGTATTTGGAAAATGACAGCACCTCTCAGATTGCTGCCTCTGCATCATTGCTGCTTGAAACTGGTCAATGCATGGAAAAGTCAAGATGCTGAAACATGGACATGCTCACACCTACTCACACCCTGTTTCACATATCTCATTTCCCCCTGTGAAGAGTTAATCTGTGTGGCTTTGTGCAGCTCTCTTCTGAGTCCTGTGCAGGATGGCTCACTGCTTTTCTTTCAGGGGAAGGGACCGTGCCAATTCAGAGACCAGCATCCCGGCTTGTAAATGATGCACAGAAGAGCAGTGATTCCATTCAGATGAATTACATTTAAAATTTGATTATGAATGGCATCTTTGAGGCAGGCTATTCATCATTCCATGTCCTATGTGGGTCTCAATGTCTTGGAGCTTCATAAAGGCAATTCATTAAACAGCTTTTGCCAGACCAAGAGGTGACTCAGCGGGCTGGTGAAAAACAGAGGCTGGCACCCCACTGCTGGCCATGGCATTCCTGCATTATTGTCTAGGGCTGCAGTGCATTGGCAGGGTGCTTGTCCTTTTGGTGCCCCAGTTCAGCCAGCGGTGCAATGTCCATACCAGAATTTACCTGCCTTCTCACCCATTTGCTGGGCTGACTAGCAACGTGTTTTCAATTTTTGCATGAAAGGCTCCACATTAATCCATGCCACAATTTGCTTTGTTTGCTTTCACCACTAAAATTACTTGTTTCCCCCAAAGATCTGCCATCTGTCACTATTCACCTTTTACGTTTTTATGCTCCACAGTTGAGCAAACACTAACGCCTGAATAACTCTATTTCCCATTATCAGTCCTTGGAAGTGCCCCGAGGTCAAGGCAGTTGTGATGTCTTGCCCCTGGCCGGATTCTCTGAGACCTCAGGGCTCACCCTGCAGCCTTGCCCTCTCTGCAGCCACTATAAACATCTTAGGTGTTTTTCTTCATGGGGGTTTCCCAGTCTTAAAAAAGTAAAAAATAAAAAATTAGTTCTGTCTGCCCCATACTGCCATAATGTGGCAGATGCAGCATAGAATTGTAGGAGGGAGAGGCAGAGAGATGAGACATTGTCTGGGTGGATGTGGGCAGCTGATGGGGACTGCTCTCTGCTCTCTACATGGGTAATGATATTGTGATATCGTTGGGTATCTTTGTCTGCACTTGACAAAGGAAAGGGGCAGACCCTGGGTGACAGCTGGGACGTGCAGCTGTGAGGCACAAGCCACTGTCTGAGTGGCCACTTGCAAATGATTTTTGTGTTTTCATAATCCTTGTGAGTAATATCCTGTCAAAGTCTTCATCAAAAGTTATTAGTCCCTCCATAAACTGGTACTTCAATATGTAAACTTGCCTTGTAATTAATTTTATGAGCTATGCCCCTGGCACCATAGAGCTCTTATTTCATTTTAGGAGCATAATTGATTAGGCTTCCTGTTGCTGTGATGTAGACCAAGGATGTTGCCACCAAACGAGGAGTAATTTGTGACAGCTCATTTATGAGGAGATATCTACTGTTTGCCAGCATTGAGCATACACACAAGGCAAAGTAAAATATTTTGTATTTCTACTGCTGTGCACCGCTTGAAGTTGAAAAAGCAAAGGGAAAAACAAAGCAACTATAATTATACAGCCAAATTAGTATGGTTAATTATTATATATTAGTACAGCATCTTTTATTCTTCACTGTAAAGGTTTTTGTTCTCTGCTGAATTCCTTTGAAGATGTTTGTCTCAGTAGAGCATCAGATGACATTCCTGTCTGGGCAACTAGATTTTGTATTGCTAAAATTTCCTTAGGTTTCAATTGTATCAGATACTTTTCTCTAATTCCAGCAACTGTTATGGCACAATAAAGTTCTCACTCTGATACAACTTTTAACAATTGCAGAGTCCATCTTGACACCAATAGTTTGCATTTTCCTTTATTTTCTGTCCCTGTTTGAGTGAATGTTATCTCAGTAAAATATGCTGGACACTTAGGCTGTATTAGCTTAATTTATGGCTAGCATAAATGAAGCAATATTTCCTGTGGGTAAGGTCAAAAGGGCTTTGTTTTCTATTAATTAAAAATAGGCTCACATAAGACAATGCATGTAAGCAATAAAGACCTAATGCTTATTTGTGTGGCCATAAAGAAAAGGAGTAGGTTGCACATAGACCATCAATCATAGGTCCAGTCTCTCCCTGACCCTGACAACTGACCAAAAAAAGAAAATGTATAATTTTATCCTTTCTATACCTTGCAAGCTAGAGAAGTGAGCTGAATGTCCGAGACAGGAAGTCCTAGGTTGCTGCAGCCCCTCAAAACCTCTGAGTACAAGGTTGAAACTAAAAGTGTCTGGTGCTTGCTGCCTCTCCAGGGGGAACTATGTATGGCTAAATTCAATTGGAGCTTTGTCTAAAATAAAAAAAACCCAAAAAAACACCAAAAAAAACCCCACCAAAACCACAAAATCTCAGAAACCGGATGTTTAAAAAATGAAAATAAGAGAATTTCAGAGGGAGAGTCAGAAGAAATGAGAAATGCTACCCTCCAAAACTGAAACAGAATGATAAATTGCTTTTGCCTTTCTGAAGCCAAGCTAGAAAACCTCTGCTCACCTCTATTATCTACTTCTGGTCTCTGAAGATGCATTACCATATTAATTCATTGTGTTATACAATTTGAGCAACTAAATGAGTTTACCTCATGCCCTCTTAATAGAATTTTCTTCTAATGCTAACTTTAAGTGATACATTTTAGGGGATACTTGAAGCAGAATGCATCACAAAAATTTATTTAGACTCAATTTTGTTTACAAATTATGACTTAACCCTTCTTGATAAACCAAGTGTAGAAAGACCCCAGCTTCTCTGTGGACAAAATATCTCTCAGCATTGGAAGTAGTACCATCTCCTAAGTAATGTGAGGTTTTTCTGGGATCAGGAAAGGTAGAAGGACTATTTGTGTGAAAAGACAACCAGCATGTCACAAAGAAAATGACATGCATGGTGAATTGGGATGGGCTCACAGGCAGCCCATCAGAATGGGTGCTGTGATGTACGTGTGGCTGCATCATGAGAGGGCTGACCAAGCAGCAGGCTGCTGGGCTGGGCTTGGGCCAGAGGCCAGCCTGCAGTGCAAAACATCAGCAAGTGTTTTCCAAGCACTGAGAGTGTGGAAAAGAGGATCAAATATGGGTCAAGTCAATATTGACTGCATGGTTCCTATCAGGACAGGAATTTTATATCCTGTGACTGTGGTACCAACAGGGATCCTCCAGCCAGGCACAGGCTACATTTTTTTCTATATGTGTATGTATTTCTATATACATGTAAATGCACACCAAAAATATGCTTGCAAGCAGCTTATAAACAGAGGTAGAAATGTGATCTGTGGCCTCACTCCTTTCTTTGTTCCTTTCCATTACCCAAGGGGCTGAGGAACTCATATCTCATGGAATTGCCCCAGGATTTATGAACTGATGAGCCTATCAGCTGCAAACATGTCCCTACATCACACACAAAGGTTTCAAGGAGTGAGAAGCCTCTCTGGATGCTCTTCATACAGCTGGTCCCCAGTTCTGCTTGTTCTCATTCCTGGGTTTCCTGTTGGTCAGTGCCTTCAGCTGCTCTGGAACATTTTTGTGCATATTGAAAAATTCTTATAAATTCCAGTTTTAGCAGAGATGATTTTTTTTCAAAATGGCCATTGTGCACCTCCCCTCTATTCACTGGGGCCTCATTCAGCAAAGCCTTGAGGAGCTGAAGTATATACACTTCTGTATTTTCCTGAAACACAGAGAATGGGTGTAATTCTGTGAAATTCCACTTCAGTCATCCATGGAAGGAACAGACAGTACTGTGTAATTTAGGTATCTAAATTTTAAACACAAATATTTTGCAAATAACCTGAAAATCACTCATTCAGTGTAATGGTTATCAACAAATTCTGACTATTAGAAAAAAACCTAAAAAACTGTTTCCCTTTGTGGGCTCAAGAGAATCACAGGTTTTCATTCAGTAGAACTACTCTCACATGTGAAGTTAAGCATCCACATAAAGTTTTTAGGTCTGAGGAATATATCTGGAATTATGCTTTTGTCCATGAATGATGGAAACTCCAATATTATGGACAGATTTATCACGTTGTTTTGAAACCCTAGATGCTACTAATGAGAAATAGATGCTACTAATGAAATTGTTCTGCTTCAGATTCTTAAAATATAACAGCAAGATCAACCTGGTATCTTTGGTTGGCTTTTGTGGTTGTTTATCCCTCTTGGAGCTTTGGTTTTCTTCATTTTTAAAATCAAGTGTTAGCTATTTGCAATGACTGATAGAAATAACATTAACTTACTGCCTACTGGAAATCAGTTCCTATTTGACCTTCTGATATGTATTAACCACTTTTAAATTTTAATGAGAATTTCATCCCATTTTTTTGGCATTGACATAAAATAGTAAATAGAAAGTGTCTTCATTTGAGATTTTCCACAGTATGGACATGATCAAAAGAGTCTTATGTTCAGTGATTTTAATTTAATGGGTTTATCCCTGTGCTAGATATGGTTTTCATTTAAACTGACCTTGCTTTATTTGAATTATTGCTCAGATTTGCACAAGTACAAATGACCTAATCTTCCAAAATATGTTTTCTGATCGACATAAGCAAACAGTCTGAAGAAGCAATTATGTGAAAGAAATGCTTTTAGGCAACAAATGGGTCTATAAATAAACAAGTACTTCCTAATCACAAGCTAAAATTGTGTCATTTTTCCATTTTTAATAAAAAAAAAAGTTGAACTCAATGAATTTTAATGTTTCTGGAAGTGAGGGACCAAGATTTTTTTGCAAAACTGAGTACAGTGAAATCAAAAGCTGCACCACCTTTTTGCTGAAGTTCAGCTAGCATAGCTGTGTCTGACCAACACCACCTTTGACTTTCCAGGCCAAATCAGCAAGAAATCACATGGAAAAGAAAGGTCCATTTTTATATTTGCAATATGTAGGAGGGAATGGGATTTTTGTACAAGTCAGACTTTTTTTCACCCCAAAGTAAAAGAAAGTGCAGAAATATACCACTCTATGTACCTTTGTGTCTTTTCTATATTTTTCCATTTCCAGTGTGCTGGGATCTCATTATATTTATATAATTTATATTTATGCACCTTAAATAAAGGAAGCATATTAGGAAATATTTGTTGAAAAATGTTTCTGAAGGGGAACTTTCATCTACTCTTGGTATTTGGGGAAAAAAAGTGATTGTTAACTGCTAGGTATTATTAGGACATGTACTATAGTTGTGTTAATGGGCATGAGAAGAAAAGTGATAGCTGAAACTTAGTACTGGAGGGATCAGTGTAGACAAATTATTTTCTCACAGTGAATAAATCAAGATTTTCTCACAGATAATAAATCAAGTGCTCAACTAAAGATGATGGATAGTTACATAGCTATACATTGGTATGAGCAGAGTCTCAAGTCTAGGAAAAACAAGGTGGATGAAAAGGCAAAAGTCATCTGACATGAGGAGAAATTATACTGCTAAAGCAAGAGAGGGAGAGCAGCACAACAGATATGAAAGCTGGTTAGAGATATCTATCTGTGGAAAGAAAACAAAGAGAGGAATTAATGGAGAGTGTATGATGTCAGAGAGATGACAGAGAAAGAAAAAAAATCTTTTAAAAACCCCAAAGAAAATCAGGAAGGCAGAAACACAAAAATGCTAAAGCTGAGCATGAAATGCTCAAACTCCAAACTCCACAGACCAACTCTCTCCAAATCCTGTGCCTGCTTTGCTCTGGCTTGTTTTCAGACATGTGGGTTGGGCTGTATCTCAGGCAAGCAAGAGGCCCCAGCTGTGAGGGACAAGCTCTGGAAACCTGTGGAAAAAGTTTTTGCTAGGGAAGAGAGGTGTCTGTGTGTGAGGTTTAAGAGAAGTTCTTGCAGTCCCATGGAGAAATAATAAAAAATGAAAAAAATCAGATATTGTCCCTGGGCTGCTCAGAAGGGTGCAGGAGTGAAACAGGTTCATATTCACTTTTTAATGTTAAGGACACTTCTTTGGCTGAAGAGAAATCAGAATTAAAAAGGGCAAGTTTTGCAGAAATCAGTCTTCCTCTCCATGACACTGAAGAAGAGTGTTTCTCACCAAAATAAACCAATTAGAACAGAAAATCACAAGTTTTTTTCTGAGGTCATCCAGGTAAGATATAGTTGTCTAAGCACAGCATATACACACACCTCTACTGTTTCCATAGGGAAGAATAGGCAAAGGCATTTGATCTGATGACCCCCCTAGTCTCAAATCACCCTTTTTTTATAATTTTCATTTTAAAGCTGGTTTCCTGCTTTCTGTTTATACCTGTGCTCCCTTGGCAGCTCAGACCTCACACCTCCAATGCCTTCTGGAGCTGGACTGTAGCCAGAAATGCAAATGCTGTTTGCAGTCAACTGCTGGTCCACTGTCAGTGTCCTGAGCTGCACTCAGTGTCTCCTTTGCCAGGGAGCACAAATTTTTCCAAATTAAATGTTCAGGATGTCTCTTACATGCGAGTTTTGTGACAGTCATGATCCTTGGGTGTGATGGTGAGTTCCTGTACATGACACATGGCATAGCTGGTAAATAACAAGCTTCTTTGTCTAGATAAATAAATACATAAATGCAAATGGTTTTTTTCCTTGTTTCCTTTGTCTCAGGAGGGAGTATGGGTGATAAGGAGGAATCATCTTCCCAAGTTTGGAGGTGCTTAGAGCCCTAGAAACCAGAATGTCTTTTCACATGCACTTTGATGTTCTTCCAGTGTCTGCAGGTTACCATCACCCTTATGATAAAAGACTCCAGAGCTATAGACTATTTTCACCTCTAATTTTGCAGCGTTATATAGGGGATTATGAAAGGAAGTTGCCAGTCCTACATAAGTCATATATTGTGCAAATGAAAGGCATGTCTCTGTGGGACTTAGGGGGCCAGCATGGTGCCACCTCAGTGAGCATCTGTCCCTGAGCAGGCAGGGTGCTCAGACACTTGTCAGTGGCACCAGAGCCCCCAGGAAGGAGGAGGAGGAGGCATGTTTGTCACATTTCCAGCTGACTGCCTACACAATGTGGGCAGAAGAGAGGCTTTGTTGATGTAAATATACCATTTATGTTTCTCATGGCAATGTCTTTATAACTTTGATGCATACTATGATAAGAAAAAAAATGCAGTGTCCCTGGAGAAACAAGTGCTTTTTAGATTTACAGATAAGGAGGTACTTACACATCCCTCCCTAGCTGGGAAGAAGGAGAAGCATGGCACAGTAGGGACAGCATGTTAAGCAAATGCTTGAGCTTCATATCCAAGATACATTCTGCTTTCTTCTAAAAAAAGTATGTTTGTACCCTAGAGAGAAAAACAAAACATTAGCAAACTGAGAAGAGACACCACATGAAGTTTTAGGTTAGATACTTGCTTGTTTCCTCAGACTTCTGAGTTTCTCAAATACCTCTCCTTTGCATAGTTTGGACCATGGAAGATGTTTCCGTGGTGACAAATAGATGTTATGTTTATTTACTGGGCAGTGGGGAATGACAATGTCAGCAAAAGACATTTCTATTCCTTTTATTCCTTTTTTTTTTATTTAATTTTTTATTTTTTTCCCAGGGAGATGTGTTTTAGCTAATGAAACTAGCAGCAGCAGCAGCAACAGTTTTTCAGATACCCTTCCCAGCCCCATTGTGAATATGTCTGTGTGAGATAAAAGCAGGCAGCACTTGCTGTGGCTGAGTCATTCTCTGATCAACCCTTTAAAGCCTTTTGCTCTGTTTGGTATGCACATAGTTTCTTGTGAACAGCACTGCCTGAGAGGTATCAAGAAGATTTCAGGCTTTACTCAGGGGAAAGAACCTAAATATTTCTTGCAATAGATGCCTGGCCTTTTCTTCAACCCTCCTACACACACCTGTTCTTGTTGACAGCCCTACTACATTGTCCAAAAAGAAAAACTTAAATCTCAACCTTGTAGTTGATAGTGCTCTGGCAAAAATAAACGAATAAATAAATAATCTTAATATTTGCAGCAGGCCGTGTAAAGTAGGAAATAAATTTTCAGAAGGATTCTTCTGAGATAAGAGACCAGGGTCTGAAAAAGAAACAGTTTTTGCAGGTTGATTAGTTCAGAGATTTTATACCTGTTGAAATATTTTTCAACCTGAAACTCTCTGTAGCTCCTCAGGGTTTCCCATCAACTCTTCTGGGGGACGTGTAGCTCAGTGGGAATGTGGAAAGTGGAGGTCCATTAATTGTTTCTTCTTGTGTCTGTCTCTGTAGAAAAATACAGTAGTGTGAGACTTCCCTCTCCTAGCCCAGGAAAGAAAGTGCTGGTACCTGGCTTCAGCTTGACAGCACTGTTCCTTTGATGGGCAGTGAAACACAGACTCTGCTTCCCTCTGGGATTCAGGAGGGCTGCAAAATTACTGCTAGGAGTTTAAAGCTTTTGTATTTGGCCCTTTCCTCCCTCCTACCTTATGTGCCTGAAACAGAGCTGGTATCTGTTAAACAGCAAGACAAGCAGTTGCATGTAATATTAACAAGCTAGAGGTAGAAGCTGATGATAATAGTGTCAGACTGGAAAAAATTTCAATAGTTGACTTAAACTTTCAAGACCAATGGTTAGGTAAACTCCCACTGTTTTCTTTTTCTCACATTTCCTCAGTTTTCTATTACTGCATGACTACAAAAATATGAGGATCAAGGCAAAGTGTTTCACAAAAGCTAAATGAATGTATGGCTGGAGGAAAAAAACTCAGTAAAAAACAGTTATACCCACCCCTCCAAAAAAATTCCAACCCAAGCAAACTATAAGCTCAGGAGCCATGATGTGCTGGTTTTGATTGGGACACAGTTAATTTTCTTCACAGTAGCTTGCATGGTGCTATGATTTGTATTTATAATTTTTTAAAAAGTGTTGACAACACAGGGATGTTTTACACAATCACACAATCACTGAATAAGGTGAGTTGGAAGGGACCCACAAGGATCATCGAGTCAGCTCCTGGCCCTGCACAGCTCCATCCCCAAGAGACACACCGTGTGCCTGAGAGTGTTGTCCAAACACTTCTTGAGCTCTGTCAGGTTGGTGCTGTGACCACTTCCCTGGGAGCTGTTCCAGTGTCCAAACACCATTTAGGGGAAGAACCTTTTCCTGATATTCCACCTAAACCTCCCCTGACACAGCTTGGAGCCTTTCCTTGTTGCTGGTCAGCACAGAGCAGAGATCAGTGCCTGCCCCTCCTCTTCCCCTCACAAGAAGCTGTAACTGCAGTGAGGTGTCCCCTCAATCTCCTTTTCTCCACCTGAACAGACAAAGTGACCTCAGTTGCTCCTTGCATGGCTTCTCCTCAAAGCCCTTCATCATCTTCAGCGCTGTCCTTTGGATGCTCTCTAATAGTTCAATATCTTTCTTATATTGTGGTGCCAAAAACTGTCCTCAGCACTCCAGGTGAGGCTGCCCCAGCTCAGAGCAGAGCAGGACAATCCCCTCCCTTGCCCAGCTGTGATGCTGTGCCTGATGCTCCCCAGGACAGGGTTGGCTCTCCTGGCTGCCAGGGCACTGCTGACTCATGTCCATCTTGCCATCAACCAGGACCCTCAGGTCCCTTTCCATGACACTGCTCTCCATCTTCCCCTTTCCAACATCCAGAACTTTCCCATCCCATGTGCAGAATCCAGCACTTTCCCTGGTTGCCCTTCATGTGGTTGGTGATTGCCCAGGCCTCTCATTTGTCCAGGTCTCTCTGCAGGGCCTCTCTGCCTTCGAGGGAGTGAACAGCTCCTCTCAGCTTTGTATCCTCTGTGAGCTTGCTGAGCTTCCCTCCCAGTCCTGTGTCCCAGTCATTCAGTTGCTGCTGAGCAGTGCATGTGCAGCATCAACACCCTCACTGGTTCTCACAGCACCCCTCCAGGAATTGGGCTGGGGGGGACACAAGGAGCTGGGAGGGGACAGCTGGGACTACAGACCCCAGAGGGATATTCCATACCATATGATGCTGTGCTTGGCAATAAAAACGGGGAAAGGGAGAAAGAAGGCTAAAAAGACATGCTAAAATGGTACCTGTGTGTTTCACAGAAGTGGAATCCAGACTCTAGTTGAAAGATACACAGTCTGCACTAGTTGAAACAGCTTTTTATAGTCTGGCATCTGTGTATGTGTATGTATATATACATACATATATACACAATTGCATAGAGAGGGAGAAATTGATCTCTCTATAACTGATTAGAAAGTCAGTATTTCTTCTGAGTTTGGAGGAAGTTTGTTCTTGTGACTTCTCTGTATTTTTTTTTCTCCCCAAGTATTCTGTGTTATGGACTTCTCTTCACATTTCTTCATCCATCCATCTGCCTGCTGGATCTTGGGCCCTGGACCAGGTCTTGCTGTTCTTCTCAAATTTGAGGGAACCTAACTCAGGAAGTGTTAAATATGCACAGTTTGTTCATAGGCAGAGTTTGTAGCAGACACACAAGAGAATGCATTCTCTCCTTTAAGACACAGTAGCCCTGTTTATGCCCTGTTTCCAACTGTCAGTTAATTAAATTATGGAGATTTGATCTTTACATCTTGAAAATACATTAGTTGCACTTTCCCCCCTCTTTTTGACTGTTAGGTCAGGCCCACCTAAAGTTGGCACATCTCTACAATCCCAGGAATGTAAAACAAAACTCCTGAGATTAAAATATGTGAAGTTCTATTCACATCAGTTCCTCTAAAACCATGTTTGTGTGCTTTAGCAAGGAAGTCTTCTGACTAATGTCAGGCAGATCCCTGGGATGGCTATTACATTCCTTCTGTCAGGGATCAGAAGAGTCTGTGCAGTTGCCTTTGGCCTTGAGACAAAGAACTTTGTGGCATGGTATCAAGGAAAGGAGGAGACAATAACATGGAGAACTAAGAAATGACTTGGCCAAGCCAGAAAATGTGAAACTGGAGCTAAGCCAAAGCCAGCCCTGAGGCACAGTTTAAACTGTGAAAAGCCCTGGGGCACCTGTCCTGTTGTTTGTTGTGGGTCAGCAGTGCTGGACCAGGGAAGCTTGCACCCTCCTCTGGATCAGGGCAGGGATGCCAGACATCAGTCCCAAAGCAGACTGGAAACCAAAACAAAAAAATAAAAACATGCAGAATTGATGGAGTTTTTGGGTTGAATTTAAATGATTCTGACAAGTGGTGAGGTACCAGGGCTTTTGGTGGGTTTGAAGTAAAGGGTAGGAGCTAGATTTTGGGATTTTGGGATGTGGTAGACTTCTCTGCTCTCATAATAATCTCTGAGGGGACTGACTGTGCTTGGTGCATGAGCTGGTAAGGGGAAGCTCTGGTGCAACCCTGCTGTCTGTGAAGGATGATTTGGATGATATCTAAAGATTCCATGCAGGGGAGCTTTAGATAACATCACTGCTCACTGCTCATCATAACACTCTCCAAATTCTCCCTTCCACAAAAAAGCCTTTCAGAGACTGGGGATTTATTGAGAAATTATATATTCCCATGCTTAGTGTTTTCTACGGGATCAGGTCCAAAGCCCTTGGAAGTCTTTCAGTTGACTGCAATGCTCAGTGGCTCCAGCTTACATTATTTTTATATGGCTTTTACAAAGAACTTCATAATGATGTTGTGACACCTCATAGCATCCCTCTGAGGCTGGACTTCACAAGGAAAATGCTCCCTCAGCTCATTTTTTTTGGTGACTAGCTCACATGGTTTTTCATGCTGAAAAGGGAGGGAACCATCTGCCAATTCAGGTTCTGTGGGCTTCATATAAAGCTAGGGGAAAAAAAAGCAGAGTAAAAAAACTAGTTTTATTCTTTGCATAACAAACCAACCAATATCATTCTTCTGCCAGTGACTGATCATCCCTGATGGATCACATGCAGGCAGGGACAGCCTCAACATTGAAAGACAATATAGAGAAATGAGACAGAGGTGGATGTGACAACAGGAGGGAGAAGTGGAAGGCAGTTTGAGGATGGGCTGGCACCAGAAGGACCAGCAGAGGACCATGAAATGGATCTCACCATTTGACAGTGGCATGTTCTGGTAGGAGTTGGAATGGTAAAAAAGCAAATATTGGTCAGTACAACCAGATCAGACATCTGAAAACATACCCATTTCCATCAGAGTGACAACCTCAGTAAGTGTAAGTTTTGTGGCATAAGATCTTACTGTCTGGCAGAATTGACATGGAGGAAATCCAAATAAAGCCATTTGCCCTTGCTAAGTGCCTAAGGCTTATGGAGTCTGAGGAATCAATATTAGCCCTTCTATATGTTTGAGACAAATTAGTTCTTGGTCAATAGAGTTTATGGTTTCAAGTCCTGGACATTTATTTAGTCCTAAAAACAGGCAAGGAAGCACAAAGCTAGATAGGTGTTCTATGTAAATCTTCTCACCAGGGCAAATGAGAACAAAAATGTCTTTAGTATACAGGGTCTCTTTCACCTCTGCCTGGGCTCCTGCAGGCAAATCATAAGTCTCCCATGTGACTCTGATATTTGCCTTTTGTTATTTATTCTGAAATTCACATTTGTCCAAGCTGAAGCTTAGGAAGAGAAAACCTTTAGCAGTGCTTTGTCTAGCACAAGCTGCAGAGAGAGGATCCAACTAGAGGTTACCATTCATTCTGGTAAATAAGAAGGCTTTCTCAAAACAGGTGGTTCTGTCATCATTCAAAAGAAAAAAGGCTTCTTCTCAAGCTAAGTTACTAGATGAGGTAATGTCTTTGTCAAGATGATGATTGAAGTTGGTAGGATTGGGCAAAATCCTAATCTCTCATAGCCTTTAGTTCAATTTTGGACCGGAAACTACAAATGTCTGATTCCATTTAAATATGGTTTTTACTCTGTGCAGACATCTAAAAGATGACCATCTGTCCCTTTTCTCACATCCTCACTCCCCGATCCTCAAATTCTTACACTGCTTGTTTTTCACTGGGAAAAAATAGGAATTTCAAGGTTCATGACCCAAATGCAGCTCCATTTTCTATGCTGACAGGATTTATAATTTCCACTGGGCTGATGAGAATGATCCTTTAAAAACTGTCTATGTGAACAGAAAAATCTATGTGATTTTATATGCTTTCCTTTTATCAGAAAGGCTAAAGCTGGGAGACCTGGAGGATTTCAGGGTTTGCTTGTCTGAGTATAATAGATTTTTAGTAGTGTGCACTTTTGGTAGACGTAGGCTGCAAGATCAATGCAATTTACATGATGCACAACTATCACTCATTATTGGAATAGGTCTAGTTATGCTAGTAGACCTGTGACCTTTCTGAAAAAAATTCACAACAGCTACTGGCATAGATAGACAGCAGGAAAGGTTGAAATAAACAGCATTTGAGTTACACATGATTTTGGTATTTAAAACAGGAAGTTTGATGGTGAATCATGAAAAGATAATGTGTGTGTGCCTGAGTAGGATCCTTAAAGGAATGCAAAACACCAAGAGATGTGCCAGATGACTTTAAAATCATAAGCTTTTTCCAAATGCATTTCCAAGAACACTGTCCAGTCTCCAGTGTGGAGCATGCTGCTGCAGCAATCATTTAAAATTCTGCTAAATCATTCTGCGACTCTCTAACCAGCACTAATAGCTCTTAGGCTGGCTGGCAATTTCACTCCAATAGGAAGTCTTGCACAGGCTTCCAGACCATTTATGTGTGTGGTAGAGAGAGGGAGAGCACTGCAGATTTAATTTAGTGCCCTTGGTGGCTTTCAGTAAAATACATATATATTAATCAGTTATGACTTCTGGTTTGGGGGTGGGAGTTCATCTGGAGTACAGGAAAATCAAATGAAACTCATAAAGATGAAAGTTGTCTTGATTTCATTTGCTGATTTTAAACAGTAAATTGTTTCTTACTCATCCTTGCATGATAATTGGTAAATGTACTGAAATGGGTTATTTGAGTTTCAATGGACTCTCTGGGCAATCACAGCATAACTGGAGTTCAGAATGTGCCCTATAGGTACAATTGCTAATGGCTTTGCTCAGATAATTTCTGTCTGGGAGAAACGCATATTTTGAAGCTGGCATCTTGCAACAAGGAGGCAGGGTCATATTTAGCTGTGTCTGGTGTGGGGTCCCCAAGCAGACAAGAGGCTGTAGCACAGCCCTGAATATGTGAGCCATTGACTCAGCTGCAGGGAGCAAGAAATGGGAGTAAATTGTGTGAGATGGATGAGACTCGGTAGGTCTGTAGGCAGCATTACTCTGCAGATGAGAGTCACTTCATCAGACATTAGGCTTTGAATATTGCACTTTAATTTGGTTGAGTAGTGTCTCTCTGTTGCCCTCAGAGGGCAATTTATCCTGTCTGATGCTAAGGGCTTGCATTTCCAGAATATGAGTCGTCTCCTTATCTGTGGATAATTCACCTTCTGCAGGTGTCTTTGAGAATGGATGGAGCCTGATTTAGACTTTCATGCTGAACTCCTTAGGTGATCACAGCTGGGATCAGAGGTGTCATGCCAGGGGCAGAGTTTGATCTAAGAATCTCCAGGGCAGAATGGTTTAGTTATAAGGAGCTAAATCTGAAGTAGAAATGAAGCTACAGGGTTCTGTGCTGCTGCAGCTGAGAGCATACTGTGCCTGTAGTCCACAGATTACAGCTGTGGGGGGCATTTTAATGACTCTTTTTATCTTACATCTACAGAAAGCAAGGAGGAATTTTGTAAAATGAGTGAAAATAGTGCAAGGGAGCTCAGGGTCTCAAGTGGAGTGTGAGTGCCCTGTGCTCAGAGTGGTGTGCAGGTACCTGCAGTCTGTGGGGAAGAGTGACTGGGGTGGCACTGCTGGCAGAGGGGCATCTGCCCTTTTGTCCTTCACACCCAGCAACACAGCACTGAGCAGTTCTGCTGAAAATAAGAGAAAAAACAACCAGCCAGCCACAGCTGGTGCCTGTCTCCTCCTCCAGCACATAGCTGCTGTTGCCATGGCAGCAGTCACTGCCGTTGGAGGATGCTCTGGGGAGCCTCCTCCTCCTCACCTGCTGTTCTCACTGCCCTAGGAGCATCAGGCTGCTCAGTGACAGGTTCCTTCACTGCCTCCCCTGCAGAGTGCCTGGCCTCTCCTCTCCTGAGAGTGTCTGCAGCAGCATGGTCATTTTATTGATCATTGGCAGCACCACACAACAGTGACAGTCGCCTGCCCTTACTGCACCAGGTGCAGAGGTACTCCCTGTCTCTTGGTCCAGTCCTGTGTGTGTCATTGCCAAACATGTTTTGTTCTTAGCAGGTAAAAGAGCATGTATCAGGGTCATGACACTTCTTTGAGCCTTTAAGATGCAGAGAGAAAGTCTTCTGTTCCTCTTAGTGTGGCAATATGAAATTCTGCCTGCCATTGCCCATTTTTGTGCCTTCATCAGGCAGTGGGAGTCAGCAAGGTTGTACACTTAATTCTGCTAGCTCTCCCTCAAGACTTCCTTGTTTCCTGTTTAAATAACTAAGCTGCACTACTGAGTCCTGCTAACTCTCAAATACCAATAGGCATATAAAGGAGAAGTTTTGAGAGGTCTTGTTTGCAGAATTCAAAGTATGTGAATAGATGGATGCTGTGAACCAGTCACCAAAGTATGCTCAGGTTATTTCTGCAATTCACTTCCAAATTTTCTCATTTATTTTCACTTCTTTTCTAAATAGGTGGAGATCTGGGTCAGATCTAAGTATAAATTTTATGCAGGGTTATGGTTATGGATACCCAGGACTTCAAGGGGCTGTTGTGGCAGGCAGACATTCTGATGTAGATTTTGTCTTGTTCCCTTATCCTCTGTGTGGTTCTCATGCATAGAGGGTTGAGAAAAGGATGACCTAAAACTCCAGATGGCAGCAACCAAAGATTTCTCCATACAGGGGAAATCATCATAGTTCTTGTCTTCATATTCAATTGTATTTGTTCTCTCCCTGCTTCCATGGAAAATTTAAGCTGTGATTGAAAGAGAATTATTACAGGGTTGACATTATAAACTTTAGCTAAGTTAAAATTCTTTTTTTTAAGTACTTTGAAAAATATTTTCCTGTTTGAATCCAGACTAAGGCTAGACTGTCCATTTTCTGGGAAATTCAGACAAAAAAAAAACCAACCCTCAAACAACATATTAAATTCCCTCAGCAGGGATTTTCTTAAAGGAAGCAATTATAAAACTATCAAAAACATCTCACTTCAAGGCTTTCAGAAGGCAGCATCTCTGGGGGAGTTCAGGCTCTGATATCCACAAGGTACTTCTTCCCCTGCTTCCTACTGTGGGACCCAGATCTGCACTCCATGAATCCTGCTTGATGACCTGCAGCCAGAAGTGCTTTAGAGCTCATGGTCCCCATCTGGGAAACTGAAATTTTTTTTCAACCTGCAGGATTTTGATGGCTGCTAAGTTTAGCAGAGAGAGGAGGGGAGGGGTGAGCTGACAGGAAAGCAGACGGTGCTCCACTGGAGCCCCTGCAGGGTGAGTGAGAAATCACCATTCCTTTTCCTGAACAAGCAATTTTCAATGGAAAATGGGTTTTTTTCCGAATTTTTCTGTCCAGCTCTTGCCTGTGGCTTTTAATGCCAGTTGTCCATGCCCTTACCCTTCTCTGGCAGCCTAGCCAGCCAGAGTCCCATGGACAGCAAGGGTCTGCTGGACCCACTGCATTGCAGAAGAGCAGAAAGTTGATCTTTCAGGTTGAAATGGGATGACCAGCTGAGAGCTTTCTAATGGGAAATGGAAGCCTGGGGTTACAGGATGCTTATCCTGCAGCACTCAGGATTCACTGCAACAGCATTTCCAGATAAAATAATTTTGGGCACTGGACAGAGACGTTGCTCATGGGTTCGATTTTTGTGAAAAACACAAAAATGTCTTTTCAGTTCAGAAGTAATTGTTGGGTGGGTTTTTTTTTTTTTGTTTGTTTTGTTTTGTTTTGTTTTGTTTTTTAATTCAACATTTTCTTAAGGCAAGGGAGGTATTTTTCATCATTATTTTCATGAAGCTGGGAAGCAAACTGTCAAAAAGAAAAACTAAACATTTTGTATTAAAATTGGCTTAAAAGGATCATGTAGTGGTGGACTGGATATAGCTTTTACAAAAAAGAGAGTGAATCTTTAAAGGAAACCCCTGTGTTTGCCACAGCCAAAGCTGTATGTCAATAATATTGTCTCACATTGAGGCTTTAATAGGATTTATGTATTATCTGTACCAGGATTTCTGCTGTCAGATTCAAACTGAAATAAACTGTATTGGTGTAAGCCATACCTAGCATTAACACTTTTTTTTTTTTTTTTGTATTGGGCACTCCAGTTATTGCTGCTGCATCAATTTATTAAAAGGCATACTGCAACCAAGCCATCATTTAATAGGAAACCTAGAAATATGCAGAGATGGCTTAAGACAGATATGTTTATTGCTACTGCTGACAGTGTCATCTTTAAAAGGGAAGAGAGATCACATAATTAAATGTCTGTAATCTCTCAGTGTTGTGCCACAGTTCTCATGGTAGGGTTTGAATCCTTCTGTTTTCCAGAAAATCTGGCAGTTCAGTCTATGCTGTTCTGTATGTCATTATGCATGTCATGCTGTTAGGGAGTGGTTTTACCCCAGAAATCAACAGGATGAAGGTGTTCCAAATGGTGCTGGTATATCCCATGCCTCTGTCACACAGGAGCAATTTGTTGGTTCTTGAAGGAATTGCTCTGAGTATTTTTAATGTACTCCATGCTCTGTGCAGGGATAGAGTTGGAAAACTAATAAGTCCTAAAGCACACGTTCTCTCCTATCAACATGACACCAATATTATTGTGGTGCACTTGAGAAAAATCAACAAATTAAAAATATGCTGATCCTGGGAACTGCTAATGTATATGGCACACTAGATATAAATTAAGATCATTAATCGTACAAATTAGCCGTTTATGAATAATATTTAAATGAGCATGATATTACCCAAGTATAAGAATATCTCAATTCAAGTGATGTTTATAATTTTGAACTAGAAGAGCTGGTGACATTATAATTATTATTAGAATACTTCCTGCATTACTTCTATTCTGGAGGGGAAAAAGGAGGGGAAGCAGTCCAGCTATTTTAAAGATACCTAAGGAATTTCCTCATTCTTTATTAGCCATTTTGAACTGCAAATTTAGGTCTGTCTGGGGAAAAAGACTGAAAAAGGTCTGATCAGCTGGAAATCAATAAAGGAAAAGACTTTTAATAGCCTAGAAAAAATAAAATCATCACCTCAAAGAAAAGAAACTTGGAAAGTCACAGCCAAAGTGGGAGTGCTCGTGCAAAAGTGTGGAAGCAAAGGATATCAAAGAAGACTTATACAAGGGTGAAAGAAGCATATGAGGAATTTATGTTAAGTATTCTCTCATGTATTGCTCTTTCAAGCAGTTACATTTAAAAATGATAATTTAAAAAATGTAGCTCATAAAAATTAGCCCTCCTGCTTGTGAACACAATTTTAAATTGTAACTGATTTGCTTTGTTTGACTAAATTTATTGTTTTATTAAATAGTTTCTAATTATCTGCTAAGGCAAATTTGAAACTACTTGATGGGAATAAAATATATTTTCAGATCTGGAAATCATTAGACAGCATTTCACCAAGATCAAGTCAACCTAGGCAGATCATGCTGGAGCACTGAACACTTGGGCGCTAGAGAGCAAAGCCTGGGCTGCAGTAACAGCATTATTTTTCATAGTAAGTAAGCCTTTTGAACAAATCCAGTCAGATATCCTGGAAGGAGCAAAGGTGATAGAGTGGGAGATCAGATAGGGGAGGGGAGAATGGGAGTCAGTACAAATGTTTTGTTTCTCAACTGCAATGTCTCACTCTGATGATGCTGAACAACACTGGACATTGCAAAAGTTCTGTTCCATGCCCCTGGACTGTGATTTAGATTTTAGACATTACCATTAATTATTGAAACTCAGAAGGCTGCAGAAACATCTTGATTCATTGGCAAACTGACAAACATATGGTGTGTTTTGCAAACCTCTAGGTTTTTGTTCAGAGGAGGAGAACATTAATTGCATGCAAATTCTACTGGGATTTCTGAAACCAGCCGTCGTTAACATTGTTAGACATTGTATCTGGGAAGCTCAGTGCATTTTAAAATCTAAGTTAAAATTCAGAGCTTTTGTAAAACTTCTGAGAAGGAAAGTACTGCAGTGTAATAAACTCAAAGAAGAGCATAAAAGTATCTGATGCTCTTTGGTATTTGATGTTGGTGTATCAACAGCTTTGCTTGTTGATTAATAGTCTGAATGGTAGGTTAATATTTGTCTTGGTAGGCTAATATTTGTCTTGTTAATATATTCTGGAAACTGACATCAGCTGTAGCATCAACTGTGTTGCCTGTGGCCTCCTACCATTTCTGTTTTGGCTATTTGATTGCTAGTTTGACATCTGAAATCCTGTGAATGTCAGAACTTCAGACCTAGATTCACTGAACTCAGAATTTAATCAACATTGGCAACAGATGAAGGAGGTTGTGCTGTGATTATTGGCACAACCCAGAAAGCCTCACCAGAGAATGCCACAACAACACATCATGTAGAAAATAAATTGCCACCTTTTTCTGGGCTGTTTGTTTTTCTGTTCTGCTGATAAAGAAGAGTGCTGTCCAGCCACCTCTCTGGCTGAGGAAGTGTACACAGATATGCATTACAGATAGACATGGAGGGACGAGATCATATGGGCTGTTTTGACCAAGGCTGTAGGATCACCCTGCCAGGTGATCCAACAGGTTTGCTCCACTTGCATGGAAGAAGTTGGTAGAGCACTCAGCACAGGCTGTAACCTGCAGGACAGTAATTCTGTGCCAGCATGGCTTCAAAATCTGGGATGCCCCTGACTTAGAGGAAAGTTCAGCTGACCAGCCCATGGACTTGTCCCATAGCCCCAGCACACACAGCAGAGTCTAGCACTGTGTTGGGCCTCTCTGGGACACAACACAGAGAAATCCTGGCTGTGGCATATAGTGACAGGATGAGAGGACACGGCCTCAGAGGAGGTTTAAATTAGATATTAGTGAAGAAAGAAGTGTTGAAACAGGCCAGTCCAGTGAAATGTTCAAATTAACATCCCTGAAAATTTAAAAAATATGTGGATATGGTTTTTGAGGACAAGGTTTAATGATTCTGTTTGCATGATTCTAAAGGACCTGGCCCATTCACCAGGTGATTCCCCCACATCAGTTCCTATTATTACTTTCCCACTTCTATATGTCTTCCATGACTCCTTTCTTTCAGAGGCATTAAATTCCTTCTTGTTTAGCAATTTGTACATAGCCTTAATGATTTCCCTTCTAAGGGCTGTCTCATCTTAAGCCTCCTATTTCAGTGCCAGTGGTCAAACTCCAGAAGCAAACTGTACTTCTGTGCATACCCTTAAGAACACCCTTCTGCAGCAGTCTCTGAAGCTGTGACTGCTGGGTGGATTTTCTTGCTTTCATCTTCCACCTTGCTTTCTTTATGTGTGTTAAAATAGTTTAAAACTGAGCCCCAATGTGCTTATAAAATGCCAGGTCATTGACAATAGTGGTACTCATTTGCTGTGGTTAATTTAGTATTAATAAGCTGAAACTGTTCTGCAGGGATTCTTCTACATGGAACATAAACTCTTTTTCTCTCACTTAAGAACACTTTCCTATGAAATTATTGCAGCCTAATAGTTTTCCTCCTCGTTTTAGTAACCAGTCTCAGTCTATATTAGTGCTATTTTCCCCAGCAGCTTTCCCTATAATCTCTATTTCAAGTCACTGAATCTATCACTACATGGTATGCAGCCCATTGAACTGTCCATCCTGGGACCCCAGCATGCATTACAGCCCCTAATATCCTAGTGCCACAATGAAAGTAGAATTTACTGCAATAGGCTAAATCCAATGCTCTGATTCTTTTGGTTTTCAGTTTTCTTCCTTTACGTCCAGAGATCTTATAGCAGGTGGGACATCTTCTCTGGTCCCTTCCAGAAATGCTGAGTCTGCACATGGGTTTCCTGACCCATTGTTATTGCAAATGCAATAACAGCAGTGAAAAGTAGGTTACACACCCTCCTAAAGTCATTATTCACTCAGCTTTGAGACTGCAATTGTGTATGTTAATAACCCTGGTCACTGCACCTCTTTTCCTTTTAAACTCTATACCCAGCTGATTTCCCAAATTCATTCTCCTTTTGCTCTTCTCTCCTTTTGCTTTCCCTGTGGTTCTGATGCTTTTTATGTAGTAATCACTCTTCCATCCACATTACTCTGATTGTCTTTCAAAAATGCCCTTTTTGTTTACTTCCTACTTTGATTTGCTAAAATTTTTACTAAAATAATCTAAACAGAACTGTAAACAAACCCCAACATGAAGAAATTAATTTAATTCTTTTATTAACCCTGCCTTATTCTGGTGTTTGTACAAGGCATTTCTTGCTTTCTGTACCATGTATCTGCTGCAATTTCATATATACTGTTAATATATATATTTTCACCAGCTGCTGATCAGATCTCCCTGATCATATATTGTGGATATGTGAAGCCACAGCTCAATGGGGCTAGAACGTCTGGTGCAGTGGAATTATTGTTAATAATCCAGTGTAAAGCTTTCCAGCAACATAGTTACCTTGTCTGATCTCTCTTTTACAGCATAAGTGTGGTGTCTTGTCTACTTGTACTCCAGGCGGAGAACTATATAATTCCCTGATAAAATGACTCTTGTAATTTTATTCCCAATAAATTGACTGTGTGACATCATTTACTTCCTGCACATTCTGTGTGGCCATAAATAACTACCACTTCCACATGGAAAATGGAGGAAGCTATCTTTCTGGCAGGCTATGCATTGCTATGAAGACTTATTAAAAAGAGTTATTAATTTTATATTAATTAAACTAGTATTTTAACAATAACATCTTTGTCCTTATGTTTTCCTCAGCAGTAATCAGATTCCTTCATTGTGATAAAGTGCCCGACCTTCAGCCTCACGGCTTACTCACTTGGGAATTGAATTATTGCTTCATAAGACAGAGGGTTGATTATATAATCACTTAATTAAATGTTGTACTCAGTCATTGCCAAGCTATTCCTGAAATGCATTTGGCATCTGTAGTCACTAGTCCAATTTAAACATTGGAGGAGTTATTTTTTTCAGATGTGCATCTTTAAAGGTTATTATTTCCAGTGTTCCTTTGTCTGTGTGGTCTGGTTGTTTTCCATGTGTCAGGCTCACTTTTAATCACAAAGGAGATGAAATGCTCTTTGTGTTCCTATCTGACTTGCAGATTGCAGTCAGATTCTTGCTGTTATCATTTTGGATACATATTTCTTCCTTCTGTGTGCAAAAGCGCTCGGAAGTAAAGAACCTGCAGTCACTTACTGGAAACTCAGTTCTGAGCTAGTATTCAGGATCTCACCAGTGACCACCAGAATTATGGTAATGAGCTGTGCATGAGACCTTGGAAGCATCCAGGATCCCAGGTGAATCCCCTGCAGACAGGAGCAGAGCAGTGCCAGGGGCTGAGCGTGAGACAAACCCTTCAGCTCTGCAGAGCTCAGCCAACACCCTGGCTCTGTGACTCTCTAGCTCCTGAGGGAACACACCAGTGCCAGAATGCTTCCACAGGGCACAGCTGCAGGGCCCAGGACCACAGGGGACATCACATCCCAGAGCTTCACCCTGACAAGGCTGGGTGGTTTCACCCTTCAGGGACTCGGTGACAGGAGGATAAGTAAAACACTGGCAATGAGACTACACTGCTAAATGGCATAAACATGCAAAGACTAAGAACTGAAAGGCAGATTTGTGGGAGCAAAAAGTGAACATATTTGTAAATTAAACTTCTCCATTTCCTTGCTTTACCTTGATATTTCTTCAAGCCTTAGATCATAGGTGCAGTGCAAAATTCACCAACAAACTGTCTCTGCTTCAATATTTGCATCTTTGTGTCTGTTCCTGCTTCCACCACAACCAAGAGCTGCCCCTTAAATTAAACATAGTTTCACCACAGGTTAATGCAACCACATGCCCTGGACATACGGCACAGACACATAACTCTTCCAGGGAAGGAAGAGGGATTAGCCATTGGCAACCAATACTTATTGCAAGGAAATCCCACAATCTTATGAGAATCAGTTCAATTGTTCATTTTCCCTAAGTTCTATCAATAAACACAGATGTCAGTTATTTCTCTTCTATCAGGAGAAAGAAGATGCTCAACTTGTCAAAGTTCATAAGATTTCTCCTCTGTTCTTTTCCAGCTTGGGTTTTGCCCTCTGTTGGCTATAGGTTGAAAAGCACAAATAAGGCAATCTTAACCTCTTTTCTTCATCATTGTTCCACTTCTCTGCATACAACTCCAGGGTCTGGCTCAGACTCCTGCCAATTTAATAGTATTGTTTCTCTTAACATCCAGGGGAGCAGAGAAATAGGGCAGAAAGCACAGACAGACTTCATGTGGTTTTTACTGGTATGAAAAAGTGAATGCAAGAGCTTTTCTTCTCTCTGTTTCCATTTCTCTCAGGAACAGAAGCATCTAGGACAGGAAGGCAATAATATTTATTCTGAAACAAAATCAGAATTTCTTTGTTCATGCTCCTTTTATTCAACAATAGGCAGGTGTGGCCAGTGAAATAGCACAATCTCATTGCTGGTTTAGACTCAGCATCCCTCTCTCTATTTCCTAATTCAAAGAATTTTTCTAGATTGCAAGACTCTGTGACCAAGAGGAAAAACTCCCTTTTTCATTAAGCTGAATCCATGTTTTGGCTAAGCATTGCATATTCTGAAATATATTTTCCACTTGATCTTGTTTAATTATTTCTGCAGGATTAACTACTTTCTATTGTGTGTCACTTTCCTCTGCAGGAAGCTCTGTGCTGGGTAGTGTGTCTTCTCTTATTATGCATTTGCTTGGAATATAAATTGCTTTTCAATCAGATCTTTGCATTTCTAACAACATCTTCTGTATTGCAGCAGGTGCTTTCCCTAGTGGTTACTTATATGGACTCTAATGGCATGTCATCTGTCTATGCAGGCACTTTGCTGCCAAATATGTAATAGAGAAATTTTCTAGTAGCAGAAGCTTCTGGTAATTTTGGTTCTTTAAAGGCTGAGACTTTTTAATTTATTTTTACATAGCTCATTTCACTGGGCTTAAATAAACTAAAATGGGAAGGTTTAAAGAGTCCTTCTGGAAGCCTGATCTTATCTCAAATCAAGGTTCTTCCTTTTCTTCAACTCGATTTCATATGAGCAGTAAGAGTTGCTTAGTTGTGTTTTATTTCCTGTCCTGTTTTTAAAGCAGCAATAGGTTGAAAGATTAAAACAAGATAAAATAACTACTTTTTCACATAGCAAGTAGTTAAACCATGAAACTTAACTCTGGGCTGTTGTGGAGGCCAGGATTACAGACAGTTTCAAAACAGAGCTAAATGGGTGTCTGAAGAATAGATCTGGTGGTGGCTTTTTTACAGGTGATGTAGATGCAGCCTCTGATCAGGTAAGTTCACAGTGCCCTGCTGGCTGATAGTCAGAGGTCAGGGAAGAATGGGCTGGGACTGTGGGCTGGGATTGTTGGCTGGGATTGTTGGCTTTGGCACTTGGGTTCTGTGAGCTTCAGCAGCCTATGCTCTGGGACAGGGTCCTGGGATGGATGCTGGCTGAATATAACCCAGGACCCTTGAGGATGCTGACTCAATATAAACCAGGGAGAGGGACCAGTCTTATGACTTATGAGAGCACTTATGACTGGGAAAATACCTAGAGAAGAATACAGTGGTTGACAAAGTAGGTTCTTCCTCCATGTTTCTGTTCTGCCAAAAAACAAAATAAAACAAAAAAAAGCTGCTCATTTGGAGCAAGCCTGCTGAATGAAGGCAGGGGTCTCCTCCACCCAAACCAGACACAGCACATTGCTATTTGAGAGGAATGAATGGTGTGTCTGCTATTGGACTGCTTCTTTCTCTCATTGACTTGAGTTTCATTGATTTCAGGACATCAACTTATTGGCCCTTCAGTTAATCAAAGCAGTGAGATGATCATTGCAGCAATGCTGAGGTCATGGACTCTGCAACACTTTATTTGTATGACTGCAGGCAATGAGACAGTTGCTTACAGTCTGCAGTGAAAATTCCATTTCCCCACCAGCAAACAAAGGTCCACAAATCCTCAAAACTCCAAAGTGGTCTTATTGAGAATATTGTTGCTTTTTGTACAATTTCTATAAATGAAGAGATTGCTTTTATTTTATTTTCTGTTGGGATTGCTTTCTTCTCATCCTGAAGAGTGCCAAAACCACAACAACAAAATGTGAGAAGAGCTGGGGGAGGAACAGATACAACAAAATAACAAACTGTCAGGGCCTGTATGCCTCTACAACATCTCCTATATAAGAAAAGGATTGAAAGAGTTTGTTCATGACATGATATCAGCAAGGACTATTGCCCTCTTTCATCACTACTCTGATGCCAAATCTCCTGCTAAGCCCAGCAAAACACTTATAAAACAGTTTTGGGCACTACATAGGATTTTAGCTGCTGCTGGTAGGTTTATAAAAAAGAAAAGCAAACACCAGCTCTCTGTAGTACTAGCTAAGCTCTTTTAAAGCCACATGTGATAGAGAAATAAACATTTTCTATGTCTAGTGGGACTTGAAACGAGAACTGCTGCGAAAAAAGAAAATTAAACAGTCCATTCAGGGCACCACCATCCCCTCTCTCCCTGTCTAGCTCCCCAGAGGTCTGAGGCTGCTCATACACATTTCATCCTTCTGTCAGGGGCAGCTTGTGACCTTTTGTACATCAGGCCCTGTAAAGAAGTGCCCATGTTGACTGAAGGGCAAGATGGACAGAGAAAAGCTGCTGAACCCTAAACTGTGCAAGGGCTGGCAGCAGGACTGTGGGGAGAGGGCAGAGGGGATGGCACTGCCCCTTGGACCTGCCTTGCTCAGCTCTCTGTCACCACCTCAGGCAGTGTAGCACCAGCAAAGGGGCTGGGAAAACAGTTCTGGCAGGAGCCTCTGGAACTCTCAAACAGCTCCGAAAAGTTCATGTCTTCACTCAGTTCTCTCTGATTGGAAAGTGTGAAAAAAATAAAGACTTTTGGGGGCATAACATGAGCACCAACTACACTAATGTGGGAGAGACTGGAAAAAGCCACACAGTGGTCAAGGTTTGGGTTTGATTATACTCTTCTGCTGCCAGGCTGATTTCAGCTGGGTTGAATTTCCTTCTGCTTGAAATTTATGCATACATACTGGATTTTTTATGTGAAACCAGAATGTTAAGAGCTCAGGCTGAGGTTCTTAACAATAAAAAAACCTGCTAGCTACAAAAGCAATGACTTTATTAATTCTATCACCAAAGTCTGAGTTTTCTGCTTGGATCTGCCTTGTATATCAGGAATAAATCTACTTGGTCTCAATGGAAGTAAAAAATAATACATGTCTCAGAAATATATTTTTAGCATAAATCCTTTCTGCCACTTCACTGCTATCTCTTAAGTCAGTGAATTCTAAAAATTTTAGTAGTTGTAAAAACATGGTGGGACATTTTTAAAATAAAAATTTTAAAGACCTTTTCTTGAAATCAGTTCAGAGACAGAAGTTCATGCTGTATGGACCACAAGGACCAGCTGGATATTTTCACCTACCCACATTTACACTTCTGTCATATAATTACTTTTATTTTCAATGTGTGCCCTTGCTGGTTAAAAAGAAATAAACAAAACAAAACAAAAAAAAAAAAAAAAAAAAAAAAACAAGGGAAACTAAACAAAAAATCCATACACAATCCAGTGAAATAGAGGAAGAAAGGCAGTGCTAAAAAAACCCAGATGGTGGAGCTACTTCATTGCCAGTGACAGAATAGTGCTCTGCAGGTTTTGCTTCACAAGCTTTGCAGAAAATAATCAGGACCCAGTGGTAAGCAATTTCTTATATCTTTTGAATTGACAACATTTGTACTGAACCAGAACTTTCCCCAGCAGCACTCCTAAAAGTTTTGGTGCAAGGAGGATGATATAATTTGGTTATTTTTTTTTTTTTTAATACAAAAGTGTTAAGACACCTAGAAGCACATAATGTATTATGCTTTAAAATGCACTACATCAGGATGATCTTGAAGGGAAATCTTTCCTCAAAATAATTTTATTTCTGAATAATCCTAGGAAGTAAAGGTAAGAAAATGGCAAGCTGGCTACCCTCACTGTAAATTCCCTCGGTTTTAGTCTTAAAAAGCTCAGCTACTGGCTTGTGCTTGAAAACATTCAGCAGATACACTCTCATGTAGAGTTAATGCAGACATTGCTAGTGAACCAAAAAGAGATTATATGTTTAAGAAGCATGGGTCAAGGTTCAAATGTCCTGCTTAGCTGGGTGCAGGTTTTTACAAGGTGCTGTGCTTTAAACACAAAACAAACAGAGGTGCAACAGTGACTTTTATTAGAGCTGAGCAGGGAGGAGCTGGGTGTGAGTGAGCAAACACTGGAAGCATACAGCTCTCCTGGGGCATCAGGGGACCTGAAACACTGGTGTCCTGCCATCAACTGGGGCTGGCACCCACTTTCCTGGGGTGCCTGGGAAAATGGGGCCATTTTCCTTCCCCCAGTGACTTGTCAGGAAGGTCCTCTCCTGCTTATCAGGAGCAGAGGGTGGGGAGCCATCCATCCAGCCCCTGTTCTTCTGCCATGTCCCTATTGACTTGTTCTCTGCAGCTGGATAGGATGGAGGCAAACGTTGTATCATGGGATTTTCCAGAAGACCAGCTGAGGTATTGCATCCCTGCTCCCTGGGGTCAGCAGGAAAGCCTGTGGGACCTGCTGACATTGTCTATAGCTGTTATTAGAATTTATATAGTCATTTAGGGAGCGGGCCCATCTGGCTCTGGGGATTGGATATGGGATGCGAGCTTTCCATCTCCAGGTCACCTCACAGCTGCTGGATGTGCCTGTGGTGTGTGTGACATGAGTGATGGTCTGAGAGGACACAGGGGGCTGCATTACACGCACACATACCCTCAGTGCAGTGCAATTAGTGCCATTTGGCTCTCCCCTTGGAAAGCACCGCCGAGCAGCCGGGAAGCGAGCAGCCACATGGGCAAACCCAGGCTGGTGTGCATCTCTCTGAATGATACTTGGGTATTTGGCTTGGAAAATCCATTTTGGAGCTCTTGGGCTGAAAAGGTTAAGCCTGCCCTGCAGCTCATTTCATGTCTTCCTTTAGTATCAACATTTGGAGAATTAAGGAATTGGGCAAAGTAGGACGGAGTAATTTCTGGTGAGTTTCTAGGACAGATGATCTGAAAGATGTTTGCCTGCCCCTCAGGCTCCCTGCCATGTGTGTGAAAATAAACAGATATTAGTGCCAATTAAAAAAAAACAACCTCCCCCTCTCCCAAAAAATTCCAAAACCTCAAAGAAACTAGGAAGAGAAAATCCAAAGAAGGTCTCATTGTCTTGTGGCAGATATATGGGGACACAGAGGATGAACTGTATATTAACTTAAGAAATGCCATTCCTCAAAGTGACTCCTCTGTGCTTATTTCTAGACTTTATTTTTCCACAGCCTAATGGAGCAGTCAAAGCCACCAGGTTGTTTTCTTCCCACCACAAACCCCATTGTGTCGAAGCTCCATAACTCCTCTCTGCTCAATTCCCAGGGATTCCCTGGTCTCTTCATTCCAGAAAGGCACCCTTCATTTCAACGGCACCATGGCCCAATTTAAAAATATTTTGCTGTCACTGAGGGCCAGGAGAAATCAGATCTTGCAATTTTCTGCTTGACACACCGAGCACTCTGTCTGCCCTGCTCTCTCCATGTTGCAGCAAGGGAAATTTCTTGGGTGTTATTTGTTGACCAAATGTACCTGGTCAACAGGAGCTGGAGCAAATACCCACTGCTGTTTCCAGGACTGTCCCTGGCTCCAGCAAGGCTCGACCCTTTTTGCATGGAACACAGGCAGGAGCAGCATCATTCATGGTTAAATTACTCATTGGAGACTCCCAAGTCCTGTGTTTTATCTGCTCTCTCTGGTATTCCTGGGCCAGGTCACTTCATTTCATGTCATCTTTAATCCCTCTCCTGTTTCCTACAACATCATGTAGCAGCACACAGTCTTTTGCTGGGCGTACTGTGATCCTAAAGTGTCTGACACAACTGCTACCAATATCAGGGAAGTGTCTGACTACTACATTTACATATACATGCTTTCTCATCATTATTATTATTGCATTTGATATCATTTCAGTTTCCATTATGTTGCTTTTCAAAGAAAATTGAAATATATTTGAAATTAATACCATTGCTACCAGCAGCTAACAATCCTATACAATGCTGCATACGGATGTAGTTATGAAATTTCTTTAGTTCATGTAAGGTGAAGGTTAATTTTAGAATGGAGTAAGAGAATCAGAGCCATTAAAATAGGATGGAAAACTGTTACCAGATGAGAAATTGTTCAAAATAAATTAAACCCATGATTTCAATCATGTCTTTCCGGACTACTTTGATACTAGACTGTATTTTTCTTGCCTGTATCCTGCCAGAGATTTTCATAGCAGTCATGTTCATTTCCAAGGAAATCATTCTCTCTTAGGTTAACAATAAAGACTCTTTCTCAAGGTATGTGAAGGTACTTTGCAAAAGCAAAATATGTCTGATCCTCTGAAAAAAACCCAACCCTTCAGTTTTACTTTTCTTTTGTGTTGCCATAACTGCTGATAATCCACTATATAATAACATTAGTGCAAACACAGTATGCTACATTATTTTGACACTTCTGGATGTGTTTCTTCATTCCCTTCTGAGCTTTATTATGCCACTGTCAAAATAGCTACTGGTAAGAAATTTTATGACTTGTGTGGCAAAGGATGTGGTGCCAGAGAGATGAACAAAGAATGGGTCAGCTACAGGATCATCCATCTTTCCCCCTCTGGACTGCACTCCCCCTTCCTCCTCTCCTCAGACGACTCCAAGGCTGTGCTGCAGAGCAGAGCATTGCTGTGAGACTCAGGGTTGCATTAATGTTGTGCTGGGTACCTTCCCATTCCTTATCCTTGTGACGATATTCCTGATGCAACTGTCATTTGACGGCTCTGATTTAGCACAGTTGGTGTACAGGAGGTTGTGAAAATTAAAACTAGCTTTATGTTCTACCTTTGTTTTTTCAAGAATGCTCCCACTGATTAAAAAAGGGTGGTAGATGCCTTTTGAAAGCAGGGCCCAGGCTCATCTGCTTGCATGTCCTTGTTTCTGAGATTAAAAAAAGGTTATTTTTTATCACCTCCATAGAAAATATCATCATCCTATGTTTTTCTACATTAAGCATGTTTGTTAAACAGTACTTACTGCAAAACCTTGTCTCAGAAAGCAGTTTGCTTCTCATACAAAGCCCAAGCACTTTGCTTGTGCAAGTCAGATTTTCACCTACCAAAGACTTCTTTTGCCTCCCCTGAACAGCAGCAACATCAACAATCTCCTTAAAGAGGTTGTGCCTTTCCTTGCATCCCCTTCTGGAGCATAGTTTAGTGGGCAGCCAGCTCTCCCAGCTATTGTAGCCTCTTACAGAGGATAGGGCATGTTTTACAAGATCAGACAAAGATAAATAATAAGTTGATGGTGCAGTTGAGAGGTAAGATACAGGATCATGTCATGAGATGAAAGGTGGGATACTCAGCATGATAATTTTAATGTGTTTTTCTTTATGTGTGAAAGGTAATTTAAATACAGAGACATAGAAAAGCCTCATCAAGCATTGGCCAAGGGCACTCATGCAAAATTTCAGCTTGTAAGGAATGCTTCTAACTAGTCAGAATAAAGTACCTGTGTCCTGAAGTTTCCTTCATCCCAACAATTAAAGTATATCAACAAGCAGCCCATGTGGAGAAACCAATCAAGTAAATCCACGCAATAACTGTAGCCCCATTAGCCATTACCTGTGAAGGTGCACAAATGTGAGCAGCTGAGTCCTGTCCTTCAGTGCTCACTGAGCACTGCCAGCATGGCAGTGTTTGCCATCCTACACAGGACAGTTCAGCAAAACAGAAATGATTTCCCTCTCCTCTGCTTTCCAAACACAGGCTCTGACCATGGAATGAACTAGTTCATTTTCTCTATTTTCTCCTCACTGTGCTGTGCTAAAATGCAATTAGACAAAGACACAGCACACAGAGTCTGTTCCCTGCCAGAGGGCACTTCTGAGGAGACAGGCAGCGTATGCTGAAGTTGCTCCAGGAGTTAAGACCCAACTGGTGATTTAAAGGGAAGCATGTTGCATTAAGAAATGTTATGTGCTGCTTTGAATCCATCATTTTGCATTTGCTCAGTTATTCCCTGTGTGGCTTGAGCTTTGGCTGTTATTGCATGCATTATTTTAGCAAATTAAATTTGATCACGGAGAGGAAGGTGAGGACAGGGGTATAACAAGATTACACGTCCTTGTTCTCCCCTTTTACTCTCCCACAGCTTTTTGGCTGTGATGCCATCATTCCCCATTCAGGCAAAACCCATCTTGCTGCTTTTTGCCTGAGGCCCTGGTGCTGCAGCAGCTCAAGGGAGGGTGGCTGGGAGCAGTACAGGCAGTGGTTGCAGGATGGGTGGTGGGGATCTGGTCACTCCCATCCTCAGGGTAACCTTCCTGGTGACAGATGATGGAAAACAAAGATCTGCCAGGAGGTGAACAGGATGTGGTTTATTCCAAACAGCGTTATGAGGTTCCTGTGGTTTGCAGTAACAGCAACTTCAATAGGCTACTGAGTACTGAATAAAATATCAGGAAGATTGAAAACTAAGTTTTATCTCCAAAGATGCAGAAAATTTGCTGAGTGCATGAAACTCACATTTATTTTATTTCTGCAGAGTGCCAAACAAAATTGGGGTGGGATTTAAAGGACTTACAAGAGGCTTTTCTTCAGAGGCAGGTGAGTAAGAGCAAGGCAGACTTCTGTAGAGACAATTGGGTCAAGAACCACCTTGCTTTCCTCTTTGTATTGCAAGTTTCAAGTTAGGACTCATATGCATTAATGTAAACAAAAATAATTTGCATACCCTTATAGCACAGAAACTGTCACATATAAAATATATTTGAACATGAAAATTTTAAAGTGAGAATCCAATTTGGACTTAAACCAAAGAAAATATGAACACTCCAGAAGTGTTAAAGGAAATCAAAACTTGATATAGTTAACTTATTAAGCATTATAATGTCCCATGACCTTATGCAAAAGCTTAAGAATTGTTTATTATTAAATATTTACATACACAAGAAAAAGGTATATGCAGTTACTCTATTGAGGCTATAAATTCATGATAAAGAAAAAAATCTAAATTTTCAGGGTGTGAATCAATTGATGGCTTCCTGTATTCAGGTAGAAATATATTATTGCCCATTGTTCTTAAAAGAAATGTGAAGATTTTGAAAAGAAGGAAACCCAGTACTCTAATGCAGTTTATCTCAAGTTATCTGCTTATAGAACCTACAGAATATAACAGAGAATAATCTCTGTATCTTTACTGGATCTACAACTGCATGGCCAGATTGTAATTCGCAATTAAATTTCATTCACTTGCTCAAAAGCCTTTTGATTAAGTTTAGATTTTATTAAATTAGGTTAGATTTTATTACATTCCACAGGATTTAGTTGTAAGAGAAAATGGAATTGGATAGCATACAGTCTAGTACTCCAGTCCAGTGCTTCTGTATATATTGGAATCACCTTTTCACTGCTGGTGGCATCTTCAGTCTCCCGACTCCTGAACATATTTAGCATTCCATTTCCTTGCATTCCAAGCTCTGTTTCTAATAACAAGTTGAATATTATCTGTTCATATGGGTTAGACAAACTGAATTTCTCTTCTTTAACACCCAATCCAACATCTATTAGAGAAAGCAGAGGGATGCCCACTGATTTTATGAGGAGCTAAATCAGTTTCAAATCAGAATAAAAGTAGTGCAAGTAGGAAAGAGTTTTGCAGCCTCAGATTATAAAAATACATGGAGCTGCAGGAATTGTGTGAGATCTTTTCCGAATAGGCATCTCAGACCCAGGTCCTCAGTAATGTTTAAGCCTACAAAGTATTTTGAGTATCTGAGACCTTTCTAAGATCAGATAGGTTGTACACAGGAAAAAGTGGTACCTACTGTCACAGATACAGTTCTCTTCCTGCCTATGGGTTATCCTATAGTCATCAGATCCTTCCCAAATGAAGATTTAACTTTTATCTAGAAAATGTGAATCCTGGCTGTTCTTTCTTCAGGATGGCCCTGCCCAAGTTGACTTCTTGAGGAAACTGTAAGTACACCATGACACAATCTCTTAGGTCATCTGCACAATGACCTGATGCCAACATTTTCACATCTTTCTAAAATTAGCTGGAGGCTGCTTCTTATGTATTTTAATATTCCTTGAAAAAACATATGCCTGGAAAGTCAGTGTGGATATAGTTTTGATTCCATCCTAGCACTGGGACAGTCTAATGGTTACAAATTATTATGACAGAACAGCAGAATAAGAATTGTATAAAACAAGAATCAAAGCAGAGAAAATATGACTCAGCTCCTCTCTGCTCCTCTCCCACCACATCTCTGAATTACTGCTTTCTCCTAGAACTGCATTTGATCAGAAGTGCATTTGCAAGACAGGACAGAAGTTTTGATTAATATTCCTTCTCCTGTGAGCAGAGGTCTCCAAGCAGACCTTCCATGAGTGATGTCATGGGCAGAATCAATAGTGGATCAGAGCATGGGAGATTCTTTTTCAGATGTGCTTGCACACAGCCTCCTCATGATTGTCCCATATCTTCTTGCTCTCAGTCCCTTCATTAGAGTTCTACAGTTCTGATTTGGGAACCAGAGCAATATCTAAGGTTGGCTTCTCTAAATCAGAACAGGTTAAGGTCCATGTACACTCCATTAGCAATCTCTCTTTGCATTGCACAAAAAGGTGGATCATATTCTGACCCCAGTGTTTATGGTTCTGTCTCCAAAGTTTCTGTCTCCAAAGACTGTGGTACCAGTGAGGATAAAAACAGGGTTTATATCTTGTTACAGGTTTTGATTTGGTCACAGCCTTGGCATTTCTTCAGAGCTGCACAAGGACTGGACCCATCTCTACACTGGCAGCAAAGCACTACTGCCCTGCTAGCAAGAGGACTGCCTCACTGTCCTGGAACAGGAAAGGTGCTCCTGTTTGAGCTGCTGGTGCTTCTGCTACCAGAGAAATATCTGTATGCAAGACTGGCTTCTATCTTCGTGGTGTCATTCATCACAACAGCTCTATAACACCCCTATACCTTCATCTCTTTTATGAAAGCTTAGGACTGTTCAGAAAACAACTGGGGGACCAGATCTGATGCTCCTGTCCCTCAATGCAAAGCAAAATGCATGGTCCCATGAAAAGCAAATGATAAGTCTGTTTTTCCCCAGTTCACTTTCCTAAAGCCAGCAATATTTCTGTGGCCACACTGTCTCAATCCAGGACAGAAGGGCTGTTTCCATCACATAACAGATCCATACCTAGTTTTTCATTGTGCTCTGTGCCCATCCTGTTTATCTCTTCTGAACTGCGTATTGTTTCCACTTTAACAGCTCCTGCCAGCTGTTTTCTTTTGGTACCTTTTATTGCAGATAGAATTTCAAGGGCTTCCAGGGGGAAGCTGCTGAAAGCACTGCAGCAATCAGACTCACTTCAAAGCAACTTTCATCATTTTTCACGCGCTCTTTTTAGGACTCTTCTTCTGTTCTTTCCCCAAAACAGATTCTCTCAAAGATCACACTGGGAGATAGCACTATTTATGGCACTTCACCAGGAGACATTGTGTTTTTTGTCCGATTTGGACACATCCACTGTCCTGTGAAGGTTAAAACCAGTGAGGTCTCTTCCCCATCTCACTTGTAGTTTGTTGTTGGTAGGATTTTTTTTCCAGAGGAAGGGGTGGGAGGAAAGGTTATTGTTGGAATTTAGCTGCCAGAAGCCTGAGGGTCAACTTTAATTTAGTTGAACCTCCCATCATTAAAGAGACTGTAGCTTCTGCACTGGACCAGGCAGACTCATCTGTGGGAGGCCCTGGCTTCACACCAACACTAATTGTGGCTGAATTGTTCTTACAAGCTGTGAGGCTTTGTTGCTGAACTTAGAGGAGAGATAGCCCATCAGTTTCACAACTGTCTCAGGGTGGGGAACAGGAGGGGAAAGAAAATTCCTGCCTAACCCATGCCCTTGATGAGCAGCCTGCCATCCTCCCCAGGCACAGGGCAGGGCTACTATCCTGAAGAACTGAAGGCTGTGACCTGAAAAGTGGAAATGATAAAAGGAGCAGTAAGTCTTGAAAGGGGAGGGTTGAATGCCTAAAGGAGAGGGGTGGGAATGCCCAAATCCAGCGATGATATAAAAGGCTGTGACCTTGTGGATTAGTACAGATACACTCCTCTAACTCAGATGCTTTGTCTATTTGTCTATTTAAATTCTGGTTCTTCCACCTGACTAATTTCAAAACTCACCTGGTTACAGCCCCAACTAACTTGTGCTGTCAATCTGACTCTGCTTTGAAGAGGAGGTTGAACTAAGTGATCTTCAACATCCCCTTTCACTCCAAACTTACCTGGGATTCCATGGGGAAAACCATTTCAGAGAAATCATATTTAAAACAATAAAACTCTTGGTGAAGAATAGAGAATGATGAAAGGGATGAAGACTCATTTCTCATTATATATGTAGACCGGATATATTGTAAATCTACCTTCCACCTACAAGCACCACTGAAAGGAGAGGGAGACTGAGGCCACCTTGCCATGCTTGTGAGGGCTGACACTCCATAACAGTACAGTACAGAAGGTAGAAATAGCAGTGAACAGTCAAAATGCTTAAACCTCCTGTCCCACTGTGCATCCAGAATGTAACAAGGCATCAGTAGCTGAGAGCACAATCCCATATCCCTCTCTTCAACAAGCATGGCTCAAAGTATCACCAGAAACACACCCCTCTGCTGCCTGCTAAACCAAGGGTAGATTTCTGCATTTTGTGGTGCAAACTCTGCAAAGGACACAGCATCCAGTCAGGACCTGGAGCCATGTCCAAGGCACAATGTCCTGCTGGTTGTTACTACTCACTGGTGGTTCATGGCTGCTGCTATTTCTCTGCTCTGAATTAGTGGTTGCAGAACTGGACAGTGGCATCTGGAGGTGCAAATTGATCTTGGATTTGCTTTGCCCCGAACCTCTGCACTTGAAACCATGATTGCTTAATGGCCCATCTTTCAGTCTTTGTGTCTTAATTCTTAAATAAATGAATAAGTGAAAAGCAACCTCTATTTGTCCCTCCTTATCCATTATTCAAACAAATTAGTTTAACAATTACAGAACATCTTGTATCTATAGCTACCAAATGTTCCTGAGTGATATTGCCCACACACTCAAGTGGAAGACTGCCAAACATATCATGGATATTTTTTTCTCTTAAGCATTGAAGGCTGAAGGACATACTGAAGTTAGTTGCTGGATTTGTGCCTTTGGAGCACTTTCTTTGGGTCATTTGAAAAGCAAAGGCAAATCTTTTCCTGAATTATAGCTCTAAAGTGTTGGGTAGAAAACTGAAATGAACTTGAAATATTTGGGATGGTCTCCTGGCAATCTGCTGGTATGAGAAGATGGTGTGGTGTGATAAAAGAGATGAATTTTAGAGGAAGTGCAGCTTACTTCATGGGTATGGAGTTCCTGGGCTGTATTTGAAGACTTCTACTGAGTTCCTTGTGACCTTGTCTCTCTCTGAAGAGAGAGACAGGTACTCTCTGAAAACAGGTACTCCACTGAGAATACTGTCTTCCAATCTGTTTGGTAAAGCACTAAAAGTTTTCCACCTCTCAATCTCAAACATCAAAGAATTTTTATCATTAATAAAACCCTAAGAACTGCATCATTTTGAGGTTTGGTTTTTTGAGGGTTTTTTTGGTTATATGTAAAAAATAAATTCTCATGTGAACAAAAATTGTAGGTCCATAGTGAACCCAAAATTTACCAGCCTGAAACAATCATCTTCAGGAACTATGACCTTTCAGTAGAAAAATGCTTTTCTTGCTGTGTAATCCCTGCATACATAGGATGTCTATTACTGCAACCATTTTCTTGCATAAATGAACAGCTGTGGGCAAAATATTGCACAAAAATTGATGAAACTCACAGAAACTGTGGGCACACATTACAGCTAATGGAGGCTTTTCCCAAGGAAAGGCAGCAGAAGTATCATAGTGGCAAATCTATCACATCATTGGACTATGAAAATTGTAAGAAATATTCTAGGATACACTAGTATAATAAAAGAGGAAGCCTGTGGCAATTGTAGAGACTACAAGAGCTCATAGCCTAAGGCTTACTCTGATTGCAGGGAAAAATGATCTTGTCTTCAATTTCTCAAGATACAAACCAAATGCCTTGCAAATTGGTCACATTCCATTTAACTCATATTAATCTACATCATGTTGCCTGGGGGTCAAACCCATGTTTTTGTTGTATTTTTCTTTTTCCCCCCTAGACCATATCTCTTTTTGGCTGTAAAATGTGCTGAAAGCTGTACAAGAGACATTCACAAATATGCTTCTCATTACCAGCATGGTCTGTACAGTGATGCCTACACAATTATGCTAATGTGTTTTGCTTCAAGTTCATGTAAATCATGCTGGTGGGTCAGTCCATTTTAGCTGTGTTAGCACTGCAAGAGATTTTGGTCAAGGAAACTAATTCTGTTAGACATAATTTGGTTTTACTGACTCCAAAGATACAGAGATCCCTCAAATGCAACAACAAGCTCATTAACTGCTGTGTATAGAGTCAGTTTATCAGGTATTTCCAAGACTCTTAAAGCAGACCATGCACAGTGCCCTAATTCAGCCTCCAAGGAGCAGCCTTTAGGTCTGGAAAGAAAATGCTTTTCCTCTTAACTAGCTTCCCTGTTAAGGAAGTGAAGCTGAAAGCTGAATTAAATGTTTCAGGCTATTAGGAAAAGCGTTAAGCCAGTTTAAGATTAAACTGGGCATATTTTGTATGCTCAGACAAAAACCTTGCTCCCTTTCATGCCAGCAAAATAGAGAATCTCTTAAACTTGTCTTTTGGCCTATAAATATTGGATACAAGGAGGTCAGCTATGCCCTTACTGAGGAAAATGTTGCTTTTTGCTATATCAGCTGGGATTTCTCTCCAGAGAAATCTGATCAGAGCGGTGTGACCAGAACATGCTTTTACAATGAAAATTTGAGCATGGAGCAGAAATACATGGAGATACCCTCAGCTCTCTAGTGCAGGCTTTTTCCAGAAAAGCACTGCTTAACCCTGCATCAGAATGGTCTGACACCATCTCAAACTTGGTGTCCAGATCTTTTCAGGTCCCTCACTGTGATATCCAACCCCAGAAGATCCAGACATGTTTCAAACATGTATATTATATCTTTTTATCTTTAAAAAAAAAAAATTACCATTATGCCTTTGTAATGCCCTAGCTTAGACTGTTGCTGCCTGAGACCCTCCTCCTCAAGCCAAAGTTCAGTCCTGGTGTTCTCCATCTTTGGCTACCTTTTCCCATCCTCTGCAGTATTAGGTCACTGCTCTCAAATGCAGGAAGAAGGATTTCCATGGAAGTGGTGTGCAGTTGGGGTCACCTCCATGAGAACAGCTTGGCTGATTTGCAAACATCCCTTTTGGGGGCTCCAGGGGACAAAAGAATGTTTTCCCTTGAGGATTGTGAAATCCATTCACCTGGATAACTTCCCTTGCCCACAAAGTGCACCTTCAAAACTTTTAGAGGCCTTATTATGAATTCTTTACAGTACATCTCAAGGAAAAAATAAAAAACTGACCCAAGGACCTCTCAAAAGGAGTCTGAAATCACATATGGATTCACCACACCTTCACTCTCTCCTGCCAACACCAGCTAGACCAAGTCCCCAAGCTGACTGAGCCCCCAGCTGTCTGGCTGGGGAGGGAGAACCACGCTTGTCATCTGCACTCCCAAGCCCCCTGATGTGACAAGCTGTATTTGCCTTTAACCCAGGCACAGGGTTCACCTCCTCCTGCACTGCTTCTTCTTGATAAAAGAATCAGCTCATGAAACCATCGCCATGGATATGAACAGATGCAGAGAGGAGAATGTGAACAGCACAAACATTATGTTCCTCCCAGAGCAGCGCTCCTGTCGCTGCCCGTGCCACATCTGTGTTTTTGAAGGGAAATGTCATAACACTGCTAATCAATAAGAAGAGTGACAGGACCATTTGTCATGAACGAGCCGGCACTGCAGCTGTTGCAGTCACCCTGTCCCTGGACTTGTGACAAGCAGCTGAGAGAAGGATGGAGGGAGGGATGGAGGGAGGGATGAAGGGAGGGATGGAGGGAAGGTGGGAGGGATGGAGGGAGGGAAGGTGGGAGGGAGGGAGGGAGGGAGGGAGGGAGGGAGGGAGGGAGGGAGGGAGGGAGGGAGGGAGGGAGGGAGGGAGGGAGGGAGGGAGGGAGGGAGGGAGGGAGGGAGGGAGGGAGGGACGGAAGGAAGGAGGATTCCAGGAAGGAAGGAAGGAAGGAAGGATTCCAGGAAGGATTCCAGGAAGGATTCCAGGAAGGATTCCAGGAAGGAAGGAAGGAAGGAAAGGAAGGAAGGAAAGGAAGGAAGGAAAGGAAGGAAGGAAAGGAAGGAAGGAAAGGAAGGAAGGAAAGGAAGGAAGGAAAGGAAGGAAGGAAAGGAAGGAAGGAAAGGAAGGAAGGAAAGGAAGGAAAGGAAGGAAAGGAAGGAAGGAAAGGAAGGAAGGAAAGGAAGGAAGGAAAGGAAGGAAGGAAAGGAAGGAAGGAAAGGAAGGAAGGAAGGAAAGGAAGGAAGGAAGGAAAGGAAGGAAGGAAAGGAAGGAAGGAAAGGAAGGAAGGAAAGGAAGGAAGGAAAGGAAGGAAGGATGGATGTGTGGGCGAGCAGGCAAACAGCCTGGCAGGAAGTGCAGAGTTCCAACAAAGGACACCAGACACCCTGCGAGGGAGAGGAGCCTGCTGACCTTTAATCCGCGGTGCGCTGTTGCATATGCATCACGATTGAACTGCAGATGTTCCTCGCTGCTCCGCCGGTCAGGGCGGCGAGCGGCTGATCTTAGGGCTCGGGGAGAACTTAATGAAGACTTGAAGCTGTGGCTGCAATTAAAGTGGCCCGGCGCTGTAGGAGGGGGTCAGCGAGCCCCCACAGCTGCTCTGTCCGTGCTGATGGCACAGCCCTGCTCCACAATGGGAGCACTCGTGCATGCCGGGGGGTGCTGGCGGAGGTGACAAAACTGAGCTGCCCTTTCCCGCCCCATTAAAATAATTCTTAGATTAGGAAATTTATCTTGATCTGGTGGTCTATCTGTGTGTGGCACTGCCACGTATAACGCTCTGTCTCTTTTCCCTAGACAGATCAGGCCAGTAAATAGAAAAGGATTAAATATCGATATAGTGAAAAGCATGTAAGGAAATATAGGGAAACAATCCTTCTTTTTCAAATCGTGCTGTTCCATAGGCAGAGTTTGACCCTCAACATGGTCTCCACAAGGAAACAAAGCTGCCTGCTGCAAAAAAGAAATCAGCTTCTCTGCTGCTGAAGATAGCCAATTAAAACAAAATGCACATATCACTTATGGTGTCTGTACCCAACTGAGAGAATGTCTACAGGCTTAAAAGGATACAGGCTCCAGCTTGGATTGCACTTCTGAGCAGTATCCACCAAAGTGCAAATACAATATTGATCCCACACGGTATTTCTGAGTTCGACAGTAAATGTGTTTAACTAACAGCAATGACCAGGATCTTCCCCCAGTGTCACGCTAGCAGCAGCTAATGCCACCCGAGGGCTGTCTCCTGACACTCACGTTCAGACTGGGATGCTGGAGCTCAGCGAAGTGCAGCCAAACTATTTATTTTGTAACCAAAGTTTCTTCTAACGGAAAAGTGTAATTTTTTTTTTCTCTTATTCACTGCTTTGAAAAAAAAAACCCCTCCGTTTTGGCAGTATTTTGTTTCCAGAACTTCTTGTCCCAAAACAAAGCATTCCCTTATGGTTGAAGTGGCCCTTTTGAACATTTCTGGGATGGAATCTTTTCAGTTTTAATTTGGAAATGATTTTTGCCCACATGCAATTCATTGTTATTATTTTCACACAGAAACACATCGACAAGCTTTCAAAGGAAAAACTTGGGCCAAAGTGCTTTGCTTTCATAATAGTGGAAAGTTTTGATTGACCCGAAGTAACATTTTATCAGACCTCTATTGCACACAGAATTTCACTTGCATATATATTTGTGGGGTTTTGTTTGTTTGCTTGTTTGTTTGTTTTAATTTGTTTGGTTGGTTTTGGTTTTGGGGGTTTTTGTTGTTGTTTTGTTTGTTTGTTTGTGGGGCTTTTTTGGAATCAGGAAAAATATTTCCATACATGAAAAGGTCTGGTTAGCCTTGATCTTATGAGTCCTCCCAGGAGTTAGTTCTCCCTCCCTGCTGGTCCTTCTGCTCAGGCTAAAAGCAGGCAAGGTTTGGGTACTGCCTGCTGTAACAGCTATCAGTGGATTTCACCCCATTGCAAAACCACTTTTATTACCCTCACAGCCTCCTCCAAGGGCGAATTCATTACAGTTGGGAGGTCTGATCAGAATGCATGAAGTGCTGCAGCAATGGCCAGGCTTGAGAGATAATTCGTCAAAGTATTTGTCATTTCTCATATTTTTAAACATGCTGCAAAATCTTCAGGCACCTGTACCAGCAGTCCAAGAAATGGTCACATAGAGAGATGAAATTCTGAAGAAAAGGGGTAGGTCAAGAAGGTTGAATTCATTTTAAAGAATGATATAGCTTTCACAGCAATATATCTACTGCCTGTAATTTATAGCCTGGGCTGCCATAATGATCCTGTATCCCTTTTTCTTTGTGCAGTTCCAGTTCAATGAAGAATTTCAGCATACACTTTGATTGACAGGGCAGATGGTAACATTGTTAATGTTAACCTATTATTTAATATATGTGTTAGTTTTATTATTTTTTAACAGGATACTAGTGACTATAAAGTTTAATTGACCTTTTTTGCCAATAAATAAATCATCGCTGGTTTCATCAAGGATTGTACTTTTATCTGCCAATAAAAAGCTGAAGGAAACCTCTTAACTACACTCCTTCCTCTTTCCTTTTCTCTTTCATCTTCTTAAGGCTCTTCTTATGAACAGCACCCTGGAAAGAAAATTATCCAGGGATGGAAGGAGTGGCTCTCTATATGGATAAGTCAGGGTTTACATCAGAGAAAGAAATGGGATTTAAATTGCTGCATGGTAAATTCTGTCTCTCAAAGTCCTGACATTGTTGGAACTGAAATTTTATCCCAGGAGAACACAGGCTTGGTTCCTATCTTGTTTGCACTGGACTTTGCAACTCTGGGGCCTTGGGTGTCACACTTGTGCTTCGAGCAAGGGGAAGGGGCAGCAGAATCAGGCTGAATGTATTAAAAAATGGGAAACTTAGGTAAGAAAATCTGATCACAAGTAGGTTTAGAGTAAGCTTCCCCTACTTTATTTACTGCTGGGTGGTACAAAAAGAATATGCTATGCAGTTTTAAGCTGTATAGCAGGAGTATATGATTAATGCAGGCACTGGAGCCCAGGAGAGGCTCAGTGGGTTCTGAAGGGATGGCCAGCTGCACTTTACCAGAACAAGCTGCAGTGTGATCCTGCATGCTTTTCAATGGCTCCTTCCTCTTGGTTTTCTCCTCTCCCTGATTTAAGACTATCACCTGACAGATTTTTATTTTCCCTGTAAGCACTTCAGGCCAAAGTCATTAGAGGGCAGAAAAAGAAAACTCAGTTTGGTTATCTGAAGCTTTTTGCTTAGCTGACTCTGGAGAAAAGTCCTTCCAACCACAGAGAAAGAAAAGTCTCATTTTTCAGAACTGTGAATTCATTAAGAGAACTCATATGCATAAAAAGCAGTGAAGCTGAACAAAATGTAAATTTTTCTGGCTGAGAGAGATTTTCTTATGTTGTTACAAGCATCTACAGCTAACACACTGGATTTACATTTAGGTTGGGACTTTTAGCATCTGACTTCTTAACTACATGCCTCAGGTTTTCTGAGGGCTAGGGTTTGGGAAAAGAAATTGCAGCTGGGTAGGTAGGACAAGTAATGAAAACCCTGTGAACAGACATATGCAGCATGTGCTGTGCCATCACAAAATTAGTATGCTCCTCTGGGTAGAATTCCTTAGCTTTTTTCTCTACCACATGTCCGGACACAGTTCTGGTTGCTTGAGAAGTAACAAACTAGCATATATAAAAATGTGTATATATATTTTTTTACACATGCAGACCAAAGATATGAAGAGCACAAGAAAAGCCAAACTGAGAGGTGGGATTTCCCTTTTTTTTAGGGCAATGATCACCACTCCAGTCAAATGCAGAACAGAACCATGATTTCCCTTTTCTTGTCCTACTCAGTTGAAGCAATTAAAATTGAGAGGGGCTACAGAGAAGATGAACCTCAGTGAATGGGGCCTAGCCCAGCTCTGAATAAATTTCTATGTACAGTAATAAGCACAACACATCTTTTATGTACTGCAGAATTGCTCCATCAGGTGAGATCAGAGGGGCTGCTTCTTAACCAGTGTTATGGGGAGCTGGGATGGAGTTGCTATTACACCAAGCTCTGGTCTTAACAGAGGACTCTCCTTTAGAAACCCCCCGGCTCTCCAGCAGACAGCTGGAGGATACTCCTTGACAGTCTGATCTCAAAGAGAGCAAGACTCTGACATGCTAATGTGCAAATCCCTTTTAGAGGTGAGAACAGAATTATTACTTTTCACACTGAGGTTACAATGCTTCTGGTAACAGCATCAGGCAAATGGGCAGGTGCTGCAGCTGTGCTGGTGTTATTGTGGAAACCTGACTGTGATGGGCAGAAGGGATGCAGAGAGGATGGACAAGCAGCCCACTTAGACCTGCATGCAGTGACTCCAGCCCCAGGACAGAATTCCTGCTGCATTTTGCCATCCATTTAATAGCACAGTGGAAAGCAAAAATGGGCAGTAATGGGCTGACAGCCTTTGGATGGGTTAGACTTTCTTTTCTGTGCTGTTTGTTCAAAATTCTTTTTTGTGTTATTGGAATAATTTTTCTCCATTTTTCCTGTGGGCTGTGAACAATTAATCCTAAAGGTTGCTATAACATGAGGAAGCAGCCTTGAGTAAGTATGGTAACCCATTTTCTATGTGCAGCATTGCAGACTAAATCCCTCCTCTTAGTCTGTTTGTGGAAAATCTTCTATGCCTTTTTGCCTTGCCTACAAACTTCAGTGATACAAGTCTTGTTTCTTTTCTGGGACCTGTAGGGTCTCCTGCCCTTGTAGATCAAAAATAATAAATTTAATTCTCTGCCAGAAATGACTCATTGCCTAATGTGCCTTAACACACAGGCACTATCTTCTTTTGCCACTAGAGTCTGGGTGGAGCTAGTTGTGTCTCTCCTTGGATCAGGGCTGTCTCCTCTCATCATATTACCTTTATTGCATTGAGGTATTGCTAGGACAGCTCATCTGTTCTTTAACATCGTATTATCCATGAAAGAAGCCTCTGCTAAGCAGTGATGACAACCTATGAAAGCTTTTTCTTATGCCAAGGGAACTGAGTTAGAGGAGAAAACTGCTTCAAGATTGTTTGGGAGAATGTGGAGCCCACTGGCCTCCATCCACTAAGGCAGGAAAGCATTGTTTTAACTTCAAACACACAAATATTTGACTTCAGGGGGACTCTGCAAGCCTGTAGCATATATGTGTGTATGTGGAGACTCTCTGGTTCTCAGAAATTCCAACAGCAACAAAACTTCCTCTGTGATTTCCTTTTCTTTCAGGTTACCTACCAATAACTCAGATTATTCACTGTTCTGGCAAGCTACATGACATACAGCTTCAGTCCCAGAGTCTTGAATCTGTCTGAATTGAAAGAATTTGTATTTCTGTGCTCAGTTCCATGTTACCTCCAGAGATCCATTTTTTTTGTTTGCTCCTTTCTTTTTCTGTGCTCTGAGACTTGTAGAAACAATGCACTAAAACAATGGACTTCTTGTAAAATTCAGGTCTGCTACTTTGCTAGAGCATGGGATTTTGCAGTTTAGACTGCAAGAATGTATATGAAATCTTTTTATTTTCATTTGCAATGATGAGGAGAAGGAAGGAAGACATTAAAAGACCAAGCAGCTCCAAGGAGCAGCTTTTTCTGACAAGTCAGCTGGTTTGAAGGTAATGGCACTGGCAATCCATGCCATTTACTTGAGTGTGCCTGAATCTACCACTACAACTCACTAATGGTGCACTTAAATGCATGAAACATTTCACCATCCTCATACCCATCTTTCACAGATGAGAACTGTTTTACATGACTGAGGAGCAGTTCAGAATCTTGCTGCCATGACATGGAGAATGTCACTCTGGATAGGTATAATATATATATATATAGGTATATATATATCAGAGGATAATTGTGATGATTTCCATTTGTCCCATTGAGTCTATAGGATAACACTGAATTTAGCTCTGTGTTCAGAATGTTATTTTGTGAAGTTTCTTGTGTCAGTCAGAATGATTTGATAATGACACATCAGCTTTGCCAGTTTGCTCTGAATAGGAGTGCATTTGCATAGGGCAGTGGCAGTTCTGGGCCTGCCTCATGAGTGCTTCTACACCAACATTAAGTGAGCTACAGGTGTGCTTATGAGAGGTTTGTGTCAGTGAGAGTTTTCCATGGGATGATAATGTGATGGATAACTTATTCTGAGAAGATAACTGAAATAACTACATTTAAAATTAAGCACATATGAGCAGGTGGGTCACTGTCTTTTCAGTCATGTTCCTGAGAGAATAAAGGCTTGTGTCTGAGAACTGTAGGGACTTGCAAGTGCCAGTGTAGGACACTTCCTGGGAATGGATGGGAGCTCTGGTTTTGAAGGTCATTGCTGCTCACCTTCTGCTCAATCTGTGCCAGCTGAAAGAGAGAAAGCTCTAGGGACAGAAATGGTGAACACATTAGCACTTGGCACCTGTGATTCTTCCTCTACTATCCTGCATGGCAGGGAAGCACTTTTCCATTGTGCAGTGAGCTCTGCAGTGAGCCATTTCTGCTCCTTGCAGACAGTCTTGGAAAGATCCTAACTCTGTGTCTACAAGAGGCACAAGGGAAAGAGTTTACACTGAAGGACACAACAAGTAAATATTCACAAATGATTAAAATATCAAGGTATTTCTTTGACATCCCAGAAAATGTTTTCCCTGTCATGACATAGTCTAACAGCTGAAATCAAGCCTAGAACTGACCAACTTCATCACTTCTTTAACAAGCAATTTTCTTATTTTCCCTCTCTATAAGGTCTTTCAGACAAATCAGCCTAGTGCTCTCAGTTAACATATGAACAGCTTATTCAACCACTCTGTAACCTCCCAAGAGCACTATACTACTGCTACAAAGCTCAGAAAAATATTCCCCAAGGTTTCTGAGATGGGTTTCAGGATAAATAATTTGCTCAAACTGTCTTCCCCTTTTTCTGGCAGACTCAGCTCAAACCTGAGTCCAAATAGAGATATCAGACTAATCACCAGCTCCTGGGAGCCAAAACCTTCTCCCTCTTCCAAATACACCAATCCCTTTTTGCCTACCAGCCTGCCTTTTCTCTGACACAGGAATCTCAGCTGGAAATAATTGGCAACCTGCTCAATTTCTATTTGCTGTAGCTTTTAACCCTTCCTGATCAGACCCTGGAAAAATTAATCTCATCACCAATCCAAGTGGTATTTAAAATCATCAAATACCTATTTAAATTCAAGAGAAAGGTGAGCATTTGTGTTCTAAATAATGATTTTTCTGATAAATAACCTCTTACATGTTCAGAGTTATGTGACTCCAGCATGACTTGTGTATGGAATTCTTTAGGAGAGGTATTAGAAGCTCAGGGCTCCAACAGGGCTTGATCAATTTGTGTCACCAAGTACTAAAACATTTAGGCACCACAGTATAGAGAAAACACAGGAGCAAACAGGACAGAGATCACATAAAATCCTTTCTGATAGCAGAAATATTGCCAATGGTGCTGATAGACTAGAAAATACAGACTAACACTGAGCACTATATTACTCATGCTTTAGGCAGTAACTGAGCCACTGAGTCATCTCTTCCCTATCAGATGTTGAGAGGGGTAAGGAGGGGAACATCCATTGAAAGGACTTGAATGTACTGCACCTGTCCTCTGCATGTGGGGTCTGCAGATCTGCTCTCCTCAGACTCAGCCTATGCTCCCATATACCTCACACTAACAGCTGTGGATGTAGGCACCTTGTTGATAATCCTGCTCTTCAGGCAAGCTTGTCTAGTCTGGAGAAGATTCAATTATTCCTCCTCACCTTACTGTCTCAGAGTCAGCTTTCATCTACTGAAGTGTTTCTTCTTTGAATGCAAATTCATGGTGATGGTGCTTTATTTGGCTTGTGAATGATCACAAAAAGTACAAATAGTGATAACAGTGTTTTGTTTTCTATCTTGGTGCTTCTGCTTTTACTGGCACATCAGCATGTATGTGATCCAATGGGTCACATTGGTTTGATGAAGTGGGAATCATGCTAGGATATATTTGACCTTTCAGTTTGACTAACTAGGTGCCTCTTAGAGCTGGATTGAGTGGGAGTGACTGTCAAGACCAGTCTGAAGGAAAGCTCAAATGGATATGTTTGCAACTATAGCACCATATCCCTATGGAGTAAAGCAGAAGAATTTGATCTTTGGAGAAACAATCACTCACAAACCACCCATCCCAAATGTTGTGACTCTCCTACTTCTGGGAATGCCCAGATCTCTGCTGTAACCATTAGGTTTCAGAGTTCCCTGTGCAGCAGCTACTTGGATAGGATGGTTCTGGAACCAAGTTCTCTACAGATATTCAGGAAACCAGCACATAATAAAACCAGCACAGTGGCATACACTGGCACACAGAGGGGCAGGAGGTGGTTCCTGCCCTTTCACCAGGACATGGGGCTCAAGGTGTCTGTGGGTTTAGGGAGGCATAACTGGGAAACAGGTTCCACCAAGGGCTCTGCAAACATGATTGACTGTTGGAGAGCCAGGAGCACTGCATCCCAGTACAGCCCTGCATCCCAGTGCAGCCCTGCATTCCAGTACAGCCCTGCATCCCAGTGCAGCCCTGCATCCCAGTACAGCCCTGCATCCCCGTGCAGCCCTGCATCCCAGTACAGCCCTGCCTTCACCCTGCCTGGGAGCAATGGTTGCACAAACGTGGATAGCAGCATCCCTTCCTGCCATTCCTGCTTGCTCTGAACCCAGTCATGAAAGCTGTGGCAGTGCAAGGACCTTGTCAGGCAGCCCCTTGAGATCAGGTTTGATTTCAGCAGTATATGGAGCAGCAGGCAGAAGACAGTAATTTCCTATTGCATTCTGGAAATGAAATTAGTCACATTTTGTACACTCCTGCTAATTAAAAGCTGACTTCTTTGCCTTATATTTGTGTTTTCAGAAGTTTTAATCTGGGACACCTGTTATATTTAGTTTACCTCGTTTTATCTTGATCATCACTTTTATTATTCTTATAGCTGGGAGCTGTTGAGGGAAACAGCCCTTTGCCCTGTAGTCTCACACCTGAGACCTCAAGGGAAGCAAAGCCTCATGTTTGAAAATAGGCTGTGCCCTTGTGGTATGTGGTGATATAAATGATCCAAGAATTGAAAAAAAATGCAGTGATAAAAATGATAGCCAGTCAAAAAGTCTTTTTTTAGGAAAGAATTCCTTGGGTTCAATAAAAAAAGCAGAGAAAAAAAAAAAAAGCTTCACGCTTTTACAGATGTATCTCACAAAGTCTGATTCTATTCCTGAAGTTTCTGGATAACATTTGAGTTCACAGCTCTGATGAACTGCCCTTTTGTTCCCAAAGGCAGAATTTCTTTTTCCCTTGGAGGAAATGAAAAGTCAAGAGAAGGCACTATTGAACCATTTGATCAGTGCCCAGATCTGGCTAGGCTTTGAAAAAGGAAAGTATGCAGCAACACTAACCTTTAAAGACCCCATTTTAAAAAATTCAGATATAATAGGATAAAGATAAAGATAATAGTCTGAAAAGATTTCAATACAGATAAAATAATCAAATGTCTGACAGCAAAATGCTAGTTAAAAATAATCATGGGAAGATGATTAAGTTACTGCAAAAAAAATTATATACACCAATTTGAAAAGGAAAAGCAATTCTTACCCTGTTAAATTGGGCTTTTATAACATTCCACTGCTTCTAGATTTGCAGAAATATTTCTGTACACTTTGAATCCCCTGCTATTCATTGTCTTCTATGCCTCATGAAAATTGAAAAGATCGTATAAACCTGTGGATAGGGATGTTTGTATGTATTTCCTATTTCCCATTTCACTCTATATTGATGAATTGTATAATCAGGATATTTCATCTGATTATTGTTTTTCCTCAGTCAGTACAACAAGTACATTTCAAATCAAGTTTGGTATGCACTTCCTGATTTTCTTTTGGAGGTTATTCAAAGACAATATCAACACTGTCATCTCATTTCATTCTTTGAGGAGAATCTATTTTGTTCGAGCCAACAGAGATCTCCCACTAAGGTACAATAGAGAACATTGTCCTACTGTGATTAAAGTTGTGTTCAGGGCAGCAGGTCCATTTGGCAAAGGATTTTGAGACTTTGACCTTTATCTTCTGCTCATGTCGCAATTGCCTCCTCCTTTTCCCCCAGATACTTGTCTTAGAAATAAGAAAAGCAAAACAAAACAATACTTGCATGTAAGTTAGTAATGTTAATTCCTTTTTTCTTCTCTTGAGATGTAGTTGGCACTAGGAGAGAGTTTTGTGGTGAAGCACAGACTTGTTAAAGCAAGCTGTGTCCCAAACAGGTGTCACTGGGAGAGTACACTCCACTACAGGCTGATGGGACACTGAGTCTTCCCATTTCCTTACTTTTTAAGTTACTTTTTAAGCTGACTCCAGTCAGCAAATTGCAGTTTCTGTGCTCTGAAGCTTCTTTCAACCCAGGACAGGAGCTCTTAGGGTTCTCATCCATTTTTAGAAACACCAGGGACACTCCTTCAGGTCTGGACACTGCAGAATCACTGGGATGTACTAGAGCTATCAGGACTCCCAGGGCCTGTGTGGGAAAGAGTTTTCTCCAGACAGAGATGAAAAGGCACTAGGAATCAACCAAGACCTGCATAAAATGCATATTCTCTCAGGCTCTCTGAATGTATGTACAAAATGATGAAGTTATACCTAGATGAAACGCTGCCTAATTTTCTACAGGTAAATTGGATGACTGGATCTGTCATGCTGAGACAGATTCTCTTCTTACCCTAAAGTGGTTATATTTATTATGGAATCAACATTCTGTCTTTTGAATGGTGATATTTATAACTTGGAGCCCACATCTTTTACATTTGCTTTTTAATTGAGACATCAAAAATTTTATTTAAAATATTGAAAACATAAGCAAGGAACAAATACTTACCATTTCTCCTTCAAAACCTTATTTTGGAGAAATCAGATCAGTTTTGCAAAATATTTTGTATTTGATGAAACTACACATTCTGAGGGAATGACAGCCTGCCAGAGTTTTGGGGTCCTTAGCTTTAACCACAGCTCTGACAGCCACAGAAGAGCTGAGCTGGGCAAAAAGCCATCAGTGGAAAATCCCATAAATTTCTATTTCTTCTACGGGATACATCTGGATGGTGTGAGGAAAATGGAGCTCACTTTGTATCCAAGTCTAGGGGTTTGATTTACCTCTGCAGAACTCTTGCAAATGTCTTTGGAGCCATGTGGGTTTAAGTCAGTCCAGCAGGACATGGATAGTTCTGGCCCCTGCCCAGGAAAGCATTTGAGCACATGCTGAACTGAAAGCATCCCATTAGTCCCCTCTAGGGCTGCACAGCCCAGGCTGAGCTGGGCTCTTGCACAGTGTCTGGTCCTGGGGAGCACATCTGGGGAACACATTGGGCTGCTTGAGCTGTTACACTCGGTGCAGGTAGGGCTGCAGTGCAGCCTCAGCGGGGCTGTCTTTAATGCTGTAGGCAGATATCACCCAGATAATGGGGCCATGGCTGCCCTAACAACTGCACATGAACCTCCAGGGCCTGTGTAAGGAGGGTGTTGTTTGTGTTGTGCTGTGACACACACAGAAATAACTTGTGCCACGACCTGGCTGAAGTTACTTAATCCACTGCCAGAGGGCAGAGGAGGTGTAGTGTATGGGGGAATCTGTGCTTAGCCAGGGCAAATGAGGCCCTAATGCTGGGAATCAGTCTGCCTCAAGGAAGCTGAGAAAGGCTTTTCTTTGCCCTTTTTTCATAAGCAACTAAAAACACTAAGGCACAGAATTGTGCCACAGTTTGCCCAGGAGGATGTCAGATAAGGAACTGCATAGCATACTCTGCTTGCTGTACCCCTTGCAGGCAGTGCCACTCATACTCACAGCTTCCTCAAACTCAGATTACTTGGCAGGCATAGATTGCAGCTGGCAATGTCCTTTTCTCTCTGAGATTGTGGTCTTATAATTAAAAACTACGTTGCTACTTTGCTCCCAGCTGCAGCAACACATAAAATCAGAGGTCAAGTCATAGTGATCTGTTCCAATCTAAAAGTAATGAACACCAAATTCACGGCTTGTTCTTAATCCAACAACTTTCTGAAGTTAAAAGAGTTGTTTACTGTCACAATGACATCCCTCGTGTCCTTGGAGTACCAAGAACTCAGTTACAGAGCTGTGGGTCACTGAGGCCCTCCTGGTTCCTCATTGTCACATGGACCAATGAATGGGACATGCTTTTTGATGAGAGAGCTCGTTTGGAAAAGGAGTAATTGGCTGGCTGGAGCTGATGCCAGGATCTATTGGAAACAAGTGGTAACTTGTAGATAACACTCCAAGGTATGGTTGTGACCTGCTTAGGTAGAAGCATCATCTTTGAATCATTATGAAGCCTTTATCATGCTAGTTGTCATTCAGAGATGTTCCTGATGTTCACAAACACATGCAGTCCAACCCTACAATGTTCTCTATGTCCTCCTGTTTAGTGAGAAGTGACAATTTGAAATGTCAATAAACCAGAAAAAGGTGTCTAGCCTTTTGCCTTTTTTACAAGGGCTCTGCAATGCAATCAATAAGGGCTATACCAAAATAATTTTTCAAAGGCTTTGGAGACCTGCTGTGGCAGGTCCTAAAATCCTACTGTGGCATAACTGTCCTCAGCAACTGAGATTGTCAAGCCACGACTCTGAAGCCCCATGCCAGTAAAGCTGGCATCTAGGCAGTGAGATGAGTGTATTAAAGACTCAGTATTTTTTCATGGTTTGGCTTCAAGAGGAGAAGCAGTGCCCCCTTGCTTTCCAGGGATCCATCCCACCTTGTTTAAATATTCAGTAGATGGCACGTAGGGTTTGGGTTGTCATCTTGGCTGTTACAGTGAAATGTCAGTGGATTCTGTGAGGAATGCCCTGTTAGCTCACTGAGTCTCAGACCCAGCTGCTTGGAATTGGCTGGAGACACTTTCAGCTTTTGAAATAAATAATTTGAAAATGATGCTGTCCCTGCTCTGTCTTCAAAAGTAAAAGAAACTGCTCAAAACAGCAGTTGCTATACCAAAGAAGGTCTCATTAAGTGATATTGTAATGCACAAGCACAGGTACTGGTGTCACAGATGCTATTTTACAACTACTTAACTGCAGAAGTAATGACACAGCAGAAGGTGGGAATGAACATTAGCAGTGATCTTTATTCTGCTTCATGTTCTCAGGTTATATCAAATTTTCTCTTTGTTGTACAACTGCAGAATGTACTACATTAAAACTCAAGAACAAAAATTAAGAGCAGCTACTGTCACATGCATAAAATGCAAAATAGATTTATTTTTGACAAGGACAAGTTTCTAAAAAGAATATCATGTCATGCCTACAAAAATGTAGTTAGCTCTCAAACCAGATTCAAGCCAATCTCTTCAGTAAAGCTGTGGTTAAGAGGAAGACTTGAGGTTGCCATGTTTTATTCTTAATTGCCTTAAATTAGGAGGTAGTGTTGAAAAGAGCATTTCACATGTGGCTCCTTCTTTTTGCAGATACAGTAACTCCTTGCCTGTGCAGTGCATTACAGAGATCATTTTATAATGAGATGTGAAGCAAAGGCAAAGACATTCACAGGGGTTATGGGAAGAAGACCTGGAAGGTTCGCATGGAATTTCAGCTCCACATCAAACACTGTGAGCAATAGAAAGTTCTCTATGCATATTTCACAAGGAGCCAGCAGCTCCAGCTTTCCAGTGCCCTGGGTTACGTTTTAATCCAAAGGCATAACACTCTCACTGTTTCAATAGATGATCAATCAGAAAGGCCATTCTTGGGTTCACTTACACTCTGCATAGCCATGGTCAACCATTCAGTACCTCTGACCTGACCTCTGAAGGAAAAAATGCAGAGACAGCAACTGCCGGCTTCAGGAAGAAAAGCACACAACAAAAAGGCAGAGAAACATTTTCATAACAATAGGAACTGTTTCATAAAATGCTGACTACAAGCCCGACATAGAAATTCGGCTGTTGCAGAATGAAACCATTCAAAGGCTTAGGCAAATCGAGGAAGGTTTTAATATGCAGCAGCTGCTGAAAGCAAAAGCTTGCAGGGGTTAACTTACAGCCATGAAAAAATTATTAGGTTAATGACTCTGGCATGTAACAGAGACTGTCTTTCTGCTGTGACTATGCTAGGATATTGCCTTTGCCATTTTTAAAGGCAATGTTCTTGATCTAAAATTGAAAATACTACGCACGTGAAGTACAGAAATATGGGGGTAATTCAGCCAGTCACATACTGACCAGATTTTCTTAAATCAGCACTTTGAAATGAATGTGTCTTTCAGATCTGGCATGTGTTTGTTATTTGTGTGACTTTCTAGAGGTATTTTGATTAAAATACCTGTTTGCCAATTGCCTCATTTGTCTTGGTTTATCAGATTACAAGATTAAATTACAGTCTTCCAACCTTTTAAGGGAGTTTGGATGTAATTCACTTCTCTCTTCCTCTCTCTAAGATTACAATTATTTCAAATTCTGTGAATAAGCTTTACATTTATTTAGTGGAAAAACTGCAGTTCACAAATGAAATACCCAGGAAATTGTAAAGTAGATATTTTACTTGTGTGTTCTCATTTGGATTTGGGAACTAGTACATCTTTTTGTACACGTTATCTTTTTGAACTTACTAATTTTACAAACATTTAAACTACCAGGTTTTAGAAAAGTGGGGTGCAAAATTACATGTGTTCTGTAAGAAGGGAATTCAGCAAAAAGTTAAGTAGGGCACATTTCTTGCAGCACTGATCAATTAATTTCTGCCTCAGCCTAGTTTTTGGGAAGCATGTGATGATACACTCTTGATTAGATGTAAGATTTTTACAACTGGAATTTCAAAAATTAAAAAAAAATTGAAATGGAGTAAAAACCCAAGAATTTTGCAATGCACATAGTAATTTAAGATTTAAGGCTATGGCACTCAAAGAGTCTGATAAAGGAGAAAAAAGCAGCTTAGGATAAATCTTCTAAATTCGTCTTCAATGAGCACTCAACTGTTCATGTTTTACATCGATACATGTTGAATTTTGGGAAGGATTATTTACATCTTGCAACATATGGACTCTTATCTCTAGCAGAGTTGTTACAGACATGAATATCTATGCTTTACAAGATATATTTCATGAACTAATCTACAAATTCTTCACTTTTCACCCCTAATGAGACATCAGAGCTGCTTCACCACCAGCTTCCCTGGGGCGAGTCTATTCATAAATATTGGTTTGTGCAAAGGTGTTTGTGCATTGTGGCAGGGCCAACACCTTCACCAGCCACTTCTGAATATTCATTCCTTTTCCTTGAACAAACAGATAAATCAGCATTATAGGCACAACATGTTTTTACTCCTCTCCATCTGCTCGGATTTGCCCATGTCTGGGGCTGGGGTTTGGGTGTCCCACCACCCTGTTGAGGCTGATCCTGCTGCAGCTGGCCACAGGGTCCCCCTGGGTGCTGGCCCTCTGTAATGCCACCAGGAACTGCCCTTGGAACACCAGTGTTTGAGCCACGTTGGGATAACAAATCACCTGGACACTCTGGCATCCCTGGGAGTGCCCCACATGACATCCAGTGCCTGTGTGTGCACCAGATCAGGAGAAAACCCTGGCAGCCCCAGAGAGCAGCAGGGCAACACGTCTTTGTTTTGTGCTCTCTGTGCTCAGAAAGTCTCTGACAACCCTGTCCAAACAATCCCATTGGACAAAAATGCAAACAACTTCACGCACAGGAGGTCTTCTTAAAAATGCCTTTCATTTCTAGAAGGGGAGAGATTTGGGATCTGGGATGTGGTGAGTTAACATGCTGACCTTTTATCTTGAGAGGCCACTGATGTTTGAAGACAGCACAGTTCTTAAAAGAAATTACTTTGGGTGGTCCTGCTCTGCTTAGGAAAGAAATTTTTTGCTGTGTTGAAAATAAGGGCATGAAAGTACATAGAAATAAACACTGAATCCAATCTCTCTGCAAAGTGAGAGAGGAAGCCGTGGGCCAAAACAAAGGTGCATTAATGAGCATAAAACAACCAAAAAAAATGACTAAATACCTGTGAGTTATACTGGAATTAACTGAGATTGTCACGTATGGCTCTATTGATTTAATGGAATAGAAAATGCATGAGGTGATAAAATGAGGTATTAACATCCTTTTATCAGTCAGAAGTAATTTTCAAGCATGAAGATATTGTGAGTGTATGAAATTGAAACTCACAGATAAGTTCTGAGCAAATTACTCTTATTATTGGCAATTTCAAATAAAAACTGGAATTATGCTGGATGTATTTTATGTCTGTGTTTGCAAAGCTCCCCCCAACAGAAACTTTTCACTACACAGTCTTATAAGAAGTAGGAAAGAAGAAATGCTGTAGTAAATGCCCACCTTTCCTTTTCTCACATCTAGACCTCCAGAAAGAGAGAGCATTTAGGAAATAGAAAATTTTGGGACACCTTTGCACAATTCAGACTATATTCCCCTCTTGTCTGATGTTAGGGATTCTTGTTGTGTTTCCTTGCCCCCTCTTGCCATGATGGATCTGCAAAGCGATATCACCTGATCACATTACTTTCTGTTACCATATGTCACTTAAAAAACAAATTTTAGAAAGCCTGAGCTGTGCAGCAAGCCTGCTGGCTTCTCAACCTGCTTTGACATATGCTGGAGAAGATTTAAAGCTGTCAGGTTGTTGGATGGTTGCCATGGGATTGCAAAGAGGGGGAGAGAGAAATCCCCAGGCAGGATGCAGATGGATGGCTGCAGTGGCTGGGCTGACCTGGCTCTCAGCACAGCCAGCTGGGAAAGGACCCCTGAAGATCTTGTTTAATATTATTGCCCTTAAGCCTTATTTACCTTGACATTTTGGGCAACTCAGATTAGGAAATCAGCATAGGATATTAGTCTAAATCAACATGCAGACAAGCACCTGAAGCAGCCGAATTGCTGTCTGAGCTTTCTGCCTGACCAGAGCAAGCCTCACGTGTTACCGTGGGGTGAATACACAATGCAATCCACGTGGGAACTGTACATGTGTCCCCTTGCCATGTCTGCTTTCTATTTGGCTAAACACACATGAAACTGTCACCAGTGCCCCTGCTTTGGTTGACCTCTGTGCTATTTGAACTATTTGTCTTGCCGGTTGGAAATTTTCTGAGCAAAACAGACTAATTGGCCTTGATTAACAAGCATCTGGTGTGAGTACAAATGGTTATTTGAGCAATAATGAGAAAGAACATGGGGAAGCGAGTTGGCAGCCTAATTTCTGGCAATTGATCCATTCTCCATCCCCAGGCTGTTGAATTTCTTTCTCTGGCAAGGTGGGGGAGGTGCTTTTTTTCCACAAGCAGCCTGGAATCTGGCTTTTTAAAACCAAACTGTTTGGCATGCTTTCCCATTGCTCTGCCATGCAAACTGGGGCTCCAGCCCCACCCTTAATGGTATGGCCAGCATGAGGACATATGAAACTGCACTGCCATTTGCAGCCCACATTTTTCAGAGAAAGTGATAAATATTGCAAAAGCAGGAATAGTTTCCCCTTTATTATTGTACCTGATTTAAAGTCTGCACAATGGCTGTTCTTAAATAATGCCTAAAACACATGTGCCATGGATGCTGAAAGCTCAGGATTTAGGATTTTGTGAGAAGATAAGCTTTCTGAAACTTCCAGCTACTTTAACACAGCATAGATTCAAAAATCTATCAGTTAGGTTATTTCCCATTCCTTCAGGGGAAAAATAGCATTTCTTTTCTCAAATATACACAAATACATATAATTTTTTTTTTTAAATTTTGCCAGAGGTGCAATTATATATATTCTCTCTGTGGGGAAGACAAGCATTTGCACTGCCTTAAGCTCAAATTGTCAGCAGATAAGATATGGGTCTATTTGCATTAAGCTTGGTAATGTATCCAGCTAGTATATGTTTATGAAACTGCTCACCTTTGTCAGACAGCATGGTCAGAGGATGAGGATTCTTACTGAGATTCAATTTCCTTATGAACATATCATTATAGTATAGACTACATATATAGGTATATGCTGGCTGCATTACCTCTCCTCTCAACAACACAGGCATGAAAAGATAAACTCAAGAAATTTCTAGTATTTTGTCCAGTGGAGCACACAAAATCATAAGATCTTTTTCAGAAATGCTGGCCTTTTGAAAAAAAAAAATGGATGATGATTTGATTTCTTGATAAAAGCCAAAATTGGAAACTTTAAAGCTTGGCACTGATGAGGAAAAATGAAGTTTTTCTGAACTGTCAGCATTTCAGAGCTGAAGTGCATCTCCCTGAGCAGCACTGATTTCAGTGTTCTCCCTGTCTTAGACTCATACCTTTTATTATGGGCCAGCAGGGCCAGCAGACGCATTATGGGTGTGAATTATTTTTTGTAGCTCCACAGTCTTGTGTCCTTATATTATTTTTCATCTAGTATATGATTTTGCAACGTACATTTATAACACTTTTCATAAACACATTTTTGTTTCTGTTTGGTTTACTTAAAAATAGAGATCAAGAGTCATTTTGAGGTGCTACCTGAGACACACATCTATGAGGGAGAAATGGCAAAGTCCAAATTTCAGCAAGTACCATTTATCACTCTCAAAATACTAAAAAATATTGATTTTATCATAATCAATAGAAAATTTTTTTAAAAAACAAACAGCAAAGCAACCAAGAAACATCTCAAAAACAAGTTGTTCTTCAAGTGTCTAGTGAACCTTGAGTTTAAATGTCCAGGCTCAGCATCAATAAGGTCACACTGGGCATCACAACACAGTGCATGCTAGAGCAGGCACACATTTAAAAGCATGTGCAGAAATTATTCTGTATAAAACTCTGGTAGCTGGAACCTAAGGCAGATTTTCATACCACTGTCCTAATTTTTGCAAAATTAAATCAAATTCAGCCACATGGAAGAGGCAGAGAGACGTGCTACTCCTCTGGATGCTAAGTGTGGTACATATAATTTTTTGAAGCATTTCTTTAATTTTGTGTGACTCAAGAATGGCAACTATTTTTTTCTGAGGAAGCAGGGAAATGTGGAGGTTACCAGCCCCTCTGTGAGCACTGAGAAGTACCTGATGTGGTGTGCACTGGCACAGAGTGCCCATCTGGAACATCTGGCTTGGCACCCGGCAGGCTTTGCTTTATGTTAGTGAGCCAGCCTGGGGTGAGCTGTTTAATGTGTGCTAATTTGATCCTCACTATCCAAGCATCTTGGTACCAAGTATCTTGGGGTTTGTGCTGCAGCATCACAAACCTCTCTGTCCTGCTGCCATCGCTGTGCTCTGTGGAGGAAGATGACAAGTGGCAGTTGCGGTGCCGCACGACGATAACCTCGAGCATAAAATTGCCACGATAACATTTAGTCATGGTAGGCCTGCAGGAGACAAAAATGTGCTTCTGTGTTTGGGAGATTGCCAGCTGTGGAAGGCAGAACTGTCAAGATAAAATATCTAAGGAATGAGGTGTTTAAAGGAGAGTATGGGATATCCATCTTTCACTAAGATACATTAGGAAGCCATTAAGGAAGAGGTAAAGAAGTTTATAGTAGAATTTGCTGGAGACAAAAATGTGTAAACCCAACCATTTAAGGCTGATAATTGACAGAACGCACATCTGCAGCAGCTGAAAGATTCCTTTCTAAACAACAATTCACTGTAGGGATAGAGAGGCTGGGTATTGAACTAAATGGATCACTTCAGGAGCAAGAATTTTGGGCCCTTTCATTCACTCTGCCTCTTACCAGTCAAAGTAGAACATTAAGGCTTTTCAAAAATAAAAACCTGTCTCTTGAAATTCCATCTCAAAAGGCCTGAGGGGAAATTTTGTGAGTCTTTTGCAGTTGGTTCAAAAAATTGCAGAGATCATCAGCTTCCAGCTGGTAACTGCACAGAAGCAAAATATGGACTTCCATTAATGCAAAGCTTTCCCTCAGCTTCCCTAACCAGCCAAACATGATATATGGGTGAATTTACTTATGTGTGACTAATTTGCTTATGTATATATGCATATGCATCATATAACATGCATAGTGCAATGTCTCCTTTGGTGGCAGAGAAACCCACGCAGAAACAGAAACTTTTTCTGTCCAGCCCCAATCTGCCCATGTTCTCTTCACTAATGTGTTTTTTAGCTCTGTAAGTGCAAATCCCCTGCTACCACACTACTCTTCTTTTAGCTTTTAGGATTTGGAAGCATCATGTTTGATTTTTATTGTTTCCTTTAGCCTTAAATCCCAAGTATAGCATAGCTTCAGCTGTTCTGAATAATTTGGAAATACAAAGAATGAAGTTTAAAAAAATGCAAGTGGTGATGCTGTCTTTCAGTAGGGACCATCTTTATTTCTGTTGTGGTCCCACAGCACTGACATCATTAGGGAAGACAAAGGAAGGAGAGGTTTCTGTCTTCCCTGACTCCAAAATTCACTCTCATCTTTGATCAAAACAAGCTAAATAAACTTTAAGACGATGTGTTTGCCTGGACTGCTGGATAGGATTGAAGGAGATACTTTGATTTTTTTAGCCATCTGAAGGCCGAAATGGACCCTAAAGTTTTTTTTTTAGTAAAAGAAATAAAATAAGGGTTTATGTGTTCAAACCTCATTCTCATAATCACCATTATATTTTCCTATATAACTGAAAAATCTCATCTAACTTAATCACCTGAGATGTCCACTGTCTCCTGTTACTGAAAGAAAAGTTTCACAAGTCCAAAATTCAGGGAATTATTTTGAAGATTGTTTGAGACCAAGAAACCAGAATCCGAGCTTAGGGTGTTGACTTTGTTTATCCATGCCTAAAATAAAATGATATTTAAATGACAGCAGGCTGGAATATATTTTTACATTTATATATTCTTGGAGGTAATTTTTTATTCCAGCATTAACTTCATATCCCATTTGTTGGTTGGGATTTATTTTGCTGGAGCCAAGATCAAGAAAACATTCTTATTTTTAAATATCCTTTCTGGTTACAAAGGAATGATACAGTATTTTCATCTTTGATTCTGTGATTTTTTTATTTCATTCCAGATTTTTAGAAGGCTCACTATATGCAGTTTTTCAAGCAGCAAGCTGTTCATTACCCCAGTTTTTAACTGAGATATCATCGTGCTGGTAAATTTCTCTCCATTTAATTGAATGTAGTTTTCATACTGGAAATATTTGCTGGGAAGAATCCTCAAAAGGTTACTCCAAATATGCAGCATGGCATGAGTGTTACCCCACTGTGAAGACAAATGGCACCACCAGAAGATGTGTTTGCCAGAGAGGGGCTGTGGAGTGATTGGATTTGCTTTCTGTTCTTTGAGGCAGGGAAAGCTCTCTTTGGATTTAGCATGTCACCACTTCTTCTAAAACTCCTCAGATGCCACAGGGCTTGCTGGAGAACTCCAAACTTGAAAACAAAGGCAGAGGCTAAGGCATGCAGGAACCAATGAATTAAAACAGGAGCAAACACAGCTACAGCACTCTGTGGGGCCATGGATAAGGAGAGAGGTCAAGGACATATGCAGCAAGAGGGAGACTCAACAGGCAGAGCTGGGACAGAAACCATCAGCAAGTTCAGTAAGTGGGAAAAACACTTTTTGTGATGGACAATGAGTGCACTTAGCAGAAGCAGAGGTTGGAACCTCCCTTTCCAGCAGAACATCACCTGTGTCTGTTTTGGAGAGACCCAGACACCCTCTGCTGCAGAACAGAGCATCCTTCCCACTGGGGGGAATGATCTGTGGCAGAAAGTGGTGGGGAAGGTGGTTGGGGACTGGATTCCTCCACAAACCTCCCTGAGCAGAGAAATTTCACCCTGGCTAAGGCTTTCCAAGGTCTACTCCCCATGGTGTGCTCAGGCTTCCCAAACTGATGTTATTGACCCCTCCATTCCGCACGTTCCAATGAAGATCTGACCATTAAACCCAATTGCTTAACTGATTACTTGGGACCAGAGGACCAAATCCTTCCTCCAAGAGTGCTGTGCAGGGGCCTGGGACAGGGATGTTGGTGTACATTTATTTTGAGGAAGGATCTGTTGAAATTTGAATTCCAGCTTGCTGTTGTGCATCAAAATGACCGCAGAGGGTGTATGGCCCATGAAATAACCACAAGGCAGTAAAAGAGATTTTAAAATGAAGAGCTTTGGCCAGCACTCTTTAGGAAACTGTATTTACAGTTGCAAGACCAAGGCCAGGTGTAGACAGTGCCAGAGTAAGCAGTGGCTCATCCATGGGAGGAAATGAGCCCACATCCTGCTGCCTCCTTCACCTCTGCCAGAGGGCTGGAGAGTTGGGCTGGCAGCTCTGCTGTCACTGCCATCACCAAGAAAGTACTTGGGATGTGTGAGGGAGCAGCTGCTGCTCATGTAGAGGAGTGGAGAGAGAGAGCAAGCAGCTCCTGATGCCCAGCTAATGTCCCCCATGCCTGCCCATCCCATCCCATCCCAGTTGGAAGCAGATGCAGCAGGAAGCCTCAGCTTGCTCTGAGGGTTCATCCAGCCCAGGTGTGCTTGTACTTTTCCCTTTTGTTCTCTTTTGGTGGAGGTGGCCTGTGTCCACACTTGCAACAGCTAAAATGTCCTGAACCTGCTTTTCAGTGAAGGGGGCTAAAATCTGGCCTAATCCTACGTGTTCCAAACAGGTCCATTCCTTCAGTAAAACGAGGAGCATTCCAAGCAAAACACAGAGTCACAGACATTCTCTCTGGGATAAGACACAGACATCTTCAGCTGGAATAAGCTGTTTTATGTTCCAATGAAACTACACCGACCAACTCTACTGCAGCAACACACGGAGCAAAAATAATTTTTGAGAACGAGGACTTGCTTTTCCTCATGCCATTGTGTGCTTGAGTAGATGCAATAGCTTTCATCTGAAGCATCTTGATTTATACCACTCAAAACTAAAGTAGAAGAAAAGGAAAAGGGCCAGCTCATCAGGTGGTAGCTACAGAAATAGCTTGATTGAAATCAGTCTGCTCCAAGTGTGTGGTGGACAGCTCACAATGTTGTCAAGCCTTGGAAGAGGCTTCCCAGGGAAGTGTTGGAGTCACCATTCACAGAGACATTTAAAAGACATTTAGGTGAAGCTTGACAGTGCTGGGTTAGCAGTTGAACTCAATGATCCTACTGATCTTTTCCAACCTAAATAATTCTGTGATTGACACTTAACAGCCACATCACCTTCTTGAAAATGGCTCTGGATTTTCACCCTCAATCTGATGTATGGGGATTGCTGCCATACAGTAAAAACCAGGAGCTTCGTGCCAGCCTGGGACAGACCTCAGGAGTCAAGTGCCCAGGTTATTTTATTGAAGATCCTTTGTATTATTTGAGCAAAAAACAGTCATCAATTAAAGACCTTGCAGTGAACCACTACATACATGGAGGGGGCATAGGAGGAGCATTTGGTTTTGGGGCCTCAGTTCTGTAGGAAAAGACAAGTGTGATTTGGATGGTTTCCCTCTCAGCAGCAGAAACAATCTGTCCCAGATTCTGTCTGCTTATTCTGGGCAGGAGAGGACTAAATTAAGAACAAAAGGGGAGAAGAAAAAGAAGGGGAAAAGGAACATTCATTTAGCATAAAATAAATATGTCAAGAACAAAATTAATCAAGACACCCAGGAACATTAAGAGAATAAATTCTTTAATTGCTTGTACATTACTACCAGGGATTAAGCAATACCAGAATGAGCTGGAAATGATCTTTCATGAGCATACATTCAAGGTGGCCTTAATGAAACAAGGGGGAAGATTTTCCTTGATCAGGATGTTAACAATCAGTTACAATCTGTTTAGAAAGCGTCAGGTTGTGAAATGTGGCATTACACGTTCTGAATCACTGACAACTCTGCAGCAAAGGTTTGTCACTGTCTGAGGATCAGTGACTTGAGACACAAAAATGAGAGATGAAGTATAAATTGCAATCTATTACTTGCCATGAAATAACACTGAAAAAAAAAAAGGAAGACTAGCTCTTTTATTGATACGCTGCTCTGAGAAAAAGTGTCAGCACAGAAGAAATTGGTCTGAGAGACACAGACTGGAAGTTTCTTGCTGTAACCACTGTGATAGTCTTAGGATTTAGTCTTTCCTTTAGCATGGGATAATTCTATATTTTAATTTTATATTAATTCTATAGTTCTATTTTATAGACAAAATATGGGAAGAAGAAGAAGAAGAGGTATTGATCACAGAACTGGTATAGAATTCATCTTACTTGACTTTATTTTAAAATAAGCATCTCACCTACTTGAGTTTTATCTAAATGTGTCCACATTAGCTTCTTTTACAATCAATGGGTGAAGCCAGTACCTCCTGGAGAAAATTTATCCCATCCTAAAAGTGCTATGCAGGATAAATTCCTTCAGGAATGACCAGCTCCTTTAGACTAACTTTGAGACCAATGGCAGGGCTGTCCAACTAGTTGGGCATGCCCAGTTTTCAGAAGGCAAAACCTGGAGGAAGAAAATCCTATTCAAGCAGACTCCAGTGCCTGGGTGTGCCTATAGCTAGGGGGACTTTGTCAGGATTTGGTTTATACCATGCTAAGAGGAAAAAGAGTATCTTTAGTGACCATTTTGTCTCTTTCTTTTGGCTGGCAGGAAATTTTGGTCCCCTTCTTCACACAAGAGAAGTGACAAATGGTGTTAAAGTATAAGCAGCTAAAGTATAAACAGCTCAAAAAGATGTGTAGAATCACACTACTTTTTTCAAAACTCATTTTCTAACTATAGATTATTTTTGTGTTAAAAACACAAGAATTAACATATTTCTTGTAGCCCTCTGGAAATACGTTGGGGGCCATTCTTATCAATATAGACTTCTTTGGTTTTTTCTTTCTTTTTACAAAGTCCCAAACATCTTTCCACAAATCTGCTTTGTTTTTGCTTGCTTTAAGAGAAACAGAAAACAAACATGAAAGTGCAGACACAGTTGTTATAAAAGGGAAAAGAAAAAGATTTATTTCTCATAAACTTTTGTTTGTTATGAGCACTGAAATAACCTTTTATAGATGGGGCAGCAGATCTGCACATCCACACATTCTCAACTGGCCTTCCAAAACGTGAAGAAAATTTATTTTTGTGACAGGGGAAAATTCAAAAGTGCACCTGGTTCCCTACTTATCTGATGAGCCAAAGCAAGGCACACTTGTCTTTCCATCTGGACTTTCATCTCGCCTTTCATCTGGACATTTCAATTTCCCTTTGAAGTTGAGGCTGTGTCTTTTGATTTTTAGCGTTTGAAAAAGAACGCCACTGTTGTATCAAATAATTTCAGGGAGGGAACAGCCCAGTGCTTGGGTTTACCATCAGTTCTGTAATAGCAACATCACTCACATATAACTTTGTTTCGCTGGCTGATATTAAGAAAAATGGTTGCTTGCAGAATGATGCACAGGTCTGTCAAATATACACATACATGCCCTTTAGACTGAAAATGATTTTGTTTTATAGCACCAATTTGATGTTACAAAGTTCATAAATTTGTATTAGGAATGTGATTGCATCATTCCAGTCCTGTGGTGTGAAATCACAAGAGGAAAAAACCCAATTACTGCAAAAAACACTGGAAGTTTTGCGTAAAAATCAATGGCAGGATATGACCCATAGTTTGAAAACTTTAAGCATGTACAAAGGACTTCAATCTTTATGATGAAGATTATGGTTCTGGCCTCTAAAATAATAGCAAGTATTAACTGCACCATCTCAACAGTTTTACGAGACAATAATCTGGTACTGAAGTGGATAAACTATGAGGTCAAAACCTGGGCAGTTTATCTCAATGAGAGACATGGAATATTGCTCACTAAAACAACAAAAAAAAAATCAGTAGTGTTATCAGCTGACTGTAATAAGTAATATATATGTGTGTATATGTATATGTGTGTGTGTGTGTGTGTGTGTGTGTGTGTGTGTATTTAAACCTAAAATTTTACGTAAGTAAGCAGAAGCAGCCACAGAAAAAGTACCTATAATTGTTACAGTAGCCAGAAAGGCGAGTTTCTGGTTTTTGACTCAAAGCTGAAAGAACATTAAATTTGCAAATACCTAGTAGGCAAGGAGACACACCAGAGATCTGATGTACTTGGGTCTCTTATAAAACCCCAAGTTTGTCTTAGGCTGATGAAGATAATGGGATGTGGGGGTGTTTGATGGATATATTCCATGTAAATAGAGAAACAAGTAGTAATACCTATGTGACTAATTTTCTTTTGTCATGCTGTAGACATCACACAGTTGATTTTTTCCCCCTCCGGGTAACACTTTCCCTCGTGTCCTGAAACAAGCAGGATTCAATCACTGAAATGATTTCAACAGAAATTCCCAAGGAAAGGGAAATCTTAAAAATGACTTTGAGGTAGCAAGTGGTTATGGTCTGCATGATAAGTTTCTTATAACATTTCTCTTTTGTGGCTTGAAAATATAGCAGGTATTAAAAAAATGGTAGAAGCATTGGAACTGAACTCCTTGAATGTGAACTTCATAAGCCCTACTTGCTGCTATGTGCTGCCTTTATATTTATTTGCCTGCAGACACTTTCATTACATAAAGAATTTAGTAAAAATAGGTTTAATGAAAAGGGGAAGTAAAATTCCTGAGAATGCTGGATGTGTGTAGCAATAATCAAATATGACAAAACCACAAATCTTTCTGAAATTGTGAGAAGGGACATGAGTTTTTTTCAGTATGTTTCCAGCCCTATTTTATTGCAGAATCAGAATAACATCTAAAATGGATTAATGTTGCTCTTTGGCATAAAGAAAATGATAAGGTACAATGGTGGCATGACCTGATTCTACCCAAGTACTCTGTTCTTGTGCTGAAGAGTTGGGTTTGGTTTCAGAGAATGGTAGAAAAAAAAAAGTTTTCACCCTGTCCCTTGTTGAAGTCAGTAAGCTTGCATTGGAGTAATCAATAGCAAAGGATCAGGATCCCATTCTCCATTTCATCTCACTTCTGAAATGTTACTTTGCCATCAGGGGTCCTGGGCACAATCCTGCAGAACTCACATCTCCTTCCCCAGAAAAGATTCACAATTAAAGGTGCTCTTTTATTGCTTTTACACAAAAGTTACACACTGAGAAGTGTTTAGGGAAAGCTTCCCTTTATCTCTGAGCAGGGAAGAGCAGCCATGTTCCAGGGTTCACAGCTCAGTAGCAGGGAAGGCAGATACACACAGCAGAGCTTCTTCCAGCTGTGCTGAGGAGCCCCTGGGCAAACTGGGATGCTGGTTTCCAGTATTAATAGCATCATTTGTGTGCAAGTAGAAGAAACTAAGCATGGAGCAGTACAGGTCTCTTTTGCCATGCCTACTAATTAGCTCCAGTGATGGATTAAATGCTTATCAATAATAAAAAATAAAAATTAAAAGTAATTAAAAAAATACCTTGCTGCTTTTCATGACAGTTCATTCCAGGTAACTGATTGCCAGGGCACCTGCTGGCATAGGCATTCTTTGGCATAAAAGTGAATAATTAAGCCTGATACCAGACTACGTTGTTATGAGTTTGTTATGGTATTTATTACTTTCTACATTAATGTCAGTGGGAGTCCCATGAGCACATGGACAGGAGAAAAGACCCTGGCTTAGCTCTACAACTTGGCAAGCCTCCAGTGAAGTTAAACTTCAGAATTTGTCTTCAGACTGGTACGCGACAACACGTTTGATAATGACCAGTTTCAGCTTCAGAGTGAAGCTGAAGTTGTACAGCTGCATTCCCAGCATCCAAAGAGCAGCTCACATGTGCAAAATATTTTAGCTGCAATAATAGGAGCTACTTACATTAAAGCATCCTGAAAGCCTTATAGCAAACCCTCCCTCTAATGTTAGCAAGATGATTTATATATGTATCTGCAATGTGTCCCCAAGTTCTCTTTTCAGGAACCAAAGTGTACTAATGTTTCACATTCCCAAGCTCCTTTTATTTCAACATGAAAGTGATTAAAGATGTTTATCTGAGTTAAAGAACCTTAAGACGGTACCGCTTTCATTGTAGGAACAATTAAATCAATCCCAGGGGGACCTCAGCCACACAAAAGAAGTATTTGAGAATTCTCCATTAACCCACTTGCCATTTGCTTAACAGGAAACCCTAATGCATAAACAAATAGCATAAGTGTGACAGGAAATACAACTGAAGGAACAAGGAGATTTGCTAGTGGAACTGCCTTCCTGATTTTAATGACTGTGCAGGACTTTATGGGAAAGGTTTTCTTCCCTTCTCGTGATAAAGAGCAGATATTTGACTTCTTTGCTTTAATATAAAACATGATTTGGTGAAAATTAGACACTGGTTTTGCACTCAGGAAAAAAAAAATGTATCTGCAGCTAAATTATTTGTTGTGCATATTGTATTTCAAGAGCAAAATTAGTTAATTTTGGCCATAAGAATAAAAAGACCAAACCTTACCCTGTGACCAAGGTTTTTGGAGGAGAGCCATAGCTCAACTTCACAGATGGAATCAAAGATTTCTGTGCTGGATTTACAAAGAAAAGTCGCATTAAGGAAAAAAAATGTTTGGATTTCAAGTGCTAAGCCACATATTTACAAAGTACGTGCCCAAGACCCTTCTCCATGGCACACCAGCTCTCTCATTGCGTGCCACTATGGGCTCTGACAGCCAGATGTACGACTGTCTGCTGCTGTTCTCTTCTCTAGTTTCCAGGGTTTATGGAGGGACACAGGGGAGAGGCCAAGCACAAAGCTGAAGCCCATGCACTGCACTAACATGGGCAGCAGAAAGGGGCTTGCAATGAGCTGGCAAGCAGGGAGCCAGCAGAGGATGTATTGCTGAGAGAGCAGCAGCCCTGGGACTGCTGCAGCACAAAGGCTCGATTTGTAATCACTCTGCCGCCTGAGTGTCAAAACCATTTGGCCCTCCAGGGTTTATAGAGTGATAAACAGCTCTATTTTGCCATTTCATGCCAAACTCATTGTATTTCTACAGTGCAGGCTATAACTAATATGTAGTTAAAGAAGCTGGAGACGCTCTGTCCCTTGAGTTGGTGGCAGGAGGGATTTGGAGGGCGGCTCACTCAGCTGGTGGGAGAGTGCACAGAGACCTCCCCAGCTGCAAAGGGAACAGGGCTAACGAGCTCTCTGGAAGTCAAAACTGCAAGGAGGGGGAAACTGGGGTGGATCTAGGCAAAAGAATATTGAGGGTTTCTCTCCATCGTACAGCCATTGGCAGGAACCTGAAAAAAGAAATTGAAGGTAAAGAAATACTTGGACCATGTGGACTTACTTGAAGGATAGCTCAAGGGGTGCAATAAAGTGAAAGTCACTGCACCAGGCTGGAAGTCAAGGCCCTGCTTGCAAAGGCTACTGGAGGTGAGACAAGCAGGAAGCTTGGTCACTACAGGACAGCCCAGCTGATGACAGGATTCCAGGGCTCAGCTTCTTAAAAGTGCATCAGTCTACTAGTCTAACACAATTCCCAAGCCTGGTGTTCACTAATTCCTGAGTTCAAAGTATATAGGCTGGACTTGATGAACACAGAGGTCTTTTCCAGCCTTATTGGCTCTCTGATTCTGTGATATCCACTTCCAGAATGGATAGGACAGGAATATACATAGGACAGGAATACCTGTCCCGTTTGTGTAAATCCCAGCAGTGACCCCTTTGCACTCTAGAAAATAAATTTTACTGGTGCATCCTCCCATAATTGAGCTCCAACACTGTGACTGCTGTTGCCCTCTGGGATGCTGGCCCCATGCTACCATTTCCCTTCACAGACATCACTGAATAACCATAATAAGGGGAAGTGCCTCTGACCTCTAGACCCCAGACAGTGCTGCCCATTGCTTTTTAGTAAATTCTTTCCAGGCTCATAAGTTTGATAGGGCTTTTTTTGCTTGTAGGAATGTGTTTCCTTCATCAGCTTTCTCCAAAGCTCTTACAGCTGTAGTAATTCCTAATTTTGATCTTACTGCAATGTCTGTGAAGTAATGTTTAGAAAATAACAACACAGGATTAATCTGTTATTGTATTGGGTTTTTTCTGCATCAAAGATGTTGAATACTTCTCATGGCAGGATGACAATCCTTGCTGCTGTTCAGTGTAGCATGATGTTACTGAGCCAGGGGCAAAAAGTAATCCCTACATTCATTCATTGGAGGTTCATTTAAACTCTTACAAAGCATTACAAAATATTATCAGTAGGCTAAATTGCAGAAAGGCCACAGGTTTTAAACAAGTATAATTCACTTGCATTTTAGTGGCTCTAAGATTTGCCCCAGTGTGACTGGCAGCAAATGAAATCAGCTCCCCATCCAACCCACTCACTATGTCAGTAATAAAGACAAACACATTTGCTCAGATTCCCAGCTGGATCAATAGCAATTTGAGTAGCTGGGAGATCTCACCCACCTTGTTACTGTGAGCCCAGTTTCCACAGGGATTGTAGTCCAGCTTCCCTCAACCATTGTGTGCCCAAAGATCTGTTTCTTCTGTGTTCGGGTGGTAAAATCGCATGCTTGAAAATTAATCCCTAAAACATTATTTGGATTATTTAAACCAGATTTTCGTAAGGACTAAGGAGATACAATTCCCTGCAAAGCAGTATTGTTGCAACCATTTGAGACACTTAAAGTAAAATGTCTACTGATCTATGATAAAGGCTATATCTGTACCAGTATTTTAGTTTGGCATGCAAATTCAGGTGGGGGACCAACTCCCAAATTATCCACACTGCCTGCAGGCTGGCACTTATCCTTGTTCAGCCACAAGTGGATAAACTGGCATCCCAAGCTGGATAAGATCATCACTGGGTAAAATGGTTTCATTTTTGAGCTCTGTCTTTACACACTAAAGGACTACAAATGCTTAGATTACAAATTTGAGCACAACTTCCCCACCTCCAAAATGTACATGTGAATTCAGAGTCCAAAATTACACTCACCAACTGCTCTATGTTCCTGGTCTCCTGTGCACACCAGACACCCTTCCAATTAGCTTTTGGTAAGCTGTGAGTAAAATAAAAGAGAAGCAAAAAAAACTGATCTGAGCCCCTGTCAGACAGATGATAGTGATCACAGAAAGAATAGGGGGGTTGTTTTTTTTTTCTTTAGATTCCTTAGATTTCCTTGTCTAGTTTATTGGTTTGCATGAGAAGAGATAAAGAAGGACTGTATCTAGAGTATCATCAACAACATTATAATTGCATTATCACTGGTATTGCTTGAAATAAAAGAGGAGAATATTATGAAAATGCAGAAAGCAAGCTGAAATCTGAAACAGATTAACAAATTCCCTAAACCAGAATTCCAGAAGAGTTCTTTCAGGGACTTCACATCTTGTAATTCATCAAGTGAAACAGATTAAGAAAAAACCAGGAATTCAAGGCACTGGTCACTACCTCCCTCCTGTATCAGCCTATGCCTCCTTTGATTAGGCTGCCATGATACAAAATGCATAAATTAATTTAAAAGTCCCATTAATATCTGTACTCAGCTTAGCACAAGAGATGTGCTTTAACACGTGTGTCTATCAGACAACACAATGGAGCCCAACTCTGACGGGACTGTCTGTCCTGTTAGGATGAAAATAAGAATTAATGATCATTTCAACATCTTTCTGCCAGAGAGCTTTGCCCCCAGAAGATATCTCCAAGCAGTATGTCTGGGCTTGTAATAGATTTTTCCTAGCTTTTATTCTGACTTTGAAACTCTATGGCTTTATGTTTTCTAAGCTTCCATAGAGAAGTTCTCCTTAGAGAATATATATATATATATATATATATATATGTATGTATGTATGTATATATATGTATATATATATATATATAAAATTTATATAATGTATATAATTATATTATATATATATATAATCATACTATTATAAGTCTAGAAACAAAATATTTATTGGTTTTTTTCCCTAAAGTATCAACAAAATAGCACCATTATAGCAAGTTTTCAGGAAATACTGTTAATGAATTTTCAATCAGCTTTCTGGAGAGGGAGACCAAGGGATTTCTGCTGTCATCTACAGGTCACAATACAAATAGAAAATATTTGTCTTTTCTCCAGATGTTTTTGGTACCTTTGCATTCCCAAAGTAATTGCTTTGTTTTCCACTGGGTATTTTGAAGACTGTCATCGTATGTTAATCTAAAATGCTGGAATAACCTGCCCCTGTCACCACCACTGTCACTGGCATTCTGATGTGTCAATATTGTGTGCTGCAGATGATTGTCCTTAAGAGACAGCTTCAGTTTTACTCTGTGCTGGATGCAAGCTGCTCCAAGGACATCTTTTTGAAATGGCGCTTAACTGAAATTGTTCCCAAGTGATGATCCATCTAGAACAAAACACTTTAAATACTTGCTTCCAAACTTTTTCAGAGTCCAGGTTTTCCCAAGCTTCCTATTAAAATCTTTACCTGAAAGGGATGAATAGCTTAGCTCATGTTCTGGCTGCTAAAGTATACAGATCAGTGTTTACATCTCTACTTGCACTGGTCTAATTTATAATTTAACACTGTTGAGACCGTCCTGACAATGTAAACATGGTATATTGATGACCTGCAAAAAAGAGAAGCTGTCTTATATGCCAAGTGCCTGTGGCTCTGTTTATGTTGGAAATGCATTATTAAAGAATGTGTGTGGTCAAGCTATAACATTTCTTGTACTAAGTTATCCATTTTACTCTGGGCCATTTCTTTGTTTCTCCTCACATAGTCTCCTAATCCAGCAACTGATCAAGTTTCAGCCTTTCACTCCAGCTCCTCCAATTAAGATAGCATGATACACAGTGTGACAGCCTTTTTGGGCTCTATGAACCATGTGTGGTGTGCCTTACACTCGACAACTGAATCAGACTAATTCTGGGAGCAAATACTCTATTCAGGCAATGCTGAGCAATTTGCTATTAAAGCAGCAATTTACTGTCATTCCAGCCTCCATTAAAAAAACCCTAAAAGTCTGGGTCATTTATTCTGCATTAAAATCAACATGACAACTGCTTCAGAACATAGTGTCAGTGACACTTGAACTTCTAAGTAGAAATAGTTAGGGGGGAGATGTAGATGCTATCTTGATCCTGGCTTGATCATCCACTTCTCTATTCTTGGTCCTGGGTCGCTTGTTTTTCTGTGCAGCTGAGGCAATCAGTGGGGTCAGTAAGTTAGGGAGTTTTGTGTGTGTGTGCTCATTTCCATAGCCTGGATGAAAAGTATCAGTCTTTGGCCACTAAACATACATTGAGGATCTCCTAAAAAATACTCTTTCCTTTTATCTTCTTCAGAAGACAACCTAGCCTAGATGCCCAGGGAAAAAGAGATACTAAGATATTAGCACTAAAAACTGGGCACTGAAGATGAGCAAACTGAAGGACTTTGGCAGCATTATGTCATAACTAGGCTGTTGGAGGAGAGCTCTTCATTCCTTTCTGGATATGCACAAAGCATCCCATTTGACCTTTTTGTCCACAATGAGGTTTCTGCATGCCAGCATGTTGGTGAAAACATGAGGAAGGTTCATCCTGCAAATATTTCAAAGTGAGCCTTCCAGATGTTTCATCATCAGCTGAAACAACCACTCCTTGTTTTTCTGAAGAGAATTCACCAGCTGACTGGGAGGAAAGAGTGATGTGAAGAGGGAATGGGTGTCCTCCCCTGTGGCTGCTGGGGTTGTCTGTTTCTCATTAGAAATGAGAAATGAAGCACATGTCCCTGTGCTTCAAGAGGTTTATAACTGACCACAGTGCATCATGGTCACTACTGTCCTTCATCCAATACTGTACAATTCCATGCTTCAATGCACATATTTTATAGCATAAAGGGATTTTTTTTTTTTAAACAACCCACAATGTATACCAAGAGATGGGGCATCAGGAGTGCCCAGCTATGTGCAAGCAGAGCTGTCTGGGTTTTTTGCCCAGCTCCAGTGCTGCAGCTGGTCCATTTTCATTAGTCATGTACCAGACAGGCCCCAGTTACCAGCTCAGAAGCACAGACATTAAGCACAATTCCACACTTCTTTATTTTTTAAGAGAAGTGTGCACCTTGGCAAATCTACCCTTTGATACAAATGAGATTAGATGAATGCTCATTGCCAATTTTGCCAGCAATAATAGAAATGTAGGCATTTAATGCAAGCACTAAACATATTTAACTCTTATGAGAGAAAGACACCAAACCAACAGTGAACTAAACTTACTAGTTTACACCCAGATTTCAGATTGCTGCCTAAATCTGCAGCAACCCATTCAGCATCAGGGGTATCTTTTTGGCGAGGTTGCAATATAACCACATTCTGGTTCTGTTGTTGTTTACTCTGTGTGACATCTATTGACTCAAATGAGCCATTTTTTATTCCTTTGTAGACACGAGAGTGAATTTAGCACAGTGTGTTATCACAGAGCTCCTCACAGACAGTGCTGACAAATAGCTATGTGGACAACCCATTCAGGCTGTAGGATTATCCATCAGCAGTGACAGTAGCTGGCAAACCAGTGCTGTTTATATCAATTTGTTATTTTCTAGGAAGTTACCCAGCTCCATTATTATTGGGGGAGATAAAACTAAGATGAGAGGCCAAGACCCTCATTTGGTTCTTAATGCACTCCCATTGCTTTGATGTATTACAGAGAACAAAATTGACCGATGTGGTAGCTCATTACACAGGGAAAAACACACACTAAAATAACATATTTTCTTTACCACAGTTCTGTGGCAACCAACAGTGCCTACAAAGGATCCAGGGACAGTTATTTAAAATACATCTTGTTAAAAAAAAAAAAAAAAAAAAAAAAAAAAATGGGGTTGGATGTGCCCTAGACTTTAGGTGCAGAAAATTCTGTAAGATAGTGTGTCTTAAATAACAAGTATATAATTTTGATACTCCTTTCAAGCCAAAGCATTTCAGTGATTTTTGCACAGCGTTGTGCAGTACTGCTATCACAGCACTTCTCCAGGACATTCTTTCTGGCTCTCTGTGATACTTGAGAAACAAATCCTTCCCATCTCTTGCACAGTAGGTGGAAACCATAATTGCTTCACCAGAGATGGGGAACATGAGTCACTGAGAGGCTAACTGACTTTCTTGGGGACCCATGAGACCAAAAGCAGTATCTGGAAAACCCAGAACTAAAAGATTGAATGCAGATTCTGACCTGAGTTACACTCTGGCTTGAGGGGGGTTGTAATTTAAGGCATAATTTATTTGTTATTAGTATGTGTTGTCATTCACATGGTGGTTGCTAGGCAAAAAAAGGCTACCAGTGTGTGACAGGATTTGGAGCCCAAGCAGACAGGGATATGCAGGTGGGTAGGGAGGCAAGACTGGTGGGGTGTCTGGGGAGGGTGTTCAGAGGACTGCAGTTACTCACAGTGCCTATGGCAGTCCTGCACAAAGCTCCCCTCTTGGGCTCTTTGCAATGTATATAAAATGGTAATTATATTGCATTAAAAAAAGGCCTCAAGACATTAAAACTAAAGTTGAAAGCAGCTAAAGCTAAATCTATATCAGCTCATTTTGATTTATCCCTCAAAACCCGTGTTGTATCCCTCAAATCCACCTCTTGTTGGACAACTGGTATTACTCTTTGTCAACCACAATGGGTGACAGATAAATAAGCAAACATGGAATTTGATTCTCTGGGAGTTTCCCAGTATATCTGTGGGATCATTTTTGGCCTTTATTGCCTCAGTAGTAAGGGCTCTTCCTTTCTTTCCTGAGTTGGAATATAGAACTTGGGAGTCCTTGCAGGTGGCATTCATTCACCTTCAGACTTGGAAAGAACTGGGACAACATTTAGACCTTTAGTCTATAATTCTCCTGTCTTACTTCAAAAGTCTGCTGTAGATTGCATTCACCCTAATGAATCCAAGCCCATCTGATTTCATCTGTACTCAAACCTACTCAAACTCTTACCTGTCTCACCACTTGGGGGTAAGACCCAGAATTTGATTTCACTGGTGTCATAAATAATCTCATATCATCACTAATGACCAGAAATTCAGAGAGTCTTGAGTTTGTCTCTGATCCCAAAGTCACTCCATGACAAAGTCCTAAAATTTTTGATTCACTTCTGTCTCAAGCAGGGAGAGCTACCCATTAAATCACACATATTACTCCCTCATGGCATGGATGTTTCTCAAACCCTTATGTTCATGCTGGGACTCTCTCAGTACCTGTTTATTTGTAAGAGATGAGGGGCTCAGAGTACAAGGTGAGACAGCAGCAAACATGCACAGGTGCTGCTTTTTCTCTCAGCTGTAATTAGGCTGATCTCCTAATGTGAGGACAGAATCATCCTTCGAGCTGTAAAATATTTTTCTTTCATTACCTGTCACCCTCTGACTTTTAGCAAAAGAAATGCTCCTTTTCCTGGAACATGCACATAGTTAGGATCAATATCATAATCCTATCTGACAGCTACTCGAAAACTTCTTTGTGTTGATTAGGTTTTGGCAGCTGAACAGAGCTGTTACTGCATTTTCTTTTAATACTGACTAAGTGATAGGCTCGACAAGAAGTAAAAAAAAAAAAAAAAAAAGAAAAGAAAATTCTTTCAAAACCAAAACCCAATTAGCCCTTTTGTTACTCTGGTGAAATGGAACAGATACTTCAGCTGCTGGTGGTGGTACAAGCAGAAAGCTGCTCCCAGTCCCCTGCCACGCTCCAAGGACAGATGGATGAATGGTAACGGCTGGCTTAAAGATGTCTTCATCTGCTCTGTTCACAAGGAAAGCAGGGATTTGGCACCAGCTTTTAAAGAAAATAGAAGATGAAAAATTCACTAAACTTTATTGGTTTGAATGTATAATAATGATAGTTTAATGGCAGGAAAGAGGCAGATAATTAGAAGTGAGTAGCTCTGATTGCCCTTGTACACCGCTCCAGATAGCTTCTCAACACTCCTGAATCCTTGTTTGCTTTGTCTGAAGCTGAAATCCCACAAGGTCTGGATGTTACCAGCTGTCTAGCTAACTAACTGCCAGCACTTTCCCTGAATACAAGCTATCAGCTTCCACAACATCAGCCTCCTCCCCTGAGCTCTTCCTCACTGTCTCTCTCCCTGTGTGATTGCTTTTATCTATTGCTTGCAGGAGCTTCTTCTAATCATATTGCTTCTTGCCTCTGAGGGTCAAACACGAGACCATTGCTACCTACACAAATGGGGAAAACTGTCACCTTCACTGCACTGATAAGCATTTGGCAGGCAGGACACTGTGAAGTAGAAGAGCAAACAGCCAGCAATCTGCAAACACCATAAATATGTTACGATCTCAGCAGGAAGATGGGCACTGTATGTACCAAGAGGCCTTTGTTTAATGAGCTGTCAGAAAGCAGGCATGAAATTACATTTGAAAACATGTGCAAGCTGCAGAAACAGAGCTGGGGCACTGAAAAAACCTCTCTGACTTTTCTGTGGATGTTTGGAATGTCTTATCAGTTTGAGAACTGTCATGCGATGAGAGCTATCATTAGCAAGGTAATAGCATTTGAATGCTACTGATTTTTCTCTCTAAGCTCCATTTTGTGACCTAAATGAGTGAGAGAAAAACTTAATGCTTCCTTTCTGCTGATTTTTTCCCCTGAAAACACAGCCAGAAACCCCAAAGTGAGCCTACTGGTAGGAGATAAATCCAAATCGTTGTAAATCATAAAGGACTGACTGTGGAAGTCAGGAATATTGTTTCTAATCCTTTGGAGATGGAGTTCATATTACTCTAATGCACCTCCTGCCACTCATTTCTTTCAATGACACACACAAAAAGCATCTCAGGGCAGGTGACTGTTATGTATGACAGCTGTATGAGGGCTGCCAGGGGTCAGGGCAACAGTCTTCAATTCACAGGTAGTCAGCAGTGGTAAAACTGTGAAAAATATGATTTCTGGAGTATATTAACAGTGTTAGGGACACTTTGCATAGCTGTAATAGGGTGTGCACTAAATAGAGCTTCCATTGCTGTTAAATCATGCAGAACAAGTTGTTAAGGATTTAAAACAAATCCTCAAATATCCTTCAGGGTCACAAAGTTCTTTATTTCTAAGATAAATTGAATGGTTTTCTTCATGCTCAAGCATCTGTGTTTTCTTTGCTTTTAAGAAAACATTTTGCTGATTCTTTGGCTATTTGGGCATTTGTGGTCCACCCCAGAGCTGAAAGGAGACTGTGAATGCTGAATTGAATCCATGTCAGTCAGGAAGGTATTAATTTGCAAAAATGACTTTTCCTCCTTTCATTCTTTTCTTATTAAAGATGGAGATCAAAATCAAAAGCTTCTGGTTTGATGCAAACAGAACCCAGATCCAAACCATCCCTGTTCTTTGGAAACTTTGAACAAACTAGGTTTTGGGGAAAAAAAACCCACAAAACCACAAAGAACAAAACAAAACAATGAAAGAGTATCACATTTATGGGTCCTATCAGTTTGTGTCACGACGTGAACCAGTCAGATCATCAGCAGTATTGTTTTACTGAAGGGAGAAAAATGCATGAATACAAAGAAAATAAATGCTTGAGAAAAGACATGGAAGCTTTGCAAAGGAAAATGTAATGTACAAGTAATAAAAAAAAAAATATTTTGCAGAGGTAATCTACTCTCTTTGGATTTTGCCAGTTAATTAACTAAAACTAAAAGAAAAATCAGATGTTGGTCAACAGGCAAATGAAGTGTTTCTGTCATGAAGTGCCCCTCTAAGTGTCATAACATTTGTAGTTTGGTGAGCTCATTGTATGTTGGCTGTGTCTATCTATCTATCTATCTATCTATCTATCTATCTATCTATCTATCTATCTATCTATCTATGTTTCTATCCCATGGTCTGCCTCACCCTCCCCATTGCTCCATAGAAGATGCAGCCTAGCAGAGAGCCATATTCCTAAAGAACAGTACAGCTGTAGCCACCCTGCACTTCACCTATCACAGCCCTGAGTGTTTCCAGACAGAATTCAAGCCATAAATTTCCAGGTTTGGATGTTTCCCTTAACAGTCAGATATTTCCACAGGGAAATGTTTAATCTTTTCCAAGCAGAGTTTTCAATGTCAATGCTTTGCCAGTGTAAAGCAGATGAGGACAATAGAAACAACAGATAAACCTTCCTTTTTCTGCTTTCTATTAGGTCAAGTTTTTCAAACTTGTTTCATTTCACCCCTGCTAGTATGCTTCAGTACATAAGTCTACTAAAGAAGTGTTTGATTCTACCATAAAAACATGGATACTATGGAAACCAAAACCATCCTGTTAATATTTTGACAGTGACTATTCTGTCCAACTTGGAATAGGTCATTTATGATACACAGGAAATCCTTTGGTACTGTGACCTTTTTGGTATTGCAAGTTTTCATAAAAGACCACACCATTTCTCACCTTCTGCTGAGAGGGTGCCTGGCTTCCAAAGAGATTATGGAGCTGAACTGCAAGGAGATAGGAAAACAACTCTTAGGATCAAAGGAACACTGAAAACCTTTCCATTGTGCAATTTATGAAATTAAAACATTTCATAAGATGTTCTTTTTTCACTTTATTTTCTCTTCTCTAAACCTTCTTTGCTATTGTATTCAATGTAATAATTACCATATGGTATTTTGCTGATTGTTCCTCTTTTTCTCTACTTTTTAAAACACAGTTTGCAGGGTATTAAGAGGAAAGATAAAATTCCATTCTGCCAGAGAAGGCTCTTCAGATATTCTTAACTTTTGAAAAGGCCTAACACCATAAAAATTAACTAATACCTCTGCAAAATGTTGAATTAAGAATTTTTGGACAAGCCCACCAGCACTTCCAATGTAACTACTTTTCCACAAAGAACAGAAAGGGAAATGCTGGAGATTGACAGGGAAGGAAGAAGGACAAGCAGCAAAAGAAAAGAGGATTGTCATTCACAAAGCAGTGTTTGCTCTTCCAGTTATGCTGTTGCAGACAGGAGCAAGATTTAAGCCAGAAAGAAGAGGTAGATGCTGAACTTAAATATTCAGTCCTTAAACAAAATAAAAAGTGCTCTTCTTTACCTTAACTTGCTGTTATTGGAATATTGCTTGAGAACTGGATTTAGGGAAAGGATGTTGGCATACTGGAATATTAATGAGAAATATCCTAAAAGATCTAATGCAAATTATGAAGACCAATACTTCAGTGAAAGGCTTGTGTAGCTCAGCCTGTGGTATCTCTCCAAAACAAGACTGAGAAGTGATTTCATTATCTCCAACAGGGAGCAAACAACTGCTTTACAAACAAACAAAACCAAGCAAACAAAAACAAACAAAAAAGTGGGGTTGATATCAGGAAAGAAAGTGTAACAGGAAACTAGCTGGAAACAGAACAGAAGATTAGGAGATCCAGAGGAGAAACACTAGGATTTGCCAAGGTCCTTGATACTGAGGTAGCACTTCTTCAGGACATCCATGTCATCCATTTGTCTCCTTGATGATGATCACAGCCTCTGAGTAACACCAAGTAACTACCAAAGAATTCCTCAGAAATCTTCCCACTTTCCAGAAATCCTTTTGCAGAGAGTGTTTTAACAAGCTGAACCTCATCTGAAGGATTATACATCCTGAAAACTAGGAGATAACCCACTGTTGGGCAAGTCAAGGAAGCATCTGAGTGGTAAAAACATATTTGAAACATGGACTTAGAGTTGTTCCATTTCCTTGCTATACACCAAACCAGTGACACCATGTGTCTTTCATCATGGTCTCTCTCTCTCTACTCAGATTTCACAACCCAGGGGACAAGAGGAGACAAACTGGGACCCTTGTGCTTCTATTTGAGTAAAAATGTAGGTAACCCAAGCATCATCCCAGAGGGATTCCTGAGCTTTTCCATTTGGGAAAAAGGTTACTTGGAATGATCCCACCTCCCTCACAGGCTGGCCTAGGGGTTGCCATCCTGAAGACATCCCAAGCTTGCTGAAGTCATAGCACAACAGATCCACTTCCACCCCACACCAGGGCACCACTCCAAGTGCCTGCCATGCTTCAGCCAGGCAGACTGGGAGAAAGAAGTTCAGCCACATGCAAAAGAGAAAAATGAGAAAAATATGGGGAGTGTTAGGGATCATACATCACACAGCATGGCAAACAGTAACAGTTGCATTTAGAGTCATTTTAGGTGCCACAAACTGGTCTGTGACTTCACATGAATGGTGAAATAAGACCTGTTTAGCCACTAACTCGTTCCACCAGACAAGAGAGCATGCAGCAAAGGGCTTCAGTCCGTGGAAAACCACATGTTCCCATGGAGGCACAGAGCCGTACTTTAAGGCTTGAAATCCCACTTAAGCCTATTTGCTTAGTCAGTGGAAAGGTAGGCACCTTTGAAGGCCTCTGAAGAGCAATTCAAGTGCCTGAAAAATATGCTGAGCAGGGAGCCAAGGGCACAGGGACCTCAGCTGAGGAAGCTTGGTGTGAGGTATTAACCACTTCAGCTGGAGCAGGGCCAGGCTTCCCCTCCAGGCACTCTCAGCAAGGCAGGGCACGGCTCTGCAGAGCTGGCAGTGCAGTAGGAACAGCCACTGGGAGCCTCAGACAGCAGGAACCACACATTTTCCCCATCCTGCTTTGACAGAATTGGCCAGGGTTGGAGGCATCTTTCATTTCCCAGTTCTGTTTTTGCTGTAGAAGACACAGCTTCTTTCTATTTTTCAAGACTGGCTGATCCCAGCATGCTCCAAATCCATAAAGGAAAATAGGAAATGATTTTTTTAGTCCCTGAATTGACCCGTGGGTCTGACGATCCTGCTAGGCTCGGCAGTTTCTCTGCTGGCTTGAGGAGCACATGTTTATGCACCTGGGATCATGCAGCTTGAATTATTCTTTTAAACATTTTCATAGAGAGTGGCAGTGTAACAGAAATCACTAAACAAAATGTACATTGTGTGTGACAGTTAGCAATGGGCCGGTTCACAGATTGTTAAGGGCTATTGAAAGTCACGCTTATGTTTTTCTTCTTTAACATTTTTCAAGGACAATTTGATTGCATTTCCCAGAAAGGTTAATATAAACAATCTGCTCCCCTCATTTTTATGAGAAGCATTTAAAAGTAAAACGTCCTGCTGTTATTTCACTATTGCCTATGTTATTGATGGCTGAGGATTCCCAAATAGGTTCTGAATTTTTGCAGCTTTGCACATTTCTGGGAGAATTGCTCAAAAGTCTACTATCTTTCTCCATCCAGCAGCCCTGAGAAAGGCACACATTTCTTCAGCATTTGTTTGAACACAGTAGGGCACGATTCATCACCTGAACTCTAGCCATGTGAAGGATAGTGTCACCTCTGAATTTGTTATTTAAATTGCTTTTACAGCCACCAGAGGGGCAGAGAAACAGCTCATGCCTCACAGGTGCCCATTTTTGACATATTTGCACTTTGGAAGTGCCTCTCTTTCCCCACTGGAAATAAAACCAGTCAAAGCAACTCAGACTGAGCCATCTCTGTCCTGTTCTGGTTTTCCCTGGCAAATCATGTGGGTAGGACACCCTCTGATGTCACCATCTCCCATGGGACCAGACAGCTCCAACATTTACTTGTGTAATCCAACTTGATTAATAAAAATGTTGGAAGTATTTCCTTCAAAGAATAATTTCTGAATGCTAGTCCAGACTATCTTTGGGTCAAATATGCAAGTCTGCAGTAAGTATACATCCACAAATTTTTCATACCATTGGTATGTCTGGTGGACATTTCAGGTTACTACTGATATTCAGTTAATTTGAATGCTTTCAGCAGGAACTTGGACTAGATTACCTCTGGATAAGATTTTCAGATAACCAAATGACACTGTAACATTATGTACCCATCAACCATTCAACACAATTCATCTGAATGCCCAGTTGGATGTTCTATTGGATTTTCTATATTTCATTGCATGTGCTTTTCTCATGTCCAACTTTGAAAACAGAGCTCAAATAGATAAAAACATTCTCCCTCCCTAGTCATGTGTAAAGCCTCCCCACTGCTTTCTCACCTGTACAAATACCATGGACATGTTGGGTTGGACTGCACTGACTGTATTTTGAGAACATGTTCAATCTGTGTCCTGGCTGCTGACAAAACTGGGGCACTGCCTTGACAGCTAAAACATCTGATACTGAGGACAGTAGCAAAACTACTATCAGCCTGGTTTGGGCTACCCTCTGGGGAATTATTTGTTATAGTGTGTGCAGGAGCACATGTGGACACGTATGTGGAAGGATTCTTGATTATGTATTTAAAAGTGACCCTTTTTAAGGAAAGAATAATGCTTGTGAAGCTAAAAAACCCTAAGACTAAAACCCAGGCACTCACTACCACTGCAGTATTTATTACACCTCTTCAAGACAAAAGGGAAGTGTAATAAAAATTCAACCCCAAAACATCCAGCTAAGCAGGCAAGTGGGAATCATAAACACCCCCTATGCCCCATCCTCACAGGCATCCCTGCCCCAGCCCTTCCCAGCTGACTCCGTGCACTCCTCCATGGGATATCACTAGTCTGGTAGCTCTATTTGCAAACAAGTCCATACAGAAATATATTCCATACATGGATATACTCAACATAGCTGTGCTAATGGCCTGGGAGTTCTGAACATATTTTAGGAGTTTTGAGCACCTTTGGTGGCTGTTGTTTTACACAAGACCCAGATTAAGCAAATTTCCTGTTAAAACCTTTCTAAAAAGACAAAGGACTTGCCAGGCCACTCATTCAAGCCCTAAAATTTTCAGAAGTGACCAATGGTTTCTGATGCCCCCAACATTTTGGTGTGTGGCTTGAGACACTTCATAAAAACCTAGTTTTCTGAGAAGTAATGTCGCTGCTCTCTAATAATTAAAATCCTAGAAGAGGGAAGCCCAAAATGAACATTCATTTTCCAAAATATAACTCTCCAACATTTATACAGCCTTCAAGTGGAGAAACAGAAGGTCTAACTTTATGCTGAGAAGAATATAGCCTATATACTGATGAGAAACTCAAATTCATCTTGGTAAACATTCCCTATATAAGCAACATTGTCCAGAGTTTTTCATTCACTGTGTAACATATCTAGAATACACTTCCAACTCTCCAAGACTTATTCACAAATCATCTGCTTTAAAAGAGCACTCTCCAAGTACACTTCACAAAGTTTTCCATTTTGCCCTCCCAGGCAGCCTAGCAACATGGCTGGCAATAAATAATGCAGCAAAGGAAATTCTGTGTCAACTAGGAGGGTCAGAAAAAAAAAATAGTACAGAAGAAAATGTACAAAAAAAAAAAAAAAGTGTAATTTATTGCCCCTTAGCATCTGCTTTTATCTGTATCCTTTTGAGAACAAATTAACAAGTCCTGCCTATCTCCATATGTTTCTTTCTGTGGAACATCATGGTTCTGGAGGTGCACGTTCATTCAGTCAGCAGTAATAAGCATGTATGTTTGTTATGCACTGGAGAATGTGACCATTATATGTTGATGATACTTTTATAATATGATAAATCACTGAAAGAAAAAAGAAATCTTTTATAAGCCAGAAGGAGCAGGTCTTTTTTTTTTTTTTTTTTTTTTCTTTCTTTCTTTCTTTTTTTTTTTTTTTTTTTTTTTTTTTGGGTTGTTTTTTTTTTTTCCCTACAGAAAGCAGCTCAAATCCCTGTGTTTCATGTATGCTCTTCAGGTCATAAAAATAACTGCTTTCAAAATGTAGATGATCCCCATATGCTTAGAAATCACCCTTAAAAGGTCAGTAATGAATTTATTTTGGTTTTTAACAATTATAAAATTAAATTTTAGTGTAAAAAAACAGGATGAAAGTGATCTTTATCCTGAATTTTTTTTTTTTTTTTTTTCTGGGATAGAGCATGTGTATTTATATAAAGGAGTTTGGCAGTTCAACTCTAAATCCACTCAGACCTTTGAACTAAATTCTCAATAAATGTACAGAATACTAAAATTGTATCTGTATTTAAGGTGTTTAAAAACAGCATTGAAAAAAGTATTTCACCCTAAATGAATAAACTGTGAACATATATAAACCAAACAAAATTTCCCATGTAGTGATATTTCTTTTAAACATAGTTTTCCATTAAGTTTAAAATCTAATACTGGTATAATTTCTATACAAACAAGGGAGAAAAATATCAATAATATGCTTAACAGAATTTTAGATTCAATTCAGTTTTCTTAGATAAGACCAAAGTATTGTGGAAACATGGCTAAGAATTGCTCTTATGGCAGAAGAAAAGACGTATCTGTATTTTAAAATGTGGATTATATATGGCAAAATCAAAGCTCAGAATAGCTGAAAAAGTGAATGGGATTGTACTGACTTACTCCAGTTTGGGATCTGCATATGAACAGAAAGTGTTGGGGCTGGAGGGAGATCTCTTACACCAGAGACAATTGCAGAAATGAAATTTTCCTGCTTTCAAAGAGGGGCTTTAATCATCTCAGACACATTTATGGTGTTTTGTTAGCAATCTTCTCTGGTGCTTTTAGGCACTTAGCATATTTCTGTAAAGCTATTAACATATGAAATTAATATAAAGAGGCAGTGCCAATCCAAATCAAGCAGAACACACTATTATGAAAATCAAACCTATGGGATGGCTCAAAAAATCATAAAACTGCCCCACAAATAATAATCCATTTCTGTCATTTGCCTTCTGATTTCTGGAGTTTAAAAGGACATTTGACTTTTCTGGTTTTTTGGGTTTTTTGTTTGACTGTGGTTTGTTTTTTGTTTTTATGCTATTTTTGTTTTTGGCGTTTGTTTTTGTTTTTGTTTTTGCTTTAGTTTGGTTTTGTTTTTGTTTTGGGGGTTTTTTGTTTTGGTTTTTTGAAGTATGGTTTAGAAATGGAGAAGGAAATCAGCCACCCTCACAAAAGGCATTGTAAGTGCTAAGTAAAGCTCACTAATTTAAAATCACAGTGATGCCTCTTGTCGTTAATGATTCAGTGTCAAAAAATTCTGTAGCAGCTCTAGGAATAATATTCTTCCAGTGAGGCTTTTATTAAATCAGATGGGTTAGAGATAAGAAAATTAGCATAGATACTTGGCTACTTTAACTTCCTAAAACATGGAACTTCAAACTTTTATGTGTCTGATAGAAAGGTAGCAGACCCCCAGTAGAGGCTGGGAATAATTATGCTGACTTGATAATTTTAATCCATACCAGAGTGTGTGAGAAAAGAGTGGTATTCCTACTTTTCCCTATACAGTCTATATTTTTTATAACTGAGACTGCAGCATGGTATATAACATGCTGTGCATTTGAAATACATTTATATGAGGCTCTCACAGAACAGAGAAGCATCCTGCAGTGAGGAACAAGATATTTTTACACACATTTCAGAGTCAATGTCTGGCTTTGGGTGGACTGACAACTTCTGAGCACAAAAGTGCACAATTTTCATCCAGGTGTTGTCCTGCAAACAGACTGAGCTGTCCCATACAAAATCAGACAAGGGAGTTTCCAGCTACAGCATCCTTTTTTCCCCCTGCTCTACTTTTCCTTGTGGTATTGAGAGACCCAGGGCAGCAATAGACTCTTTACACCCAGCCGACTTCAAAACAGTTTCTATCTCAGATTACCAGAGTCTGCAGAATTCAGCTGTTTTCAGAGCAGTCAGAGGTCATTGCAAATCAGCAGTCTTTGAAAAGTAACCTGTCAAGGCACCCACTTCTCATGGCTTACCACATCTATCTAAACATATCTATACACAAAATGGATGACGTCTCCTGCTGCCCTTTCCAATGGCTTAGTGTAAGACCTCTCTGTTTTCTCAGCCTTTGTACTGCTCTGATACACAGGGCCAGCCAGCAGTCCCAATTAAAAGAGCAGGGGGGAAAAAAGAGTGGGTAGATCTTCTTCCAGATGGCTTTGAAGAGGCATCAATCTGCTACAGAGATTCACAAGACCCCAGACAAATAGTTAGATAAGCCAAGACTATGCATTAAGGCTAAAATCACAGCACTACATCAAACCCAAATGTTTTTTCAGTACATTAATTACCACAGAAATTTGGCTGACTAGGAAAAGTGAAAGTGTAAACTGTAACTGAAGAAAGTTAAGTAGCTGTACCACAATATTAGCAAGTTTTAATATTTTCCTGTTATTCCTACTATACACTAGTTCACTTTCCTATCCCCTAATGTACCCAGCAAATGTGCACCTGTACACACACATACAAATGTGGTCTATCCAAGAAAAAGGCAGGATAAAGAGCATGACCAGCATGCTGCATCACCATGTGTAGCAGTGCAATAGCTGCACAGCATCCCCCCTGTTGGGGCTGTATCCTCTCCTGCCTGATCAGTCGATGCCAAGGCAAGGATGTCTCTTCTGGCACTGAATTTTGAAGGTTTAGCATCCAGCAGATCAAGAAATCAACACTATCCTGCATCACCATCTTTTGAGATGGCTGTACTTGCCATGGCCATGGATAGGCTAGAATGAAATTTTGTGAAATTCCCCTGCATAGGACGAGTGAGAGGACACTAAATTTCTTTTGAGAAGGCATTAAAAAAAATTATAATAGTTTCTGCCAGAACAAGATGATGCTGGGGCAATCCCTAATCAGAATGGCTTGGTGATTTGGGTGAGCATAGCATGGATAGCTCCATCCAAGCATCACATTTTCTGCATGCAGCAGAAAATCCCCAGCCCAGAATAGCACGGATAGTGGCTGACTGTCAGGCTGGGCAGTGAACACCCCAGCAGGCAATGTCAGGGCAGGAAGGGGATTTGCAGCCCTCAGCCAGGGCTGGTCCAAACCACACAAGCAGTGGGAGCCCGGGAGGCCGTGCCTGACCCCGGGCTGCCCTCGGGGCTGGGGAGGGGAGTCTGTGCCGTGGTTCCCCCATGGTGAGGCCATTTCCCCGCTCCAGGCAGGCTGCTCCTCCACCAGGGAGTTCCTGCTCCAGCAGCGAGGGCAAGGGGTGAAGGGGGCTGGCTGGTTTTGCAAACACGGTTAACAAAATGTTGATATTATGCTTAGCCGTTGTCTCCTTGTCACTAGTCACTTGCAGTTATTGCTCCAGATGTTAGAAATGCCATCATGAGCTGGAGCTGATGGACTCTGCTGTTATGGTCTTCATTTTCCAGGCGTTCTGTAGCCTCCTGGGACTGTGGCTGAGTGTTTAGAGAGGGGACAGGGATAGTTTTAGGTTTTATTCAAACTGCAATACAATGCGGGCAACTTTTTTCATGTAAGACACCCTGGGGTGTCAAACCTATCCTCAAGAAGGTGACAGCTCTCCCTCAGGTCCTGGGCTCTATCTGCCAGCTCAGTGGGCTCATCCCACTTGGCCCAGGGCATTTCAAATTAGCTGAGCTCACAATGTCCCCTTGTCAGCTGGTTCTGTCACACGCTGGTCGTGTGGTTGCCTAGGCACAACAGAACTCATTCACAGGGAAAAACTTACTGATTTTATGGCAGGATACTAATGGAAAGAGGGTAATTCCCCTGGAAAGTATGTAATTCCACCACCTTGGATTTGTAGCCTATGCCTGAACTGCAGGTGACAAAAGTTGTTTTTTATAAAGCCACTCAAAGATGGGAATCTCCCATCACGATAGTCTGAGTCAGACACTCTAAAGACATTTCTTTCTTCTTACTGATATCTTTGGAAAAAGGAAAAAAAAAGATAACTCAGATTATGAGAATGAGAATAGAAAGCCTCCCTTTTAGGTTAGAATATAGATTATATACTGTTTATTGCAGGGTAATTTAAGCTACTAAAGAAATTCAGTAATTTAAAACCCCATTAGGAAAAAAATATTTTTTCCAGAAGGAAGGAAAATATTTATTTCTGGCACTTTAAGAAGTGCCCTGTAGCTCTCATTAAAGCTATTTTTAGGTTTTTTATCTAGGAAATATTAGTTAAGAAAATATATAAACTGATAAATAGAAATGTGTTAAGGAAAGAAATGGTCATGTTAAAAATTTAATTTAGTTGGATTTTGTAGCTTTATCTAAGGGGTGAGTGACTCCAGATTAAATCTCATCAAAGACAATCATTTACTGGAAAGAGAAAGAGACTTGAAATTTCCCAGAATAAATCATCATTAGATGAAAAAGAAAATGTCCAATCTCATCAAGCTCATCTACTGGACATAAGGTTGAATCCAAAAGTCCTGCAGTTCGTCTTTGATCTGTGTAGACTGAGAATGTCCCTAGAAAGCTCTGAGGCTCCCTCCTTGTCTGTCTCATCTTTTGGCTGAATAGCAGAAGACTTTGAATTAGCCACTAACAGCCCAACATGTAACTGAGGGTTGGTTTCCCAGATTCATCCTTGGGACAAGGATGCTTTACCTACCCCTCAGATACCCACAGTGTATCTGTACCCACAGGGGTTCAAGAGACCAGGACATGTTCTGTGAAAAGCATCTGTGGCAATTACTGTTTGTCTTAAATACTATAAAACATAAGAATCTATAAAAACATTATTCTCAGGAAATTATATTTTGTTATATAAATTGCAGTAAGAATCTCTTCATGGTATGTGCACAGGTCCACTAGGTTATCACAGGCTACAGAACTTTCTCTGAGGTCCTGTTCCCAGGCTAGGACCAATTTTCCACCCAGGGGATGCTGCCTCCAAAATGCCAACACAGAGATATCAACACTTCAGCACTGACAGGGTTTCAATACTCCTCAGGTGGAGTGTTTTCACCCCAGACTGACAGTGTCTGTTTGCCCACTGGGCTGCTCAGCAAGCTGTGAGGCTGACAGAAGGGCATCAGCAAGAGTCAGTGTGCTCCTGTGTCAGGGAACCAAGGCTGGTTTGTGTCTTTGAAGTCAGATCTGCTTCCCTTTGTTTTCCCATTATCTTGCCTAATCATCCATCTGTGAGAAGGCAGATATTATAAAGATATAAGTAACAGAGTAAAAGTAATGGCTGTGTTATTCAAGAAGTCAGACTCAGTGATCTAGTGGCCCCTCCTGGCTCTGAAATCTGGAGTTTCTTCTGGCTGACACCATCAATTCACTCTCTGGAGGAGCCTCCAGGCCCAGGCAATTGGCTCATCCTTCATACTATTCTGCACTAATTGGCAATAACGAAGGTATTTGTCAGTCTCCACTGGATTGTGTGTTTTAAGACAACTTCAGAGTAATCCTAGCAGTACAGATGTCATCAGCCTACAGACTCACTGTCAAAAATGAAATGAGACACCAGCTTTATACCATTTTGCCTCATGTTCTGTTCCTAATTTTCTGGATGAAAATTTCCTTCTGTAAATATGTCATCTTCCATAACAAGTTGAAGGTACAAATGCTCTTATGTGTCTATTCAAGATTCAGCCTGACAGAAAAGTCATTAAGTTCTCTGATATAGCTTATTATTAACCTGAAATTTCAGATATCATGCTTTGCAGGCATAAAGTGATACCAAATTGAATGCAGAGAGCAAGAAATAGAGTATCTTCCAGTCTGTCCCCATCCAGTTCTCCATTACCATATTTGCTCAACTCCACCAGCAGCAGTTTTCTTGGGAAAATATTTGAAGCACAGGAAATTTCCTTGGCAGGATAAGAGCGGCAGTGGTCAACCTTGATTCCTCATAATACTCTCTTCAATATCCCTGTCACCAAATATCAGTGGGACACAGCATCTTGGCTATTCTTAATGTGAAATTAAAATGAAGTTGGCTCTGACTTGCATTACTTAATTTTCTAGGCAGAACGAGAGAAACAGAAAGAAGGATTGTGATACAAACAAAGAAATAATAATAATCAACAAATGAATTTTGTTACAAAGTCTGTGTAACACTTCTTCTCCCTTTACTGTATACTTTCAGTACTCTGAGGGAAAGGCCAAAAGGGGAGTAATAAAAACACCCTTGGGTACAAAGAAATTGGCTCATAAAATAACTACAGTAACAATGTCGATTATTAGCTTTACAGTACAAGATAAATATAAATGGACTATATCCTCAAACTAGCAAAATATGGGGAATCAATCTCAATAAAAAGAACTGATAGGGTAAGCTATTTGGGAAGCAGATACAAGCCCTGCCTGGCTTAGAAACATTAGCCTGTGCTTCTGAGTAGTGATTGATGCCTTCTGCTGCCAGATGACAATGAACTTTGCCGAGAGTGAGGCTTGGAGGGAGGTATTTGTAATGCCTGTCTGTAAGCTCCAGAAGCATTATGATTTCTGTGAAGGATAAATGCACAAATCTCTCTACTTCTGCTAGAAGACAGTCTCTGCTAAAACAGAAATTAAACATATTTACAAGACAGTGAGTTATGATAGAAACCTGACCAGGCATTTCTCAAAGTGGCTGGCAACATCTTCTGCAGACAGAGTCACACTATCTCCAAACACATTGTGGGAGGTACAGATGTTATCACAGCAAAAAAGTGTGAGAATTCAGGGTTATTTTTTTCCTAATCTTCTTCCTCTGGAGAAATTTAAATGGCTTTCGATTTTCTTTTACTTTGGGACAAAGTTAATGGGCATATTTTTGAAGAGAGAGGTCATGGTGAAGTTACACCAAAGTTGATTTTATTGCAGGTCAACTCATCACTGATCTTTGCCCACCTGGGTTGCTGTAGCACCTCACCGTTCTCATCACTCAAACATGTTACCCCTGTGCTTGCTGCCCCAGCCAGACTGACCCTCACACACTGGCTGGGGTCTCCTTTCCACTTGATCTGAAAGATGATCATCCCAAGTGCAGCACGGGACACAAATGCCCACTGGGAGACCTGTTGAAAAGTGGCTGGAGCCACCTCATTTCTTGTTCCTTGTGACACAGTGAAAAGTCCACCAGCTTCTGCTTGAGTTCACATCCTGGATATAATTTCCTAATCACTTCAGGGTGATGTCATGGGTAAAAAATGCATGAGTGACTGAAATTAAATGGAAGGCTAGGCTGTTTCTTGCAGCATTACTATATTACTAGAGAGGGAGAGGGAACACAGGGGGTTTTCTTTTATCACTTATGGCATCCTGATTTCTCAAGACAGGGAGGTCAGCTTTTCCACAGCATCCTGCTATGCTGCTTGCCTTCAAGACATTAAAATACACCTAGCAGTGTACCCTCTGGGCCTGTCTGGTGAACCCTTCCCTGGCTCCCAAGGTCCTTGGAACAGAGAGATTCATTATCCAGCATCCCAGTGCTGCAGGAAAATGGTCACCACAGGCTCAAATCAAATAGCTCATTGCCCAATGCAGCTATTAAAAAACAATTTGTTGAATAATATGACTAGGAAAATGCTGAAGCAGGTCAGTTGTTCTAATTTTTCAGGGGGATAAAGGAATACTATGTTTTAAAGACGGTACATAAAGCATGTAAGAAGACCTGATTTCAACCAGATGGTTTTTCAGTCTCAGGTAATTATTATGATCAAGACAGTACTTTCCTGACGCACCTCAAGGACAATTTCTCTTCCAAGCACAACCAAATTATGTAGAAACAGAAGGCTCTATCCATGGCAGGTGAGATTCACAACCCTTTTTTCACCATTACTAAGACCACTAAATGTAATGCTATGCTGACTTAAGGGAAGTATAACAATGACAATTATGATATAAGAACATAACCCTAATTACATTAAAATAAAATAATAATAGCATCATTTAAAAAGAGCTACTTCTGAAGAGCAATTTTCATTCAGGACCAATTTTCCTGTTCTGGGCAAAAGTCCATCCTAATCACATTGAGAGTCAATATATTACTCTTTGACTTGAGGCAAGGGTATATCAATTCTTGACAGCTTCTGCAGATGCTCTGTCCCTTTTCAAAAAAAAAAAAAAAAAGTGACATTTCACAGTTATTTGATAAAGTATAAATTCCCTCCATGGAAAATGCAGACATCCTCTATAGCAATCTGGTTCTCCCTTTTATGCATGAAATGTATCTCTAAGTCAATCCGAAGCAGTCAATAGCTTTAGGGAGTGCTCTGTATGTGGCAGAAGCTTTCCATTTTCTGTGCTGCATTTTTAAAGCTCTGCAGTCATTTTACCACAGGGCTTTGGCACATGAAGTGGGTTTGTGGCTTCACTGGGTTTGTTATTTCAACCACTTACAGCAAGGCTAAACAAAGTCACCAGTGTCTCCCCTTAAGAAGAGCTCTGATCAGGCACAGTGTGCTATATGCCATTTCCACAAACTAACAGCCTAGAAAAAGCAGCTGCAGGGGGAAAACAGAGGTTTCATCTTGTCTGCAGACAGTGGTCTGTGCAGACTGTGGGGTGCTCTTGGCCATGCAGAGGCAGACCACCAGACAGGGCAGACTTCAGCGTGACCTTGCAGCCATTCCTGTGTCCCCATGGGAACTAAGTTTATTCAGAGCACATCTCTGTGCTGGTACACGCCTGTCACAGCGTGTCTGTAGGTCTTGGCTCCCCAGGTCACACAAATCAACAAGGTTCTGAAGTTTCTGGAAGAGTTTCTCCTCTCTCCTCTTTTGTCAGCTTTGCCCCTTCATCTTCCTTTTCTTTCATTAACATCAAGAGTGTTTCATTAACATCTTGCATTAACATCAACAATATTCTCTTTCACATTGTACCCCAGGCCCAGCTGTGGCAACAGACTGAACAACTCTGGCAAAGTGGCCCCAGAGGTGGCTGCCACAGCCACTGGAAGCTCCCTGGATCCCAATCTCAGCCAGACCTGAAGAATTACTAAAATGCTAACTCCATCCTGAAAGCACATTTGCTAATGGGCAAGCTGCTTTCCAAATCAGGCAAGCCAGGTCCAGTTCTTGGTGCACAGAGACAAAAGAGTCTCATGGTACAAGATTTCTATGAGAAAAACAGGGGAGTAGCACTGGGAGTCCACATCTGTGATTTTTTGCTCAACTATTATGGCAACAAACTTCACACAGAATATAATAAATATAAACTTCAGCTCATCTTCATAGCACCTATCCTATAAAACATCCTTTCATAAAACCTACTAAAGTTAGTATTCTCTTTCTTAAGAACACTGTTGGAAGGTAACAGAGCTAATGCTGGGACATGGTTGCAGCATGGCTTAATTTTTTGAGTTTTATGGGTGCTAAATTATTCTTTCTACTTCGGGACATGAGTATATTTGCTAAATATCTTCATATCAGTTCAAGTCACACACCACCCCAAGGCTCTTAACACAACAATATTTACAGTTTAAGTCACATCTCCCAAGCTGTATTAGATTGCTTTTATGCCTAGGCATGAACTGAAAGAGACCAAAATACTCTTACAAAAGAAAAGTAACAGGGATGAAGTAAGGATCTGAAGTTTTATAAGTTTACAAAAAAAAAAAAAAAAAAAAAAAAAGAAAATACACTCAAAGTGGAAAAACATCTTGTCAATATAGTAGCCAAGTTAAACCAGATGCTGCAGGGGTAACTTACCATTAGAAATCCCAGAGGTGGTTCTATTTACCAGGGAAGGGATGGAAGGGGTAAGGGAAATTAATATTAATTGGGTTTATTTAGCTTGGCCATTGGCCACAAAGTTCAGATAAAGTGCATTTCCCAGCCAACTCTTGTACATGCAAAGTTTCACCAAGTCAGATGTAACTTATTATGTGTTTTGTCACTTCAACACGAAAAAAGAAAAAAGTAAAAAGCTGTGCAAAGGAGTGGTTTCCCTGCTTCTTTTGGCTGAATTAGATGCTTTCATTGAGCAAATATATGTGTTAGAAATATTTTTTTTAACAATCCTGCCATTGGCCATCCAAAATTAAAACTGCAAACATGGCACTTCTTCTCTGTAACTAAAGGATCTGAGGAAAAGCAAATTCACCAGAGACCTTAATATATCAGATCCAACTTATTTTCACTATAGTGTTTTTAAAACCTTCTATGAGTGCTGAGGGATAAAGGCTTAAAGATGAAGTGGAATTCCATGAGTAGAGCACTCACTGGGCCTTGCTTTGGACTCATGAATTGTTGCTGGGCTTGTGCACATTTCTTGTGGTCAGACAAAGATGGGCTAGCTCCCATGCGGTGTTCTAGATCATGACAAAGCTAGGCTAAAATCCAGACCAGCATGGCAGGGGAGACAGCAAATTTCAGTGATGGGATGGGATGGGATGGGATGGGATGGGATGGGATGGGATGGGATGGGATGGGATGGGATGGGATGGGATGGGATGGGTGCTCATGATTCCACTGATTCCTCATGATTCATTGCTCCATAGCTGGCATCTGATGCACAAGTGCTTGCTTTAAACCAAAAATGGGTAACTTGTCTCCCAGCTTCTGCTATAGGCTGCTTACTAAGCTGTGTGCTGCCAAGAGGATACAGCTTTTTCATTTCTGTAGTTTACAGTACTTATAGAGCAGTGACTCATGCTGGAACTGTCTTTCCTTCTCTTTAAATTGGCTTCTTGTCACTTTTATGGAACAGAATTTATTTTACTTTTTTTTTTAAAAGCAAAAATGTCTCCACACTGGTGCCCTTGTTATACTGCACTGTGTGTTATCTCCTGACTTAATTTTTCTGTGTCTTTTCTTGATGCGTGGTGCCAGTGGGAAGCTGCATTTGTGACATAAAAGGCTTTTTAAGGGTGAGAAAGACCCTGTGGAAAAGAAAAAACTGATTTGCTGTCTGAGGGCACTCTTGAGAAAATCCTGGCAAGAAACTTGCTCACAGAGCAAGAAAAGAGCAGGTCAAGCTGGAGAAACATCCAAGCAGTAGTGGAATGCATGGGGTGAAGTAAAATCTCAGGCAAGCTGGACTTCTGCACAGAGCTGCAGCACATCTACCCACGACAGCTTCTCTGCCTGTCGCCTACTGCAGGAGTCTCCTTCCTGTGCCATTTCCTGCAAAGTAACAACCCAGCTGCCTCATCTACCCAGCGAATGTGTTTGGCATCCAGAGAGGCTGGATGACAAAGCTGTGCTGGCTGCATTTGCACAGGCAAGGGCACTTGGCTGCCAGCCCAGCCCTGCTCCACATGGCCTGTTTGTTGATCCAGCCATCCGTGCTGTTATGCTGCAGATTGCTGGGACCGTGACTCACAATTTCCTTTTGAAAAGGGGCAGAGAAGGAAAACAAACCCCTGCAAGTTTGCTGCTCTTGTGCTTGATGTGCAAGCACTAAGCTACCCTTTCCCAGGAAAGAGATGTATTTTTCATGCATAGCTATTCATCAGTTTTCAGTCAGCAAGCATCCAGATGACACAATCCATGGTGCCTGGCAGTGCCTGGCAGCTTTGCTGGCAACCACCAGAGGCACAAACCAGTTTATGGGTCTGGTTTGTAGAACATTTTATACCCACAGCTTAGCTAAAACTTTCCCAACATGAGCCACTGTTTTCAAAGCAGGGAGAAAGAGAGGCCTAAACTTCACTTTTTATGCCCTTGTATGAATGCCTGAGTAGATGCATGACTTTCTGACTGGACAGAACTATCCATGCTTCCAGATCCAGTGGGACCTGTTCAGACCCAAGAAGTCCACCAGCCAATCCAGGGACCTGCAAGTGGCTAGAGTTGAGAAGGACATATCTTGCTGGCCATCTCCTGGAACTGAAATAAGGGATGTGAGTTGGGAAATGTGTCTAGTCCAGGCCAAAACCAGGAAATGGATTATGACTAAGGAAACTCCTGCTGAGTGAGGCAAGAAGCAGAGAACCTGGTGGAAATCAGTGCCTGCCAGCATTTACCATGGCAGCTATCAGCTGTCCTAAGGCTTCCCTGGAAGGCAGTGGGCTTACAGCAGTGCAACACTGCTGAAACCTCATCCTCTATCCTCTGTGCACCACCTGAACTGTGACTGCCCATGTCTCAGCAGGGACACAAAGAGAATAACAGACATCACTGTTCATGAAGGTTCTTGAGCAAATCTCAATGGTTTTGGTTATCTCAGTCTAAATGTGGGTACCCAGGTGCATATGCACAGATCACATCAGCACACTCATTTCACAGGTAGAACTTGGAAATTCCAGCAGGAAATAGCTGTGCCCAGGTCATGTGGATTGAGGGGACAAGGTGAACTCATCTACATCCTATGCTGCAGCCACCAAGGATGACATGGGAAATGGGCAGTCCGTTGCCAGAAAATTGCAATCTACAGCAGTATCAGCCCAATACCTCCTCAGACTCAGCAAGAAATTTAAGCACATCTTCATTGCTAAACATATTAGCTGAAACCAAGTGGACTATCCATGCACTTCCAGTTAGGCATTATTTCCTCCAAGTCTCTGCTGCAAATGTCCTTCAAACTAGGAAAGAAAATATCTGGACCAATATGCAGCAAGGAGACAAACTGCTGCACACTAGTTCTAGCCAGCACAGTTCCTTCTGCATACTAAAAAAGAGTTATTCAAACCACAGTGCTCAATAAGTTGTCTGTGACCTACACATAGCTCAGTATTGTACCCTAAGATTACATCCCCAAAAGGAGCATGAGAATGAAAAAGAAAAGGAAAAAAGAAAGGAAATCTGCCACCCACTGCATTCATACAAATCTTTGCAGCATCTTCAAAGAGTTTATTAAAGGGAGATTTAAGTTACTAGTAAATTGGCCTGGAGAAAAAGAGAGGATCTTCTGTCCCATCTTTGGACAATGCTCTGTAGGGTCCTGTGGCACAGTAGAGATTTCAGAGGCACTGCCTGAGGAGTTACAGGAAAGAAAAGCAGCAATCTCTTCACTCAGCCTCCAAGAATAACAGTAGAAGTATTTATTACTCCACTGTTACACTGCATGTAAGTAGTTTTTCTTTCTCCATCTCTGTTTGTTTGTCTCCTTTACTGTCCCTGATGAAGAATCCCAACGTTATCAAGTCTGAGTTACGGACGTTTATGTTTCTAACATTTATTCTGCTGATCTCCCTTCTTTTCTTGTACTTTGGCTGCTGAGATGCATTTGACCTGCTGTTGGGAGGAGATACAGCTGCTAACTGCACTCTTCATCTGTTTTCACCGGTTGGTACAACTCCACTAAATATAGTGAGACAGCACTCATATCAAGCTGGTATTACATAGTTTAGAACCAGGAATAAAAACCCTGGACAAATTGGACTTTTGCAAATAATTGAAAATCCACCACCCAAGTTTTTTTCTGTGGCACTTCAAAATCTGCTGGAAAGTACAAAGCATTATGTAGGCATAATTCCATGAACAGATGGAAAGCTGCCTATAACAATGGTTGTTGCAGGCAAGCAGTGCACTTCAGGATACACCCAGCTTTCAAAATCCAGGACCTGCATCATCTTCACACTGTGAGAGAAGGGGGAATCTGCAAAAACACATTCCTGGATCTTCTCTGGATGCTAAAACCTGATGGGAGAGTTCCCAGAACAGGACACTCTTCATGAAGCCAGCAGTGAACAGCCCACAAGCTTCTTCAAAGTCAGCAGGACCTCACAGGGCAGTGTCTGTCCCTGTCTGGATGGCAGCTGTCTCGCTTCCCTCCGTTTTATGGGTTATAATCTATTTCCATCCCTTACCCTATTTTATGATTGTGGTTGATAAGATAAATTAGTCTCTTTTCTGAAAGTGTCACAGTTTAGAGAGTACACAACTGTCAACCGAAGCCCACTGTTCTCTAGGCTTGTCCACTCCATGACCTCATGTAGCATAAAATAGAAATTAGAATTATTTTAGGACTTGAGAACACACATGCAGACATTCCTTCAGAGACTCGTGTAAGATCAGAGCAACTGTTTTTTTGCTGAGCATCCCACCCCCCACCGTGCTGTGTGCAGATCTCCAGCACATGTGCACGCACGCGGAAATGGGGCAGGGGCAGGTAATTAGCCTTTCTGGAGGGGACATGCCTTTCTCCTGAGAGCAAAACAAGAGAGCTCTGGGGGCAGGAGGGGAGCAGATGTAAGCCATCGAGGAGGGAAGCATCGCAGACAGGACATGAGGGGTAACATCTGACCAGCCTAGTGCTGGAGAAGCTGGTACTCACTTCAGCTGAGAGTACCGAAGAGCGAAATACAACTGATAGATCAACTGAGATTTCATCTAAGGAAAACTTTCCAAATGTAATAGACTGTGTGAATGTCCCACTGAGACAGTGTCATATGTTCTGTTCATGTAACATCCCCAAACTAGCCCTCTCTGTGTTGTTTTGGAGAAGCAGAACCTAGAAGGGGATGAAGGCTCACCAGTGCTTGTGGAGAAAACCAAGAGCACAACTCACAGCATTTCCAAACACGCTCACCCCAAGCTGCAGTCCTGTCACACAGAGATGGTCCTGATCGATGGTCTGCAGGTTTTTTCCAAGCCTGTTCTATTCCTAATGAAAATGGTAAGCTGAGGACAGTAGTTTTCTGTATAACACAACCATTTCTTTCCCTTTGCCCCCGCAGATTTAGCGCTTGTGCTGACTGTTGAAAAATCAGTCATTAACAGCCAGGAAATGACTTTGCCATCAATCAGAATATTGCTCAGCCATGTTTCAGCTTTTTCCCCCTTTCTCTGCATAATTATTCTCATCCTCTGCTGATTACAGTTTATAATAGCTATAATTCTCTTAAAATCAATCATTGCTTGACTTAACCACAGGGTTACCAGCAGAAACATGAAGGAACACAGAGATTCTGAACTGCTTTGTAATTATTATTCTTATTAAGCAACACACTAGCTTATAGGTAGATCTCACTTAACCTTCCTCTTAGCAGTACTAAGCATCAGTTATTTTATTTTAATTTTGATTTAAATCATGAAGTGTTTGATTTCACAGCCATTCCAACTTTACCAGGTGTTTTGGAGACATGTTACTAGCATGATATTTTGACATGTAATCACAGTGGTTGTCCTAAATTAAAGTACCATAAAAGGACAAATATATGTTGTTTGCCAGCACAGATTCTGCAATCAAAGTAAACCCAAGTACTTTGTTTTTTGATAAACACAGTTAAATCAAAGCCTGGTGTACAATAAGGCAATTTTTGAGTACACTAAATTAAAAGCAAACTAGATTAAAAATCACATTTTTTCTGAACAGAGTGGAGATGTGTAGCCCACCACAAACAACAGTATTCCAAATACAGCTGAACCATAGGTTTCTGTTATTCCGTTTGCATCACCACATTTCTTCCAACCATTTTCTCTTGTCCATATATTCAGTATATTTCCCTTACTTCATGAATATGTGTTTCTGTCATGCAGAAAAATAAAATATTTTAAATATTAAGGACATAATTATATGGAATAACCAAATTGAAAGCAGGACTGAAGACATGGTGTAGAGTCTAAATTGACTTTTAAAGCAAAATAAAGCCTGAATTTAAAATAGACTTTCTCCCCCACTCCCCCCCCATAACCTTTCAAAAATGTTGGGTAAGGAAAATACTGTACAAGACTATACCATTAGATAGAGAATAGGAACTAAGTGCTCTAACCCTCCTCTACATATAAGGGTATGACATTGAAATACACAAAGGAAGCCATTTTCCACACAGAACATTTTGATCCTGCAATTTCACATATATTCCTGTGTAAAACTTGTTCAGACATTTCCTGTGAAGTATTTACATATAAATCTCCATGTGCAATATCCATGCCACGTGTTTGGCTCCTCTTTATTTACCAACTTGCAACTAACAGTATATTATGGTTAATTTTGACCTGATGAACAAGACACCTGCAAGCAAAATATGGGGGGAAAATCACAGCAGTTAAGATAAAAATGTGGTCCACCCATGAACTGCACCCTTTATAGCTATTTGCCCTATGGAAATTAGCTGCCCTGGTGCGTCAGGATAGAGCACATGCATTACTGGAGATACTTTGCCATTCTGATATTAAACTATGAACTATACTGGGCCTAATGATCCCCTGAATCCCCTCAGATTTGTTCCTGAGATTGGTAGGGAACTATGGAAAAAGCACCAAATGAATGAGTTCCTGTTTTATCCACTCTCTCTTTATCATCACCTGATCTTGTATTTCACTAAGCCTCCATCTCTTTTCAGCTGAGGATACATGCAGCAAGGAAATGTCTGTTGAAGCCATTTTTCCCAAAAAAAACCCAACAAAGGACCACATTTCTTTGGTATATAGCATGAGTGTGGGCCTGGCCATGAGTAAAAAGCCACTTGGGCTGCATAGCCCATCTTCTAAAATGCTTTTTCTCAACCTAGTCTGGATTCTGCTCAGGTCACTGATTCTTCCTCCCCACCCCAGCGAGGAGGAGGAGGAGGATGGTACCCTGCAAGCCCTGTCTCTGACGAGGAGCCCTGACAGACCAGGGGTCTCTCTGCCACATGAGAAATGGTTTGTAGGCTCAGGGCCCCAGGGGCCATTATTTCAAAGTTGCACAGCCATCATGTAGCTGCACGAAGCACCTCCTGCCGTGTCTGTGCCTTTCAAGAAACAAAGCGGTGTTGTGAACTATTGGCGATGTTAATAGCTTTCCTCCCTCTAGAGATTTGCTCCTGCTTTGGCCCCAAATATTTCAAAATAGCTGGAGCTGGCAGCAAGAGCCATGGGAAGAAAAATGTTAATGCATGTTAATTTCTGGTTTAGACATGATGAGAATTTCATTTTCTTCATTAAAATTCCCCAGTGCTGATGGGATTCTCTTCTGATTCATGGACTATACCTTGTAGTGCTCCTCTGTGAGCGATCATATACAGCCTGATGTCTTTAAAGAGTTCTGTTTTCCTCTCCTTCCAGCTACTCCACTTATCATTCTCCACTGATACACAATAGGATCTCCTTCCAGTCAGATGATTGCATTTTTGTGCAGGAATTCTGGGGCATTAATTTTTAATTTCCTGTAAAAAGACTGACGTTATCACGAATTGCAGCATCACAGTCACTCACAGGCAAATGCAGAGACACGGTGACAGCTCTGCACAAGAATCTGCTACTAGTAAACAGAAAAATAAAATGCAAAAGCAAACTGGGATTCAGGCTGACATGGGGGCAGGCTGGTGGGGTGGGGGAGGAATGGAAGAGCAGTTCTGTACCCCAGAGAACAAACAGATAATCCCATCTAGTCATTCTGAAGGAATGATTGAGGAGGACAGAGGCTCAGCTGCTGGATAATCTTATCAGTTGTTAAATGTCGATTAAAAGTATCCCATCTGCGGGAAGCTGTGAAGAATACAACTATATATGCATATGCTATTTTTGCTTATTTGAAGAGTGGAAAACTTGCATTTCACATGATCAAATATAGAATTCACATAATGCAGCACCATGTGGTCTCTCCTTAAATGGCCTAATCAGTGTAGACCATAGCAAATGCTTTCCAAACATACAAAGAGAACACTTAGAAATATTAGACACACTTAGAGACAGAGAAGAGAGAGGCATCAAGGATTCCGAGTAACAGACTGCAGAGATTAATATTGCCTCCCACTCTGCAAAGAGTATTTAATTCTGCTGTGATCTTTAAGATAAACCTGTTCCATTACATCAATGCTGCTTCTATGAGTGTGCTGTAGTGTCAGGCCTCACCACCAGCCCTTCCTAAGGAGTGGAGCCAACTGAAGTTATCACTTTAGTCCTGAACAGTCACCAACTGCTTCCAAAGAGCAACACGGAGATCAGTTTTGGACTGTACATTCTCTAGGGAAGAAGCATGGAGCTTGTGAAGCAATGGAATGAGCTGCACACAATAAAGTCAATTAATTTGGTACCAGGCAGAACTGGTACACAGGAATTTCATTGCTAGGTATAAGGAAGACAAAACCTCAGCAAACTAGAAGGTCAGTGTCATTCAAATCCCCGTGCAAGAAGAGTAATAATCACAGCCCATATTCAGACTGCATAGCATCATGGTGAGCAGATCCTGCGGGGACCCCTTTTTCCCTGTTTTCTGCCTTGCCAGGAGACACTGTTCACACTAGATGAGCATGACCTATGTGACTTAGTACAAAGAATAACCAAATACACCTCTCAGTCTACCTCTCCCTTTCACCACCTCCACTGTCACTGTATACTCTGCGTCTCAAGAAAAATACACATCACGCTGAGGTTTAAAATGCCATGTTGTATCTTGCTGTGATGAACTCCACTGGTGCTGGGGGAAAGCTGACTCTTTCAGTCTGAGAAGCTATGCTGAAAGCCCAAGAGGCCAAGCCCTGGAGCTCGCTTATCAGTGTACAAAGCTGTCATCATACAGAGCAGGACCACTGAATGATAGGGCAAGGCTGTGAAAACAGATAAAGTTTCCTTAAAAACCCTACCTAAAAAAGAATGCAAATCAGTGGCTGCAGTCACACTGCATTATTCTTTAAGACACCTATTTAAAGCCACTTTTTTTTCTCTAACTACCCTAGGGTGCTGCAAATGTTCTCTGGTCTAGCTACAGAGTGAGGGCATTTTCATGCCAAGTACTACAGCCCACACAGAAGAAGCTGCAATTAATGGAATTTCACTGTTCTGCATTGCTGATCTACTTAGCAATGCATTTTCGAGGACATTTTAAAAGTTATTTAGCTGACTGCCAAAAATGAGGATCATTAAAAATAGATTCGCAGCTGTTTGGGAAAGCTGAGATATAATTTTGTCTTCATTATGCCTTATTGCAGATGTTATTGATTTAGTCTCACTGCATTTTGGTGGGTAATATCAATTCATGCCGTCTTTGACTTTGGAAATTGGGAATTCCATTTATTCTTACAGCTCACAGTATAGAAGAAGGGCAAATAACTGTGAAGTAAATTTGGCAGACACCTTCTTTGTGTGGCAGCACCATCGTGCAGGTGATCAGAGCTGATAAACTCCTCAAAACAACCTCAGATTGCAGCAGAATTTGTACAAAATATGCCCTGAAAATAGCACCTGAATTTTCTGCTCCAGGGGAATTTCCCTTACTGAGAATTTTCCCCTGCAGCTGCAGAAACTGAGTGCATTTATATGTGGTTATATATATGTTTGTGAGTATGTGTATGCAGGATCAAATGCTGCTCTTTGTGGCATGCATGAAGATTCAACTCACTTTGCCATAATCAGCTTAAACAGGAGGAGAAGTCTAAATTTCCTGGTATCTTATCACTAATGCAGGAAGGCTTCAAGAATTCCTCCAACAGCAATTGTATACATAATTCCTGGAAGTTTCATAAAAAGCATGTATAAAAGCACAGAAGACAAGGAATTAATAAAAAAAAAAAGTTGCAATAATAGCATAAGCATTAAAAAAACCTCTCAGTCAGTCATTCTCAACAAGAACTGCACATACACTGTTTTGATTAAGCAACACTTTAAATGTTGCCCTTCTAGGTAAAGAACAATATGCAAATACCTTTCCTCTGCCCAACCAGTTACTTTAAACAGTTGTGCTCCTTAACACCCTCACACTGACTTTGGTGAGCCTCCTCACCCAGCCTGGCTTCAGTGCTTTGTAGCCACTCTCAATGCAGTGAAGGGCAGCTAATGCTGCTGCCCTCTTCTTTATTGTGTGAAGAGGACCTACACATGACCACGTGTGGGTTGGGAAAGCAGCTGTGCCATTGTTAGCCAGCACTCACTTCCCACGTAGGCTACTAGCCTGGATGAATGAACCCACCACTGGCAATTGTCACCCACAGCATTTCTAAGGAGCTTTTTTGTCTGCTTCCATCACTTAATCCAGCATACCCCTTGGCTAAAGCTAGCACTGTGCACACTGCTGATTTTCACCTTAGTTGTTGTTCCTTATAGAAGCTGTGCTGTGGGATATTCTTGCTGCTTCCCTCAAGTGCAGATCAATCCCTATCACAGAAAAGGGACAGGCATTTTGCAGTGGTTTTGGTAATCCTCTACAACAATTTTTTCTCCACAATTGGTGAGAATGCTTAACACTTTGCAATCTCCATAAAAGGATTCAGGACTGCAGTTAATATTGGCATGCTTTCAACTATAGTGGGTCTATGCATGTGAGTAACTGCACACAAATGCAAGTAAAGGAAGTCACAGATTGTCTCACAGTGTCTTAAAAGGAACCCAAAACTCTTTACAGACCACAATATATCTCACACCCACAGCAGGATCTCTCTACAAAAGGACTTTACACATTGAAGCCTGAATTGGGATCATCTCAAAAGAATAGACAGCTGAATCATCCCTTGTGGCCCTGAGCCCTACTGAGACTAGTAAACCAAAATCCATGCTTTGCTAATTTAATTATAATTATAATTTCATTTCATTCCATCCTTTATCCAACAGAGTAGAGAGCTGAACTTTGAGCATAGGAACTCTGAGGAGAAGAAGAACAATTCCTGTGCTTTGCTGCTCTGTATTTGGCCAGCCAGTCAGGGCTATGTACGGCCTCAGGACCTCAGGACCTCTGCTGTGAGCTGGCAGAACCCACTTTGGCCAAAAGAGACTTGCACTTTTCTTTCTCACAGGCCCCAGTCTTGGCCATGCAATCTGTCACTTGCCATGCACTGGTGATGATGCTCATCAGATGAAAGGCATGACAGAGTGGAGAAATGACACGATCAGAGGAGGAGCACAGGCAGGTAGAAAGGATAGAAGAGGACAAAGGCCTCTTGTCTTACATGAGTGTGAATCTTCCCCTGGACTCTGCTATCTTTTGAACTGATGTGAGCATATTACTGTCAGCAATGAGACATGGAGAGAACTGAACATCGGGATCAGCATTTTCAGCATTTTTTCAACTAAAGATGAGAATTCTGACCAAACCACCACATCTTTACAGAAGAAACACTTGTGCTTCAGCCAAGATATATAAATGTGTATTGGAGAAGAGATATAGAGAGCTGTGTGAGATACTTTGTTTGCAGGAACATAAATCCTTTTGGGCAGCAAAGCCTGTTTCCCTGTGCTTTGGCCAGAAAACCCAGCTGCCTCAAATAAAATGGACACAGCCCTTGCTGGTTGGCTGACACATACAGAATCAAACCAGCACTCAAAAACACGAGCTGCTGTTGCCTTAACCTGTAGCCCAAGGCTGTAACAGCACATCTCTGCTGCAGGCTGGCAGGCTGCTGAGCAGTGTCCTGCTGTCCCTTGCTATGTGACATCTTTCTAAGCCTCATCAAACCATAGTAAAGGGCTGTACCCATTACTTCTCACTCTGGCTTTGGCACATAAGCCCCGCTGTGCCAAAGCACACTGATGGCCATCTAGTCCTATTACTGCTTTCTTGGCTTGCCTTTCACATTACTCTAAGCCTGTAAATATCACCAGTGAGATTTCTGCAGAGGTTTGGTCACTCTTTTATATCCTCTGATTGTTGGATCTGTCCATAGTCACTAACATGTAAGCCTAAATGTGAAGCTCTTAGTAGCTCTGTGCAAGCACTTCCCAAACCTTTCTGTGCACTTCCCAGCATCACACAGTTGGACCATGCTGACTTTCTCTTCAGGGGAGCATCTGAAGTTCTCAGACCCATCTATCTTTATGCTCAGTTCTATCTGATCTCCAGGGGCTCCACTGCAGTGTTCCCACACTCAGGCAGAGCTGCCTTCCTGCTTCTTCTTCACTGATTAACAACCTCTTGCCTCTCCTGACTCCCAGCTCCCCGTTGCTTTGGGGGTGCTCTGTGCTCAAATTCCCATTTGATGCTGAACTGGTTTTGAGCTCTGCTGAGGAAATCTGTGATCTGTTGTCTGAGCACAGAATCATGACAGCCAGACTTTGCCAAGGGCACTGCAATGTCTTGTTCTCAGTCCTTGCCCGTGTGTCCTTCAGGCAGCATCATTCTTGCTTGGAGATGGAACAAAGAATTTTTATGGCTAACAGCAAAGAATTTTTATGGCTAACATATTCAGGATTAGGTTCATATCTCATGATGCAGACAAGTGTGTCCATTTCTGTTTTTCTGATCACTCTGTACATACTGCACTGCCCCAAATCTGATCTTCTTTGGGCAGTCATGTCATGACACTGAATCTTTTTTTAATCTGTGTGGTTTTGGCCTGTGTGGGCATAGCACATTGGAGAAGACCCCTCTCTCAGATACCTGCAATGCAGGTGTAAACAGATGAGACAGTCCCTTGCAGATCCTTGCAGAGCTAATGGAAAGAAATAATTTTCAAACATATCAAGTTAGTTTAGAAAGGTTAAAACACAACAAATAGTGACTTACAGTTTACTGACAGTATTGACTACATCTTCAATGACTAAAATGGGAATACAGTGACTCTATGTAGAGTTCAGTGACATAACTGAAGTTGTTCTGAAGTTGCTTAGCACTTTTAAAAACCCCTCATCTTGTGTTCTCATCCCTCAGCAGATATGACCAACTCATCTGCTGCTGCATTTGCAGCTGTTGATTGTCCCAGTCCAAATGTACTGAACATTTTACTGCCTCCAGTATCCTGTTGTGTTTGATGCCTTTTTTGACTGCCTAGTGCTACCTTTGAATTTTAGGCAGGATGGTAAATGGAGTCTTTTATTGCATAGAAGATTTGTGAAGCCTCACTAGAGAAAATGAACAGTGTCATTTTCTCTCATTCCAGTCTAATGTTGAGTGCTGTTCACAATGGCTTATTCACCACACTGCTTATTTTCAGAAGGCATATTTCACCACAGCCAAAGGCAAACTGGCAAAAATGTTCCCATCAAAGAAGCACAGGGAATGGGTCATTCTGAGCCCAGACATCTCTCCTTTCTGTATTCACATGATGTCTACTTATAAATGCTACAGGCTGGTGGCTTCAACACGGTGATGCTGCTAGGTTTCCTTTCCCAGTATCACCCTTTACCTCATGTTGCTGCAGAATGGCAATATTTTATGGAATATGCCTGATTTTGACTATCTTTATGCTTTCCAGTGCCCACCTTCTGGGCTGGGGCTTCTGACTAAACCCCACCATGTGGCAGCTGCCTTACTGCTTTGCAGAACTCTGCTGCATGTGCACAGCATCTGGACATTTCCACTGGTGGAGGCATTTCCTGAGTCTGAGTGCGTCTCAGAAGGAGGATGGATCTGAGCAGAGGGTGCCAGATGCCCAGATGAGCTGGCTTCACTCTCCTCTGCTGCCTGTATCTGTGGTTGGTCTCTTGCCTCTCAGCAGCTTGGTATCACAAACTTGCCTTTTACTCAGGTTTCCTTTTCTTCATGGCATGATTTTCATCCATGAAAAACAGCTGATGCTGGACCTGCTAGAGCCCTGCTTGTGCTCACTGCCTGCCACGGGTAGAACAAGCTCAGTGGGTTTCCTATGACCAGACAGGACTGGGCAGTGGATTCATTTCCCTGCTGTGCTCTGAGCATCAGGATGAGCACACCCAGCAGCTCATGGATGTAACAGTTCTTCCTCTCCACAGGAACTGATGTGACATTGCAGCTGGTCCCCATCCAGCTGGCACCCAAGTGGCCTCTGAGCCTGCAGCAGCTGGATGCTGGGCAATCCTCTGCCCTGTCTGTGGTCCCATGAAAGCCACAGTGCAGAGCTCTTCTATAGTGAATGTCTGTCTGTCTGTCTTGCTGCTGCTTGAGTCACTGTTTTGGCTTTTTTTTTCCTGGAAGAGCTGCCCAGGGGTACAAAATCCTGACATAGGTGCCTCCTATAGGGCAGTTCTTAGGCACAGCCAGTTGGTGTCCACCCTGCCTGTGGTGGGGCTGTACATCCACCTGGTGTCCAAACGGGGTACTGAGGCTCTGCTTTCACTCCCCACACCTCAAGTAGTGTCTCCCTTTCTTCCTGAAGGCAGCTCTCATGTTTACCAGTTAGGGAAATACTTCAGCAAAGGTCTTGCTCCTTTTCCCATGGGGATCAGCTGCCCTCTAATTCTAGGAAATCCTTCGCAAAGGTCAGATGTTTTTATTGCAGAAATACCAGATAGCAAGATGGGTCCCCTCCACAGTGGTGTCTCTAAACAGAGCCTTGCTGATGGAAGCGTGGCAAGGCTTGGGCCCTGCACACACCCACTCTGCTCAGCCCTCCTGCTCTAATATGAAAGCAAGACTCTGCCTCTGGTCAGAGGTGACATCAGCTGCTCCTCACCCAGGGTTTGCTTCTGGCAATTCTGCCTTACTGACTTTGTATTCTTGCCTTTTTCTTCCACTTTCAATTGCTCGTTACCCTTCACAGCCTGATGGCTGAAAGAGAAGAGATTTAGGTTAAATATTGGGAAGAAATTCTTCACTGTGAGGGTGGTGAGGCACTGGCACAGGTTGCCCAGAGAAGCTCTGGATGCCCCATCCCTGGAAGTGTTCAGGACAGCTTGGGTGGGTCTTTGAGTACCCTGGTCTAGTGGAAGGTGTCCCTTCCCATAACAAGATTGGAATTAAGTCATCTTTAATGTTCTTCCAACCCAAACTATTCTATGATTGTATGATGATTCTGTGTCTGGGCCACATCCATGACCTATCAAGGCTGTTTTAGCTTTAACTACAGGGATTTCATTGTTTCCCCCTTTTGCAAATGTATTTACTTCTCCCATTCCCCACAATTAAAGTGATGAAAACCCTGTTTCATTTCTGCCATATAGATCCATGCTCTGCTGCTACAACCACAGCACTTTTTAACTGCAGCTCAAGTTAAAGCCAAAGTGCTGCTGCTGCCACTTTCAGAAACTAGGACCCACACAGATTCAGAAAATTAATAAAAATATAAACCACTGGGGCAGGCAGCTGTGCTTTGTGGAGGGCAGAACCTCTCCTGGCAGCCTGGAGAGGTGGTACAGGGACCCTGGGGCACGGTGACCCCAGAGCAGAGGGACTCCCATGGCACAGGGATGCTGGGGCACAGTGTTCCTGGAGCACAGGGACCCTGGAGGCACAGGGACCCTGGGACACAGTGATCCTGGAGCACAGGGACCCTGGTGACACAGGGACACGGTGGCACAGGGATCCTGAGGCACAGTGATCCCGGAGCACAGGGACCCTGGGACAGTGCTATCCTAAGGCACAGGGAAACAGTGGCACATGGACTCCGTGGCACAGGGTCCCTGGTGGCACAGGGACACGGTAGAACAGTGATCCTGATGGCATAGGGACACGGTGGTACAGCGTTCCTGGTGGCACAGGGACATGATGGCACAGGAACACCGTGGCACACGGACCCTGGTGGCACACGGACCCTGGTGGCACAGGGACACGGTGGCACAGAGTCCCTGGTGGCACAGGGAGACAGTGGTACAGGGTCCCTGGTGGCACAGGGACACGGTGGCAGAGGGTCCCTGGTGGCACAGGGACTCGGTGGCACAGGGTCCCTGGTGGCACAGGGACAGGGTGGCACAGGGACAGGGTGGCACACGGACCCTGGTACCAGCGCTATCCGAGGCACACGGACCCGGTGGCGGCCCGGTGCTGCCACCTGGTGGCCACGCGGGTGACAGCAGCGGCGGCGCGGGGCCAGCGCCCCCCGGTGGCAGCGCGGCGGAGATGGCCCGGCGGCGGTGGCGATGGTGGCCCGGTGGTGGCGCTGGCGGTGGCGGTGGCGGTGGCGATAGTGGCCCGATGGTGGCCCGGTGGTGGCGGAGGCAGCGGTGGCCTGGTGGTGGCGCTGGCGGTGGCGGTGGCGGTGGCGATAGTGGCCCGATGGTGGCCCGGTGGTGGCGGAGGCAGCGGTGGCCCGATGGTGGCGCTGGCGGTGGCGATGGTGGCCCGGTGGTGGCGCTGGCGGTGGCGGTGGTGGCCCGGTGGTGGCGCTGGCGGTGGCGGTGGCAGCGGTGGCCCGGTGGTGGCGCTGGCGGTGGCGATGGTGGCCCGGTGGTGGCGGAGGCAGCGGTGGCCCGGTGGTGGCGCTGGCGGTGGCGGTGGTGGCCCGGTGGTGGCGGTGGCTGTGGCCCGGTGGTGGCGATGGTGGCCCGATGGTGGCCCGGTGGTGGCGGTGGCAGCGGTGGCCCGGTGGTGGCGGTGGTGGCCCGGCTGAGGGATGTCTGGTGACAAGCCAAAATGCTACGTTTCCCCCTAAGCCCCTTTCTGTGACTCTTCCAGTCCACTGACCAGGCAAATCCTGACTTTACACCACAAAGACTTTATGGGCTCTGGCTCCAGCCCAGCCTCTTCATTAATTTCATTCAGGTAAAGGATCTGTTTTAAAAAGCAGGCATTATCTGTAGCCTAAGTTCTATTAGGAAACAGCTTACCTGAAATGCTGACAAGCAATGACAACCCCTATTATATATGTATTACAATACTGGTAATAAAACTGACCAGTAAATCAGACAGGCAAGACCACTGAAGTACAGAGTAACTGATTAGGAGTTAAGCTGGAAAATAACCCAAACCCAAGCCTGGGCTCAAGCCTTGGCCAATTTTATTTCAAATATCATACTATTTTTGCAAATATAAACACAATAATTACATCAGCACGGGTAGGGAAGCTCCGTTTGGCTCTCCTCCCCACCAGAAATCTTCTTGCTTGGGCTGGAATTAATAAATACATCATAAACCCTGTCTTCCTCTTACCCCCTTTGCCCCCCAAATCCCTTTACTTTTTGAGATAGTGCCGATCAAGTGCAGTTCTCAAAATGTGTTGCAAAGGTGGACAGGTGAATTATTGCCTCCCGTGCCTGCAGACAAAGTTACAGGTCTGGCATCAACATTTTTTGGATGTCTGGGGAAAAGCAGGACCTGGAGGAGATGAAAATTTCCAGGCTGTGAAGGCCCTTGAGGCTCAGAGCACACTGACAAGTGGGGGAAGGAAGCAGCATGAGGAAGGGGTAGGATGGAGGTGAGTGATAGGGCAGGATCCATAATTTATGGATTTATTTATTTATTTTTAGGAGCTGGCTGCCCCCCATCCATTTGTGGCCATTCTTGAAGCCACCATGGGGAAGCAGCATCTCTGTTTTGCTGACAGGGAAATAGGGCTCAGTGAGTGACTAACCAGGATAACAAATATCTGGACTGAAAATAGAATTCTGGCCATGAGAGCAAGGTAGATAAGAAACAGGGAAAGACGGGGGGAGGGAAACCCAAACAGCTGTGGCTTTTAAAGCTGGAAAAGCACTGAGAGCCTTGGGGCCTTCTTCAAACACTGTGGGACTCTGTCTCTCGCCAAAAACACTATTTGAAAATCCTGACACTCCTACTTCGTTGCAAAGAGACTTGTGGACAGGACTTGGCCTCTAAATCACAGCAAAAACCATGAAAGAAAAGCAAAAGCAACCTGAAGTTTGCCTGGCAAGAAAAGTATTGATCTAAATCTCAGCCACATGCCACGTGGTGCATCGTGTGTAAAATGGTGTCATCATGATTTCACGAGTGTTTGAGCCCATTCAGCATAACTGCAGATGACCTCACCCTAAAAATGTGAGGCTGACTGCACTCGGGCAGGCTGAGCAAGAGAAAGAGCCACAGGGTAATTTGGAGCAATGCTGGGTGCAGCCATTTCCTCCTTTATACTGAGCCCCAAACTCTCTATCAGGGGCTTCTGCACATGTGGCTGAAGGACAAAAGCCCCTCCCCAGACCACTGTTGCAGGAACAACCAGCACTGCTGCAGATGTCTCATGTTGCTCAAGTATTTTGTTCAAAGGTTGCTGCTGCCCACACACACATGGGTGCAGCACACAGGATGCTCCTTCAGGGAGCACCTCCAGTAGCCTTGGGAGAATGGATTTAGTTTAGGCATAAAGCTGGGTAAATGGATGAGAAAGGCACATTCCTCAGTGTGTGCCAGAGTGCTGCAAACAGCAGCATGGCATAAGATGAGGGGCTGTTTGTGGTAGGGACAGAGTCCATCTCCCATTTTCTCAGCACACCAGTTTGGTTTTTTTCTGGGCTTTGGGGTCTTTTTAGATGGTTTGAGTGCTGTTAATGTGTGTCTCAACAGAGCTGCTTGCTGTGGCTCAAGCCAGTTTGTCAGAGAGACATTTGCAGCAGAGCTAGACAACTGTTGCTTGTCAGGAGAAGAGGTTAAGTGTGATCCACTCCAGAGGGAGGCAGGGAGCCAGGACAGCCACCAGAGATTACATGTTACTGGGGACACTGAAAGGCAATGAAGAGTCTCTTTTTTACAGCCCACAGTTTATTTTTCAAAGGTTTGGGCTGCTCCAGCTGCTGCAGCTGGGAGTGTCCTTGCCCTTGATCAGACTTGTGATTCTCCAGGAGATTTGGTGATGCCTCACAGACCCTCATTCAACTTGCCCCTGCCTCCAGCTTTGGAAAGGCTTTTTTTTTTTTTTGAAAGGCTTTTTTTTAGCAAGCTTACTCAATTTACTTTTTTTTTTTTTTTTTTTGTAGAAAATAAAAAGCATCTGCCCATACAGTGTAGATTGGATCTTCTTGTAAGTCAGAGACCCTGCAATCTGCTCATACAAATATTTGCAGTGACACTAAGATGAAAGGGGCCACATCTGGCCCACTCCACACCCTCTTGTTTAAACAGCAGCACACAATTCATACCCTTCAGTTATAAAATAGTAATGTCCTTTAAATTTGCATGGAGTGAACCCAGAAAACTATAATTAGAAAGAGAGTTTCTGGAAATCAAAGCAGAAAATATTAATACAGGGCAAAAAGTGGTTCAAAGCCTATAGCCCCATAGAGATGTGTTGTCTAAAACACTGTATTAGCTACTTTTTCTCTCTTAATCCAATAGGACTGCATCTCTGGAGCAATCCTTTGTGAACATTTAGCCTCCTTGACCATAAATCTCAGCCGTTTGACACCCAAGTTATTAAATTATGTTTGTGTTGTTATATCATAACATGATGCTTAGCCATATATCATGCCCCCAAGGACAGCATAGGACTGGCAAATGGTAAAACAAAGCTCCTCCTTCCAGACCTCTTAAAAGCTGAGAGAATCTCTGTAGCTTGCAGGCAGCACTGCATTTGGAATTGTGTATGATTTCACTTAATAGTAGACCATGTTACATTTGCTTATTGTCATTACAAAAAGGCTACTTTTACAAGAAGAAAACAAATCAGCAGTGCTAGCACACAGTAATTTCTTATTACAATTCTTAATTGGCATTTCAGAGGGGTCATAAATGTTGTGTCATCAGCAATAAAATATTGGGGACTAAAAAGGAGGGGGGAAAATGGTATAATGGCATTTTATTATTTAAGGTTTAGATTCCACTACATAATCCTGTGGGGGTGTTCAGGGGCATCCTGCCCTCCAGTGCAGATGGAGGGATGTCTCATTCAAGCACCATATGGATGCTGTCCATCAGTGGACTCTGCTAAGACCAGCTGTGGTTCCCTTGCAGTTTCTGCCTGCTGACTGTACACTTGACAGGGGAAAATCAGGCAGCTCACCCCAAGTAAGGCAGTGATCTTTATGGTGGATTATGAAGTCACTGATCTTTCTCTCAACATCAGAGATGAATAAAACCATCACATCTTGCCTCTAATCATATTATGACTTCTCCTGGCACTTGGTCCCCGTTGCTCTCACACCTTGCCTGATGATATTTTGGACCTCCAGGGGCTGAAAGTCTTCATGGTTAGCCCTGACACTTCCAGACACACTTTTGGCTGTGGTACCAGCATGTGTGTGGCCACAGATGTTTTACAATTGCTGCAGGCGCCTCCAGAGGAGGAAAGGTTCCTGCCAGGTGTACTTCTGCCCCTGTCAAAGAAGGAATATGGACAATTCCTGACATCCAACAGGGCAGTTCCACACCCAACAGTTCTTACATCACTTTCTCATTGCTCCAGCCTCTGCATGGGAAATTCTTGCAAAGAAATTTTTTCTAACAGCCTCAAAATCTGAACTAACACTGTAACAGTGCCTTCCTCATTACTATAATGTCTTTCTAGCTATCAGTTATTGGGGCTTATTATGTGAAAATTAGAAATACATTATTACCAGCAGATCCATTCTACACTGTACAGACTTTTACAGCCTGACATAATCTCTTGAAACCTGAATTGTTTGCCATGAAACAGACCTTTTTTTCTTCATTAAGATGTCAGAGAATTTCAATTTCAGCTAATTCTTACAATCCTAATGAGCTTCCTTCTCTAAGGAACTGTCAATGCTCCTCATGCTGTAATAGTTCCAGGAACAATTGGAAACCACTTGAATAATAGCATAAGGGTTTTTAGATCAATATCACTTTTGTAATGTGAAGCTTTTGCCAGATCTGACTATCTAAACCGTACTCTTTTTTTTTTTTCCTTTGCCTTTTTTTTTTTATTTTTGTGAGAGTTTTTCTGAAAAGATCCTAGGCCCTGAGAAATCTTGATACAATTATGCCAGCTGAGAGGAAAATTCTAGTGTTGCAGTATTATACAGGTGATTTTTAAACAGGAGGCTGCTTCTTTTATGAATTTGACAGGTTTTACTTTTTATTCTGTAAGGATTGCACACTCTGTGAATCTGACTGGAGGCAAATATGTCTTATGAGCTCATTAGAGACATCTCTTCTTCTCTGTGCTAATCAGTCAATATATTAAGAGTTATTTTGTTTGTGTAGATTGAAGCTTGCATTGACAAAATGGTCTTATTTTTTGCTGACAAGTTAGGCTGATTGAATTGCACTACCTTTCAGAAGAATAAATATCAACTCAGGTGGCAAGGGCATGCTTAATCCAAAAGCTGCAAGAATGACTGAGAAAAGCTCCTGAACTTCAAGAGGCTTCCTATTTGGCATAAGGAAGGTGGGTACACAACTACTGCCATGGAACTTACATTACCTGTCTCCAGACAATTATTTCCGAAATGATTTCTTGTTCACATCATCTCTTAGGCTTTTTTCTTTCCTGTGTAGAAATGCAGTCTCCTGTTCATTTCAGGTATTTTTTCTGGAGTTAGTTCCTTGGGTGAAACTGCAACATGCCTCCTGGCATTTCAACCATATGCTGTGCTTTTCCAGTGTAATCTGCTCAAGGTCTACATGCCTTTGAAAGCTGTAGGATTTCCTTTGATCTGCTGTGAAACCAGAGGATACCCTGTGTGGTTTTCAGACATCTCTATTCTTATGTGAAGGAAAAGCATGGGTACCTCCCATAGGCATCCTTCTGAATGGAAGAAAAGAAGTTCTCAGGGAAATGCCTGTAGTCTGCCCCAATCCTGTTTCAGATTTCTCAGCCTTGCACTGGGGAAGATCCTGCCCTTCTTCTACATGTCTTGGGTTTTTTTGGTAATGTCTTTGGGCAAGGTACTGTATTTTTATCTGTTTCAGTAAGTTCCTCAAGAGCCGACTTTTGAGCACTATAAAGTAGCTGCTGCTGGGTGTCATTACTTGACTCACCACTAACAAGTGCTTTCAGATTAAGGAACTCCCACTGTTCCTGCAGTCTGGGCTCTGCAGCTGCCTTGGCCATGTTATCCCTGGCAGGGCTGTTGTTTTAATGCTGCTTCTTTCTGTGCTATATTAACACCATTCTTTTGTTGCTCTCCCTATTCAGCCCACCTGCTTTTAAGGCTGATGTAAGGTTGCTGTTTCCTAACACCACTTTTAAACAGGACTGTAAAAAAATTGCAATTCCCAGCTTAGCCCCTACTCAAAACTTTAAGATCCCTCCTCCTATCTAATCCCACTTTAAATCAAAAAGCACTAGACCAAAGTTGCAAGCATGCTCTGGACTGTGTAGGGTTTGCTGCTCAGGGCTCATCCCATGCCAATGGGTGCCAGAAGGGCTCATCTCTACATCTATATGAAGGACCCTTGGATCTGCTGGGTTTATCTCTCTACCAAGACTCACAAACAGTGAAGGACAGTGGCTCCTGCTCTGCTACCAGTACAGCATGTTCCTCTGCTGTGAGGCTGAGGGGGTGGAGAGGTCTGTCCAGTTCACTGCACCATCTGCTCTGTTCAGCCAAATCCCTTCATCTTAACCAGTTTCAAAGGGAATGAGGTCAAAACTTCAGAGGTGACCTTAACTCTTCATAAAATATTTGCTGTCTCAGATGTTACGAAGAAAAGATTGTGTCAGAGGAGCAAGGATCACTTGCCAGGATTCCTCCTGATGACAAAATGCACTTCCTTCTACTTCTGCAAATACCAGAAAGCTCATCAGTCCTCTGCCCCTGGCAGCATCAGGAATCTCCCCCAGTTTCCTCAGCTCTGCAGCTTTCATGGCACCCTGTGTCTCTGGATTATATGCTCATCTTCTTATCCATATCTCACGTCTTGAGTGCCCAGGATGCACCTCTGTACACTCAGAGAGCTTTATTTCTCTGGTCATTTTTCACTGCCATACATCCTATAATCAGCTGGGACCCTCTTTATCTATCCCATCTAGACCCTGCTGGGGTGACAGCCATTTGAGACCTATTCCAGGCTCTCCCTCAGCTAGTACTTCCCTGCCCAGCCTTCTCCAGAAGTATACTGAAAATGTCATTAACTGGCTCCCAAGCACTTCCTAGCACAGGGCTTTCTCAAAACAGGGTTATTCCTTTTCTATAGATCAGATGAGCACTCTTGAAAAAGATTACTATGTAATTTACAGATACAGAAATACTGCTTTTTTATACACAATACCCACAGAAAATCCTTTTCTTCAATATTTGCCTGGAGCTCTTGAGGACCTTTCTCTTTCTTGTGTTCTGGTCATGAGAGAAAGCACAGACACATTTGGGATGTGGGGACAGTAGCCTTTCAGAACAGGGGATATTGCTAGACACACCTTTCTTTCAAGTATTCTCAGCTGGATCCTGCTTTCCAGCAGGGTCTTCTCTCATGTTTGGATTTTCCCCAGATGGGAGCCAGGAAGGAGTGGTGCTTCCATCTTCTGCATGACCCATGACAAGCAGGACTCAGCCTGAGACAGAAGGAGGCAGAAGCCCAGTGTGGGCTTTGAAGGGAAGGATCATTTGATCATACAGACCTCTGACCTCCCCTCAGAAAGGGAAGATGTGAAATACTTTTATGTTTGTAATTTTTTTGGAGGAAGGACGATTCCTGAGAGCCAGGCAGCACAAGTGTAGTGCTCCCTTTGTGTGGCAACAAGAGAACAAGGTGTGCTATTTTAGCACCACACCCTGGCTTGAAGCACAGCCAAGGACAACAAATATCAGCAGGGATTATATTATTATTATATTATATTATATTATATTATATTATATTATATTATATTATATTATATTATATTATATTATATTATATTATATTATATTATATTATATTATATTATATTATATTATATTATATTATATTATATTATATTATATTATATTATATTATATTATATTATATTATATTATATTATATTATTATTATATTATATTATTATTATATCATGCAAGGATTCTTTTTGTCAGCCTCTTCTATCCTACAAAACAGAGGTTGGTCCAAACCTGGATGTTGTTCTGCCAGGACTCTCTGTCTGTAAAACATCAGATCCCTGAAAGTTTGTCAACTTTTCATCATGGTTTAATGCAAGACATTGCCTTTTCTTATGAGCCTTGCTTCACTCTGAAACAGAAGATACATTACTTTTTAAATTAATCTGTTCTTAATGCCCTTTAATCACTCTTTCATGGTGATAAGAGGGCTTTAAAAGATCCGTGAAGAAATGATCTTATTTGATGAAGCTCTAGATATGCCAGCAGTGTTCTCTTCAGAGTCCTTGGTGGCCTTTCTTGAGCTTGCTTAGGGTTCTTCACAGAGAGTATGATTACCATGAAAGGAGAATTGAGGGTGACTTGGCATTTCTGTTCAGACTAATGTATGGGTTCAGATACTTGGAGACAGATCTGCTGCCACCAGAGAGGAGATGTTTGGTTTGGAAAGAGTGCTGTCTTACAAAAGGGTTCAAAGCTTTTTGCAAGTGTACAGACATGGTGGAGTCTAGCAAAAAGGTCAACATTTGCTATGTACAATGCTTTGGCTGCTTTTTGGCCAAAAGCTGCTGCTGAGCAAGACTTTTCCAGCTCATATGATTTTTACTTTCTACTGGGGCATCTCAGCTGCCACAGGAGTGGAGGAGTACAAAAGTGTTTTGATTTGCATCAAGTCCTACAATCCTAAGTCAAATGAGAATCTATAGTGCTGCTGCCATCAAGATCCTCTGACATTCAATGACAAAAAAAGCCAAACAACAGAGCACCATTCCCACAGGGAGACCAGGCTTTTGCTGGTGGCACTTCCCATCTTTCCCAGTGAAGCTCTCATGAATGTCATAGAGCATCAACATTGACACAAAGCCCATTGACTCCATCCCCTCTGGCTCAGAGCCTTCTGCCAAGCCCCCTGCAGTTGCTGTGATTGTGCAGGATGTAGAGGAGTGAGATCACTGTGTTGAATTTTGAGAAATGGCCAGCAGATGGGAACAATCAGATAAAGCCAGTAACTATCACCAAGGAGGAAAAAAAATCTAATTAAATTCTCCTGAGAAACATGAAAGCTAAGAAAGCACCTTTCTTGCTGGTGCTGTCCAGCCACAGCTTCAAAGCTTCACCCAAAGGAATGAAGCCACTGCAGAGCTCACCTGCCTGAGTGAACAATCACAGGGCAGTGTGAGGGCAGGCTGGCAGAGAGACACCCTCTGCCATGGTAAATATAGGGGTGCCTGCAGGAGATGGCAAACTGCTACCTTGGACCCCTCCTGGATAGCCTTGAAGGTCAGTGAGACACACAAAGCCTGCAGGACAGAGCTGCTGGTTTTGGTCAGGCTGGAAAAGGAGAAACAGGGAGAGGTGAAGGAGAGCAAAGTTTTGTCATGGTGGAGCAAAACCAGCACTGAGAAAGGGGCCCTCAGCCCTGCCTCCCTCTTTGGGAAAGCATGGTGAGAGCAGGGGGATGGATGAGATGAGCTGAGATTATTCCATGGACCCTCAGAAATCCACATCTATATAAACAGACCCTGGCATAAATGAAGAACTTGGTGCCAGTGTTGTTAGCTCCTTGAGACAGGGACCATGCACTCTCCATCACTGCAACAGCCTGGACAAAATGGATCTTTTCTACACAGTTGCACCATTAAATGGTCTGGTTATTGTTAGTCAGATAACAACAAACACTAATAGCAAAAATTCCAATGCAATTCAAGATGAAATAAACCAGTGGAGCCAGTGGTTCCTATTTCTTACTATGAAGTTATATTCATTTCTAGACACTATTTCTTTTTCTCTTCACAAATGTAGCTTAATTCAAAAGAGGATGACATTGATTAGTCCCCAAGGCTGTTTATTTTGTCTGTGCCTGGTGCCTGCAGGAGTCTCCCATGGTGCTATAATGGTGTATAGAGGACTATTTAGGTGAGTTAGTGCTTTTCCAGGTTGCAACTCCAGTCCCAGATTTCTTGCTGAGTGTTCTATCTCCATGGGGAGCTGCAGACAGGGGCACAGCAAACCCAGCATCAAAAGGGGAAATCACCCTCTTTTTCACAGAGAAAGCAGATCAGAAGGTGCCTTGTCTCAGGACAAACCTGGAAGGAATAATTCTGAGGACATCTGAGGCATGTGCATCACCTCCAAACAAAAGCGCCTGAATAGCAACAAGTGCTTTTAATCCCAAACCCCAAAGAAATTTACATCACTATAGATATATATGTCTTTAAAAGAAGCCATTCAAAGGTTGGAGGCTGGCTCACTTCTGCTGATGCAGAAGTTCTTCCTCAGTAAATGACAGCAGGCCCCTTGGGAGAGGTTAGTACTGTCATCATCATCACCAGCACTTTTTAGTTGTGACAAAATGAGACAAATTGCTTCAGTGACCTAGCCCAACAGAGTCATGGTGTCCATAAGGGAACATAGCAGCACACAACACCCAGGGACATAGAGAAGTTGCTTTCAAAAAAAGCACTGGAATTTGAAATGGTTCCTGTGCAAATAGGATATTGCATCAGTGACACTTTGTTCTGGTACTTAATTTCCTGGCAACACTTACACACAATTTCTGGTTATAACTAACAACTCTACCTGCAGATGATTCCATGCAAGATTTATACATCCTCCTACAAGCAAGTAATTTGTTTTCTCAGTGGGATGTATTTGCCAGAGATTTTCAACTGTCCAAACAAGCCCCTCCCTTGCTCATGACCTCACCACCATGTACCCATTAGGCTGCTTTCCAGAAAGACCATGGTGATGTTCATTGCTGAGTGCTGGCCTGTGCTCTTGTGATGAAGAGCTAAGTTGAAGTTGGCTTGAGAGAGAAGCAGTCAGCTTGGAGGAGTTTAGCATCAGAAGTGTTTATGTCAGCTGTTTCTGTGAGCTAATGCAAAACCAGGGCTGGCTGGGCCAGTGTTTGCAGAAGGGATGAAGAGGAGGGTAAGGAACATGGGGTGCTTTGCTGGTCCTTTTACATCCATCTATGAAATAAATGAGATGGTTACTCTGGCCAGAATCTTCTCCTGGGGAAAGTGAGACAGGACAAAGAAATTAAGAAAGCTGTAGCTCTTGATCTCCTACATTTCTGTTACAACACATTCTCTGCCTTCAGTTCAGGAGAGGGCCTGGGACGCCTTTGTCACTGGGCCACCTGCCTGGCACTCAGCATGGGCTGCATGTGCCCACGGGGTGGAGAGCACTGGAAATATAACACATTTTTGAGAGGGTCTTGTACAAAACCCTTCCAAAACATACAATGGCTTTCCAGTCCCACCACTGTCTTTATCCCCTCCATAGTTTTTTGATAATAGGGTTGATCTGGAGAAAACATCTCTGTTAAAGCTGGAAGAATTTTCTATTTGGATAAATGTCCTCATTGAAATGTGATTTTTGGGAAGGAGGAAGGAAAACAAAAGTGTTTTGAAATGGTCAAAGTATCCCATGCCTGTGATTTCTGAACAATAAATCCATTTTCTACTTCAAAAGAATATTTCTTCTTTGGAAAATGTATGGTATTGAAAAAAAATGTTCACTCTGGAGAATATTAATATTAAAATTAATTATTTGCAAACTTTTAATGCTTTTTTATTAAATAGGTATCTTTTCTATCTATAATCATGTTGCAGAACGTTTTTACTGGGTTTGACTTTTAGTCATGGTTTAGGAAGGGCAAAGAAAATGTCAGGATCCTTGTGAATACTTTCACAGGAACTGAAGAGAACATTTTCCCACACAGCTCTATGATCAAAACCTTCAGATGCCAACAAATTACTGATTAGGCTTTCCTGTTCTTGAGCAGGGAGCACCATGTTGAAGAACATTTCAGGATAGAGCAGAAAGCACCTCTCATCATATTGTTAAAGATGTTTTTCCACACACAGAGCAAGTATGTTCCCAAGACTTCTCAAGTGAAAGACTCCAAAATAAAGAGGGAAAGTGACCTTAGTAACCTCTGACTTTCAAACTCTGTGGCTTGAGTCTTCAGATATCATGAAACTGGCTTTAAAATTGCATGAAGAATACATTAAGATATTTAGCCTTTTTGAATATTTTGTGAATTCCATGACTGTTTTCAAGCTTTTCAGTACCCGTGCCAGCAGCAGAAATTCATCTCATCATGCGTGAGAGCTGAGAGCCTGAGCAGAGAGAGCTGCACGGGGACACGTGCAGGGGGAGGTGGGCACAGTGGGGCTCTGAGCACAGCTCTGGAGCAGCTGACATCATTTAGGCACTGAAAAATATCTGAAAACATCAGCAGACAACCTTCTGAAAGTCCATGTCCCAGGGCATCTTCCAGAGGTACCAAGTCCTGAAGATGGAGGAATGATGAGACCTGCAGCAGAGAATATCCCTTGCAAGGGCAGTGCTCCCAGCTCTTTCCTGCATCCCATCTCACTCCTGTTTTAAGAGTATAACAAAGAAATCTTTGGCCAGAGTTAGTTTAATATCAGTGAAAAATGGGTCATGACAGAGAATATCAAGCCAGGTGTTTGCTCTGGGTTTTATCATGAGAGACTGGAAGTAAGATTCACTCAACTCTAATCAAACTATGAGAAACAAAGAGAACAAGCCAAGTCTGGAACCTCTGAAACTCTGATTTATCTCAGTGATTTCATCTTCAGTCAGAAGAACCAGAGCTGAGGGGACCTTTATTGGATCTCTGGTGATTTTAGTGATGTTCCTTATGCAAACACTAGGTCAGAGTGTGATTCTCTTCTGCGGGAAAACTGACTTATAACATTGAAAAAAAAAAAAAAAAAAAATTCACAAGCATTTACCCAGCACCCAAATCTTATTTCTGTTGCCAAAACAGTCTGCTGGCCTGTGACCTTCTTCAAGGCCATCTCAGGACAGTCTAAAGGATGAGATCTCCCTCTCCTTACTGTTACAGACCAAGAAAAAGATGCTGATAACCTTTCATGTACTAGGATGAAGGATAGTTGACAGAGAAAGTATGGAACCACAGGAAGAAGTGAGGCCACTGCTTTTGTCAAGGGACACATTTTTTGGCAGTTTGCTGAGGCTTGCTGTTACTGTTTGAGAGTCAGAGTCCTTTGTCTCTTCAGCCCTGGGGAGAAAAAGAAAAGAGCAAAAATGAAGCAGTTGCTGTTTAAAAAAAAATTTACATTTACTGAAATGTAGCATGGTTACTCAGCTTCATTTTTAATTAAGTTCCAGAACCAGGAAATCCATTCATCACAATTCTGGAATGCTGGAAAACTCACTGAGGAACTACAAAGGGCAGGTAAAGCAAAGCATTTAAAATAGTTACAGATGAGCTGATAAGAGACTCAAAGAAACAGTTAAATTTGTGTGCAGATAACTCAACCACAGTATCTGGAATGTATAAACATAGCAGGTTTTTGTTTTTTTTTTTCTTCTGGCCTTAAAATTTGATCCAAGCCTGGGAGTTTAAAAGTCCCATTTTGTGTAATCAGGTTCTGGTTGAACATGATTGCTGAATTATTTTAAATTGAAGACACATGTCTGGATGTTGAGTTCTGTATATTATTTCAGGATGGTCTCCATTAGGTCTTATCCACAGGGGCTATCTTTATTCCTTATGCATCAGGATTAGCAAAAGGTGAATCATGAATATGGAGACAGTGAAAAGAATGTGGTACTAGTTAAAGGGTGATTTTGGAAATTATCTTGCATGCATTATTCAAAACTTTTCAGTCTCTATTGCACAGAGTCCCTATGGCTGTTTAAAAGTGTTATTTTAAAAAATGATCATACAAGGCATTTGCATTCTTTCATTTTGAGTCTTGAATTTAGCAATGAACCAACATTTGCCTTAACCCCTTGTCAGTCCTAAAGCTTTCTCAAGAGTGTGAGATGCTCATCTAATGGTTGTGTTGCCATATGCTGTCCTTCCATAATAGATCTGCCCCTGACCTCTGTGTTTTTCTATTGCTTCTTCTACTGGCAGATGGACCATTACATAAATTGAAACATATTTTCATGGATATTCCCAGTGGTGAGAGAGCATTGTCTCATTAGCTCCATGGGGAAAACAGTGTAAATCCAAAGCTGAGTAGCTCACCTATCCATATGGTAGGTGAAAAGAAGCATCCTTATAGCATTTGCTATTGGCAGTGATGCCTCCTGGATTACTGAATATACAAGTTCTGAGGCTCCTTTTTTTTCTCTCTGGGCTGTCCAAATGCTTGAGTAGCTTTCTGACAGCTTCAGGAGTGGGCTGGGTGCTTTTTAGGCCCTTTGCAGTCATTTACCACAGATCAATCACTACAGGATGCTTCTGCCCCAATCTTTTTCCTACTGCCTTTCCCTACACAGCACTCCTGCAGGAAAAATCTCTCACAGTCTTCTGTCCACTAGAATGTTTTAATTAAAATGGTGAGCTTTTTCTTTTTTAATCCAAACAAAATTGTCAAAAATAGGACTTTCCCTACTATTCACATATTTCAGTTTCCCCATGTTTGTAACAACTGTAATGGGAACCTTATCTATTCCTTAATCAAAACTATTTGAAAAATCACGTCACCCAAATTCTTCACAAGGGAAAACACTTCTGTCAGTATGGGGAAGCCTTGATGAGAAAGTCAGCAGTGATTCTGATATAATATTTCACAAAAATTGAAAGACATCACAAAAGTCTGCAGAGATGAAATGGCCACAAAGCTGAAAAGCTGTACTCCTTGCAAAACATCTTGCTCAGTTTTCAGTCCAGGAAAGAAGGGAGTGTGCTGTGCAGACCAGGGTTCTGATTCAGTCATGATGGTATCTCCATACACTGCCTCCTTTCCTCCCTCCTTTCCTCCCTGCTTAGGGAGAGTGAATCTGCTGGGCTTTAAATCTTTCTCAGCCAGGAGAAACTCTGAGAGGAGGGAAACAGCTGGGAAACACATCCATGCCTCCTGCAAAGGTATGCACCTTAAATATTACTGTGAGGCGCAGCATCATTTTCCAAAAATCTCTCACTCTCTTAAATAACACACAACCTATTGTTCTGAGCTGAGCAAAGGTGGAGCTGGCAGCCAGCATGTCTGAGGTCATTGAATAAATGGGTGTAATGAAGTAGTCATGGCTCATATGTGTTATAAGCTTAATATGAACCTGAAAATCCCACAGAGGAGGCATAATATTTTTTAAAAAGGATACTGCAGTAATGATCCTACATCTTACAGCTTACAATAGTGCTTAACTGTTTTGAGCTGTTATCATGATGTTATTTTAGGGATTTTCATGACAGTAGATAGTTACATTAAAACTGCATTAAAGTAGGTAGTTGCCAGACTTTGCTGGTGCCTTGCTAAGAAGCACACAGAAGACACGTGTGGAAGCACTTCCCCTGCCACATAATTTGCTATATGGCTGGAGGTGACAGCTATAATTAGATTTCTTCCTACGAGCTCGTTCTGATGACTAACCTTGGGCTGCAAAGAGTGTGACACTCAGTTGCCTACTGAACAAGGGTCCAAGAACAGCTTTTTTCTGGTGTAGTTGTGAAAGCAGGTAAATATTATCTTATCTCTGCAAGTTAGGAAAGTGGGATCCACAGGCATAATTTGCCTTGGAGAGTACTAGAGGCAGAAATAGAGCAAAATCAGAGTCACAGACCATGACCCAGTCTATCTGATTCTGCTGTCTCTTTGGCTCTTCTCTTCTCCTCCTGTAACATTTTACCACATCACTGAGCACCTTCTCTATGTAGTTGTAGGGAAAACATGGGAAAGAGGCACTGGCTCTTTCCCAAGGCCTGGCCACCAAAGACCCTGGATGCATAAATTCCCTTCATCATGGAACCCTGTTTCCACCATGCTCTGAGTCACTGGCTCTCCAAAGGCTGGCTCTGCCCTTCCCTAAGGTGGGTGGACTCCCAAGTTTTCCTCATTGCCTGCCTGTTTTCTTTCCAGGACACCTCCCAAAAGACCTGCATTTTATCCTCCACCAACTTTCATCCTTGAAGTTTCAGAGTCACACTATGCTAAAAAATTCCAAACAAACCAAGAAGCAATTATTGCAAAATAATGCCAGACATTGCTTAAACCAGAAAGAGATTATGCCAGTAACTAAACAGGAAGGGAACAAAATACACTTTAATATATTAGACTCTACTGTAAGTAGTTTCTTATATTGATATAGATGAGTATTTACACAGGGTTCAAATGTACTGACTGACTGAAGATGGATGAGTTTAAGGAAGCAGATCTGACAAGTTCACTGTTTAAAATTGAAATATGAGACAGCAAGTGAAGAGGAACATGAACAAACAGGGCACATATCCCAGTTTCATCAAGAGGACCAAGTTTCCTCATCTAGGCTGGGAACAAGAGTCTGTCTCTCAGTAGGGTGAGGCTATTGGGAGGGCAAACACTGACATTCCCATGGTCCAGCCAGGGTGTTACCCTTCCTGCCCTAAGCTCATCCCCTGGGCTTCTTTCATATGGATAAACAAGAGGAGGAGTATCATATATATTCATATTCTCAGATAGATAGATAGATGTATATGTATATATGTATATATATGTGTGTATATGTATATATAAATGTGTGCATGAATATAGATTTATTTATACACATATAAAGAGTACAACTATATGATTTAACTGAGACAGATTCTGCAGCTGCTTTGTTTGGAAAAGCAGATCCATCACTACAGATCCAACTACCCTGACACACTTATAATTAAATTTTATTCTGCACTTTAAAATTATTGAATATTGCCTCTTTGAAACAAATTTGCCCTTTGTTGTGCTAAATGACATTGTAAAAAGGAACAATAACTCTTTCATGAAAAAACCTCAAACCCCAGCAGCCCTTATCAATAGATTGTAACTGTTCATTAACCTGATTTCTAGCATCATTTTTGCAAGGGAAGTTGGTTATCCACTCCATGCAAAGCAAACATCTTTGAAATCTTAATGTTTTCTAGCTTGTAGGTATGCTTCCTACATATATTCTATGAAAGTTTTCTTTTTTTTTTTTTTTTTTGCTGGTTTTATTCTCAGCTAACTCCTGCCTTGCTAACAAGCAGCATCATTTTATGCTACTAGCAACACATGCATATTTTCACCTGGGAATGATGTCCAAATACCATAAAAAAGAGCAGGAACTGGCTGGCACTGCCTGCATTCAATTTACCTGAAATTGCTGCCTAAGATGCAGCTCCTTCTCTCCTGACTTTTTTTTCACTCTCACATCCCTGGCCACCTTAGGTGCCACAGCATCTGGGGTTGAACTGGACAGTCTCAGTGCATTCCATGGTGCTTCCCTGAAAATATCCTTAGCCAAGATTGTCCCAAGTTACTTCTCCTGGCTTCCCAGGTGTTCCCTGGGCACAAAGAACACCGAAAGCCCTGCAGTGCATTTGCCTTCATTTCTTCTGGGAAATTATAATATATCCCCTCGCCAGGAGTCAAAAAATGTGGAAAAACAATTTCAAGTGGTATCATCAACATAGTGACAGCCTTAGAACATCCTGTACCTGTTACTTTTGGGACATCTTATACATATCCTGGTATGGTTTGTGCTGCAAATGTGCAGCTGTGACCTAGACATGAGCTTGATGTGGTAACACACAGCATAGCTGACAACATACATGTCTGTGTGGAAGGCAGGAATCGGTAGTGCCAATGGAAAACAGGACTTATGGGATTAACACATACACAGATATCTCAATAACATCCTTAGATTCTGAAACATTGTCACCTGTGGAGATATTGTCTTTTTTTATAGACTAGCCTGTGGCTGCTCCTATTCTTTGCTTTTCCTGCTCTTTCAGTGAAAAAAAAAAAAAAAAAAAAAAAAAAAAAAAGGAAGGGTTCTATACCCTCACAAGTCAGGCAGAATGACCTGAGAAATAGGGAATGGAATAGGGAATAGAATAGAGAATAGGAAACACAGGGACAGTAAATAGTCGAAACAGGATATATGATACTGCAGAAAGTTTTAACAATTCCTGCATTATACATCAGTTATGTCGCAGTATTTCTAAATTTAAAAGGTTCATGTCTAGGAGCAGCTCATTACCATCCCTATAAGAAACTCTGATACAACAGATAGTGGAGCAGTGTGAAATGTTCCATCCTGAGGTTATTTTGTTTAGAAAAAAATCTTTCTCATCATTTGTGTGTTACACTGAGTTCTACAAAATAACAGTAGCAATAATAAAATGTGGACAAGCCCTACAGCAGCTCCTGTCCTGTGAAGTCCCTGGAGAATTCTCACAGCAGGACAGTGTGAAGCAATGTGAAGCTTTTCTCTTGCATGCAGTGAAGGCCATTGCTGAAGTCTCTTAAAATCAAATTACTTTTGTTTCACTATGGCTTAAACCCAGCCATAACCTCCTGCTTGTGCTCCTGCAGGTTACTGCAGGTAGCACATCTGCCAGTGGGTCTCCTGCCTTAAGTGCAGCATACCCTTGTCCTTCATTTTGAGAGCTCCATATGCTGCTAACAAAAAGAACTAGCTTTGGAGAATGAGTGTGTGTGTTTTGTCTAAAGGCTAAAATTGTCTAATTAGAGTTGGGGAATCCAGCAGTAATCCAGACAGGATCCGACTCTGGGCATGCTGAAGACCCTGTAGAGAATCTGAGAATACATTGCCCATCCTCACACAAATACCAGAAACACAAGTCCTAATTTGTATTTTTTTTACAGGTCAGGCCTGTAAAAAAAATTTAGACTGTGCAGATACAAGAGGAGAAATCTTTAGTCCTAAATGATTTAGCAAAAAAAAAAAAAAAAAAAAAAAAAAAAAAGGTGGAGGGAACCCATCTAACAAACATGTGGTAAACAATGAAGCCAACAAAATGCTGCCTTTTGCCAGTGTAAATTAAGTCATCCCAAGAGGTGGTCTAAATATGCAAGCAGAAAAACCCCTTTTGCCAGTATAAGCTGTGTCTCCACAGGGGACCTTTGCTGCTTTTGCTGGCAAAGCTTTTAATGTGCAAACCAGGCTTGCTGATACTGCCTTGTAAGCACAACTGATAAAAAATAATGTACAGTTATAATTCCTTTTGTCTGTCTGAAGTGGTCATTTCCACCCCACAGCTGGATGCTGGGGAGCTGCATACACATGGATGAGTGTTTGGGTTGCAACAGTGACCATGGGGAGAGGATTATAACAGAGCAGGAAAATCCCAAACTGAGAAAGAAATGATAAACCACTGGTCATGCTAACCAAGTATTCAGGTGTTGTTTAAGTGTAGTTGAGCTCAGTCAGAAAATTGTTGCTGCTGTAAATGTACCAGTGTATCTAAAGCAGTGTTATCCCACTTGTGATATGGATACCTCTTTATGGAAACACTGCAATGTTGTTATCTTAGGGGCAAAATTTTTTGTCTGACTGGATACATTGATGCAAAAACTCTGTTTGATTAGCCACAGAAGTCTAATCCTCCATTGCTTTCCCCTTGTGTACCCATATACTTATCTCTACCTGGGTAAGGATGTGAGGGGCTGTTCTTGTTTCAACATAACTGGACTGCAGAGGTGATGACATACATGTAAAGCAGTAATAGTCAGGCCTGACTATCATCACATCTCTGCTTAATCTAGGCCACCTTAAAGAGCTTAGAAAGAAAAAAAAAATATATATTGCTCTTTGGAGAAAACTTCCCTATTTTCCTATTACAAGGTAGGAGCTGTCCTACAGGCCTGATCCTCAAAATTCTGGGGACAATTGTGCTTAGACTCTTGCTTGGCCTTTGCAAAAAGAGCCAGACGAATGTAAGAACAAAAGGTAGGTTTGACCCCAGCTCTAGACCAACATAAAACAGTAATTTCACTAATACAAAATATATAATATAATATTTAGGCATCTAATGTATATAGAATACACTTCTGTATGTTCACTAATTGCATCCTTACAAGGAGATATAGGGGAAATTGTGACATTAACATAGTCTAGATAGCTTTAAATTTCAAAGTTGTATCTTTCCTCTAGCCCCTGGACTGGAGACAGGACAGTACATCCTGGTTATGATGGAAGAATGCTCAAATGGCAATGCTCATGAGCAAATATTTAGCAGCCTGACTACCTCTTAGTAAAGTATCACGGAAGCTAAGTACTTTCTCTTGAACATTAAAATAATAATAATAATAATAATAATAAAAATAAAAAACAAACTAAATAACATTTCCACTCCTGCTAAACTAAGCTAGGTAGAACGGGTGAGTTGACCCAGAATAGAATCCAGCCCAGACTGACACTGAGAAAAAGAGAACATCATGGGAACACAGAAACAAAGATGCAGGCTCCTCATGCACCAGCTGAGGAAAAGGAGGTGGCAGCATCATGCATGTGTCTTTGTTGGCATAACAAGCAAAGAGAGGGGAGCTGTGTCTGCATCAGGTGATAATATTCAGTTGCAACCAATTTATTTACCATATATCAGTTCCTATGCAGGAAATTATTAATTTTGATGATGCCCAGCAATTATAAAGCATTTTGCCATGTGATAAGCAGGTGTGAGCAATTTGCCATTGTAGTGGGAGTCTGGAGCTGGAGCCATTCTTCTTTCTGTTACAGCTGAAATGGGTTGGCTGCATACATTAAACACTGCAGCAATAATCACATCTCCTTCTTTAACTCAGGTTTGGTTGATAACCTGTAAGAACCATTTGTACATTTGAGATTCAATGTGTGGCAGCCAGTGATTTGTGGATGATGGGTTAGTGGTCTTGGATGTCCTCTGCATTTTGTGTAGCCAAGGGAGTCCCTATGGCCACTCTGTGAATGCCAATGTCACTCTTCTGCATCTGGGCTCTGCCTCCTGCTACCCAAGGCCACCTGGAAAGCCCCACAGAGCACACATCTGAGTGTCCTTGGATCTCCTAGTTTGGAGAAACCAAGGAGAGCACAAACCATCACAAAATAAGAGTGAGCAGCATAGTTTCAGCTTTTGTTCTCCCAGATGTGTCCATGCAAGGGGACATCTCTCCTTGCCACATTCCTCATTCCCAGAAACATCCCAGTGAAGGAGCAGATCCTGCTCACCACCAGGAGCCTCAGGCAAAGCAATTCCTGAGAGCTGCAGGAGGAGCACACCAAGGAAGGAGCCTTGTGCCACTGCCTTGCCAAAGGAGAGCACTTCTGGGAGCACCCGCCCACAACTGGGAAGACTCTGAAGGGCTTGATATTAGATTAATTTTATTTTATAAAATATACAGAACAGTAAGTTCTTATGGAAACTAATGTTTGGGAAAATGAGTCCCAAATGCAGATGAGATTTTTGCCTCACTTCTGCTTGACTGCACCTCTGCTTACTGTGACACAGTACAGAAGAGATGACTTCTGAGGTAAAGCTACAAATTTCATCACAGTAGCAAGATTTAGCCCTGGAGATTGGAAAATCAGTTCACCAATGCATAGAAAACACTTCTAAAAAGGTTCATGGCACAAAAGAGGCAAACCAAGAATGAAAAGAAAGATCAAGTAGATCCCTATTCCTTCTACATTTAAAATATAGAAAATAGTGTCTTGAACATAGTGCATATATGCTAGAGCTGAGGGCAGGTATTTTAGATGTTTGCAGCTCACTGTCATTAGCTGCAGACTGTGGCCTTATGTGAAGAATTACAGGCAATATAGGCATAAAATAAATATGAAATATTTCAGTTCAGTGTGTTTAAAAGCCCTATTGCCATGTAATCACCCTTCCAAGGAAATAAAAAGCATCTCCAGAGGCTGCATAAGGGTGTCAAAGCAGTCTAATGCAATGAGTCTGCTGAGGGTTTTGAAGCACCCCCAGGTCTCTCCCCAGTGCTGCTTCTCCATGGCTTCACTTGTTTGATTGCCTGCTATCAGGAAAAAAGCTCCATGAGAAAATTGCCACTCTCTGATATGTGCTGGTGCACATAAAATGCCCTTGCCAGAGCATGGTATAAACAACTAATGGTAAATGCATGCATATACCAGGGCTCGTGCCCTTGGTATACACCTGCATTTACCATTAGTTGCTCTCCTAATAATAAATTATTGAAGACATATTTCCTTTAATGTTTACTTAAAGAGGGAGCAGCTAAGAAAAGCTGCATACACTGAATTCAAGAAGGGGATATTTCTTTCCTACTATAAACAGAACTGATTATAAAACCAGAATGCAAACTGTGCTCCTTGCCCTTCAGTTTTGTATGAGGTTACATTTCTTTGCAAGACTCTAATTTCTTCAGTTTTTTACTGCATTCCAACCCAGGGAGATATAAACCAAAGCAAACAAAGTACCCCCCAAAGGAGTCTCTCCCCCTTAAGCAGGACTTCTATTTTTAATTCTCCACAGCTTTTAAAACATTTGAATGGGAAGCCTCCATCAGTCTTTGGTGGAAAATAATTCCTGCTGGTCTCTCAGGACATCCACTCCAGATAATCTCAACTGGCAGCTCGATATGAGACCGATATCTCTTCTCAGAGGGGTTCCTTGCAGTTGCATTTCAGCACTTTCCACCTTTGCAAAGAAATTCTTTAAACAGTCATGTTTTTCTTCCTCAAAGATGAATTAGGAAAAATTTTAAAAAAGAAAGAAAACGTTAAAAAATAATTTAAAAAAAAGCCATCTTGCTTGCTGGCAGTGAATCTTCCAGACTTTGCTGATGCCTTTTCCCAAAGTATGATCTCAGCAAAACCCTGCACTGACTTTGCTCTGGACATCAGCAGGAGTGCAAGCAGGCACCCATGATAGGAGGTCTCACATTGTCTTTACCCATCACATCTCCAGAAAATTTTGTTTGGCACATCCCTGAGGTCCTGGACCCTCCTCTGTGCTGACAGCGATGGGACTGAGCAGGAAGCAAGAGAGCTCCTACCCCCACCTCACAAGACAGAAGAAAATTGTAAGAAGCTGAAAAAATATTCTGTATTTTCAGCAATAGAGGAACAGAGTGGGAAAACATTTTAAACATGTCTGCATTATTTACAGGATAGCTCCTTTAAAAAACTTAAGCAATGTATCTGTCCTTCCAAGAATTTGAAAGCAGGAACTACCTCCTCATGATCCCCAAGGAAGGAACCAATTGCTTATCAAGAGTGAAAATGTGATTGAAATGTGATAGCAAAAAACAAAGAGGTCTCTAATAAATTAGAAATTCTTTCTTGAACCTGCAGAGTGCAGTCTGCTTGGAGTCTGGTTTAATCTGCTGCCATAAATAAATCCATTGAGGGAATTTTCCATAAGCTTTATCAGACAGCAAAATTCTGCTAGTCACATCACTGCACACTGCATGATGCCTCTGTCAGATTCAACCTGGTTAGTATTTATGCTGCAATCAACAGTGACTTCTTGAAACCTTTAAGGCAATATCACCACCAAAAAAATCCCCCTAAAATAAAATATAAAAAATTAAAAAAAAAAAAAAAAAAGACCAGAGCTCCTGCAGATGGGCTATCATCATAAATTCACCCGAAAGTGGAAACTCAAATAACAGATGTGTGTTTATAAACACAGAAAATAAACCAAATTAGTCAGTATGCTTTCAAAATGCTTTAGAGCTGCAGGATATCCTCTCACACAAAAGTCCATATTCACACTTGACCACACCAAGATATCTTTCTGGCTTACCTGGGAATTTGGATTGCAATTGCTATTACCGAGAGGCAAATTCATGGACTTGCTCCATGGAATAATCTCTGGATGATTAACACAACCATTTACCTCCCTGAAGCAACAGTTGTTTCTTATTCCCAAACTATGAGCACATGGAGGCATGTGGAAAGATTGTGTCAGATGTGGCAGCTGTTGACAAAAACTTATATTTTTCAGACACCTCTCTGCCTTGAATTATGTTCAATGCCAAAAGGCAGAGGAGGGGTTAAAAGCTCTCCCCCACCCCACCTTATCTCTTGCACACTCTTATCTGTCCAACAGTCCATAATAAATCAGAGAAACTCTTCTTCCATCGGGCTCACTCTAAATTCCTCACTTCCACATGATTTGGGAACATTTTCCTGACCTTTTGTGACTGTTCTGATATTGCACAGAGCAAGAGGTTGAAGCCAGGGAAATTTGGCAGGTGTGAAATATGCCTGCATGGAGTGTGGAGTTGTCAGAGATGCGCCTCTCCTGACGCCTCTCCTGCTCTTTGCTGTCTGCTGCTCTTCCTTCCTTTGAAAGGAGGAGCCTGAGGGAGCAGCCCATGGGGAATGTCCAGCAAGGATCCACTGCAGAGGGAGTGCTGTGAGACAGTACAAGGCAAATCACCTCTGAGCCCAGACACAGCTCCTTGTGCTCCCAAGACCTCTGTGACATTTGTACACGATTAGCAGGAAGGATGGAGGAGCTGTGGAATAGACAGCTTTTGCCATATTGGCCACTTTCAGTGGCAAACATTGCAGATATTTGTCCTTTGTCATACAAATGACCCTTGATGCTGAGATGAGAGGTTTCACCAAAAAAGGAAAAATTATTGCTCCCATTTCCCAGTGTTTTCATTATGGTTAAGCACCTTCCATGTTTCTCTCACATTCTCTTCAGCAAGTCCATCAACTGAGGATGAGTCACCATCCCAGTTTAACAACTAGATCTTCTTTTTCTTCTTAGATTAGACACACCTAACAAAAAAAAAAACCCTCCAGATCTTTTATTTTTATCAAGTTTTAACTTCTCCTTGGCATATCCAGGAAAGGTTCTGGGTTAGTTATCTCCTTGTAGGTCCCATCTCCAGCCACCAATCTGTTCTGCATCTCTTCTCTGTACATTTCAATGTTCCTTGTACCAGCTGTTGCTCAGAAGTGTCCATGACACAGAGGAGCAGTTGTTCCCTGAATTGAAACACAGCAGAGGATCATTTTGTTTTGTCACAGTGATTGCCCAGAATGGCAAGGTACAGAGTAAGAGATCCAGTGGGAGCCAGGTCTCCAGTGTTCAATATGTCTTTTCTACAGAGCTGGGACCATGGTGCAAACCCAGTCTGGGAGATGGGATTCTCTGACAATAGTTACCCAAATGCAGCCCTACTGCTGCTTCTTGCTCATATCCTTGCCTGCACACAGCTCTTCTATATAATACACATGACTTGAAAAAATGTAAATTTTTGTCCTGTCTTCTGCCCTAAATATTTCTTTTCAAAGAAAATGTACAATATGCTCATACATTAACAACTGCCACGCTGCAATAGCAACATGTTTGCTTACAATGTACACATGAAGGTGTGTGTGTTGACCTTTGTGGTATAGTAATGGCTCAGTACAATAAAGGCATATGCATGAATAACAATAGCCAGACAAGTTATTTGGTGGTGTAACTGTACTGGTTCCACTCAAGTTACTCCTGCTCTGAATCTAGTCCCTCATATCTGTTTCCTATAATTAAAAAACAAAAAAAAAACTTTATGGTTTTCAATTCAGATACCTTTCACCTCAATAAATAAGACATGAGAGAGTATAATCTAGAAGGGAGAGATATCTGCTACTAGCAAAATGATTTCTAAAGAAAAAAAAAACAAAAAGGGAAAGAAAACCAACCCTATACCAACATATGGTATTTAATATATACCTCTAATGGAATGAGCTTCATAATTTATTCTGGGGTTTACCTTTTCATGAACTCTGTCTTGTTCCTGCTCATGAAAGATTTTCTGGTGCTTCAGATATATTAAAAGCACATCATTTCTGTCTCCCTCCTCTCGTTTCTGTGTCTTCACACATTGATATATTTTTCTTGTGCACATGGCACAGTAATAGCAGTAATACTCTTTACTTCTGCTCTGCTTTTTGTCTTAGGATCTCGTGCCAAGTCTTATAAAGCTAAGAGCCTGAAGTTGGGATTTTATATCCATGCTGAGGCCCTTAAACTACATCCCAGATTTTGGAGGTGCTGACTTCACATGGGGTTGGTGGTGTGCAATGCCACTGCTCAGGACACTCATTGCCAGGGCAAAAGTTCAGCTCACTCAAGTCTAAGGCTGCCCATGAAGGTCTTGTGTCTGTGGCTCCCTCTGCATCACTGAAACAGTTCTTTGGATGCACAAGTTTTGGATTGACAGGCAGTCACAGCAGGGAACAGGGGCCCAGGCAGCAAGGCTAACACTCAGTTTGGTTAGACAGCCCCAAAAAATGGAAAATTCACACATCACAGCTGCTATTTTCAGGGGTTTCCAAATATTTTTCTCATGTCCAAGTACATTTTTTACCTACCAAAGCTTTTGTGCCGAGCACCTAACACCAACAAAAGAATTTTGCTGACCTATTTGAAATGCCTTGCTTTCACCCCAGCTTTGAAATACCTTTTGGTCCCATAAATCCTGCAACTCTCCATCCCATCCCATCAAGGAAGACAGGATGAGCAACAACCTCCCACGGCAGTGGTGATGGCTGCAGAGGGATGCCCTGCAGAGGGCCAGCATGGCAAGGAGGGGGAGGGATTGTGCTGCTCATGCCAGGAAAGGATGGGTGTCTGTAACCTGCCAGGGTTTATTTTTGTTTGCTTAACTGAAACAGCTCTGTTGGTATAAAACATGTGCTAAATCAGGCTCCAATCTTCTAAGAAAATCCCAGCTCACATAGCCCCTATTTTATTCCTCCATCCATCTCACGTTACAGTTAATGGGAATAACATGTGATTTTTCAAAAGACAAACCTTTGCCCAATTTTTCCTGTGTATATATTTCCGTCAAATCTCTAGATTTTTGTTGCATTCTTTTGCTGTATTATTGTTAAATGATTTCTATCATTTAATGTCAATTTGTACTGTTTACTCAATGCTCTCACCAAAGGAAAATGGAAAAATGCATATACTAAAAGAGAACCTTGGGTGCTTATCTCATTGCACAAATATTGTTTTTTTAGGAAAGTGTGGTTCTGATAGTCACTTATTTTGCCAACATTCTCTTCCAATTTTTCTGTTTCCCTTTTCATCTCTGTTTTTCTCTGCTTTATGCTTTGCATATTTTATTGAGAAAACAAACATACTTTGCAGTCCAAAGACTGGATAGGATGCATTCATGTGAGAAAACTTCAGAGCATGTGTAGTTTATTTTTTGTGTAATTGATTTTGTAGTAGATAGAAGTTGTGGTGTAAACTAACAGGATAATGGTTTTGATCAGTTTCCAATGCTTAATTACAAGTCTGCTCTAACTAATTTCCTTCGTGTGCTTGCAGCTGCTATACTTTTGTCATTGGCTTATTTTTCTTTGAAAATCTGAAAGGCATCAAGTTTTTCTGTGAAAGTCGTCTGCCCTGATTGACTCCTGCAAAGCCTCATTACCACAGTCATTCTGCAAAGCTGTAGAGCTGTTTCAAACCTTGCATTCAAATAATTCCTCTTCTTTTTTTTCCTTTTTAATTAAGGAGGGGGAAATGCTGGTTTGAAACACTATGGAATATCTGGCACAAGACCAGTTTGCTTTACAATGGAAACAGCCTTGTGGGAAGAGCAGCAGAATTTACTGGGTTGGCTGCACCATTCATTTGTAAACAATATGTATTTTGAAACAGAGCACTAGATGATGTTGGGGTGTTTGCTTGTTTTTTTTTACAGAGATACATGAGATGCCCCCTTTAGCACTGTGTTTTAATAGAAAAATCTAATTAGCAAAATATCCTCCTTTTTTTGTAACTTTCTAACTCATTAGCAGCCATGCTAATATATTACAAAGCATAAAGGATGCCAATACCCCAATACCCCAGAGAACACCTGCAGAAGCTGGGGCAAAACTGATAATCTTAACTATCCCCAAATCTGAGAGATGTGCTACTCTGTGTGGGAGACAAATATCAAATGAATGTTTAGTTGGTGTCTTTGGGACTCTCTCCCATGGCAGATTGATGCAAAACTCACCCTGCTCACTCAGTGTGGGTTGTGACGGAAGGATCAGGCTGGGTAAACTCCACACCAGAGCAGGACTGGGCAGATTAGGACCCACACGTTTCCCCCCCATTTTTTCCTCAATACCATCCTGCATTTTTGTCTCAGCCTAAGGTGACCCCTCCCTTATTGATTCCAATGAAACTTAAATTGGGCTAATTCTCATCTGGATGTTCAGCCCTCATTATTGTCAGATGCTCCTTAGTAAATATTAAGGCACTTGAAATAATACAGTCAAATGAGAGCTAAGACTGCTTGATGGGTTTAAGAGCCATCAGTCCTTATTTTAGAATAGGCAGCTAAATCAGAGGTGGAGAGGTAACATATATCTCTATCTTCTAATGTTAATGAAGACAACATTTTATATCAATGATTGCAAGCAAATGCAAATGTATGTAGATTGTTTACTTAGACAAGAGATTTCATACATTCATCTCTGCATTCCTCCTTCTCCCACTATCTTTTCACCCAGGAAGAGATACTATTGTTATTCTAGTCATCTTTCTCTTGATTTTATTACCTAACAGAGCCATAAAAATGACAAGAAAATGGATTTTTCAGACAAGAGTCTCCTGTTCCTAGTGTAATTTCACATTGAGCTACAGATACTGACAACATCAGATAGTTTATACATTGCTCCTTTAATTGTATACCACAGCCCCATTTTTAGTGAGGTACTCACCACTACATAATTAAGGAAGTGTTTAAAGTGCCTGTTAGATGCTTGATGTGCAAAGAATTGCAAGCATGAGGCAGCCACTGCTGGAGATGCTGTGCTGGGTGAGCCTGACTCTGCAGAGCCAGGGATGCAGCCTGGGTGCTGAGAGGGGCACCAAAAATGCCAAAGAGATGAGAAGGGGAAGCAGAGACCTGGCCTCATCATGAATCCACCAAGCAACACACATCCCTGGGAGGTTCTGTGCTGGAGAGACACAGCAGAGGGGTTTTGTGAGGGTCTTGCAGATCTGGGCTGAGGTTGGGGGTTTCATCAGGGATCTTGCTCACACAGCCCCTCACAATAAGCCTGATCCAGCTGAAATGTAGGTAAAAGCTGAGAGCCAAGCAATTCAGCTCATGACCACAGGAGAGGTTGAAGACTCAGAAGGAAACTGCTAAACTCCTCATTGTCTCAATGCTCAAGCTATTTTGATTTTTTAAACAGGACAAAAACTCCTCTCATTTTACTAAACAAAACCAAACACATTCACGATTTGGCCTTTTCTCTGGAAGATTTTGACTAATGTTTCTGTGCTGTGCAAGGGGATTTGAATACCTCACACCCCATGGCTTTCTCTCCCTGGGGCAGCTCTGCAAATCCCAGCATAAATCAAAATAGCTAGCAGTAAAACATCAATGACCAGATTTGCCTGGTGGTCTGCTAAAGGATCCTGCCACTAGAAGGATCAGAGCTAGGGTGGGGAAGGAGCCAGTCAGGGATTTTTTGGTGCAGCTGGGTGCTGATGGATGTGGCATTTGTCAGGGCAAGGGCACAGCAGAAGGGGGCAAAAGGAGGAGAAGAAAGGTCTGTCTCGAAGAATAACTGAGAAGCACCACTCCCCTGGGAAAAATATTTCTTACATAATAAATATTGTGATTGATTTGGAGTAATGCTTAACAGATGTGGACAGAATATTCTTCCCTAAAATAAGATACTCTTAATTGAAACAATATTCCTTGTATCACTATCTGCAAATTTAAAGAGCTTATTTTAGCTTAGGGATAAAATAAGCTTAAGCAATGGGAAGGATAGCCATCTTCCCAAAATTTTTTCAGCAGCTACCTCTCATCTCTTAGAACTTTTTGTTTCATTAAGAACTGCTGGTTTACAGGGAGCTCAAAGCTGTGGGCTGTAGTTATTTCCATATAGGCTATTTATTTTTTTAGCAGCTGACAATAAAAAAAAAGTGCTAGTTCATTTCATATGCAAAGCAAAGGATTAACTGGGAGAGGAACACTAATAAATTTCTTTCCTTGAGGAAAGAGCCAGCAGAGCTGCGGCTTCAATTTGATTTAGCTGAACACCATTGCCCCTTTCTTCAAAATGCCCTGCACCCCCCACCAGCTGGTATCACAAGGAGCATCATTTGCAGGGAAAATCACATGCAGAATCATATCTACAACTGCCTTGCATAATTACTCTATGTTTTCTCCAGAAGGGATCATCCTGTGGCAATAATTATGTCAAAAACGTGCCCCGAAGAACAATATTTCAGGCAACCGCAGCCATCAAGCAAATACGCTGTGTAATTATGTTATTTTTCCCCTCTGAAAGCTCTCACTCATATTTGTATCTTGCCTGGCTAAGACCTGCTCCAAGGGAAGCAGCAGATTGTTTGTGAGGATAGCACATCTATCAAAGCAGGGATGGTGAAGCTGTCCTGGCCAGGCTCTCACAGCAGCCCCTGGCAGGTCTGGCTCAGATGCAGAGCTATGCCTGGACTTTGCCCCGAGCAAAAGATGCCACCTCTAATATACAGAACTGTCATGAATTTGTTTTTTGTCATAAATGAAGCATGGGTCTGTGCTTTAATTTTCCTCACTGCCCTCTGTCAGGTAATAACCATAAATATTGTCCCGAATCATTAAGTCACAACCTGAAATGTGATCCTGCCCAGTTCCCAATCAGACAGCCATCTGGAAGATGAAAGAAGTCTATTTTCATTTTAGAATGATCCAGACTCTAATTTGTAGTAACAGTCTTAACAGGCTGTTTCGGAGACATTAACCAGAGGCTGGTGGTGGTTGCTCAAGGAGGGGGCATTGTATGTGCTGCCTAAGGCATGTGAGGCAGGCAAAATACCCCAGCACTGCTCTGAGCTTGCAGCCTCTGTGGCTCTTTATTCCAGCCCCCTGTTTCTAAATGGGCACAGGTTATGCATGCAGGGTGAATGGAAATATACAGTGTCATAAAAAATGCCAACACGTTTGCAGGAGACAGAAAATAGTGTTTCCACAAAGCTAACAGTGGTCGTATAAATGCCTCCTATCTTAGGGTTAATTCCGTGCTGAAAGCAAATATTTTTTCTATATATAAAAATGTATTTATACATACATATATCTTATGATTTTCTGGCTACTGAAAAAAGCATTTTCACCATCAAAGAGCTCTTTTATTGCAAAACCAAAATAATTTTTCTCTGTTAAAAGCAAAGACAAAAGGTAATCAAGTGATTATGTGGCTGAGCAAAAGCACTGTCAATCACAATCCTCTCATTACATATCTGAAACCACTATCCCCTCCTGACCCATGATACCTTTCCTTAGTTAAGGACATCAAAGAGCAGCTGGCCCACGATTGCCCAGAGTGAATGGGAAGCATGTGCATCGTCTCTCCCTGCCCAGACTCAGGAATGCTGCATTTCTCTGCTCCCCTGACAGCTGCAGTCTCAGGGCTTTCTGAGCAAACCCCACCAGGACTCAATTTTCCCACTTGTGGATGATGCAATTGTTTGGGAGCATGGTGGATCCACTGATATATGCATGCCATTCTGTGACCAGTGTCTTAAAATTAAGCTATATCAGATGATTTTGGTACCAAATAGTACAAGGCTACAGTCTTAAGTCAGGTAATTTTGTCGTAGGTCTTTTCCTCCTTTCTCCCTAGCTCTCTACAGCTCTTTCTCCCTCATTCTTAAGCAGGGCTGAAAGCACCATATTCAGTGCATCCTCATCCTCACTCCCTTGCTCTTGCAAACTTGGCAATTAAAGATGGATTTCGGCAGGGAGATGTGAGTGCATCTAGCAGCAGCCATCTCTCAAGCAGGAATTCAGAGCAGTGACCATTTGGCTGAGTGTCCTGTTTTCCTTGATGTTTTATCATCCTGGGTTATGTTTCCTTTAAGGCTTACAGAAAGCATTTGCTATAACAGATGTGTGTATCTAAATGAGCTTAGCCCAGAGATTTGGAAATGACCGCACAGGGGTCTCTTACAGGTAGAGATAACTGAATTAGCATCCTTCTGAATGAGCCTTTCTATTTTTGTAAACTGCTGTGAGTTAGAAATGGTGCAGAGAGAAGATAAGGAGCAAAATAAATGCTGTTTGCCTGCATCTCTGCACTGCAGATGTATGCTAAAGCTATTTTCTAGCAGGTAGGATTGAAGTGTGTCCTGCACAGGGAAGAGAACAGGAAGCATAAAATTAGGATTTCATCTTCCGAATGCTTTTGCTGAGGAAGAGCTATACCCTGCTGTATGTCCTGCATCCCCCAAAATAGCTTTATCCACTGTGAGTGCCCTGTTCCCCAACATGGGTGACTCTTTGAAGCCTTTGTGCCCTCTGGGGCAACATCTCCCTTGAGCACACCACCATATGCATGGATTTCCTGCACATTTCCTATCAGACTGCTGAAATATTGGTGTTTCCATCTAAATTTCACAATGGCAGGAAGTAAAAGACACTCTGGGTGCATTTCCCCAAGCATCACTGCATGAGGCTTGCTGCAGCTATTATTTCCAGCCCAGCAAGGCATTAGCTGGGGTCAGTCTCAGGTGCTTAGAGCTGCATGTGGCGAATGGAAATCTCCACTCCAAACCTGACACATTAACAGACAAAACAGTCTGGGGAAAGGAAATTCCTGACCAAGTTCCCTGATCAGAAAATGATCACTGAAATAGTGAAATCCTGGATATACTAGCACAGAGGAGTTGTTCATCCTGACCTCCAAAGTGTTTACATTCAACCATGGAGGTGAAGATGTCAGTGGAAAATCCAGATTTGGTCCCCTATTTCTATGACAAAGACACTATTTTTCCTTCCCTATTGAAAAGCAAACGTCTAACTAGCAGCCACCAAAAATCCAGCAGGAGCACAAAGCACTGAAAGCTTTGCTAATATTGCCTTTCCAAAAATATGCAAATGAAGCTATTTTTCATTATTTTTAAATGTGAAAGCATCTACACTTTACTATTACAGTGCAATGGACTGAAAATAAAATCACAAGGATGATTTGGCATATCATACCACATCTATTGAAAAATGTCCACTGCAGCCCTTTAAAATCATTTGGTAACTTTTTATTTTGCTTTTTTAAAAGTCACATAATTTGGACAAAGCACAGTTGTGATAATAGGGAGCATGCTGGGTCTTTCTACATTCCATTGCTGTAATAATGAAGCCATTAAATTACTAGGTCAGAGGCCCCAATTCGCAAAGAAATAATACCAGTTTATTATTTCTAATCTTATTAAGTTAGAAAATTGTCTCGAGATGTAACATCAACCTGTAATGGCTGAAGTATTGATTATATTAACCCAATGCTCATGGATAATTCAAAGAGCCTGATTTCATCTAATTTCTGCAATTTTTAAAAGAGTCCAGCCCAATTTTTTATGGCAAACTAATCCAGAATTATTTCTATAAATAATGAAAATGTATTATAGAATTTGCCAGGAGTAAGCCAATAAAACATTCTGTGTGATGGCTAGTGGAGTGGAGTTTTAATCCCTTTCTTCTTAATCTTTCTTGAATCATGAATCTTCTGAATCTTCTTTTTTTTTTCTCCTCCTTTTTTAGTCTTCCCTTGTTGTCCCTTTTGGCAATATAAACCTGCATATTACAGAAATATCCATGGACTTGCTTTGTTCACCTTCTGACTGAAATTGATAGGTCCTTGGAAGATTTTGACTGGATTAATATAACAAAGAATATCATTTCAGCTCTGACAAACTCGACTCTTCCCCAATTTTGTACCACAGCTACACTAGCAAGAGAAATGGTGTAAGATTCTGTGTGACTTGGTTCCCAGAAAAAAATTTTGCTGTTTTCATTTGCTCTCAAATTTTAAAGAAATATCCATTAGTGTTTGCATGTGCACAAGTGATGCATATGCTCTTATACTCACAGGCACACCTGGATGTGGTTCAAGGTCCATTAAGCTCAATGGGAATCTTTCCATTACTTCATTGAGCTTTGGATTGAGCCTTGGGGGTTGGTTCATTTTAAATATACATTTTCTAAGGTTGTTTCTGATCTTTCCCACTGACCTTGCTCTGCACCACTTCCCCATTTTCCATCCAGAAACCCCAGCTTGAGAAAAGCTGTGTTTGGGGATTTTTCTGTGCCTCCTTTTCTGCCTCCATCCCTGTGGCTTTCCTATCAAAGCACTACATGCATTAAGAAAATTAATGTGACTTAAGTTACTGAACCAACCTGAAGGCTAGTTCACTCAAAAATATTTCCTATAAGGATATTTATTAGCTCAGAAGACATGTGTGGGCAAAGCATGTTATTTAGTGACCTGTAATGCCCAAATAATGATCACAATAAATCAGTACTCATTACTATGTAAGGGAGGTCTGGATCGAGTGACTCAGTGGGTAATGAGGTCTAATTTAGTGCCATGGTATTATTTTACAGAGTATTTGGGGCAGGGGGCAGGGAAGCAGGGGCTGAAGGAGGTCTAATTACCTCAGATTTCTTGTGTGATGATGAGCCTCTAACTTTGGCCAGCTGCTTCAGCAGGGTGTTAGAGGTCAGGCCTTTAATTGCTATTGGCTGCATTTGGCTACATTAAGTAAATAAATATTTAAGGTCTGGACCTCTAACACTGGGTTAAATGGAGCAAGACTGGGGCTAAAATCAATATAATGGGATATAGGGAGTGGGGAGAGAGCACTGAGTTAGAAGATAAAGAATTGAAATCTTCCTTGATAAATGGGTGAGGGGTGGATTTAGGTGTAGAACTTGCTGGCAGCAAAACCCTGGACCTCAGAAGAATCAGCACAGTCCATAGCATCTAGGCTAAAGGCCACAATACCTTGATTTATCAGCTTTTTATTTTGAGCTGAGACCCCAGAGGCATTACTCCTCTTCTCTCTCCTGCCACCTGGGTGGGACTATTTCCTCTGACATCAGTGGGCACCTCTGTTATCCACAGGGAAGAAAAGATGCACTACTGGAGACACAGAAGGGGGAAATGCCAAGGTTCATGCCCACCAGATTTTGATACAGTCTACAGGCATTAGTCCCCAGAAGCAGGCTGCTTTATAATGCATGTGTGCATCCCAGGAGAAAGACAGTCCTCATATAAGTACAACTTCTACAACATTCTACTCCCTGCCTCCAGGGTTTTCAGATCTGAGGGTTTAGCTGTGTGTTAACTACTAAAATTAGCAATATGCATTAGGTGCTGAGCTTGCCACGGGCAGGTGAAGTTCTTAGAGTAAAAATCTCTTAGAAATTGGTTATTCCATCTCCTATAATGGCCTGGAGTGATTCCTATACTGAGAATTCACAAAAGCAAAGCTGAGTTCTTGCAAGTTGAGTCCTTGAATTTCAGGGATGTATGGGTCTTTCAAGTGGCACATGGGGATCCAGGCACCGGGCTCAGCCTATCTCCTTGGTATAGCAGTCCAAGAATAGAATGATACAGTCTTCAGCATCCATGAAACCAAACTGTCATCCACAGAAATGCATACTCCTTCTGGTAGAGACTGTGCCAGCTCATCTCTAAGGCTCTGCTTATACCTGTTATGTCTGGATGTTAGGAACAGATGAGGCTCATGGGAGGCATCAGTATAAATCCTGCCTGGAACATTCAAGTGGAAACTAAAACTTTTCTCACTCTAATACTCAAAGGAGGAAAGAAATGTTTTCAAAAATGATTCCACATACCAGTTTTCACTCCTTTTTCCCATCTTTCTCTCTCCAGCCAGACAGAGTGAGAAGTGGGGAATAGCTCAGTAACTTCAGTCCCACTCTGCTTCTAGACTGAGACTTGTCAGATGACTTTGAACAGATACAACAGAAAAGAAGGAAGGAAGGAAGGAAGGAAGGAAGGAAGGAAGGAAGGAAGGAAGGAAGGAAGGAAGGAAGGAAGGAAGGAAGGAAGGAAGGAAGGAAGGAAGGAAGGAAGGAAGGAAGGAAGGAAGGAAGGAAGGAAGGAAGGAAGGAAGGAAGGAAGGAAGGAAGGAAGGAAGGAAGGAAGGAATGGAAGGAAGGAAGGAAGGAAGGAAGGAAGGAAGGAAGGAAGGAAGGAAGGAAGGAAGGAAGGAAGGAAGGAAGGAAGGAAGGAAGGAAGGAAGGAAGGAAGGAAGGAAGGAAGGAAGGAAGGAAGGAAGGAAGGAAGGAAGGAAGGAAGGAAGGAAGGAAGGAAGGAAGGAAGGAAGGAAGGAAGGAAGGAAGGAAGGAAGGAAGGAAGGAAGGAAGGAAGGAAGGAAGGAAGGAAGGGAGGGATGGAGGGAGGATGGAGGGAGGGAGGGAGGGGGGGGGAGGGAGGGAGGGAGGGAGGAGGGAGGGAGGGAGGGAGGGAGGGAGGGAGGGAGGGAGGGAGGGAGGGAGGGAGGGATGTTATATGTGAAGAACTCAGGGAGAAAACCCAGCAAGAGCTGTGTAGCAGCAACCAGTGTGTGCAGGACAGTATCATGGTTCTGCATATTTCAGAGTAGAAATGAGTAGAAATTTCTCTGCAGTGGGCATAATTTTAGATGGGAAGAAGAGCAGACAGAGACTAGGCTGTTTGTCCATGAATTTTCCTGTCACCAGCTGTGTTTACTGTGCAGGTTAACACTGTGTGCTGCACAAGGCAGCTTTTACCAACAAGCTCTTCAAACTTTATCCAAGAAACATCACTATAGCTATTTTTAAATCATCAAGAAAGAGCTTTCTACTTACAACTGTCCTCTGATTTCCTAAGAAAATTACATCTATGCAATTACCAGAGTGTCCATGTGTTAGCACCTTCTCTCTCCTCTGCCTCCACAAACTTAGTGCAGATTTAACTAAATCCTACAGAACTGTAGGGATCTCACAGATGTGAAATTCTGCAAATTTAATTAAATACTCAGCCACATAGAGGAGACAGATCCCAATGGTTCCCATGCTGGCAGAAAGACTGCAAACTGACCACTCAAACTCACAGGTACAAAACATTAGCAGATTAATGAGGAGAACACTATTATGAATTCCCCAACCATAACTAGAGAAAAACTTATTCTTCACTAAAGAAGTCCAAACACAATCTACAGAGACACTGAAAATCAGATTTCATGTATCTTTTAGAACTCTAGAACTTTATTCTCACATGTATAATCCAAGGACTCTACAAAACAAATTAAGAGAGTGAGGCAGTAAGTAGACTCCAGGATGCAGATAATATACAAAGAATTTTTATTCTAGCTTCCTTTCCCTTCCTTGGCCTTTGAGTCCTCCCTCTGCTCTTTTGCAGGTTATCTGAGTGCTGATAAGTCTCAAAGGTTGCAGGTTATGGGAAGGCCATGTGTGTGATAATACAGTATTATATTTGGCTTGCTCTCCCTCATGTTTTCATTTCTGAATAAAAGGGGCTCCTTTGTTCTAGGTATGGGCACAGGCTGAAGTGAAATACCCAAAGGTCTGGATGTCTTTTTGACATGTCCAGTCAGCACTGATTTCTTACTGTCTGGAGGCCTTTGACACAGCAATCCATTATTTCTTGGTTTAATTCTTTATGCACGGCTTTTCATATTGATTACCTAACATCATTAGTTTTGGTCATTCCATACAAGAGACAATGGAAAGATCAATTTTAACCATATGAGCTAAAGGAACTTACTCTTAAAGCATCCAGGGACTGGAATCATTTATCTTCTGCTCTCTGAATCATAAATCTTTTACAAGTGCAGCATTAGATTCATTGTTTGCTACAGCCACATGTGATGCAGTCGGGGATCATTGTAAAAGTGTCCTACATTGCAGAGTGAGGCTGTACCCATAAAGAATATTAATGTACAGTATTGTCATGGAAATTGTCACAAGCTGCTGCAGAGGGCATGGTTTTCACAAGAGCTGTGCAAATCATCAATTGTTTTTAATTTGGTGGCTGAACTGTAAAGAGAGAATTTGTTTCCTTTAGATCCGGAATGAAAAATATTCCTTTCGTCAACTAATCCTAAAATGTTTTGCATCCAAGTAAATAATTTTTCCAGGCTTTTTTTAGTAAAATAAAAGGGAATTCTGAAAGGAAGAACTAGTGTCACAAAGGGATATTGGTGACATTTGCAGAATTGGGCAGAAAAGGGGAAGTAGTCGATCTGCATGCAGTAACTGTGGGTAAGGCTCCCATGAAAAATACAGGAATGTATCATTCAGGCTGGCAGCTGCTTATTTAGGACTCGGGAAAGAAGGGTGAATGCTGAGTTATAGGATTTCTCTTAATCACATGCACAAAAACTGCATTGCTTTTCAAGATAATTTACACAAATACTAGAGGAAGATTTTAAGCCATGGCCACTCATACCATAAGCTGCTACAGGAACAGATGAAGGGAGTGGAAAGACAAGATGCCTCTGAGCTGCTGCTCAGAGCCTGCACTGAAGTTTCCCAAGAAAACAGTAAAAGAAGCCAGTTATCATTCTTTTATAACAAACGAGCAGTGTCCAAACTCTCAGATACTGCAGCAAGGGGGGAATGAGACAAGTCATTGTTGGAAGGTTCAAGCTTTGATGGCCTGAGTTAATGGAGTTCTGTTACCTTGGTTAGGGCTTGTTACTGAGAAGGAATATAATCAAAAACAATGGGCCAATCTAAATATCTCTGCACTGGCTACATCTAACCAAGATCAACAGACTTGTACAAATAACAATTACTGGCTTTGACTTCAGCAGTCATATGGACATCCAGAGGCTGTCCATTTGCATTTGTTGTGCATAAGGGCTCTGACATCTCCAAGATACCTGATCCTGTGAGTTGGGTTGCTTCAGATTAGGATACAAATTTGAAATTTTGGATAGTCAATCAAATGAATGAGTTGCAACTTTAGAAAAATTCTCATTCAGGTTTTGTTAGCAATCAGACTGGGAGAGGAATCTAAAAAGTGCTGGGTTTTTTTTCAATCTTGTTAGAAAGAGCTGTTCATTTAAAAAAATTAACATTTTCCAACAGGAGGTTGACTCCCTCCCCAGGAGTTTCAAACAGAACATTTTATTCTTCCCAAAATTTCAACTGTTATGCCTGGAGAATTCCTTTGGGGAATTTGGGAATTTGCTGCTACATATCTCCTGGCTGTGAAGTGCTGAGGAAAATAACTGAAAAATAACAGGACTGATCTCCTTCCAAGGCATGCAAATTCACAGTCTCTGTCCTTCATTGCAGAGAAGTAATGTCCTGTTGTTAAGGACAAAGTCCTGGGAGTAATTTAAAGGGTTTAGATATTCTGACCAATATTCAAGTGGTGATGTCCAGTGGAGCTTCAAAATCCCTTTAGGAGTCCTGTGCTGAGTCACAAAAATTGAAGACCTAGGAGGTGATAAGAACACAGCGTGAATAAAATGGTGATAAAAAAACCAGGACAGCTTCAAAGACTTTCCTTTATCTTGGACTGCAATAATTAAGAATGCAGCTTCAAACTTGCCCCCAGCTGAATTTATTTTTATTTCTTTCTTCCAGCTTTACCAAAACAATGACAAATGAATAGATAAGTGAAATGCTGAGGGGAAAAAAAAAAAAAAAAGACAACAAAAAATTAAGGGATGAGATCATCCAAGCAATCTTCCTGCTCAGGAGAGTGGGTAATATGGAAAAGTCAGATGCAGCAGCTGCCTGGGTTGACCTCAGGAGGGAGCCTAAAGAGGATGTACAGTGTGGCATTACATGATCAGGAATATCTGTGAGCAGCCAGAAGGACCCTCCACAGCTCTGACTTACAGCAAGGGGGTTTGTCTGGGAAATGCTGCTTTTTGCCCTCAGGAAGCCCAGCCATTTTTGTAGAGCTGATGGCAGTGGTAAAAACCACCTTATTTATAGCCAGTAGCAATGTGGTTATGAGGTGGAGGTTTGGTTCAAGAAGCAAGTACAAGAGGGGCAGACCCTGTGCAATCTACACCTGGAGTAGATAATAAACTGGCTCTGAGGGAGAGCATTTTATTCCAGCATGGCTCAAGGTGATGCATGAAACCACCAAAGATTACAGTCAGTGGTGTCTTGGGACTGATTTGGTGTTTATGGTTAACCCTAACATTGCTTTTGTTTATAGACACTATTTCTAGAGTAGTTTTATCTTGTATGTCTTTTATGGAAACAAAAATTATCAGGCTACAGCTTTTATAGTACAGAGGGTGACATGGGTTTGATTTACACTTCATTATAAACCAAATATTACTCAGGTGCATAGTACTTGTTTTCCCGGTGAAATTCACAAAGGAAGTGAAACATTTTTGAGCTTCTCTCTATGACCAGGTAGTCTGTGTTGGACTCACCTTGGATGTTTGTGCATCCTTAGGCAGCAGAATCTTTTCCTTGGAAAACTGCCTCCAGGAACAGGTTGGTTCCTCTGTGTTTTTACCCCTTAACTCTTCCACATCAGGGTATTGACCTTACAGCCTCTCTTTAGAAGGGGAAACAGAGATACTTTTTTTCCACCATTTTTCCATCCTATACACTTTGAAATTACAATGAGTGGGAAAGATTAACCACAGCCAGACCTCCAAAGTAAAATCACAGGCAGCACAAAATTGAGCACAGTGCCATGGGGTTGGATCCTGCCCCTCATGTCCTAGGGTTTTTTCCAGATACAAATCAATATATCCCACCCCAGGGAAGTTCTGAGAAGCCCAATATACCTGAGGGGAGTAATTAGGTTTAAATCCTCCTGTGTAGGTGGGAAGCTTCTCAGGTGAGCTTTGAGCCTCACAGAGTCCAAAGGATTTCCAGGAAAGTCCATTCCCAAATTGTCCCATCTATCTAACTGCCAACACTCCTGAAGAAGCGTTCAGAAAACCTATGTGAATCATAATACTGAGCTTCAGTCAGGCCAGCAACACAGCAACAGTGAAGTCCATAAGGAAAAAAATAATACTCTTACTTTTCAAGAATGGTCATTAATTTCCACGCAACTGTTCAAAGCAAGGGGAGAAAAAGAAAACCTGTGTTTTAAAATGTTGCCAACTTCTTAACAAAACCAGCTTTCCAGAATGAAAATGCTGGAAATAAATTCCATTTGGTTTTCCACAAGCATTCTAAAGAGAAAAGATGCAATGATTTGGTTTTGGTTGTTTTTTTATTTTATGAGAAACTGTAAAAATTGTATTTTTCCCTCTGCTTTACTGGAGGTGAGAATTCATTGCCACACACATCTCTTTGGTGGCCACTTGGGGAGTCAGATGGAGACCACTTGGCTTTCTTGCTTCACTGTTGATGCTGCCCCCATCCCTGAAGTTGTAGTGGGATTCTAATGGTGCAGTGGGGAAAACACAACCCTGTATAGGAGTTGCTGAAAACTTCTATTCCTGCCTGGACCTATTCACACAAGAATGAAGCACCAGAGCTGAGGTACTGCACAGCTGCTAAACCCCTTTACTGGGGCCTGGAGACTCAGGAATGGTTACTAATCCTCTTTACTGTTTCTCCTATTTAGAAAGGCACTCTGTCTTCATGGTATCTGGCATTGCTGTGGCTGCTAGGGTTTATCTCTGCAGTAACCACAGGGCTGAGGAAGTGCAGGGTCTCATGCTTGTATTCCAATAAACTGATGGGAAACAACCCTCCCTGGGAGCAGGCACCCTGTGAAATGTCAGTACAGCATTTCTGAAAGCCAGGATGTGATCTGAAGGGAACCACTTGACTTCTTCCCAAGGTAATGTTTCCTGCTGGGCAGTGTCATTCCTGATGTCTCACCTCTGAAAGTGGACAAGGTGAGTGTATATTTAAGCCCAGCTGACCCCCATGTTTCTGTTTGGGTGTTGGCAGATTGTTAGGGGAGAGGAAGGCAGTAGAGTTTCACTTTCATAGTTGCTTGAGTATTCATAAAGTTGGAATCAGGGAGGAAAACAATCCCTCTGTCAAGGAATCCTGGATTTAACTGAAGAAAATTTTTCTGATTATGAAAAGTGCAGGAGTTGAGCATTTCTGGTTGCTGTTAGCATGCAGCAAATTGAGGTATTGTAGTTTTATCTGTTACCAGAAAAGCCCTCTACTTAAAAAAAAAAAAAAAAAAGTAACAGAGCAGCCCCACCGTCTCATTTTTAACAAGGACCAGCTGAAAACTGAAGGCAAGCAGCACACAGACCATCTTATGTCTGCCAATTCATTTCCTGGCCCTGAAAGAAAAAGAAAAAAAAAAAAAAAAAGAACGAAAAAAAAACCCGAGAAAAAAATCCTCTTGTTTCCTCTCATGCAGGCCAAACATGGCAAAGCACCAGGGGAATTCTGAATGGAATCAATTGCACTTGTTACTAACTGAGTTTTCTTTTATTCTTATATTACCAAGGCCTGGATATTCAGCTGCAAGCAATTATAATGAAGAGTTACTGAGTAATGGTTTCCAGATTGCTCCATGATGGGGCATTAATTGAAAGGGACAATTTAAGAGCTTAGGCCATGTAAATGCATTTCTTATTCTGTCAGATCGAGAAATTTCTGCATACAAGAGGCTGAAATGCTCAGAACTGATAAAAACTTAATAGTAGCCACTTAAATGAACATTTGGAAAAGGGATTTTACATTTAAGGGATCAAGAATAATTAAAATAAAGCAGAGAGGGTTTTATTAGGAGTCAGAATATGAATGTTATCAGCAGCCTGGTAATTCTGTGTGGGGTTACACAGAATTTCCACAGGGGAGGGTGACAAGAAGGTTTGGTTTCTTATTCCTCTGTCTGATCTCACATCAGTCCTTGACTCTCCTGAGTGAAAGGCCCTATTGAGTCCCAAAGAATCAAAGGCAAAAATTCCCTATAAAGTTAGCAGGATGAGTTCAGAAAGATAACATTCCATTCCTGAATATCTGTCTTTTTCTAAATTCACTTAAGAGGAAGTACTTCCATACTGGGGGGCTGATTCCTAATAAAACAATTAGCTTCAAGTATGGCAATCAATAAATGAGATTTTTAATTCTACAATAGCCAAGCAAACATGAATGAAAAATATCCCTCAGAAAACACAATTAAAATCCAGGATTTTTTTGTTGCAGTAGAGGGATGAAGTCCTGAAATTTGCAAACTGTCCAAGCAGTACTATACTCATGATATAGCTGATGTATTACAGGTTTTATATCAATATTTGTCTGCATTGAACTATAAGTACAAGCCTTTCTTTTTTTTCCTTCAATGGATATTTTATTGTCTTAGCTGTTGGTACAGATAATAAATGCAAAATACATTTAACCCAGATTAGTGAGTCTTTCTCAGTATTTCATAAATTCGTATTAAACAACAAAATACTACTAATGAAGAGAAATGTTTCCTTTCCTAAAACATTCCTTCACTTGTAGGAATAATTATGGTAAGAAGGTGGGAGAAGGGAGTTTATGTCTTGGGCACTTGCCATTATGTATCTTGAACAGATGGAAGCCCAGCCATTTGTGATTAAATCACTGGAATGAAGATGGACATCACTGGAATGGTGGTTCATCATTTTCCCAGCCCTCCTTGAAGAGCAGCCCCCCTGAAGCAAGCTCCAGCCTGCCAGAGAGCTATTAGCAAAATTCCTGGGGATGAAAATATAAACACCTTGAAAGTGGGTGGTCAGTTCAGGTCAGGCTAAGGGTTGATTCACAGGCACTAAATTAATCTGTAAAAAGGGATGTTGCTCATCTGCAGTCTGGGAAGCAGGGAGGTGCATTGTGTACCAGTTATTTGGCTCTTGCAAATGAGCAGGCCAGGTAAGAGCCTGTGTTTCACCATCTGATAAAAAAGCAAACTGAAAATGGGGGCAGAAGTGAAACAGTTGTCCTGCTCAACCACATAGCAGAATCCTCTGGGTCTCCCTGAAGCATCTTCTCATGGATCCCTCTTCCCCTCCACTGCCCCATCTCACCATTCTCTTCCAGCCACAGGGAGAGACTTGGCTCAGGGTGATGGGGAAATCCTTCTGACCTAGGAAGTGTCCAGCCAGGTGGGACTTGGCTGGGCTGGAGCCATCCCTCCCCTCTGCAGTCCTGGAACATCCATTGTGCAGGTGAGGGTTGCCAGCTGGTTGCTCTTCTCAGAATGGCTGCAAGATGCAATTCCAAGCTGGGCTGAAATTCATCCAATGCACCTTTGTACCTGGCATGGTAAAGAGCTGAGATGATGCTCCAGAGGAGCAGCTTTCAAGTGAAGCAAAGTGAGGCATTTGTGTGCTGGAAATTATACAGAAACCTGGCAGGGGCCAGGACTGACTACAGCTACAGCTGAAACAGAAAATACCTGATAAAATGGCCCTTGTTTCCCTACAGGATTCACACATGGCAGGTGCTGGAAGAGCAGGAAGGGATCAGGAGAATTGCTTAAGTGGTTACCTGCAGGGCCACAGGAGAAAAGGATCATTCACTTGCCAGGAGATGAAATTTTCCCACCACATCTCTCCTGATCTCTCAGCCTGGCTGTCCCACCTCAGGACCTCCATCCCAGCTCTGCTGCCTCCCTGCCTTCTCCCAGCTCCTGCCCCTCAACCTGGCAAAAACTCCCTATTCTCTGAATTTTGAGGGATGCACACAAAAACCTTGCCCAAAGGCAAGGTGGAAAAAAAAAAAATCCCAATACACCCCATACACCAATGCATCCAGGTCTCTGCACCAGGATGTGCACTGGGGTGGCTCCCTGGGAGCTGCATGTTTGGTCTTTTTGGTCTCTCTGCCTCTCCCTTTGGCACTGGAAATTCCTGACTCAAAGATCCTTGATCAGCACCACAGAAGAGGAGGGAGAAAAGTCTATAAATGCAGGATAGAGGCAGGATGGCCTTTCTTGGGGTCATAGGAAAGGGCAGTATGATTAATTAAATATATCTGTATTCAACTAATACCTGGAGATGAAAGGGTATATAGTGCTACTTCATAGAAACCACAGTAAAGCAGTTTACTGCAGAATAGGAAATTTAGGAAGGTTTTCCCTGTTCCACTCATGTATTTACATTCAGTAGGAATGCTTCTCCTTAAACTGATGCTATGGCTTTATTTGTTGACTAATAAACTTAGACCTGCAATTCCTCCAGTCAACAACTAGTTAGAAATTCACCAGCAAACCCACACATATGAAAAATCAAATCTTTTTTCTGCTTTACTATTAAAAGCATAGAAAAACCTTATTTGGGAATAAATAACAACATCATTAAAAATAGCTTGTGGGAGACTAGAAGTGAGGGCAGGGTGGGCAGTTCTTGTTTATCAGTTTAGGTTTCACCCCCTAATCCAACTCCACTTTGAAATGTACCACGTCATTAAGGAATTTGTAGTTACAAAGTGCAGACTCTTGCCCCTGACAGTAAGCATGGCCACTTCTGTTCACAGAGCAAAACCACAACCACTCCTTCCACCTTGCCCCTGCTCCAAAACAACAAAAATCCTGATTAACAGCCAGGATCAATATGGCAACCAACCAAAACACTGTCCAACGTAAAGTTTGGTCAAGCTATAAAACTGCCACCAAAAAACCCAGAAGCAAAGCTTGACACTGAATTTTTAAGTTTAGAATAATAGTCTAACTGAGAGAAATATGAATCTGATAACCACTGAGGAAGGAGTCTGGGATTTTCATTAGTCACTTGCATGGAGGGGTTGGTGTTGCTGGTGGGAGGTGGGATGCATAACAGCACGGTGCTGAAATGTGAAAAAGGGGCAGAATGGTTCAAATCCTGAGAAGGAAAAGGGAGAGGGAAAGTGTATTTTTTTTTAAGGCAATTTTACATTAAGTCACACAAGAGGCTGAAGACCTGGTGTTGTTGCAAATTTTAGGCTAGGCCAGTCTGATATGGCAGAAAAGTTCTTCTGTTCATGTAAGGAGAATGGATGTGTGCTCAGTGCCCACAGAATTTAATGGGCTGTACACAAAGCAATTTTTCCCTCAACTACTTACCATTTAATTTATTTATTTTTTAAGGAAAAGCCTGTGATCCCATCATATAAGTTGAAGTCAAATGCCTCAAGGTAAACCAAATAATTAGATGGATATTTCCTTTGCTTTAAAAATGTCACTGAGAAAAGAACCCAAACAAAAACAAAAACAAAAACAAAAAACAAAACAAAACGGAAAAAAAAAAAAAAAAAAAAAAAAAAAAAAAAAAAGCAAACGAAAAAACCTCAAGCCTCCAAAAAAATTTGAGGTGTTTTTTTCTGGTTGAAAGGATCATTGCATAACTGACCCTTATGCATCTTAACTTTGTGGCACTCAGGTTTTAGTCATCCTTAGCCTTTTCTGAAAAATAACAGTAGTAAAAAGAGCAGTGGAGATTTAACCACAAGCAGACAGGACATTGCCTTATGGCCCCTTCTCTGTAATGAGCATAGGTTATTTTGGTTGCTATTTTCTGCTCTGCAAAGGACTTGAAAGCACTTATACATAACTCCTGGCACCAATCCACACCTTAAATAGCATTTCCAGTGTAGCCAGATATGAATTGCTCACCTAGGCAGGATCAAACCATTCATTGTCTACCTGCTGCATGAATGCATACAGAGATGTAGATGGAAATACAGATGTTACTTTTCCATATATCTGCATATCTTTCATATGGTCATAACACATTAGTGATAGGGAATGTGATTGTTATCTGTGATTTTTGCAGTGAACCATAGAAATCCTCTCTTCTTCATGTTACAGAGCATCGTGCCAGACTGTTTATGCACCATTTCCTAAAGCTCTAAAACTTGGCTCTGGTATTTAAAGGCCAAAGCACAAGCTGCTTTTAGTGTAACAAAGCTGATGAAATCTTTTTATTGAGGCTCTTTAGCTACACTTTTGAGGGTTTCTTTAAAAATAAAATCTGTTCACACCTAATTATTGAGATTTTTTTCTGAGAGAAAAAGGGGGGGAAAGAGTAATACACTGTATTGGAGGGGAATCAAATAAAATCTGTGTGTATGTGTGTGAATTATATTTTATGTAGTTTTCTTTATAAATCTTGACCTCACTGGATGCTCAGGAAGAACAAGCCAGTAACTAACACATTATTTTAGATAATGTACTGTGTTCAGTTGTGCTGAAGGAACCATCAGCTCCCTCTCACCTCAAAGATCTTCAAAGGCAATTACAAACTCAGATCCCCAGATTTCTGAAGATGCCATCATTTGGTACCTGAGTGCTTGATAACAGTACCTGTAAAGCCTCCATTTGCCTCACAGTATCTGTTCTGTATGGGTATGAGTAACTTGCACAAGAAGCAACTGATTCTGAGCAAACAAAACTGCACAGACTACTGTATTTGGAATTGTTGGCTATAACCTGAAGGTTCAGAGGTCTCTATGTGCCCTTTCATGGTATTCATTTGTGCTAAATAACTCAATTTTTATCGAAAATCTATGAAAACCTCTACTGCAACATCTTCAAAGCCATCCTGTAGGGTGTAATGAAGTCACACTGTGGGCTGTTCCACATTAATTTACAGATCCTACTCATCCTCTACTCAATGCCAGGGTATTTTTCAGTAAAGTGGTAGACAGTGGTTTCTGTGTCAATGCAGTATCCCATGGCTTTACGGATGCCACAGGAATTTAAGATGTAAAAGATGAAGCTGCTGATGACAAAACCCTGACTGTAATAACTGCATTCACTTCAGGCACACTCTAGGAAAAGTGAGAAATGGAGGGAAAAGTGGAATATGTCTCAGGAAGATGACTTGTCTCCAGGCTTTCATCTGGCTCTGTACTTCTCACCTAGCCTGACACAGAATGCAGGAAGGACAAACACAATCCTGGAGCCATATCATGATATTATATTATCTTGTGTTCTTATCAAACTCTGCTCTCAAGCCCACAGACACTTTGCAGAACATTGTTCTTAGAACATCTGTATCCCACTGAAGGATTTCAAAGCAGAGGTGTGACATTTACACTGGCAGCTACAGAGGTGTGAGCATGCTTCTGTCAAAGGGCTGCTGGAGATGATCAGTGAAATAAATTGTTACACTGGTGAATATTTTGTTCTTTCATATCAATGGGGAAAATGCACCAGAAAGAAAGGACTACCAATATCAAGGCCCAATAAAAGCAGAATAACAATTTTGGTAAAAATGCATTTTCCTGCCTAGTGATACTGTACAGTGAGGCTCCTAAGGCATCTGAGACAATGGTCAAGGCTGGAGCATCATGTAGCAGATGGTGGCCAAGTTGTCCTGTGGCCAAGCTGCAAGTCTTCCTTAGCAGCTCTGGAACATCTTCAAGAGCCATATGTTCATCATCAGTCTGTGAGAGTTAGGCACAAGGAAATGCAAAGATTTGCAGAAATCTTAGGGTAGATCTCTGACCACACAAGAAGGTCTGGGTGAATTTACCCATTGTTATTTTAGGAGAAAAATAAAGTACAGTATTTTTATTTTAAAAGCAGTTTGGAAAATATCTCCACCGGTATTTACAACTGCAGGCAGCAGGGTCACAAAGCATGCTAGTAGTGAGCAAATAACCTTCTTGGAAAACACCTGTGCATGACAGTCATTCCACCCCAACTCCCAGAAAATCTGACACTTGGATGGCCACTTATCAAATATAACCCAAAGCAGCTGCAAGCCAGAGAGACTGGGCTGAACACAAGCTTCTACTAAACCTACTGGAAACTGTGTGACTTGATAATCACCTGACTGAAGGTGACTATATAAGGGAATTCCCAGCCCATCTATACTTACATACATGGGGAAATTAACATCTTGGATGTGAGTCATCCCAAAACCCCTGACTTGGCCTTGGAGCTTCTGTGTTTTGCGCAATGGCACAAGAGAAGCCTGTAGTATGATGTATTCCCCCTTAAATTATATAATTTGCCCCCTTAAACCAGACAATGCACCAAAAGCCTTTAAAGGATCATTCAGAGACAGGTAGAAAGGCCAGAATTTGTTAATGGCTATTGGGTTCTGATCCTGACCCTGAAGAACTGTCCCTGCCCTGCTCACAGTGCTGAGACCCACTATGGGCTGTATTAAGTGCCACTGTGACAGCAAGGTCCACTGCCACATTTCTGAGTGGATGCAGTAACAAGGACTGCATCTGTACAGTGCTGTCCATGTGTTTCAGAGGCTCTTCCAAGTGCAGCAATGGAGTTAAACTTCTTCCCTGCAAAATCTCAGCTTCATGAAGTTTTGCATTGCAAATCTTCCACCAGATATCCAAATTCAATGTACTTTAGTAGGTGATGACACATCTTGTGTAATATCTCTCAATATGAAACCAGTGCAATAAAATAAAATACTTACACAAAAAAATTGATATTGTACTTTATTCCTCCCATAGAGAAAAGTACATGAGAACTTTCCCTGCCCTGTTCTTTTCCAAGACTACTGGCTGGTATTATATGGATTAGAGATTTATCAATCTCCTCCTGTCAAATAGTTTCTGTGGTTTTAAATAAAAACTTTTTCAGCAGTTAAGCTTGTGCAGACCTCGTGTAAATTCATGAGAGAAAAATAGTGTCTGTGAGGATGTTAGCAAATTCACTGCACACAAAATCTCAGATGTTTTCAGTTGGACTTGGTTATTTACTAATGCAAAGACATGCACACAACCCCCAGTGAGGCACCCAAGGGTGAAAAGCACCCATAAACCAAAATCAACTAGGATGGACAACTGTTGGATCACACAATCGCTTTCTGCTTGGGGATAGTAGTAATACTAGTTGGAAGGAGAAGGAGAAGAAGGAGGAGAAGAAGAAGAAGAAGAAGAAGAAGAAGAAGAAGAAGAAGAAGAAGAAGAAGAAGAAGAAGAAGAAGTAATAGTTATATAACATCCATAACATCCAGTGCACAATTTGATCATGTTCATAAATCATGTTCTATTAGAAGATGTCTGTACAGGAAAGCTTTAGAGCTACTTTATAAGAAAATCATAAACTCCTTTAGACACTTCTTCCAGGAGCAGGTATTCTTATGCTATACCCTTCTGTTAAGATCAGTGATGACCCTTTCAAACTGAGATGCCCTTTATAAAAATTTAATTTCAAGAACGATTAAGACCATTCCAAAATGCAGGCTCTCCATTGCTCCACAGGAGAACCCACAAGGTCAGTCAGCCTCCAGCTGTTCACAGAATTATGCCATACAACTAGAGAAGGGAAAAGACACAATGTGGCTAAAATTCACCCATTCTCCTGCAGAATATAGCCAGGTGCCCACTCCCAGGGATCAGCTGTGCACAAACCATAAGCCCTTCTTGCACAATTTGTTTGCCAAAAATCTGCAAACAGTGGATCACAATGTGCAAACTGAGGTTTATCTTGTCAGCATTTGTGAGGAAAGACCTAAACACAGTGCACAAAACACTCTTCATTGAAGTTTCACCATGCTGTGATTACAGTTCACCTCCCTCCAAGCATTAAGCCAAGAGAGGTCTAAGAGAGACTGTTCTGTTCATGCGTTCTCCAATCTGCTTAACTGGCAAAGAATTTGCAAAATAGGCTTTGCAGTCTTGACATGCCAACTAAGCAATTTTAATTTTTGCTCCAGTTGAAGCCTAGTTATCTGATACTTTGCATGGAGTCATCATATTTTCTTCCTCACACACAATTTATATTCCTGCATAAATTCCGTTAGAGTAGGAGTTTGGAGAGCTTTCTCTTTTAAGCCTGGAAGCCTGCAGGTTGTTTGACAAGTGCTCTACACTTGAGAACACTTTTTAAAGTTTGACAGCTTCAGTTTACAAAGATACAACACTAAACCACTGAATTCATGATTTGTTCCATTCATTTCAAGATCAGTTAATCAAGCTTGGCAAAAACATCTGAAAAATAAATTTACCAGGAGACACATATCAGGCAAGCAATTCACATTCTGCAGTTTATTTACTAGTTACCTCTGAACAGTAGCCAGCTAACTTCTACCTAATCACTAATAAGGTTGCTTTTTCTCCCTCCCATCAAAAATCTAACACTCTGACCTTAATAAGAAATGATGGATTAATGTTACACACGCTGTTCTTAAACCTCAGTCATCCTCTGCTATGACAGCAGGATTAGAAGGGAAAGTATGGACTAAAGGCACCCAGCAGATCCAGTGATTTAATTGTCTGAGCTTCTGCTGTTCAGGCTTAACTTTGGCTTAAAAAATATTTTTTTCTCATTAAAAAAAAACAACTATTTGAATTTAATTCTGTTTACTGAACCCTCAAGTTTTTAAGATACTTTGTGCATGACAAAGGTGCTTGTTTGCTTAGTGTTCCCCAAACATTAATCTGAAGCTCTTTGCTGTGGCCACTTTCTGCATCTTGTTTTGGAGATGTCTTGATCAATTAGTGCAATGTCACAGTTACATGTAGTTATTGTACCTCCAGCTGCAAGCTGTTAATAATAAACTTACCCACAGCACAAACCTGCCATATGGTTGATGGTCAAGCAAGGCTAAAATATGCATTAGGAAAAAAATGCAACTGTCAACATGAAGCTGGATGTGGCTTATTGGATTTGATGCTGGCATCTGACAGCAATGTTTCTTTTAGTAACATTCTGTATAGCAGGTCAGGAATCTGCCTACTGTGGAATATTTGTCATAGGAAGATGAGGAGAAAAAAAAAGCAAGGAAGCATTTGTGAAATGGGGAATTCAGGGTAGCTTAGTGGTGGCTCGTATTTTTTTCCAGAGTGATTGTTGAGGAGAACTGATTGTTGATCTGAGGCTTTTTTGTGAGAACAATTTGCTAAACAAAATTTTGTTCAAGTTTGTTTTTTTGGTTTTTTGTTTTTTGTTTTTTTTTTTTCCAAGGGAGATCAGCCGCACAGGACAAAAAAAAAAAAAAAAAAAAAAAAGTGATTTTCTTTGCAGATCAAAACAAGTTGTTTCATTGCAGATTTAAACTAATTGGACTGTCAAAAAAACATGAGCTATAGAGGAAACTATCCAAAGTCTATCTCATGAATTTATATTCCTGAATTATAGTTTCTTTGCAAAAGGGAAAAACTCAGCATTTGGATATTTTTTGCAACTCTTGACATGTATTCTAGCCACTCACTGAATGGCACTGGCAGAGTTTCTTCCTTGTTGATAACACCAGTGGAACAAATACTTCCTTTAGCTCTGTAAAAGCAGAAGGTATCACATCTGGGTATGCCATTAAAAGAGACAAATCAAAGGATGACATGAAAGTAAAAGCAAGCCCACCTCTCATAGAAGGCCTTCAAGTCCTTCCCCCTCACCTCATCAAAGTCACCTCCCAGTAACTTCATTTATGACCTGGTGTGTACACAAACAGTTTTGTTCCACACTACTGCCACTTTTATCAATGGGAGCAGAAACCAAACTAATTGCTATTCTAAGAGCAATCATGCAGTGAAGACCTTATTAAAAGTCCCAGACTCCTATTTACATGCAGAAAGACTTTATTTCATTAGTTAGTAATTAGAAGCACACTGTTAATCATGCAATTTAAAAGGGGATAGCTGGGAGTCACAGCTCCTAGGAGAATTCTCTAATATATGGGAAAGGATTATTTTTATTAGTCTTTGTTATTAAGGCCTTGTTCTAGCAAACACTTTTGTGTGTGCTCAGCTTTAGCACGTGACTGGTGTCTCTGACTTTCCTGATTCACTCCCAACCTCATGAGCAGAACCCTCTTCATACATGTTTAGAGGATTATACCTGAGAAACAAAAAAAAAAAAAATTCCTTATTTTCAATTCCCTATTTTTTTCCAATTGTATTATTTCCTCTGTTTTGTGTTAAACATCAAAAATAAGGGCAAGCTCTCCTGGTGATGTGGAGATATTTGCCCTTTATTGTGCATTTCACTAGATAAGCAAAGGTGCTGTGACTCAAACCTCAGATCTTCAGCAGCTGTTTTGTAGCATCAAAACACTTTTCTTCTAAACATGGTTTCCCATTAGGTCAATGGGTTTTTTCCCCATTTCAATGAAATCTAATATTCAAGCCAGGCCAGGTATTTAGCTGACTGTCGTCTGGGGTAGGTGTGTGCCATGTGTTCAAAAATGATTTGGTTTTTAGCCACAAACCTACTTTGAGGAGCCTGGTGTCCTACAAAGATCCCCAAACTTTTGGGTATTTTCTGGATTTAGAAATGCATTTGGTGAAAATAAAATGTCTAGATTAATACAGGCCTTTTCGTGGTTTTACAGGTATAGAGAAATAGTCAAGACTGTGGATTTAAACTGATTTTGAGTCCATAGGCCACCAGATATTTCTGTGGGTTATTCCTGAAGGATCTACATGTCAGAATGATTTTTTCTTCAGCTAGCTAAATTTGTATGGAGGCATAAGCAATGAAGAAAGTTTCTAATTAGTAGGACAAGCAAAACAATCAACACGAAAAGCATCAGAGTTCAAAGAGAAGAAATTAAATATTCTGTAGATGAGGAGTGCAAGGTGCAAAATCAAGAGCAAAGGAAGAAGAAAAGTTAAGGGAATAGTGAGGACTGAGAAGAGAGTAGAGTATCAGGAGAAATATTGTGTGAGCTGGAGATATCTGAAACCAATGGAGTCCTAAAAGAGGGAAATAGTCCAGATTTATGTTATAAAATTCTTTTTTTGCTATTTCCAGCAGAATCAGCATGCTTACTCTGATCACAGAAAGGTAAGCAAACACACCAATTCTTGGTAGCATATTTATGAACCATCACTTACATTACCAACAGTATGTACACAGTAACACACTTGTAAATCACCACTTACTTATTGTTGATTCTTGGGTTTTCAGTATTTCATCCTACCTGTTTTGTGTGAAGCAGGACTGTCTGTAGCACACCTGAATCTTCATGATAACCCTAATTTAGGTGTTACATATATACATTTTCTGTGGCTTTCTGGGCCACCCATCTATTAAATGTCCTGCCACTTGGCTGTTTTACATGATGTCAGCTCGTGATCTGGCTTTTTTTACTCTGTTACCAAATCCCGACTTCTTAAAACATTAAATAAAATGTTTCTTTCAGGGTTAATTATTTTGGAGTGTGACAGAAACCAGCACCCATAAAGTTTGTTGACATAAAAAGAGTAGATGTGAAAATCAAAACGTATGCATGTCTACACTGAGCTCCTGAGCTAATGCATTGAGTTTCAGATCCTGACAGAAACTTGGCCTCCATCAGTCTTGACTCTGTTTTAGTGACAGGATGGCTGGCAGCACTCACCAGGGCTTGCAGGATGTACTAATATTTACAAGCAAAAGAAGGTCTCTGGCTTTGTTGAAATAACACCACTTTCTTAATTTGACTGCTGCTCCATAGCAGACCTTAACAAACAGCTACCAAGGGAGGAGGTAAAGGACTGAGCTTTCATCAAATGCTAATGTTTACCTTAAACTGAAAAAGTCACAATTATATTAAACAGATTTCTGAGGGCAAAGTGTAAATAATGATATCATTCTTCTGGAATATCAGGCTCAGGATGACAATGTAAACACTAAGGAGTTCCAAAAGCAAAATGCCAAAGGGAAAAAAATTATATTGGACAAGATTTCCTCACATAAACAATTAAAAAATGCTTGCAAGTTTCCTGCCTGGTACTGAGGTGTACAATTGTGTGTTGTATGGGAGGAGAGGTGGAAGTGGATCTGGCATTTCCCTTTGAGTAGTTGTTAAGACAGGGGGATTTGCAAAGTTTAAATCAGTTTTCAACCTTGGATCCAAAATCACCTGAAGTTCCAGAGCACTTTAACCTCACATTACCATTTCTGCTTAATCTCTGAAATAAGCATGTAAAGTCTATGGAATTAATGTAATTGTTTGGCATTGGTAACATTTCCATTCATCTGTAAGGAAGGCTGTGTTCATTGCAGAATTCTGTGGGATTTAGTTGTGTTTCTGTATAATTCTGCACGGAATAGGTTAGAAATATACACCATTAGTGTAAATTATACATTGCTGTTATAAAAGTTATAGCTTCTTTAAAGAATTTACATGACCTCCATCAAGGGAATGATTCACAATTTGCAAAGCAATTGCTCTCTTTGCCACCCTGTGCAGTAAAGAAATAAAAAGAAGAAAACAAAGACTGGGAAATCAATGTGGGTTTGCCCAAGATTATACAACAAAACCACAGCAACATGTACAATTACATCTAGACCACAAGCAAATATATAAACCAACCAAAAAATACCTGGGTGAAAAGTAGTTCTGTAGAAATTAAAATTATATTGCTTCTGATGTTAATGGGACAGCTTTATTTTGAACTCACATAAATAAATACACACAGGATCACTGAAGTCACTGGAATTCCCTCCACTGTAACCAGCATGAATTTGGATTTTGATTCCAGAGGGAAATTTTACACTGGGAGCATTTGATTTCAACACATATTAAGATGGATAAAGTCTGTGAAAGGGTGATTTTGTAATGATATATAGCAAGAGAAAGTAAGAGTAACAAACCAGCAAAATCCTTACGGTGTCTGCAAGGCTCTGGCATGTTGTGTATAATTAGAAATGTGCACTGCTAAATAAAATAATCAAATAACTTTTCAACTGCCATTTATAGCAAAATAGCTAGAGAAACCTTCTGCTTTTCTGTGAGGGGAAATCAGGCAGAGGAGGAGGCACAGCCCAGTGTGATGCTGTACTGTGAGGCACTGTCCCAAATGCCCCAAAGAGGATCCCAGGAGCAGAACATCAATGGGTACCTTGTCTCCCACATTTCCACTCAGAACCAGGCAGCAAGGCTCTTCCCAGAGCTCAGGTTTTAATGCTTTCTCTGCTAGGAACGAAGTCTGCAAATGGGAAGGATGTGATCTGGGCTGTTGAGGTGTTCAGCCAAGCACAGTGAAATACACAGCCTGAGGAATGAAATAATGAAGCTATCTCTGCTACTGGCCATGACATCCACAAGCTGTTAATCTCACTGGGTGTTTCCAAGTACAAATTACAGAAATTTTATCCTTCAGGTGGAGGTGATTTAAGATTCTAAATCTTTGATGCCATATGATACACGACTTTGGCATGTATACTTAACATATTAAATAATCAACTGTTAATTTCCTGGTTTGCTCTATCAGTTTTTAGACACTGTGAGTGTAATGTTCATCCCAGCTTTTTTCTGTTTTCTGCACATAAGTGGTAGTATCTTCAGTGCAAGATGCCATGAAATCTGTTAAGCCTTTGGAAAACCACACCAAGGAAGTCTTGGACATTCCATTGCATGAACATTTTAAAGGATTATCTGCAGATAGGCAGAGGAGAGATTGCTGACACTGACACCACCTCAGCAAACAAATATGACACAGATGCCACACACAGGGACAAATACTTTACCATAGCAAACTACTCACTTGTAGAATTGGCTAACTTGAGTCACCAGGACCTCTGGAAAGCAGATCTTTGTCAAGCAGGTAAGCCTGAATTTAGATGTTTATGTTTCTCAATTTTGAAGCTGCAAATCAGGATAATGAGCAGAATTTGACCTTCACAGAGGTTTGTGGCACATTCACTTTCAAGGTCTTAATCACCACTTTGGATGACCTTTTGAATGCATCATCACTTGCACCACTCCCTAACACAGAACAGTATTTTTATTTGTAAAATTGCTCTAATTTATTCACTTTCCACTGAATGGAAATGAGAGTCCTGAATGCCAAAGCAATTAAAGACCTTGCAACATTTCTATAAAAGAAACAACATATTTAAGTTTTGCTTATGTTTTCCTGATGGCATTATCAAGTAGATTTTTTTCATCTTGCATCTTATTTGGGGTCACCATAGGGAACTTTTGCTGCTTTCCAGGAGAGTCTTGGCAGAAGCTATTGTGGCATGAATTTAAAAGGGGCTTCAACACGTGGTCTTTCAGCAATCTTCCTCTGTATGTTATGTCTAGCTCTTTCCACCATGGTATTACAGCAGCTGTAGATGCAGAAAAAGACTCACTTTTTCCTTTCTGCTTTTTGTTATGCAATTTCAGTCCAAGTCCTGTGACACTGTGGAGCATCTACAGTTCCTGTGGATTTCAATAATAGAAATACATTCCCACTATTTCTCAATATTTTAGGGCTAATTTTGCCAATCTGGAAGCTTTCAGATAGGTAAATAATGTTCCATTTCATACTAGCCTAAAAATACAATTATACATTGTATTACATTACCCTAAAAAATTAAAATTAAAATTAAAAAAAAAATTAAAAATTTGCAAAAAATGTTATTCAGTGCTAGAAAGCTGACATGATTCCTTGAGGGCTGCCCAGAGGGAACAGCTGTTCCCATACTCTGGGTTGTTTTGCTGTACATTACAGGATAAGCCTGCAGAACATTTCAGCCCAAGGCACCTCTTACATGCCATGACACTGTTGTGTTTCACACAGAGATGACACCTGGTGTGGTGGCTGCAGGACAGTGCAAGAAGTTGCCAATGCTTCCTCTCATATCAAGGCTTAACATGGCTTGATGCACCTTAGGATGTCTGTGATGGAAACCACAAATGCTAGCCTTAAAAAATTGTTTTAAGTAGCCTTTTAAAACTTTATGAAGTCTATATTGTAAAAAAGAGATGTTTTTATTGTCCCTTCTAAATAGACAGTTCCTTCAAAAGAAAAAACTAGCACCACTGTCCTGCTTTTTGTCCTTGGCAAAGACCAAATGTTACATTTTCATCCTCAAACACTTGACTTGCAGTCAGGAAGGAAAAACAACTTAAAAATCCCTTGAGGAAAAAGGAAAAGGGCATAGATTTCAGTTTTATTGCTTTTAAACCATTTATGCCCTGAACTGAAATATCTGAGTGTCCATAGAGCTCCATGTCTGATGATCTTTATTGGATACATATATCTCTGTTTATAGAAACATTGTTTAATGGTTCAAACATTGAATTGCAAAAATTATTCATTTTAGGATGATAAAATATACCATCCTCCATTCTAATAAAATATTGAATACCAGCTATAATATAGATTGTAATAGTAATGCCTCTGGTAGGATATGAAAATCCAAAATTGTTTTCATGAATGTCCTGGAGTTAAGGTTAATGCACTGAAGAGCTGTTACTCATCAGTAATACCAGCTGGTACAGGTGTAATAATCCTGCTGCAACACCACAGGACAGCAGAGAAATTGCTCTTCTAGGCTATAAATATGGGCTGTAGTTCACAGGATTCTTCTCTATATACAAGTCTAACTTCCAAACAATGTGTTAGTGAAAATAAACAAAAAAAGTTTAGATATGATTATCAAAAGGCAACCCTGTCTTTTCCCAAAACAATTGACAGTAAAACCAGAGTTGTAACACTTCATAATAATATTTATATTTATAGATACTGGAAATTTTAACTGGAGTCTTTTTCTTGCCCATTTTTAGTATCCTCCTTCTTGCAATTTCCATCCTAAGCTTGACATTGTAGGAAAGCTGTATTAATTAGTGTCAGCAGTAAACTTTCAACAGGTTTAGGAGCACCCTTCATTATTAACAGTAGGATTTATTCTTATTTTACTGGCATACTGTGACAAAGGTCTTGGATTTAATTAAATTTAATTAATTAAAAAGGGGTATTTATCTTTAAGCTTGTGCAGATGTAAAGAGAATTGTTTTCCTCTAGAGAGGTCAGCTACAAAAACAGCAACTCTAATAATACACTTTGCTAAATTACTCTTCTATTTTCAGCCCAGTGTTATGTCCTTGGTTTAATTCATCTGATGCTCATCTCCATTGTGTCAGAGCTATCCACAGAATGAAATATTCAGCATCCCAGTAAGAGAGGGAAAATCTACACTTTGTTGCTTCCCCTCAGTTAAAACATAGAATTAGTCAGTTGTAAAAGTTTATACAACAGAGTGACATTTAGTGACACCCTTCTTGAAAGTGGCCATGCTTGTGCTTTCTTACATTTTGCAGGGAATCAACTGAGGAAATTTGGATCCACCACCAAGAAAATTCTTTCCCTGCCAACTAGACTCTGCAGACCTGGAGAAGTCAAATTCAATGAACATATGCTAAAGAGTGGGTTCTCCTTTGCTTGATTGTAAGGACTCCAAACTGCCGTCTTAAAGTTGGCAGGAGGGTTTCTCTGCCTTCTCAGACAACAGATTCATTGCAGGATTGAGGATTTCAGGAAAACCTAACCTTCAGCAGAGAGAACAGTCTTTCCAGTATGACAGCGAAAGTGACAAGACTCCAGAATAAACTTTGTGGGTTTAGGACCAAATAAGATATAAAATATTTTGCTCAAGTGAGTTCTCTCTTTAAGAACATCAGGCAGGATAAACTTTGGCATTGTTAAGTCAGGAGGATATCTTCAGTTCTCTCATAAGAGTCAGGATGCCTGTCCTATAAGTCTGGTTTCTTCCAGATATCCTATTTTACTTTGAGAAGAGTCAGAGTGGTTGCAAAAAGACACCATTCTCTAAATCAGAAGCATTCTTCTATTTTAAAGCTTAAAGGGATATTAAAAAAAAAAAAAAAAAAAACCAAACAAACTTGCCAAGTCATCTTTTATAACAGTATCTTCTTCAGAGAGGCATGATAAAAGAATTTTCTAAATTTCCTCAACAGAACAGTTTGCTTTTCATGTGCCACTGGACTTGTCAGCAAAATTGCAATTAAAACAAAATTTTGACAACAATTTGGAGAGGATAGGATTTTTTTTCTTTATTCCAACTCATTCTTGCAGGCAGCAGAATTTAGGAATAGATAGGTCATTTGCAAGTATTTGCTTCTAAGTTGCAGAATAAGATAAACTTATGAGCATTTTTTATATAGACTGGAAATAAGACTGTGCCTGATTTGTTTAGAGATTATCTCCTGAAAACCAGAAATGGAGGGGAGTCTCGGTAGGTAGCTGGGAGGAAGGTTCATAGCGTCCCAGTGCAAAAGAAAATGTCCAATGCACTGGTTAGAGCAGGTTTTTGCAGATGGGAGACTCAATAATTTAACAGTGGTTACAGCAATGAAAGAAATATGAAAAACACCAGCCAGCAGCACTGCCTGTGGAAGGCTGTCAAGGATCCTTGACTGATCAGCACAGATCTTCTAGGATTGAAGACTATCCATGCCCCTGCTCAAGTGTTTCCTAAACCATAATATTCTATTAATAAATGCAAATTAAGATGATAAACAGGATGCAAGTCTTGACTGTGATACTTTCAGCTTCATTCTTTGTGTGTGACTGTGAGATGCCATAAAAGTTTTTGACACCAAAGGTGAGGAGGACAAGCTTTTCTTGTCTCCTTGAATGATTTCTTCATCTCCTCTTGCTTCACTTTGCAGTGCCTGGAACTTATTTTGCCAGTGTCAGGTTGAGCAGATGCAAGGATGGATGTGAGTGTTGCTTCCCTCAGCTGCCTGTTCAGCACTAAGATATTTCTCCAGTTTCCAGCTTCCATTCCAGCTTCTCTTCAACTTGCTTTGGATTCATGAGAGGGCAGTCTGTCTCTTCAGCTGTAGGTATTTTGGGGAGCAGATGGAGGCTTCCTGGATCTCTGTAGAGCACTCTGATTAGACACAATAGTTCTTATACCTCTGCAAACAAAACACCAAGAAATACCTTACAAATGTCCCTATGTAAACATCCTATAGACAAGGACTTGGGATCTCATCCTTTCCATCTCTCTCTAAGCTCACTCTGTATCTTCTTTTATGGCCAGTTCAAGAGACAATCCAAGAAAAACAAGTCTGCCCCAGGTCTTGCTGGTAGACTTTGTGGGAGGCTCGTGTACAGCTTTTCCCAGTAAAATGCAATATTCCTCTTGCTCACCAGGGAATATAATGGGCATGTAGAGATGGAAATTCCAGTATCAGAAAACCTGATAGGGCAAAACTTGCCCATCAGCTTTCAGCAGGAGTCAGAACATCTGAGAGACTGAGAGCATCCTTGATTTCTGTCCAAGTACAGCCTCTAGAGGGGTTGTGCTTTGTCTTCACAACCAGAATGTTTTTGGGAACAGGAAAAGGATTGAGGCTGCACACTAAAATGTATGGTTTTGCCAAGAAGCAGAAAATTCTTGCAGTCCTTTTGGTGACTGAAAGAGTATGGGACATACCATTAAATCACAGTGGGACAAATAAAAAAATAACCCTTTTTAAAAGCTGAAATTCACATTGCCCCACGGCAGCCCCTCTGTTCTCATCATCCACTGGATGAACAAGGAGCCAGTTTCCTGCTGCCCACATTTCCACCAGCCCAATCTGTAGAGATCCTTTGCTTACCAGAGGAGCATCTGCTGAGACAGACATGTACTTGGAGTTTACAGGGCACACAGAAAGGATTATCACCATTTCACAGCATTTGCTTCTCACAAATGGTAAGAAGAGGCCAGTCTGAATTTGGCAAGTAATAACTTTAAAGCTAAATAAAACCTGAAGAGCTCCACTGCCTGAAAGCTTTGAGAACTGCAGCACTATGAATCACCTAGTAAATATATGAGCTGTCAGAGTCAATGAATGGTAAGAGATGAAGGAAGTCTGTGCAGGCTGATGAACCAAACTGTTTATTGCATGCCACACAATTTGTGTTTGAAATATCACAAAAACAGAAAGAGCAGGAATAGCTGCCTAAACTATACCTATGTCTCTGATCACACAGAGATTCTGGAAAGACCAGAACTTTAAAATAAATGTTAAGGACAAATAAATTACATTATTTATTTTTCATACACAAATGCAACACTTTTGAACAGTGTCATCCACAGTTACAGGAGCCCTTCTTGTAGCCCAGGTCATCAATCTCCCAGTGATATAGATCTCAGAAGAGAACTTTTATAGCCTATCAACTCCAAGGACTAACTGGTGAATACAAAAGATTCCTGACTCTGAAGCCTAAGCTTCTTTATTTCCAAAGCCTGAAGGCTGCATAGGAATAATTTTAAAATAAAGGCAGTGGATTCACAGGTCCAGCCACTCATAGAAAGAAAAGAAATGCACTACCTTCAAAAATCAAACACATGGCTGGACCAAACAAACTCCAGAGAAACTGGCAGCTACTTCCTTAATTTAAAAGTTGTGCTCTTACCTTGCAAAGGACTATCTATATAAAAGGACACAAATTTAGATTTTGATCAAAAATAGGTTTAGAAAACAGAAAAATTAACAGAAGATCTTCAGCTAATTTTGAACTTAAATTGAACATCATGTGTTGTTTGAATTTAAGATCATTCTTTACCATTTGTGAACCCCAACAGCAGAACACACAATGAATAGGAAACTAGCAGTCAAGTATCTGTAGTACAGCTAATAATACAGAAAAAAACCCAGCATGCTTGGCATTAAGTTGCAGATAAAGATACTCCTAAAAGAAAATATTTTTGTACAAATCATAGTGGCATCAGACTCTTTTAATCACTAGAGTTGAAATAATTACAAATTCCTGCTCTAAGCACTTGCCAGCTGATTCTTGATCCAAGGACATTTTCTAACCTGTATAAATGTAAAGGATTCTTTCTTCCAGGCCCCAAAGGAAAGAGTAATTTGTGTGCATGTGGATGGCCAGAGTCACTGGAAGCATCAGAGTCTCCCCTGAAACCAGGTAAAACCCTGGAGCCACAGGGACTGGGACCCAGCACTGGATGTCTGTGGTGCCCACTGTGGCAATGGAGCTGCTGAATGTCTTGGTGTTGAGAAGGGGCTGAAAAAAAGATGTCTCAGGCACCTCATTTCCACTCCAAAAGAATCCCAGCAAGTTCCTGGAGCTGGGTGAGCTGCAGCACCTGAGGATGTATAATGCCCACAGTGAACTTAATATTATTCTGTAATATAGAACTCATACTCTTAATATAATGGTTTTGAAATTAAATACAGAAACTAAAATTGAGCCTTAAAAATCAAGCTTATAGAGAAATACTGTTTTTTCATATATATATATATACATATATAAAAAGAAAATTTTGGCTCAAATTAAATTTTATAATTCAAATGATGATCCTAGAAATGGTCTTAATTTGTGTTCATGAAGAATTTAATTGATAATTTGAAAAATGTAAACTAGAAATCTATTGCAATTTGGTTTGAAGGGCAAGCTAAAATACTGATAATAAATCTGTGAGGCATAAATTTGCAAGCTTCTTCCTCATAGAAATTCAAAACCTATTAATTCATATTGAGGGCATTGCAAAGGCTTAGAAACTGTTGGGGTTTTTTTAAAATAATTAACTATACAAAAATTAAAACTCAATGGTAATATTTGGATGAATGTCCACTCATGTCTGAGCAATAACAGATTGCTAAATATAGATGATATCTATCTAAATAAGATATAAAATGTTCTCTACCTTCACCATTCCAAAAAGTTCAGCATCTTTTTAACAACAATGTAGAAAACAAACACCTTTAACTTTATATACAAAAACTGTATTCTGATGGAGGGTGGGCAGGTTTTTAATCCAATATCCCTGTTAACAGAGTTTTCTTGATTATTCATATTCAGTTCAAGTACAGTTTCTGACCAACAGTGAAATATTTTGCTAAATTATTTTTGGAATGTGAGCTGTATTGATTAATCATTTCTAGTTTTAATTAAATTTAATTAAAAAAAATGGCTTTTCCCTGATCAGATAGGTGAGTTTAGTTCACATTACAAGGAGGCATAACTGTGAGCCTGACTATTTCAGAGAAAGCAACCCACTAAAGCAAAGTTCTAATAAATGTTGGCTTATAGCATTTTAGAGCCTTTAAAATCTTTCTTTTTGGGTCCCATAACACTTCCCTTCAGCAACATACCTAAAAATATTAAAGCTACTATAAAATTTATTAGCTGGAAGCAGAGTATAAATGTATTCCTTCTCTTACCAGGTATGACCCCGCTACTCCCCTGCTTGTTAATAAACAGTTTCCAATCCCATATAAAATGTGCTTGATGCATTATTGCATTGCTGATTGTAACTTTTGTCAGCACCTTGGTGACTGACATCACATAATCACTTGTGCATCTGGTTCCTGGCTGAGAAAAATGCAGTCAGATTTGTGTATGTTTTATTTAATTGGCTCTGTACCTGGGCCCTGTTTAATGGCTGGAGGAAACCTGGCCCATTGATTCTCATCCCCTACAAAATCCATCACTTCCAATGCAAATGGTTGAGCATGTGAACTTATTCCACTTGCCATCAGTTATGCTGGGTGCAAAATGGGTTTGGTAGAAAACAAACACCAAAAGAATATAAATGCAGCTGGAGGAAATTCTGTTTGAAGTTTGAATGCATCTTCAGAAGAAATTTTTATACTGTTCACACAGAGGCAATTAATAATTTCAATAGAAAACATTATTTCTAGAAATGTCAAAACCCTTGGTTAAAAGCTGAAAATAGATGGCAGGCCTTCTATACATTTTATTTTATTCAATCAGTTGCTGAATCTTTATTTTAAAATGCCCAAGTCAGAAAATAGTGATCCAGTCACAGCTCATTACTGCCCAACAGGGTCACAGTCCTGCTCTGATCTAGGAGTAGGCACAGAGGGAAAACTTCAAGTGCTCAAGAGGATGTAGAGGAAAACACTTTCAGTGGTACAGGATAGTCTAAAATAATATTAAATAATTCCTGTCAGCTTCTAAAACCAATCCTTGAGTAAAAGTAGAAAATTCTGGAGAATTGCAAGAATGTCTTTTAAAATTACCTATAACTTTTAAAGTGCTGTATTGTATTTCAGCACTGAAAAAATAAGTATCTGAGGCTTATTTAAAGAATCTCAATAAGTGTGATGGAAGAAAGCAATTAGCTGAGAGAAATTATAACATGCTGATTATTGCATACTAAACTGTTGCAATATTATAAGAGAGAGAGAGATTTGTTTACCTGCCCATAAACATTTTTATCACTAAACTTGCACACCATTGTTTTCTTCACCACTGTAGTAGATCATTAGTTGAATTGGCCCCTTAGAAATATTTATCCACCATTCTGCATCTACCTAAATTTAATTTAAAAATCTTATAGATTCTTGTTAATCATCCTAGAAGCTTTGGAAACAGGGAGTAAGAATTTTAACAAGCACATAACAGTAAAAATTTTTTAAAAGTATATAATTTTCAACAGTATGTAATGGCAGTGCTCCCAAGACCTTTCCAAACCAGCTAGATCAGTACAGCCTTCAAAAGGTTCTGTCTCAAATTCTGCATCCTTCTCCAGCAGGAAGCCTTGATCCTTTTTCAACCTCTTTTAAAGAAAATATGTCATCTATTTTTTAAAGACATAGATGGCCCTTGCCTGGGATTTTCAAATCAAGTTGGGTCTCTATCTGCAATTAATGGAGACAGTCAAACCAAGTCTCCTGTGAAAAGACACACACACTGTTTTCCACCATCAGGATACAGGCTCTGAGAAAATACTCCCCAGTAAAACTTGAAAAACAACCCCAAATTCTCTAGGAAGAAATCTGTCATTGAATCCTGGCAGACTCACTTGCAACCATGATGAATTGAAGTATTTTTAACATCTGGAGTATTTGAAATTATTTCTGTCAAAATGTCTCAGTTTACTGGAATTACACAACAAGAAATCAAGTGCTTTTTGGTGGTCAGAAAAATTATAGTATTCCTTCCCACAATTCAGCTCAAATTGCAGATTCCTTTTAAGAAAAGAAAGTTAGCTTGGGCCCAGCTGTGGTATATCCATATGAATGCTTTATTGTGTACAATAATCTGTGCCATCTGCTTTGGCTATTGAAAAATTGGTTAGCAATTGTCAGTCTGGTCCTCTTCTGAAATAGCTCAGCTTTGCCAATGTAAAACCATAGAATATGGCTTTTTTGCAGATGAAAACATCAAAATATTTGGCAACGGCATTTTCAGAATTTCAAAAGAGTCATATAAAAGATTAGCTTTAAAAACCCACAAAAAGGCTTGTCTGCTGGTTTATATATCAGCTTCTAGCTGAAAAGTGACTTTTCATATTCTGCAGGGTGAAGGTTTGCCATAAACTTAGCATTATGATTGAGTTTGTCATGAAGTTTTAACCAAGTGCTGCTAATGATCACCTTGAGTATATAAACAAATTCACTGGTTCATACTGTCCTGTATCCTTTTTCCTCTTCTTTGCATCATGTATATCACAGTCATTTTTCACTTCACTGCTTGGTTTGTTCCTGATATCTATCTGCTTTGTAGGTGTCTTGAGCAAATACTGAAAACTAATATTTAATGGCTGAAATTAAAAATAGGGATGTATTAAGTAGCCTAAAACAATTTCCTGGGCTGTTCCAGGAAAAGGGAAAGTCAAAAATAAAAGGGAAAAGAAAAGGAAAGGAAAGGAAAGGAAAGGAAAGGAAAGGAAAGGAAAGGAAAGGAAAGGAAAGGAAAGGAAAGGAAAGGAAAGGAAAGGAAAGGAAGGAAAGGAAGAAGGAAAAGGAAAGGAAAGTAAAGGAAAGAAAGGAAAGGAAAGGAAGGAAAGGAAAGGAAAGGAAAGGAAAAGGAAAGGAAAGGCAAGGAAAGGAACCGGAAAGGAAAGGAAAAGGAAAGGAAAGGAAAGGAATAGGAAAGGAAAGGAAAGGAAAAAGGAAAGGAAAGGAAAGGAAAGGAAAGGAAAGGACAAGGAAAGGAAAGGAAAGGAAAAAGGAAAGGAAAGGAAAGGAAAGGAAAGGAAAGGAAAGGAAAGGAAAGAAAGGAAAGAAAGGAAAGGAAAGGAAAGGAAAGGAAAGGAAAGGAAAGGAAAGGAAAGGAAAGGAAAGGAAAGGAAAGGAAAGGAAAGGAAAGGAAAGGAAAGGAAAGGAAAAGGAAAGGAAAAGGAAAGGAAAGGAAGGAAAAGGAAAAAGGAAAGGAAAGGAAAGGAAAGGAAAGGAAAGGAAAGGAAGGAAAGGAAAGGAAAAGGAAAGGAAAGGAAAGGAAAGGAAAGGAAAGGAAAGGAAAGGACATGGAAGGAAAGGAAAGGAAATGAAAGGAAAGGAAAGGAAAGGAAAGGAAAGGAAGAGAGGAAAAGAAAAGAAAAAAGAAAAGAAAAGAAAAAAAAGAAAAAAGAAAAGAAAAGAAAAGGTTTTAATCATCTGGGAAATTATGTGCCACAACTTATACGTGTATCTACCAGAGACAAAGGAACAGAACAGGGTAGCTTGCAGAAAAAATAATGACAAAAAGACATGCCACAATTCCTGAGAGTTAATGTGAGGAACAGTATATGATATTCATCAGTGAAAGGTAAGACAAAAAAACCCCAAGCCCATATATAATTAAAAGATATCAAGAAGATCCAGCTTTGAAAAACCACTTTCTGACCCTACATCAAGCAGCTCTCCCTTCTCTATTATCTGTTCTTTCATCTTAATGCATCCAATAAAAAGTCCAGCTTTCCGTATCAAGCCTTACTTCCTTTTTATTTCCTGTTTCTCTGTGATGTTTCCTGATGCTTTTATCCACATGAAGTATCACTTAAAGCTTTCTTGATAAGAATTCTTTTATTGGGAACTTGCAAGAGTAGCAGTAGATGTTTATACTTAGGGTGATCCCAGCCTCCTACATATGAGAAACAAACTCAATTACCTGCATGCAGTTACTGCATGAAGGGGAAAAGGCTCCTCCATCAACTTCTTCATCTTGCAAATAGGGCAAAGAAGGATTCTCCCAGTCTGTTGCATAATTGCTGTGTTTTCCTAAGAGATTTATCTTAGATGAAGGAGCAACAGGAAGCGCTGCTAAGTCCTGATATTTTTTTGGAATTTCACAATATTTCAGGTAGGTCCAAGATCCCCAGCTGCTGGAGGCCATCAGCCAGGACAGAATGGACCTGTCCTAGGGCAGCACTTGCTGGAAGGCAAGTGAGCACACACAGGCAGGACCTACAAAAGCAAAGCAAGTACAACAAGGCTCATTTTATGCTTTGAGAGGTACAGTAAACAAGAACAAGCCCTCAGAAACCAGTTCACTCACCCAGCAGAGCTGCCTGTCCAGGATCATTATAATTCACAGTTTGAAAGCCCACACCACTTGACTAACAGCTTCACCTCCATCTTCTTATACCCTCCCTGCAGGTCTTTATAGACATGATTTTGATTTAGCAGGGCTTCTCATATTTGTGCATGCTAGACATGAGAGAGGATCAAGGCTGAGCTGGGCCCTAAGTGCACAACACTGGCTGTGATTAGTGATGGTCAGCCTCTGCACTGCCAAGTGTCCAGGGGGATCTTCCTGAGGCAGCAGCTGTGGTTTTAGACTCCAGAAAGACCATTTATAATTCTCATTATGTGCTCTTAATATCGAAGAGAGTGGAGGCATCCTAATTGTGTATTTATCATCAGAAAGCTTCAGAGGAAGGGTCTCTGTAACTCCCTCTTTACAACTAGAGCAGTTGCAAATTTTCTGTCAATCCCCTGCATTTATAGCATTGAATTGTTCCTTCAGGTAGTCAATTTAAATCTGCATTTCCCTGCATGATTCAGAATCTCTGTAATATCTTTTTGCCTATTTAGGAGCTGTGTTAGTGATGGTCACAGTCTTACCATGATCACTTAGGACATCACACCCTGTCTCCTGCTCTTGCACATCTGCTGTTTGCATGGTATGCTGGTGGGTTTTAACTTTCAGCTGAGTTGCTGAAAGTCAGTCCAGAGTTGCTAAGAACCTCTATTTTTTTTCTAAAATCCAGGTGTCATCTGGGTAGACTCTGGTAGCCTCCAGACCATCACAAATCTGTTGTTTTTCCCACTGAGTTGTCATAGGTGCCAAGGAAAACCCAGCCAGTAGGCAGGGGAAATAGTTTCTTCTGCACATATAAGGTGTTAAATCTGAATAAATGTGTTCTGTGTATCTCCTAGGGAGAGTTTCAGAATCCTGCTGATGCATCACATGTGAAAAAATACTTGATTTCAGCAAGATCTCCACTCAGAAGCAGTGGAATGCAATCCCTTTACACATTGAATTTCTTCCATTTGGGTTATACTTAGGCAAGGGAGTGTGTCTTTTTTGCACCTTGAGTGTCTGGGGGTTTTGTTTATGTTTGTGTGATCAAAAGCCAACCCACCTCTTCTGCAATGCAAAAGGAACTTGCCTTCAGACCTGAGTTGGGCAAAGTTTCTCTTCTTCCATCTACTATTTCAATTTTTCTGCCACATTAAAAGGTCTTCCTCAGAAAATATGGTCTCTGCCTTTTTGCTGAGATCAAAAACTAGGGATGCTTCCACCCCATTGATGGATGCATCTTATTGTGTTCTAATTGCACATATTTTATGTGTATTTTCTTCCTTTTTGTAGCCTATCAACACTTTCAGGCAGCATACTACCACTCTACATAGAAAATGTGACTAACTCCTATATTCTGCCTTCTCTTTCAGCTGATTTCACTGCCAAAGGAGTGATTGTATCATTCTTTCTAGCACCAAGACAGATCATGTTTCTGTTTAGACCCAGAAGAGCTTTTTTGTTTTTGTACATATAGTACCTCCAAACCTTGCAGAGAAGCTTGTATGGAGGGGAGAGTGCAGGTGTTCAGATATCTTCATTGATGGTGTGATGATGCCTCTTCAGTGACTCAGTGTTCCTTCTGCTTTTCTTCTTCACTGGCCTGGCCTGAGAAAAGTTTAAAAGGAGACAGGCAACTCTTCAGTGGGATTTGACAGAGAAAGTAAAAATCCCTCCTGGCTCACTGTAGTGCACCTGTAGTGCATGAACAGACACAGGAGGAGAGATGTGAATAAGAAGCTCATATAGTGGATGTCAATGTCAGCAAAACTTCCTTCTCTGATGTGCAGTTTCAAAAAGATGAGCTGCAGTTCTACTCTGAACTTGAAGAGATGTTTGTTATTTAGGTGATGGTGTCTGACTGGACTTGCACTGCTTTTCAGTGCACACATTGACAAGTTTAATACAGACCAATGTATTGGTGTAGCTGCCTACTGCTGCTCACCCCAGGGAAGGGCACAAGAACTCACAATCATGCAAACTGTATTGAAATATAGATCTGAAAAGGCATAACAAGCAAGCTTCTGAAAGGTAAACCCACAGCTTAAAATTAATGAGAAAAAATTGATGCTTAACTCAACAAAAAGATATTGACAAATTCCCAGCCCTTTGTGAGCAACATATAATCCCACATAGTAACCTTTCATCCCAAGAGCTTCAAATACAACATGTGACTTTAATCCCTGTGACATGGCAAAACAATGTGTACCAAGGAATTTGGCCACTGGCAAAGAGCTGCTTTTAGAAGCTCCTCATTCCAGCAGCATGTGTGGCCTGCAAGTGGCTCTCTATTCATGATCCCCCTAATTCCTATGGGGTGTCCCTGTTTGCTGGGCTCATGCCTGACTGCAAACTGGTGAGCATTATCCCACATCCTCCTGTGCTGAACCTCCCTGTCTGGGAGGCTGCAAACTCTTGTTCTGCAGTCCATGCAAGGACAGGAGGGAGCCCAGCCAGGCAGACAGACTGACAGACAGACAGAGCTCCTCATGTGGCATCCAGCAATGTCATCTGGCCTTCATATTCCCAAGAGTGCACTCCACTTCCAAGCCACAGCAGCTGGCCCAGCATGGAGAGGCTCCTCTGCTAGAGCTGGAAATTTTTCATAACACTAAAAAAGTAAGGAAATAAATGTTGTATGGGGCAGTGTAAAGCCTGGGAAAGAGTTAGAGGGGGGGGTTAAGTGTTAGAACCCAGAAGCCTGAGAGTTTTGAACTTTCTGTGTTTTCTGACACTAACCCCACCAAGGGAACATTGCTTTTGACTTGAGGGCTTAGAAAAAAATTCTAAATTTAAGTAATGAAGTTAAAATCACTAGTGTGTAATTAAAATGAAAGTGTGTAATTTCACATAGTAAAAAGTTCTGAATTTGAGGTTTTAGAGTATTGTGATAGGTATGGGACAAGATGGAGGTTCCTTGACATTCTTTCTTTCCTCCTTCTTCCTTCTTCTTCATAATTTCAAGTAGTAGTTTTTGGTTGGACAGAAAATCCTGTGTTTGGTGAGTTGGTATTTGGTTATTGGGTCAAAAGTATAAATAATATAGATGTTAGCTCTTAATTAGATAGTTCAGCTTTAAAAGACTTTGTAACTAGCTAGATTCACCTCTGTTTTCTCACTTTTGGCTTAATAGCTATAAGTGCTGAAAAACTCTCAGTAGTTTAGATAAGATTCAATAAATAACCAAGTCTGAATGAAAAATCCATCTCCTTTGTCTTTTAATCCTGACTCTGAGTGAAAGCAAAAGGAAAAAAAAAGATAACCACTTTCAATAAATAAGAAGGTGTCTTGAGGCCCCCCTCCAGTGCTTGCATTCCCTTTTGACAGTGTGTGGCACCAAGAGTAAAGTCTCATACCTATGGAGGTTCCTGTCCATTGCAGCTCTGCCCTTGGAAGCTGCTGCATCTCTATTTTCCCACCTGTAAAAGAAACTAGCTGCTAAATTCTCTGTCTCTGTAGAACACTTGCTGATGAAAAGTTCTTTATCAGGCATCATTTCTATGAAACTTTTTCTCTCTGTCACAACACAAAACAAGATGTTCACACAGGTAATTTTTTTTCCTGAGCCAGTTCGCCAGTTTTTAACATACATAATACAAGATGCAAGATACTACAATTGAATTCTGCTTTGCTTCTAACTATTTTTGACATACTTTGTTTTAATTTTCTTCTTAGATACTAAATTTTATTTTTTAAGACAACTAGAAAGGATGTAGTGATGCTTGGATACTGTCTTTTTTTCTCTCCTTAACTGGCATATGGTTTTTTTCTATTAAGGTTTCACACCTCTGGCTGACATATAAATCTGTTTGCTAAGAAAATAGGCTTTTATCAGGTTGTGAAAAGTTCCTTACAAAAAGAAAATCCAGTTTATTTTGATAGTTTGCAAAACTTTTTCTTCTCTAAATGGATTAAGGCTTTTCTTTGTTAAAGGACAGAAGTCATCAGCAGACTCTGAGGGCAATGGGTGGGAGATTCAATGTGTGCTATAACTAAAGAGTTTAGAAACCACAGCAATGTTGCTGAAATAATAAATATAAAAGGGGAAAGTAGGGCTAAGCCACTAGTGCATCCAAAACCAGCTGGTTACCAACAGGAATTTCCATTTTGGTTTTGAAGGGCCTTGGTGAGGTCCCACAGGCTGGAGCTGGTCTCCACTGCTCTTTGTGCCTGGCAGCATCTGCCCAAGAGCTGTGGTCAGTTTGGGAGGACAAAGTGCAGAACAGAGGTGAGGAGCCTGGCAAAAGGCTCAAGTGTGCCATGGGGACATGGCACAGAGGGAAAAAATCCAGCACTATTTCAAAGGGAATGGGGTTCAGATCCAAAATGAATCATGTTTCATCATTTATGGTGAAAGAAAAACAAATTCATTCTGTTCTGGGCCAAAAGAAAAGGGCTATCTCCAAGCTTTTTCAATTCAATTGTTTCTTGATGAAACAATTATTGTGAAATTATTAATTCAGAAGTACTCCTTTTGAAAATGTCAAAGTAAAATATTTTGAGTTTTATAAGCTTGGCAGAATTTTTTTTTAAATTCTGAAGAGAAATAGTTTTTGAGAAAAGTATTCATTGGGATATAGGTCGTTATTTTGCTTTTCTAACATCTTCTCCCTTTCTATCTTTCAGGGGTATTTAGTGCTTCTTAAGCACATTTAGGACTCCATAAGCTTTCTCAAAACCAGCCACAGATTTCCCAAAAGAAGGAGCTTCTTTTCATAGCTCACTCACTATTTTTTAATGTCTAGTACAATGTATTGGTGACAAGTTTTATTTCTACTCTCACAAGGAATTGGCTAATGAGTAAAGATTGCAATTTTAGAGTCCATTTAAAAAATTCATTCAACGTTTATGGCATAAAATGAAATATCAGTAGCTAAATTTTATATGACAACATTGATCATACTGCAGAGATTCAGGTAAACATGCTATGTACTTACAAAAGCTTGCTATTGGTAAAAATCTGTCACACAATCCAGTTACATAGGTTTAATGTACTCCTTGATGTCTGAAATGAGGGTTAAAGGAGCTGGTTAGATAAATGTGTCTGACTGTATTTGCCATGGGCTGAGAGGGCTTGCAGGGAGATGTATGGCAGGTGTGAGAACCCACCATGCCTCAACCCATTTCATGCCTCAGCTCCCACTGCAGCACACCAGCCTCTTCAAGACCCAGAAATAAAACCCAATGCAGGGTTTGGCAGTTTTTAGCAAAGCCAGTTTGTGCCCAAAGCAACTCTGGATTTTGTTGGGTTTTTTTTTTTTTTTTTTTTTATAATTCATTCATGCCAGCAAATTTTGGCCACTGAAAACGGGCTGTCCCACCTGGAGAGAACACACCTTGGGATAACACTTGGTTCTCCAACAGTGATGCTGTACTCCTCAAGTAGAGCTGTGCCAAATTTCCACACTGGACTGGTGGGCAAATGTTACACGAGCTGTGCTCACTGGGAGGATGAGCTGCACCCTCCCATCAATCACAGCAGACACTCAGGAACACTCCAAGGACTTGGAACCACCCTGGTGACAACAGCTCCAAATCAGAGTGGAAGCACTTTTGTGCAATGGTACCAAGGTACTTGTGCTGCCTGCACAGCCTGATCCATTGGGATGACAACAAATTTTAAATTCTCAGAGTCATCACTTCTCTGGCTTTTGGAAGCAGAACATCTACTTCCAAAAAAGAGGAGACTTTAGTAACTAATGCAATTGGTAAATCATTCTGTATTGCTGCTACCAGAGGAAGCTGAATTTTTGTTGGGTTTTTTTTTTTTTTTTCTCCTGGATCTAATCACCTGAGAGGAGGGATACATAATTATTATGGAAAATAATGTAAGTGCTTCTCTTTTTGTTGCTTAGTGCACAGTTTTTGTATAACACTACCCAAATGCAGATGACATTGCATTATAATTTTATAGTTATAAATTTCTTGCCTCCTCTTGATTTGATTCAGAAAATGGGGTTTATTAGTAAGAAATAGGAAAAAAATGCTGCGAGCAAGTAAAAATGGTCCCAAATCTGAAAGAGAAGGTGTGCATTTTCATAATGGCTGCAAGATTCAGAAGTCTGTGAGACTTTGTTGCATGTGTCTTGTAAAGGAATTAATAATCTTCACATGCTTTGTCCTGGTGATTGAAATAAATTACTTGCTTAAATTGCTAAGCAAGATGACCCATCTGTTGGCCCATGCTTGTTCAGATTCTCAGTAGGTTTATTATTCAAAATAATGACTGCCATATGCAACAGTAAACAGTTCTTTTAGCATTGACTGAAATCCTGTGCTGCTTTTGAAGGCAATTTACAGAAATTGCTCATGTTCCCCTCCAGAACCTGCCACTCAACCAAACTCACCCTGACAGAGCTATTGCACTGCTCTTCTGTAAAGGCAAAGACAAAACCAAAGCAGAAGGCTGGACCAGTTCAGATTTATTCTTCTTGAATGGAGAAGACTGAAAATTATGGATTACACAACTCTGCACCACAAACACCACCAGGCATGTCCCAGTTTTTTGTTTATTTGCATCACCAAAGCAACTATCATGTAATCCAGTTTTGGGTTTTCCCCAAACCAAAGAAAGAAAAAGATTGTCCCAACTCAAATTCTCCCTCCTTTTCAGAAAATGCCTTAATGATTAGCCAAACTCTGTAATGCTTCTTTGTAGTCAACAAAAGACCCAGGAAGGCAGAGTATCCCAAGGATGAGGATTTTCCCTGAGCACATTGTCCCTCACAGGCCCAGAAGCACAACCAGGACATCTCCAGCATGAGCATCTCTGTGGTGGGATGGGGCAGAAGGCAAGGGTAATGGCAGGACTTGAATCCTCACAGAGACATGGCACTTGCTGTCACCATGGCCAGAATGACAGGATCATGGCACAGGGAAATTTGCCTAGACAAGGGAGTGATTTCCCTGCTGACAAACTAATGAGTGCAGTTAGAGGTGAGCATCAGCCTATGCAGGAGATGAGCACCATCAGGTTATTCCCTTGGCAGCTTCCTCTGCCCTCAGTCAGTTGTGAGCTCACTGTTCCAGTTATTTAAAAAAAAAAAAAAAGGCCTTCTGTCCTCAGCAAGGGAGACAGTGGAGGGAGGAAAACCCCACACTGCTGTGCAGGTGCCCACAGCTCACGGTGCTGGGTGTAATTAAACAAAACCAGACATGCCATCAAACACTCTGCAGGTTCAAGGATGTGCCTGTGTGTTGGATTTTATCACCTCCCTCTGTTCTATTCTATTTTATGACTGAATTTCTGTTAAATTCCACTGGTTCCTATCCTCTAACCTTTCCCTGTTAGGGAAGGGCTGAGAGCCAGACTTTTACAAACAGTCCTCATATACATCCACGTAATAAATAAATAAATAAATGCCAAGGTTCCTTTTCATAACTTCCTTTGCCTCTAATTTAGACCATCCACATTTCATTCCCAGGCTGAACACACATTCAACTCATACAAGACTCATAAACTATGTTAAGACCACAGAGCATCCATGATTTGTTCATGATGTTAATAGTGACTCACCATGGCCAGATTACAGATGTTAAATTGCTGATGGATGGCCCACATCCAGCACATGATATTCAGCTGAAGCATTAATCACGTGTGGAAAGATCTTTCTTTTCTCTGTTGGTCCTCATGAATAATGAAACCTCTAATACAGTGTACTGTACTTTACAAGCTTACTGAAATGAGCTCCCTTCTAAAAAGAGAAAAGGATAACACTAACAAAGCAGCTGAATCCTGTACATGACATGATGACATATTAGGACTTTCTGGATAACTAAATGAACAAACTCACTTTTTTGTTGATTTATGCCAGCGAGCACACGCCTTTCTTTCCCAGGAAGGGAAGTTTCCTTGTTTCCCTCTTTCTTTGTTGGAAACAGATAACTTATTGAGTGTGATACTGGCTTAGTTGACAATTGTTCATGAAAAACACAGTGCATAAAGGAACAGGAAAGAAAGACTAAGTGTAGATTTGGGTAAGAAATAACTCATCTGGAGTTGGAAATAGTGTTTTCTCTTGGTGTGCTGGCAGAGTATCTTTTTCTGAGGCTTCTTTTTCTGAGTGAGAATCAAATATGGGAATCTCCCACACTATTTCTTGTGTTTCCTTTTCCTTTTTCGTTTCTTCTGGAATGGGAATTTTCATTGATGCAAGGATAACAAGTTCTACAGAGCAGTGTACTTTACTGCTTGAGATAAGAATGCCTGTTATCATTGTCCTTTTAAATTTTCTTCTGGTTTAATGAAGATAGTAAGAACTCAGACACCTTGGTGCAGAAAACCACTATATATTGGGACTTCAAAAATGTCCAGATGTTTCAAAAGAAAATGCAAAACTCCAAAACCAAAGTGGTTTATTCCTCTTAAGGCTCTTCTTAGGAAGTCAACAAAGACAATAATACATCAGAAATAAAAAAATATATCAGACTAAGGAAATAGACAAGAAAATGTAGCAACAGTCAGTTCCTTTCTGGAAGGGTGAATAAATACAAGAAGGTTCTTCTAATATTGCACTGCAGTCATGTATGAAGCAGGAATAACAGTGATTAAAAAAATCAGAGGCTTGGAAATATTTTCCTATGTTGCTGAAAATCTCCCCATTAATACAAACCATGCAATACAGCAAACTTTGCTCCTCAATACAAGAAAAGCAGATGGTTTTGACAGGGCCATGACTGTCCCTTCAGAAGACAAATTCAGAAACAATAGGTTGCTGGATCATTCAGCCTCAAGGCTGATGGGGATTTCTGGTAATGGTATTATGGCTAAGTAGGGACAGTCCCTGGGCAGTCAGGAGTAACAGGAATGACATCCTGATGTCTGTAAATGCCAAGGGAACTAAACACCTGGGAGAATATTCAGCCTCAAGGCTGCTGCTGCTGCTGTTATTTTGGAAGATGCAAGTTTACTTTTTCAGGGAGAGGAAGTAATTACTCCAGGCGTGTGGAACCACTGAAGAGGCTGCTGCAAATCTCCCTCAATAGCCATGGCCAGCTATAAATATTTCTATGCTCTCTGTGCTATAGCATGAGATGATAACTGATCTGCTCAGACAGGGATGCCAAGAGGGGGATGGGGACTGGAAACTCCACTCAGGCGCCAAGACCATTTTCTTGGGAAAGGAAATCTGAAACCAGCAGAGGATGGGGTGGACTTCATGCAGAGGCAGTGCACACCTCACACCCACTTCAGTCCTCTAGACACCATTTAGAGGGGGCTTGAGCAGGGAACAAACTGGCCTGGGGTCAATATCACCCCAGTTTAATTAATCACTATTGCACTAGAAGCAGTAACTGGGGAAATGTAATGATAGTTAGTCCATGTGAAGCAGCTGCAAAGCTTCTTAGCAACTTTAAGAATGACCCTTCAACCTTTTCTCATTACTCATGTGATTAATGCTTATCCATGTGAATAGTCTCATTGATTTAACTCACCCTACTTCTGCAGGTAAGGACTTCAGAATTAGACAAAAATATAGAATTATACACCCCTCCATTATTTCAAACCCAGCTTTAGTTAAGTGCAGTGATTAACTCAATAGACCTTGCCTCACAGAGAAGGGCAGCAGAGAACTTAATCCGCAACTAGGGATTCCACTTTAACTAAAAGAATATCACCATCCATAATGTAATCTGCCATTTTAGTCCAACTGTATCAATGTTTAAACTTATATTTAAGTTAGATGTTCATAAGCAGTCTTTAAAAGCAGTCTTCATTTAATTCAACTCATGAAAATTCAACAAGGAAAATAACTGCACAAAACATTAAAAAAAAAAAAAAAGAAAGAAAATAATCTCTTGTGAAAGCTTCAATTAAAAAGTTATTTTACCTAATTATGTTCAGCTTTGAAATACTGCCTTTATTTTATGATTTTTTTCAAGCAATTTTTACTAGTCCAGTAAGTACTTATGGATGACAGTGTGCTAATTTTTTTCCTCTGGAACACCAATATAATACTATTCCACGCAGTGTGGTCTGTATTTTTGACATATGCAACAAGCCTAGACAACTTTCTCAGTATCATTACTCACTGGGAATCTTTAGCTCATCTCTTCTCCTGTCCCTAAGCAGCCTTCATCTATCTTTTTCAGCAATTTTTCTTCAACTCCTTATGAATCACTTTGCTGCTGTCTTAAAGAAAATCCCCTCTATTATGAGGAGCTGCTTCTCTGAATGGGGGAGGGAAACTGAGAGAATCCTGTTCTTGTGGTAAAGACCTCATAACAGGTTTTCATCATGGAATCATCATCAATATCATAATCCATATTCCAATTAAAGCTGAAAGGTATTTTTAGGTGACACATACCAAGGGGCTTCCATCAAATGCTCCAGTATGTGCCTGCTATTAACACTTCTCCATCAGGTTTGCATTGGATACACAAATCACACTTCTGCAGCTAAAACTTGTCTCTGTTCTATGCAGCCTGCTGGACAGACCCAATTTGGCAATGGTAGCAAGAGATTTATGGTCCAATTCACATAACATTTCAGCTTCCATAAATAAGAACATGGACTTCTTTACACCACCAAGCAAAGCCTTATTATCTGTCTGTATATTTGTACTCAATTTTAGGTGGCATGTGGCATTTTTTTCTTTGCTGCTGTGTCAGAAAAGTTGTTCGCCTCCAGTTTTACAACACGTCCAGAAGAAAACTAAACAAATAGACACAGTGGGAGCAGTTACAGATAAATCAATTTTGTATTTACCAGTGTTGTGCCTTTAGATCTTTTCATTACCTCCTTCATTTCTCAAATTCAGCTAATGTCAGTTTCCCATGGTCTTCAGACATCTTTGCACATCAGTGCTCACACATGAACAACCCTGATATGAAGGTCCCATTATCTGGAGCCTTCATTTCAATCTCTTTCTGCACCAAAGGAGCACAAATACTTGTGACAGCATGATCACACATTTTGTTGGGTTAATTTCTCTTCCTGGTACGTTTGTCCCCTGATGGAATTTGTAATATTTATTACTTAAATTTACCCTAGCATTTCTGGTCTTCTAGTTTGATATCCAGAACAAAATATCATCTATATAGAATACACTTGCTCTGTGTAATTAAAATGCATTGCATTCACAACAGAGCACCTTGGGCACCTCAAAAGCTCTTCATGGAAACTGTGTTTCCCAAAGGATGTGTTAAATTTCCATAAACAAATACTCTCAGTTGTAATGGGGTGTTTGATCACAGAATTGTGTCTTTCAGACAGAACTGATGTAATTAAAGGGTGAAACACCAGGTCAGTGTAGCACACAGCAGTCCTAAGGAGAGGTTTCACACTGGGCTCAGAAGTCTCATCCCATCTGCTTCACTGTAACAAAACCCCTCTAGGGCAGTTTCTCTTCTCCACTTCTTCCCAGTGTCCAAAATGTTTAACTATTTAAAGGCACACTCTGATGCCACACACTTCCCAGTACCACACTTCCAGCTCTTCCAGCATATCCAAGATTTCTCCAGCAGAACTGTCCCTCCTAGCATCCCAGACACTGCCTCTACTGCAATTCAGAGGTTCATTTACTCAAAGCAAGACAATAATAGTGAGCTGTTCTGACAGAAAGGCTTTCGATTTCCTCCTTTCTACAAAACTAGCAATAAACAAAGCCAAAATTTGACATTTTCAATTTGCATGTTAAACTTTTCTCCCAGCTCCTACTGACTTGGAGCGGCTTGGAACAGAGCCAGACAGATGCAAGGATGTAGTTTATCTGGGAAGGGAAACTAGAATATAATTTGGCAATTCTTCTGGGAGGAAAAGACATGCCAAAGGCAGCCAAACCTCTGAAGTAAAACATACATCACTCACCTCTTCTCCCACTCTTCCAGCAGTGAAGTGACATACCTTTATTAATATTTATTGCCACTGAGCAGTACACAATAGCTTAGAGAAATTACTGGCACCAGAAGAAAAGAGGTGAGCAAGAAAGGATGGGCAAGATGGGTGAAGTTGAATAAGCTGTCCCAAACAGCAATGACAGTGGGTTTGGCTAGTCACTCTGAAAAGCTGCTATGACCAAAGAAGCACAAATTCTCTGAAAATGGGCTGCCAGATGAAGGTTTTCAGTGCAAGAAAGTCCTAATTACTAAATAACCAGGCTAACTCACTATAAGGAGGAGGCTGTCAAGTTTGCTCTCCACCAGATGCACAAAGCAGCTTCCAGAACAAAAACCAAACTCACATGACCAACAAGTGACCCTGCTTCCCAGCTATCAGGGTGAAGGAAACTCAGAGCTGTCTGCACGTGGTGCAGCTGGGTCCCCAGCACAGGACCAGAACAGCTGTGGAAGGACTTAAGGGGGACACTGAAACTTATCCCAAGGCAGTGCAAGGCACTGTCAAGAGTTTTCAGTCTTCACAGCCAGTGATGGTGTTTAAAAGCCAGAAGAAACACTTGCCTATAACTTACATATTTCACTCTCCAGTGAAGCCAGTGACAGGCCCCCTCCCACCAGCTGAACACTGAATTTATCAAGAGCAGACATCTGTGGCCACTGTCTAGTAGGACCACCCATCAGCAGCACAAAATGCCTCCATGCACTCACTGAATATCAGAAGGTCAGAGGTCACTTGCTCCTACCAGTTGACTAAAAGTACCTCCATGCAGCCTGAATGAAAGGTCATTTTAAGATACTGTGCAATTCACTGTCAGGGCACAGCTCAGGACAGGACAAAGGCAGCAGAAGGAGCCAGCCTCATTCCAGCCCTTCTCCAGCTTCAGAAGTCATCTCATTCCCTACAATAACAACACAAACCATAAGCCTCTTATCAGCCACACATTGTATTACAGACAGAAATGCAAGCAAAGACATTTTCCTCTTTCCAAAAATAGCTTTTTTCCTTTCTTTCTTTTAGAAAATGACAACATGAGGAAAAAAGACCATTTTGTTTTTCTGTAGGCTTTACATCTTTCTGGTGTAAGCTTTACATCTTTCTGGCTCCAGAGAAACTGGTAGCAGCTGGTTTAATTTCCTCAGTTTCCCGTGTCAAAGGTTCAAACACAGTTGTAGATACTCTTTATGAGTGAAATGTTTTCCTGCTCTTTGGATCAAAAAACTTTAAGCAAAATCAGATGACTCCATTTCTGTGGGAAGTCCTGGACAACCTCTTTATATTTCTCCTTGCATTTACAAGAACTGCTCTGCAATGAGATCTCTACAGTGAAATACCTGTCTTTTCAGTGGCCATCCAATTTTCCTCCTTTGGTTAACTTTACCCAGTCCAAAGGAAACTCACCCTTTGTCAGAACTCCAGAAAAGCCTGATACAAAATCTAGATTTGATTTACATTTCATTTGCCCCAAAATCATTTCAACGTCAAATAAAGACCAAGTAAAAGTAGAAAGAAAAAAAATAAAAGGCAACCAGAAGGGAGGGGCAGTAAAGAATGAGCTGGATAGGGAAAACATTGAGAAAGGTGAAAAAAAAAAACTAATCACAGGGAAAAACAGATGTCAAATGTAGACCTATTGGTGTGGGCAGTGAAGACTTACAAAAGAATCTGTGCATAAAAAGGCTCTGACAGCCCAGAAATGTCTCCCAGCAGCAGCTGTCAGGAGTGGGAGGACAAGCCCAATTCCTCTCCTCCAGAAGAGATGATAGTTTCCTGTTGTGAGAGTAGGTGCTAATTATTATTTCCTTTCTAGGATCAAGGGAGACTTTTAAATCCATTCAATTCATCAGTAAAATTATCTGTGACAAAACAGATGATTAGATAGATAGATAGATAGATAGATAGATAGATAGATAGATAGATAGATAGATATTTGGCAAGATGGAATGGTGAGGGGCCCTCCCTACCGAGGCTGAGAGGCAAAATTGAAAGCAAGCATTCGTGGGAAAGTCTAGGTCATACGGTATGGGGGTGCATCTGGTTATCCAAGTGGGGGGTTTCAGGCAGGGGGACCACAGGCTGTGTGACCACAAGGTATGTGATGAGCTGTATTTCCAGCAGCTTGCAGATAATGAATGGGAAGACTCTTGGGTTTTGCCTGTGTGCATCAAGTGCAAGGGTTCACGTTCTTGCTCAGCCGTACGCCAACCGTGGAAACCAGCACCGGTCACTGGGGGAGCTTCTCACTTCAGCAGGTGAAGGTGCTGACTCCACTGCCTGCAGGCAACCAGACCTCATCTTGCTGACTGAAGAAGATGCCACTTAAATTAAAACTTGTGTAACCATATGTTTCAAAACTGTGAGTCATATTTTATACAAGAATGACTGTGACAGGCCGTGTATTTGTGCTGACTTGCTGTATTTCCACAGTGCTCTGTTGAATAAAGCTATCGAAGTTTATCCTGTTTTATAAGTTAAAAAAATAATTAACAATCCTACGTGCCAGAAGCATTTCTTATGTGAACTATACAGTTTATTAAAAGACACAACTTGGTTATTGATTATATTTTCCTGTAATGTTGAGAGATCAGTTTCTAATGTGTGATTGTATGTACTTAAACAGCACACCATTTGAATGCTGCATTTCACTTATACTGGAAACCTTGGTCTTTGAACTACATGTAACACAATACAGCAGAACAAACCAAACAAGAGTGGCCCAAATCACCATCATATACAGTAAGGGGACCTCCAGCGTAGCAGATGGGGTTGAGCACATGGGTGTGTGTAAATTAAATACATAGAAAACTAAACTTTTGTCAGTTTTGACAGCTGATACCAGTCACAACACAGAGCTGAGAGTTGTTGCTAGAGAACACATGAGGCTCTGCCACCAAGACTCACATCTCCAGATCAGTAAGTGCAGCCATCTGGTAAGTCTCTGCAGAAAATGCTGAAGACAATGCTGCTTGGATCAGCAGCCTACCTGGAATCTAGGATAGAATCTTGTTTGCAAGGAGGCATGAGAGTCATGTGGAGTAGGAAAGGAGTAAGGAATGCTGAACAACGTCACTGGTAGGAATCTGCCTGGACTTAAAGAAGGGTTGGGGCAAAAAAAATCTGAAGTTACTTTGAGCAGTTTATCTAGAAAGGAGTATTGTGTCAGGACCTGGGAAATGCTGCACAAGAAGACCAGTGGTGCCCGGACGAAAACTGATGTGGGGCACTGCCTTCAGAATGTTTCCTGCTCTGTTTCTCTCAAATATCCTGGGAAAGACCCATGGCATACTAGAGTGGTGAACAAAACCTATATGTGCTTTCCTTATCTGGGGTTGCCTGTCCCCTGAAGGAGATAACTGTATTGTAGGCAGTATGACCACAAGGGCTGGGAATGATTATATTTAAGACATTGTGAAAACCAGAAGTGCATGTTCACAGCTGTTTCAGCTGCTTGGGAGGAAGTAAGAGCCAAAGCACCATTGTCCCAGCAATGCAGGCAGTGGCACAAAAATGGAGCCATTAGGGTGATGCACAAAGCAGTTTGAGGATTCACTATATGGGCAGTTTCACATGTCCATGATCCATCAGTGAGAGGCAGAGGGGAACATCTTTAACTGAGTGACAAGAACCATGTCCAGGTCTCAGCCCCCAGCTGTCCCAAAGACAGTATAGGAAGGGACAACTCCATTGGTAATGCAGCTGGGATGTTCATGATTCCCCATGGTCATACAAATGTTCAAGACAGCTCCCAGCTAAACTCTAAGATGGAATAACATTTTGATCACACTAGGGAGTGAAGGCAAAATCATGTTCTTAACACAATTCTCAGATTACTGACATCTCACTTTAGATGTAGCCTAAATGGCAGTCACTGCAGCAGTTACCAAACCACTGGATTCTATCAGATTTCTAGGGATCCACAACCTGCAATTAAGTAGTCCACAAAGGTACCAGAGAAACCCAGGGTTCATTCAGTTTGGGAATAAATGGGTTGTATAAGGATCCACACTTCTTTGTGCAGTTCTGCTCAGCCCATATTCCTTCAGCATCCCATGGGCTTGGAGACTCTTCTCAAAATTTTGTATTTTTCAGTGAAGGAATGATTTCATCCCCCATCTTCATCCCCTTAACACCTCAGCCATCTGATTTATGGCCACAAGGAAAGGAAGCCATGCAGACACACATCTCACACATAGAATGAGGGAGTTTTTAGAATAAAAAGAGCATCTAGTGTTTTAGAATCTGTTAAGGAACAAAAGAGAGAACAAAAATTTTTTATTTCAAATCATATGCTAACTGTTAAATAACAGAGAGCAATCAGCAGAAGGAATTCCTATCAGCTCAACTGTGATGTTTCTTCCACCCTGCTCTGCAGCACAAACACAAGTGCATGGCCATGGTCACACCAACTCTGAACTAGACTGGTTTTATGCTAAGTATGGCAATATGTCCTTAGTGCAAAGTGGAATCAATGCCAGAAGCAGGATTCCCATTTAAGAGCTATGGACTTGTCTCCTTGTGAGGTGGATCAGTAAACTTCCAGCTCCTGCCCCAGCAGAAACAAGGCACAGACCTCAGGAATCCAGTGTTGAGACTGTACCTGCTGCAACTGGCTGTGGTTTGGTCTCCTCTTGCCCCCTACCCAACAACAGGAAGAAATGGCTTCTTAGAAAGATGGTTTTGACTGAAGAAAAGAGCGTGTGTAATTCTATGTCAGGTGAAGTTTCTTTGGCAACATCTGGCAAGGTTGCAGAATTTCTACACTCCACTGAGATTTGGAAGAGCATATGGTTTCCACTACAGCAAAACAAATCACTCCTTGAACAAAAAGCTCTGAAAAGGAGTGGGAAAAGGAAGATGAAAGTTTCAAGTCTGTTTGTAAATTATGCATTATCCGTGCCTGTAATGCCCCAAGGAGCCATAAATTTAGAGGTTTCAACAGAAAAGCCTATAGCTGACACCTTACATTCGTAAAACTCATTACTATCCCTGGAGTGAAAATGAAGGGGGGAAAACAGTGAATAAATAATTGAGAACATAAGAACTTTTCATCATTTCCTTTTACTCTTTTTCAGCTTTTCACTACAGTTTCAAGACCAATATTGGATTCACATCAACTGTGGTCTTAAACATGAAAAGTGGCTGTATTTTTCTAATGCCTCTGACTGTAAAATTGAAACAGTTCAATTAAACTTACAAGTACAGATCACAAAAACAAGATCGTGAAATCTAAGACATTTTCACATTCAACATTCAGTTCTGTATCTGCCATAGATACCCATTCTGTAAACTGCATCCAAAACCAACCCAGATGGTAATTTTATTTTTGGTCTATCTGGAATCTCACAAGAAAGAGTGGTTGAGAAAGCAAACACTGGCCTTCAGGAAATTTTTTGAATATTTTTGATGATCCAGAGGTTCTGCCATATTTTAAAACACTTTTTGTAGTCTGTGCATTTTTATAAAATCATTTTATTCTTTTTTCATGTCTTTGCCCTTTCTATATATTGCCCAAAATCTATAGAATGTTTACTCTCAGGAGTCTGTGTGACATTGAACTCAGTATGACAAGGAAAACAGAGGAGTGAGTGAGTCATGCAGAGCAATTTTGTCCAAGGATTAGATGCAAATAACTCTGGAAAAAATGTGCTTTTTTTCATTCTTTCTACAGCACCATTAATGCCTAGCATGGCACAATGTGGTACTTATCTGCTTTTTCCTCTTTTCCCTTTAAATTGCACATGAAATTTCAAGAACTAGATGCACTGTCTCCCACATGGCTAAATGCAAATTTCCCCTTTCCCTTCCTTTTCCTTCCTGAACAAAAATCCATGGAGGTTCAGAGAAAAGAAAGGAAATAAATCTTTTCCTTCACCGTTAAATGTCACAAATGACTCACTAAGGATGATCAGCCCAGGGGCTCTCTACTGATGGCAGCTGCCAAGATGGGGCTCTGGACAGGAGTCCAGGTCCTCTCTGACTTGGCTCAGCCTTGCTCCCCATCTTTGAGGGGTTTCTGCCCAAGGCAGGCTGCATGTTTTCACTTGGATCAGCTCTGGATTTGATTGCTAAACCAGGTTTGCCCTTCCCCTCTGCCTTCTTCCAGCCCACTGGCAGGAAACACTGAGTGCATCTAACCTAGAGCCAAGGGCAGCCTTTTCCTCAAAGTAGACCTAGGATCTTCAGCTGTGCCAAGTTTCAGGAAATAAGTGCTAAATATTTGAGTGGGTGCACAGAAATCGGCAGAATAGCTTTAAAAAGCAGTGCCTTCCTAGAAGATCTCTCTGTGTGGAAGTCAACACACGAGTCTTGAAAATAAATCTGTGCAAAGTGATGTGTGGGTCTGCAGACACAGGCAAGGCTCACCTCCCAGTCAACCCCAGTAAATGCAAGGACCAGATATCCAGATGCAACAGACAGTACCAATTTTTTCTTGAGTTTACTCTGGGTGAGAAGTCACCTACCCTTTTCTTGGGAAGTGATCCACTTCTCTAAACAACTCTTGCAGTTGTTAGACAGAATTAGGGATCCAACACCCCACAGTTCCCTTCCACTTCATTTGTCCTGGAGGAACTTAAGGGCCAAACCCTTTGACACCTTCCCTGGGGTCACACCCATGCAGACAGGGCAGCTGACCACAGCACTCACACTCCTTTGGAGCACAGCTGGCACCTCCTGTCACAGATCCCAGCCCTCCTTCCCTTTCTCTGCTTGCCTGAAGAACCTCTACCTGACACACGCCAAAGAGCTGAGGCTCAGCAGGCAAATGACTCACAGATGCTATTGAATAGCTGTAAAAACACTGTGCACAAATGAACAACATGACACTTAGGGCTGCTAGTATTCCTGCCAGTCAAAAGGAGTCCACAGGAAAGCACTCTGAGTACTTTTACAGACAGGAATGCCCTATGGAAAATTATACATAAACACAAAAGATTGGCAATACAGTGCAGAGCAGTGTTCCCACATAACTTCATTTAGATTGCACTGAGCTGGTATATTTTTGTATGTCTTGAAGAAAAACATCTTTCTCATTTGAAGAAGATAAATTTAAAACATCAGTGGTATGCTAGTGCCCAGGGCCCTTTATGCATCAGCTTTTACTATTCTAGTCCATGAGTCATAAGTTAGAGCATTTATCCCATAGGAACTTGTATTCCCTGGGCTACTCACTCAGATTGGCAGGTTTAGCAAACCAGCATGTAGTCCATAAGAGGCCAAAATTAAAAAAGGGAAAGGTGACACGAAGAGCTCCCCCCCAGTAAAATAAACAATGGCAGTGGAAAACTCTATTTATTGAGGCAGGAATGGGTCTTTGCAAAGGAAGAGTGACTTCATGAACTGAGCAGCAAGCAGCAGAGGAGGCCATCAAATCTTGCCCTTCATGTTGGGAGTCTAATTAAAACCATGCTATGAGTGCAGGCTGCCCTGCCATTTCTCCCAGCCCACAACCCCTCCCAATCTGTCATTTTCATGGAAAGCCAAGACATTCTCCAAGCCCTGGTGGACATCAAGACCTGCCTGGGCATCACATCTTATTAACCAGCAGCCTGCAAGCCCATGCCAAGGGCCCACGTGCCTCTAGCTTGCACTCTAGCTGTGTGCTTGCAGTAACAAAAGAAGAGACCTACTGTAGGCTTAAGCCCACTAATGGAGGTTATTTCCCAGCTGCCATCTAGGTATGCTCAGGGCAGATGGAAATAACAGGAAGCACAGCCTGTGTCAGGTCATGTTGCAAAATAATTACTGAAGTTTTGTTTATTAATGAAGCTGGGCACATAAAGTCTAAAATAGAGCCTGTCTGATTCTTTCCTAACACTGCTGACCTGTTAGGAAAGGACTCTGCCCTAAAAACACAGAGCAAATGCTGCCCCTACTCTTGTGGTTCACCAGCATCCAGGAAAAGATTCACCAGCTCCCTTCAAAAGAAATGTGAAGAGCTTCTTCACACTATTATTTTCTCACATATCCCACCTTCTGGTTTTCAGCCAGTGATCTGAGGACCTCTGGGATATTCCAGGTCGAGGAAAAACGATGAAAGAAAATAAGCTCATAAATATTAGATAGGAATCTACAGATGCAAGTTTTTTTAAGAGTTTATAGTTTTTGATAGAGAATGGTTGAGAAAGGATATATTAATCACAAAAGGATGGAAAATTACTGTGTTAGCTTCAAAATACAAAAGCATTGGTGCATAAAAATGGATTTCTTTCTTTATAGAGGCATAGGTGCATATGACATCATATAAACATCATGTTTAACAATAGCTAGCCCTATCCAGATGGTTACATCTATTCACAAGAACAGCAGTTCCCAGGAAGCATTGTTGTGGATTATTGCTGAGTTCAAAGGTTCACAACGAGTTTTGGATTTTGACAGAAAAAGAAATTGTTTGTTTCAAAAGCACAGCTGAAGGACCCTTTTTGATCCCACAGAATCCAGTACTATTGTCTTCCTTAACAAGCTGCTGAACAGCTCAGGTTTTTGTTTTGTTTTGTTTTGTTTTTTGTTGTTTTTGTTTTGGGGTTTTTTTGGGGTTTTTTTGTTTTGTTTATTTTACTCTCAGCAAAAATGATTTTTCAAAAAAGAGTCTGATGTACTGGAGTAGTGGAGACCTCTGCATTTTTCATGCAGCTCAGGCAAGGTAACACTAGCTGCTCACTCTGGTCACTTTAAATTTAGATAAATTTATTTACCTAAATTTTCCTGCATACATTACCAGGACCTTTAGAGCAAGAACTGGCTCGCCCACATCTCCAGGAGGTTCATTGAGCTGAACCACTGGAACTGGTAATACACCCAACAAAATAGGGTGGATGCCAAAGTGGTCTTGCAACACAAAACTCAGGGGAAAGCAACATTTCTTCCACAGTTTGTTCCTTTTGATAGAACAGGTGAAATGACAGGGTGATACTAATTCTTCTGGAAGGGCATTTTGTTGCACAATGAACAGTCCCCAGAGGACATGTACTCCTAGTCAGCAAAGCTGACATTTTGAGGTTTGACTAGAAGCCAGAGTCTATAAGGTTTCAACGAGTTAGGGAGTTTAAATGTACAGAGTAGCTAATTTTCAGGTACAAGGTCATAGTTTCCTAACCTGGCCCCTATTGCTGTTCTAAACATTAACTGAAAGGTCCAATTTAGGCTATTTATACGTCTAGGTATTTAATTGTGCCTTCAAATCAAGTAGTGAGACACTGAGGTCACCTAAATTGCACCTATAATTATTTGCACACGAAAAGAAGCAGAAACAAAGAGCCCTTGGTGGGGCAGGCCAGCTCCCAGGCCCCAGCAAGGCAGCCCAGAGCACTGGGGCACCCTGTGTCTCCCACTGCCCTCACCAGGGTGATGGCACAGAGCTGCCCCTCGCCCCAAATGCAAAGCAAACCCAGCAGCCCATGGGAAGGCAGTGGGACTGTCCCTGTAGGGGCTGCATCCCAGCTGGGAGGGGGGATCTGGTGTTCAAAGGATGCCCTCGCTGAGGGGCTGCAGAAAGCGTGTCCGCCAGCTCTCTGGTTTCAGGCCTGTTTCCTTAACGTGCAACAGAGGGTGCCAGTTTAATATCCTGCTATAATACTTGACAGCAAGGGTCAAGAGCAGCATCAGAACAACTGGGGCAAACTTAATGAAAAGAGGCTTAAACATCTTGAAAGAATATGGCTGTGTGGGTTCAGGGACCTCCTTAGGGAGGAGCTCAGGTGGAGGTGGTTAAATCACTTGGGAGAAGAAGATGCCACCTCATGGTCTGCAGACCTCCAAGTGGGAAATGTCAGCACAAGAAAAGATGGGTATTCCAGCTGCCATACAGAAGTGAGAATGGTCTACATACAGCAGCAGGCTTTCAGCTCATGTGTTAGCCAACACTGAAACCCAGCTCTTGGCCCCTGTGTCCCCAGCCCCTCACCCCTTCTCCATGCTCCAGCCCCTTCCATCACGCACAAGGGACCTGAAGCTGCCACCTTCAAGCATCAGGAAAAGAACAAACTTTTCCCTGGAGCAAGGCAGGATCTCAAATCCTCCCAGGTCCCAAACAGGACAGACAGCAGCACCTGTTTGAAATTAAATTCCTGGATTAAAAGCAGGGCTTCCAAGCTCACTGCTTGAAATCGCCATACCGCAGAGGAGGGTCCTTCCTCCCCCCACCCCCCATTCTTTTTAGGGGTAATATAAGCTTCTTTACAAGAGAGATTTTGTGAAACTTTCCATTCCCCTTTAACAATAACCAGAAGAAGTTTGTAGCACATTAGGGCTTAACTTAAGGAAATGAATGAAGGAAGGATCTCCTGTTCATTGGGCTCTTGACCTGGTCTCTGATTTTGTAGGCACTATTTTGCAAACAGGAACACCTGCACTTTTTCCCCTGTGTGGATACCGGGGGCACACACACATACAAACCCTTCTGGGCATAAAAGTACAAGTTTTGAATAACTTCTCCCAGCCACCCACATATCACTAATGTGCAGCTGCAGATTGTTCTCAGCGAAGACAGGGAAGACCGTGTTTAAAATGTGTGTGCGCATGTGTGTGACTATTTGATTGTCTGGGTTCACGTATTTTTTTTCAAGAAAGTTCAGTGCACAAGCATTTAAAAACAAGCAGCAACACCTTGTTAAAAATATTTTGTTGTCTCCCTTGGAGGGAAATTCACAGGGGAGTTTAAGGGCTTGCATTGAACATCACTACAAGGAGTGGGGAATATTGGATGTATAAGGACATGGCGCCATGGGGCGGCCATTACTGCTGACACATGTGTCACTGAGACACAGCCCCTCAGCAAAATGACAGCTATTCCAGTAGGAGACCCAGGAATGCACTTTATTCGAGTGAACAGCTTCACTTTCTAGTTAAAGTCACAGTTAATAAATGGCAAGAAGTGCTTCTCAGCATGGGAACATTCAGGCACAGCCTGAACAAATGGGGTGCAGATTTTTTTAAGGGTTTATTTTCATTCCCATTATAATATATGTCTCAGCTTGTAAATGCTTTTATGCCAGCAGTAAAAATTTCCATTTATATGGGTTGAATTGAACCTTTGCAATTCAGTGGCAGTCCAGCCACTTTTAAGCAGATGTTGAGATGGCTCAAAACTTATTTAGCTGAGTGAGTGACAGGCTGCTAGAGCCCAAAGATTTTCCATGGCTGAGCATGCAGACAGGACAGATAGACATCCAAACTGATATATCATGCATTCTCATAATGGGATTATATTTTGCTTGCCTGCATGCACATGAGATCCTACCACATGTACTTAAAAACATGCAATAACCAAACCTTCATGCAAAGGAAATTTGTTTAGTTCTTTGTAAGTTATGGATCTGAGAAAAAAAAAAAAAATAAATAAAAAAAAAACACCAAACCAACAATAAAAAGAGCAAGGGCACTAACCAGCCTGGGAAGATCTCAGTGCATTCTGAGAGTTCAGAAATTCTGTTTCCCACATTTTGCCCACGTTGCAGGCTAGCCCAGGCAGTGTGGCTGGGTTTTTGTTTCAGCTATCAGCTACGGCACTGTTAAAGGAACCTTTCTTTACAGAGAGGTTTTCAATGCACATAAAGGGCCGTGCCTTCCCTCAGATCAGCTGAACCCCAACGGGGCTGTCTGATCCTTCTCTGAGAAACAAGGACAGCTTATGTTCAGCAATTACATTCCTGTCCCTATGCAGACAAGAGGCCACCGCCTTTGTCAGCCAGTGCTCCTCGGGCTCCTCTTGCTTTTCAGTGGGCACGATGACCTTTCTGACCACATCAAGATGCACCATCACCCTGTGCTCCACACGGGGCCCAGTGTGCAGCACGGTTTTCTTTCCGAGCATGGCTGGAAGAGGAGCCAGTCCGTCTCCACTGATGCAGCCTGAGGACAGTGATGGACTGCCCTCTGGGTCTAATTACTCCTCCACATTGAGGATAAATAATCTACATGACAACAGACTCCATTCACTCATGCCCTCCCACACCTCCTCCACCCCGAGCCTAGTCCTGAGTGACAGATGGAGCAGGAGTCCTTGTGGGCTCCCCTCTTATGGATTTGTGTTGGCCATCCCAGACACACCACAACACTTTCTTTTGGGACACAGAGGAGATACCCTACTAACTCAGTTTCCTGGCAAGCCTGCTTGGTTCCTAGAGAACTCAAGTCCATCTAAACAGATGCAGACAGCTTTCTGCAGCCAAATGCAAACTTCAATTTACCATCCTTTTTGGGACTCATGTGGCTTAGCAGGATGGACTCAGGTTATTCTCCATCTCAAGTGATTCCCAAGTAAGTTATACAGTGGCACCTAGACAGTTTTCAAAAAAAAATGTATCTTTCTCTTTTCTTTCGACTGTGAAAGGAAACAAGACAGGGGAGAGGTGACTCCTTACACACCTTTACATCTCTTCAAGGGCTCTGTACCCCACTGGCTGTTAGCTCTGGTTGTTGATCTATTCCAGTGAAAGAAAAGCTCTCTGTTTACCCTAGGACATATCCACTAACTTGAAATTTTATGGTAAAAGTTGTCAACACTGTAAACCGTTTCTGTCACCATATCATCAGGTGCTGTTCTCAGGACTCTGTCCAAGCAAGCCCTGTAGCCCTGTATTTTTGAGCTTAACCTCTTAGACAACCAGAATAGGGAGTTTTATACAGCAGTGATGCTTTCTATAGCCATAGTTATCTGTATTAATGAAAGACAGGTTTCTAGAAGCAGCTGAAACTCAAAAAAAGTCCTTGCCCAGGACTGACCACAATCCCACAGACAGATCTCCATCATTCTGAGCAAATGCATGGGAAATTTTGGGGGACATAAATTGGGAGAAGGCAGAGAGAATGCATTTTGCTGAAGCTTTTAAGCAAATGCTAGCATGATAGACTGTCTAAACTAGTGAATGACAAGCTGTGAGAGGCCACTGGTTTTCCCAGATTTTGCAGACAAGTGAACAAGCAAAGGTTGAAAAACAAAAAACTATCCCATACAGCAGCCTTCCCAGGCCAGGAATCCCTTCTGCTAGCTCTGCTGAGCCTGGCATCAGAGAACAGGTATGCAAAAGCAGAGCAAAAATTCAACAGCCCTGCAGGGGACACAAACCCACTTCATAAACCCACTTTATTACAGATGGAAAGCCAGAGTATTTGAGCGTATCAGGAGTCCAGCTGCCACAGTAACACAGAACTACATTGTGTGCTGAGCCACAGTTTTGCCATCTCTGTAAAAACAGGCAAAAGACATTTCCTATGAGATCTGATAAGAACAGGAGCTGTTTGTTTAAATCTACTCCCTCACTGGAAAGGAAAAGAGGGAAAAAAAAAAAAAAAAGATTAAATAGCAAACCCTTGAAATGAAAGTAAAGGATCATTATTCTTATTAGAGCAACAGTGGGTACTTCTCATAATGTGTAGTGAAACACCAGCGCTTGAGTGAATAGGACCAACTGTTCAGCCCCAGAACAAATTGCACATCAGTCTTAACTTAATAGGTAAGATTAATGGAATGCCATATAATGGGGGAAACTCCAAAAATTAAGGTAATTTGGCAGAAATGGCTCGGAATCACAGTCTATCTAAATGCATTTCATCCGGAGGATTACTGTCTCCAGTGTTTTAGGTAAGAGCTATATTAATTCGAAAGCCATGCCTTACCAGACCCATCCTGTGCTCAAAGGCTGGCTTTCTGCTAGGAATGCTCACAGTGAAACCTTTGCTGAAAGTTTGCCCAAACATTTCACAGGCGGCTGCAAAGCCCAGCTCTGGGGGCTCGGAACGCCGTCCCTCGCCGTGTTTATGACCAGTTGACTTTTTGGCTCCAGCACCTGGATTTGTCAGGGCCTCTGAGCTGCTGCTGGGAACGTGCCCCTGCAGAGCCCGACTGCTCTCCCTATCACCCCTCTGACAGATTAAAACACAACAGGGTCTGTTGGATGACTGACACATTCTTCCTCTGTCTGACTCTGAAAGGACTTCATTTAACAGCTCTGGAGTTGAGCTTTTGACTGACAGATTGTGAAGGGGAAAAGTCATTCAGTTCCATTAAGCTCAGTAACCGCTGTAGAACAAAACACCTTTAAAAAAGGGGGATGAAAAAAGAGCTGCGGAGAGCGGGGGCAGGAGCTTTAGGAAGAAAAAAGGGGATTCTTTTCAGGTTCAAAGACAATCTTTCCCTTTGCTTTCTGTCCATCAATGAGGGCAGCATTCCCAGAGGGAATACAGTCCCGCGCTCATTGGTGCCATTCAGCTGCCAATCTCCCTGACAGGGAGACCAAAGGGCCTCATGTTGCGCTGCGGAAACTGTCTGTCAGACAATCAGCAGCTGCCATGACATCATCTGCCCTGTTTTTCCAGGGCTATTATAGGAGACTGGGTCCAGGAGTGCTGCTCCAGAGTGGTATTCACATTTTCCTTCTGCCCCCCAAAACGATATTTCTTTACAAAAGCAAATGTGCGGCTGTATTTGCAAGGGAACTAACCCTGTGCCAAAGAGTGAGGGCTGCATGGCTTCAAACTGGTCGTTTTCCACTTATCACGCCAAAGTTGCACAACCCCTCTCTATTTTTCATGGTAAGCTGGGTTTTATTTTAAGAAACGCTCCATGTTAAATATCAGTGATTAACCTTTCTCTGTTTTTTTCATCTGAAAGCTTGGCTTACTGAAGTCTCTGTGCTTTTGCTATAAGTATTGAAATTTGCACAGGATTGTTGTTCTCACACTCACATGTATGTGCATGCACACACACAAATGCATTCATACAGAAGCCATATTCTGGCTGTATTTACACTGCTGGTGCTGGAGCTGGGGCTACATTCACTAGACAAAGTGCTGCAGAAAGAAATTGTTAATCCTGACGATAGCAGAAGAGAAGTTAAATGTGAAACACAAACAAGCTACCAGCTGCAAGTGTGAAGTCGGGCAATGAACAGGGCTGGGACAAACTGCTTGAGCTGTCCCCTTCATCCTGTCAAAGACCAAAAAGGACAAGCAAGCTTTGGTGGGGCAAGACAACCACTGAGAAACTTCAGTCTTCTTGGTCCTCCAAATCTTTATCTGTAAGAGTGAAAAGAAGTTACCTTAGCACAGTTGACTTGAAGCTAAATTGATTAGTGATTTTACAGCATAATGTGTTTGATCAGGAGAAAGTCCCAGGCAGCTAAAATAAATTTGCCTGATTAATCCCTGCCTATAAACCAAGATGCAGACTGGCCCTGCTTGGCAGTGCTGGCACAGGCAAGATGCTGGAGACTTGTCCCCTCTGTGATGGTCAGAGCCCCTGCCCTCGCAGCTTGCAGGGACCAGCTCAGCAGGCTGACTCTTGCTCCACTGCTGGGAGACCAGCAGGCTAAGGAGGGAGTGCTGATGGCATGGAAAACAAAATGTGAAGTGAGTAAGGGAGGGAGAGCCTGCTAGTGGTGCCTCTGAGTCTCACACCACACCTGGGGTGGGGCTCAAGCACCACAGCCAAAATCCAGTCTGGAGGGCTGGCCATGGGGCTGTCCAGCTCATCTGAATGGTCACAGCTCTCCTCTGTTCCTTCCCTTGGCTGGCTGCTTGATCATTTGTTTGGTCTGCTGATTTTAGGAGGGCATTATTTCAGGCATTAGTATTAAGGCCAAGCTAGATGAAAGGATGATAGCTCAGGTCCATATGGAACTGTGCTCAGACTTGTTCCCTTGCCAGGGTCCTGCTGCATGAGCCATTTTTGGCTGTCAAGTCTGCTGTCTTATTTCAGTAAGGGATTACTGCAAATCTTCACACGTTCCACATGGACCTTGTGAGACAGTTAGTCAGATCCTGGATGAACTTGCACACAAAGACATCCTGCTGCTGCTGGGGTCAGAATGTCTCCCTTCCTTTAGTGTTATTTGTATTTTTACAGCCCTGCCAAAGGTCTGCAAGTCTCGAGCAGCTACCATTTCAATCCATTCCAGCGAGCTGTAGTCTGATACTCCAGCTATGTTTGCTCTGTACATTCAGGCATTACTCTTTCTCACCTGGCAGTGAACCATGCAAATTAAGAGAGTCTCCAAGCACACACACACATACACAAACCCATGGAAACCAAAGCTGCCAGATTTCAGCATCAGAAGCGTGCAAGGGGAGAGGGGCAGTGAGCACTCAGGCTTTCCTCTTTTCTGTTCTCTTTTCTTCACAGAAGGAAAAATGTCAGAAAAAATGTCAGATTTATTCTTCTGGCACTCATACCAAGAATATGGTGCTGGTGCAGCAGGAAGCAATAGCAAATCCTATGTGAGAAGATCTCCAATCAGATCTGTAAGAGTCGCCTCCAATGTATTTCAACTTTTAAATTTTTAACTAATATGATGCAAACACTGACAAAGAATCAACTATCTGTAAGGGCTGAAGAGCAGCATGTTCTATTTATTTGTGGACACTAGGAGGTATCACAGAAGTCTGAAAATATCAAAGCTCTTTCTTGTGACACTCTGCACTTATATGCAAAGAAGAACAAACCAGAGCAGCATGGGCCAAGAAGGAGAGTGCTGCATACAATTATTGGGCAAACCCTGCATGGGGCAGGTCATCAGAAGTGGGGAGACCTCCACTATATTGTGCATCTGTATTTCAGATCTCAGTGGAAAATGTTGCTCCCCACCCTGAGACCCAAGAATCTACCTCAGAGTCTGAAAATGTGGAGATATTCTCTTGTATCAAACCTCTTTCTGTTCTGAGATTTGATGTGGATAGAGACACCATAAAACAGAAAGATACCACATATCCATTACCCCTTTCAGCTGTCTTATGTAGTATAAAAATGCAGGTTTAGATTGAAAAAGGTGCATCACTTGAATAGATGCCTGCCTAGCTGGCATTCAGGAAATAGAAAAATGGCATTTAAATAAATAAAGAAATACTGGTCTTTGTAGGCCAGAGTCTTAGTAGTCAAATCTTGGTTCCAAATAAGGGTGTGCTAGAAGCCTTTTCAAAGTCTGCTATAATGGGTTACTTTAAAAATATATATATGTCCTTTCAATACAAAATTCATTATGAGACAGACCTTCCTCTTTCGTCAGTGTCCCTGTGGTAAAAAAAAAAAAAAAAGTTGCTGTTTCAATACTTTTCTTGTTTTAAGTACACTTTAAATGTGTCCACTTCTAGTTCACAAAATGGTTTTGTGCAGTGCATTTCATTTTCAGATCATTCTGGAATGCTTTTAGCAGATCCTCTGCCAAAACCACTCAGCTTTCTTGTTTCTATGGATAATAGGAGATTAAAGCTTCTATAGCAGTCTACTTTTTTTTGCTCAAATTTTATATGAGTTGTGAGACCTAAGGTGGGGTCCTCCACATAGTCTCAGTCCAAAATAATCCTTAAAGGAAAAGAGTTTCTCTCTTATTCTAATGCCAGACCTGAAACTCCAGAAGAGAATTTTGGAAGAGGGTGGCTTCACATTCCTCCCCAGCCATTCTTCTGGAATGTCAGCCTAAAAGCTCATGCAGTTCCCAACACTTCTGTAGCACTGTCTCAAGAGCCTGAAATGCCATAGGACTCTGACACCAACAGTCCAGTTATTTACAACCCACCCATGAAGAGCACATGGAGTTGCAAAGGGAAGGAGGAAGAAAACAGGATTTTTGGTGGGCCCCACAGGTGGCTGTCTCAAAATTAAAGCCACAGGACAGGTAAGATCTGAATAATTTGTATCTTCATCTTTCATTGGGGGAATTGCCCTAATACAATGACACTGTAGCACCACCAATATTGACTGTCTGATCATAATATTTTGGCTAATGAAAGCAGATTTTATTGAAACAATAGATCACACAGTTTCTCAGAAATGTTCTCCACTTTATAACCTCTCACAGTAAAATTTGATATTTTAATTACTTCCCTTCCAACATTAAGAGCTAGGGAGAACTTCCAACTTGGTAATTTTAAAATTATTTTTGCAAAGATCAGATGCCCATGGCTTCAGATGGGAGTTTCTACTTTCAATCATGTCTGAAAGTCATATTTCAAAACCAAATTCAAGTATCTGAAATTATTCATCTAAATCCACATTTATCTAGCCACCTAAATAGAACTGACCTGAACATGAATACTATTATATGTTGCTGAGTACTTCAGATATTCAGAATCAGGAAAACCAGGCCATAACAACTGAAGCCGATGTATAGATTTAGATGATTTTCTATAAGTACTTCAAAACACTAGACTTTACCTGTTTCTGGTTTTATCCTAGGTTTCCTCATCTCACTTATCCTCCAAATTAAGGATTACTGTTGTCCACAACAGAATATCAGTGCTTGCTCAGGACTGCAATTTTGTTTGAAAATTCATGGTTTCCAGTGCTTCCTACTATGCAAAACCTTTCCTGATCAGAATTATAGGAATATGTTCTATATATTGGGTAAATATTATATATTGGGTAAGTATTCCTGCACTGTTCAGAGTTATTCACTCTCCACCCCACCTCCCTTCTGACACATTCACCCAGGAAAAGGCAGTGGCAGCCTGGGCTTGGTGGCCAGCAGGCTCTGCCAGGCTTAATGAATCTGTTTGCTTTTCCAACTGCAGGGCACTCATTTGGCCTTATCTCCTCTATCCAGATGCTTATTTTTCCCAGCTTTGTAGGAAGGTAATAATCCTAAAACCTTCTACCTTCTGTCAAATAGAGTCAAAATTGGCCTGTGGACCCAAAAGGTATTAGGAGGAAAACCAACATAAAGTGCAATCACATTTGCTTCATTTTTTTGCTTATTCATTTCTGTAGGAAACACTGCCAACCAGGGAATGGCCTCTGAGTGCTGCCTTCTGTATTTATTTTCACAATGAAAATGCCAGCATCAGTCAGGGTGCTGAAGGTGGGAGTCCCAGAGAACAACAGTAGAGTAGGTGATGCTTCCTGCATTCAGTTGGCCTCCACTCCTAAACTTGACAATACCAAATGACAAATACATCAAAGAATGGGACGTATTTGTAATTTGGTGAACAGGAGGCAAGGAAGAACAAAAGACAGTTCTGAGGCAGTCTGAGGGTCAGTGACATCCAGCCTACTCAGAACTGCCTGTTTTTCACAGTTTCTCATCTGCCTTTAGGGTGCAGTTGTTCAATTCTCTCTCCTGTATCATGCAAAAAATCCCCCTAAAGCCAAAGAGATTACTGTTGGGAGCAGAGATTGCACCTTTAATGATAAAAATTTGGCACAGTTGTAAATGCAGAGCAAGGACAAGATGAGGACAAGGGGGAGTGTAATTTGTCACCCATGCTAATCTCTATGCAGTTCTTGAAATGGAAAGTCATCAGTTTGGTAATAATCTTAAGGATTACAGAAGATGGAACAGCACAGGAGAAAGAGTTCCATGAAAATCTTCTTTCCTTCCATCAGCACTAAAATGGGGATGTGAAAGCAGCAAATTTACCTTCTTCTCCCAAATACATTGGGGAATAGGCATCCCTTTTCCAATGCAGGGAAGAAAACTTCAAGCAAATAATATAATTTTTAATGTATTTCTCATTTGAATCTCTATCAATTATTTAAAATTTTCAAGGCAACCTTATGTATAATCTATCACAGAAGGCTGTTTATCCTTTACCAGTTACATTAAACTCTCAGTAACATATACTCAAGCCCTTGGAAATCCAGCCATCTAAAGGCTTTGTGTATCTTTATTTATTTTTGCAAGATGCAAACAAACCTCTTTAATTAGAAAAATATGTCTGAATTTTTAGTCGCTGTTATTCTGGTTTTGGCCAGGACAGAGTTAATTTTTTTACCAGTAGCTTTGTGGAGGTGGAACCTGGGACTGTGTGTAGGTTGTTATTCTACATCACCTCATCCAGAAGTAAGGTTCATCTGGCTCCTGGGAAGAAGGGTGTGGCTTACAGTGGAAAAAAAGTTTGTCAGGGTAAGGAACCTCTCCATCGTTGGTTTTCATTGTCCCAGACTTGGTGAGAATTTTGCATTTAAATCACCCTCTCTTTGTACACTTTTGTTATTAATATTGTTGCTGGTACTGTTCATGTTCTTACCTCGTTGGTGTTTCCAGTAAATTGTTCTTGTCTCAGTCTCTGATTTTACCTTTTGTTCTTCCAATAGGGGAGAGGAAATTGCTGGTGGAGGTTTGGTGGGAGCATTAAATTAGGGAATACCATTCCTAATCCTTGACAACTATGAAATCAAAATCAACCTTTTTTTTTTTTTTTTTTTTTTTAATAAATGGTTCAAAAAGTCCTTGGGAAGATATCTAGCACATTGGGTGAAATTAAGGTGAGCCACATTATTTGTATTTCCTCAACACTGATGTCTGCTAGAGGTGTGTGACAGAAACCCCAAGTGCCAGCTGGTGTATGACTAAAAGGTAATGACTTTTAAAATGTGAGTTAAAAGACAGCCCTTGAGCCAAGACACTTACAAAGCAGAGGCCTCCAGCTGTCTGTGGACAGGACAGGACAGGACAGAGAATTGTGAGAGGACAACAGCAAGGACCATGCTGTACTGCAAGCCAGCACCACATACCAGATCACTGCAGGGAAGCCCCAAATTCCCGTACTCAGACACCTCTCTGTGCTTGCAGCCTGTCCACATATTTCTGTGCTAAGCATTGCAGGTACAGTGTAATAAAATTGTTATTTTCCTGCATTAAAAGCCTCATGGTCTATGTGATTTTTCTAGAGCAACTAGTGGTAGCAATATCCAAGTTCTTGTCAGATCTCAGACTGGACCTTCCAGTCGTACATGAATATATTCCCTCTCTATATTATGCACCAAATTAGAGACAGTGATATCCCCTAATCCCCTAATATGCACTAGGAAGTTTTATATTTCTCTTTAGCTTATCCACAAAATGGAGCTTTAGTGGTCTTACTATGATATTGTTCAGCCCTACATCTGTATTTTAATTTTCACTCAGCTTCTTTATGATGATCCATCTAAATTATATTTTATGACATATCAAATTACACCTTTCAGTTTTTAAACATGTGTGGGTCTGTGGAAAGAGGCACTTTTTTTCCTTCACATTCCGACTATCCCTTATTTCACATGACACCACAGCTAGATCCCCCAGCTACCATGTTGGCTTCTTAACTTCTGGTTTGGTTCCTAGGGTAGCAGTCAATGTTCGGAATACTAATTACTCTTTTTGATTTTCCTCCTAACTTAACCACTTTGAGAGAGGTAGAATAATACATGAACAGTGATGAAAAGTTCTTTTGCATGGAAAGTTAATTATGTACAGTTGTTGAAGTAGACACAAATTTGATTTTCTCAGTATCCACATTTTTTCACAATATTAAAGCTCATTAAAAGCAAATGCAAGGATGCTGACCTTCCTTACCAGAAGGAGGCATGCAATTGCGAAAGAGGTTAGTCCTCTATCTGTTTTTCAGCTGAACATAGCTAATAAAGCTATGGAGAATACAACTGTTCCTTTTGAGTTTCCTTAGTGTTTGCAGATACTGCAGCTATCAAGAACATGATTTCTTGTCCAAGATCAGGTGCATGTTACAAAGCCCTGGGTGCCACATGCTATTTAACACATTGACAGTTGCAAACAAGAACAACCCTGTCACAAAGGCAACCTCCTACATGTTTGTGTAGCCTGAATTTTCTAAATGAAAGTAGTATTTTTATGCCTTCATTAATAATAAAGGTATAAATCTTGCTTGTGTGGGCACTTCTGTTGACTTCAGCGGGGAATGCAAAGAAGTTATGACCAGATTCAAGAAATTAATGAATTAACATGTGCAAGAATTTTTCTTGACATCATTTTATTAACTCTGAAAAGAGTTATCAGACCAAAACATAGAAGTTGTAAAGGTTTTAAGGTTTCCAAAATCTAGAAAATAATCTAGAGAGGCCTGCTTCTGACAATAGGCACAGAAGTTCCTTTCATGTTAAATAGTACAAATCTCACAGGACAGAGAATCCTGGGTTCAGTGAAAGTCTTAAGTGTGTGCTTAACTTTTACACATATAAATACTTCCATTCACCTTATTAGGCTTGGACATGGTAAATCACTGTCTTGAACACGTATTTATATGGTTTCTGGATTTGGATTTAAATGGGGTTTCTATCTATCCATAACTTACATCTCCACTTCCCTTTTTCCTATGTCCCATTATAGCACAGGTGTAAGGGACAGAGTTACAGCTGACTTAACAGGAGCCCTAAGCCTGCATTTCATGACATCCACAAATTTTTAGATCACAGAATTTCATTAATATAAGCAGTCAATTTTTCCACTAAGTGTACAACAGCTGGTTATTACCACGATTTTTTTACTCACTGAAGAAGATAACTTGCATATGTTCTGTGAGTTTTTACTTCTTGCAAGAGTTGAGATCATCTTTCTAGCAGTGGAAATACACTGGCATGAATGACCCAATGTCACCCATATGAAAATTGGGTGCCCTCAGAATCCCACCCTTCCAGCTTGCATCTCCAAATGGCAGTGGAAGGCACCAGAATGAGTCACTAGGACAGTTTTTCCCCAATTAAAAGAGTTGTTTTGTTCTGCTTTCAAGCATGATATGAAATTATTGACATTCAAATAACAGTGCAGAGACTGGAATTCAAAGCCAATTACAGCAGGATGATGTAAGGCTGCCAATTTACAATTACCACAACACCTGCGACATTTATAAATATTACTTCACAACATTCCTGTGTCCTTAGGTAAATCCTTAGATTTCACTTTGTGAAATGGATCACATATGTTCCCTGCTTCTTTGACTTGACAAACATCTTTATATAAAGCAAGCCACTTTAAAATAGTTTGGTATTTAAAACATTTGACAAGTGAGACTGTTCCTAACATTTTACTGCTGTAATTAAGAATCAGGAAAAACTACCAAAATTATGGTTAACTGAATCATCTGCCTGAGCACCAGGAAATCTGTGACAGCCCAGCACAGAGAGATAAAATTCTACAATATAAGGCACTGGGTTTTCAGCAATGCATAAATGTGACAGGACCATCTCTGTAGTAAAGCAGAATTGTTTCCTTTAACGTTTGTTCAGATTAATAACAACAACAACATCAACAATGTTCTTGCTCTTTATAAATGGTAATAGTAATGAGAAGTGGTTTCCTGATGGTATCAGTTGGCATCACCAAACCAGGCAGCTTTGGTTCCAAAATTTGTTCACTGTCAACTGAAATCATTGTTTCAACAAGTAGCATGCAAAATATCTTCACAGCAGCTGAAAAAGGTGTTCAGACAGCTCTTTATCCCTTCATGGATGGAGGAATATTGAGGAAGCCATGCAAAATCTCAAATGCCAATGCATTTCCTTGTGCAACACCTATGGCAGCTTACAGAGGCACCTCAAATTTTTGTCCCCCTAATTTAAGTAACAAATAAACTGGTAACTTTAAGTAAGCAACAGGTAAACTGACCCCAGGAAAGTTCTATAGACCATTTTCTAAATAGCAGAGGTGAATTTAAATATGAAGATGATGGCAGCTAATAGCTGTGAGACAAAAAACCCACAAAATATTATGATTGTTTCACAAACAGATATGCATGGTGGTAATGCTATTTTCAAATCTCTATCTCATTGCAAACCTCTTCCCCACAACTGTTAGCAATATAAGAATTATTAATAACACTGGGGCTATTTTTTCAATTACAAGGGCAAGTGCACAGTTAGATGCAAATGCAGGTCAGGATGCTATCAAGCCAGCTCTAGTTGTTAACAGTAACATAGATATTTCTGATTTGTCTCATGTAAATTAATGAATGAGGAATCAATTATATGCAAACTGTATGATGGACTAAACTCAAAGACTAATTATTTATTCTTTGAAATTAATGTTTTTTAATATTGAAAACCAAGTGAGAGTAAAAGTAATTATCGAACTCGAGGAAATTCGACTTCTTATTTCAGTGGGGTGACATTTGCATGAAACATTGACCTTGCCTGTGACTTTAGTTGCCCATCATAAACCCTGAAAGAGCATCATGTAAGCCCAAGGGAATTCTTCAAAATTCACCCTAATACAAAGTGGAACTTGAATCTGTCCAATCATCTTCAAAAGTAATTGCAACTCTCTCATGCTTTCCCCATCACTCTTCTTCTGTCTCTCTTGTCTGCTATCTCTATCTGAAATATCTTTCTGTCTTGTCCTCCTCATGTATCTACCTCCACTTAGAATGAAAAAAAAAAATATATAGGCATGATTAATCATATAACCTCATAATATGAAATATTGACAGGTTATTTCTTCCTGCCATACTTGGGTAAAAATCATGCTTGTGCCACATGCTGGTCCCAGTTTATCTTTCTAGATTCAATTTCAGGTGAAACACCTATCATTTTGATGTTTCCACAAACACTTATGTCAAAAAGAAAAGTCTTATCTGATTGCCTATGGACTCTATCAACATGCACAGCCACATCACATAGTTTAGCCAGAAGATAGAAGCATTTTTCATAAATACCCTAAATTCATAAAAGTCCTAAAGGTAACCAATTCCTGTTTGTGGAATCAATTTCCATTTTTAGGTGTTTGAGGACCTCCTCTTTCGAAGTTGCTGTTTTTCCTTCATCAGGGAAAGACTGCCTTCAGTTGCCCCTTTTTCATCTAAAACTCTGATGTGGGAGGGCTTGGGAACATCCTTGATAATGAAATATTTACAAGTGTTCTTTAAGTTGTAATATCAAAACAGACAGAATGCCTTGGTTCTTATCCTAAAATAGCATCATGGAGATGAAAGACTTCTTAGACATCAAATAACCCCCAAAGAGTAAGTGATTTTCTGTTTTGTGATGAAATACTATGAAGTGGGAATGGCATTGTGATACCCTTGGATGAAGGCAGAGTCAAGCTAAAAGGACAAGAAGTCAATAAATTACAGAAGCAAACTGAAAATACTGACACAAGGATTTCATCTGTATAAATCATGGCAGCTCCATTCCCACTATGCTGATTTATTCTTTCTGTGAGCCTTGCCAGTTAAGCTGTCCTGGCTCACTCACAGAGTATACAAAGAAAATGAAAATACAGGGGGGGTTGATATGCAGCACTCTGTTCAGCTTCATGGTGTGCCTGGTATCTGTTACTAAATCTGCAGCCTCATCCTGGGGTATGAAAAGGGAAGAATGGTGTCAGTCCTCGAGAGAGAGGAGCTGCAGCTGTGACAGGAATGAAATAAGAGGTGCCAGTGTGACAGGGCTTGCCTTCTACCCATCTCCTCTCATTCTCTGACATTCTCAGGCACAGTCAGCACCAGATTTATGGGGACCCCAGCCAGAGGTTAAAGTGTGGGCCCTTCTCCCTTCCCTCGTATTAGATGACTCTCAGCACTACTCAGTTTAGTATGGAATGAGCCTCTGCCCATGTCATGGGTCTTTGAGCAATTGTTTTAGGAATTCACCCCTAAAGATAGCTCTCCCCACAAGTCTACAGCAGAAATTCACCCATTCCATTCCAAAATTCTGCTGATGTTTGGCTTTATTTCTCATATCAGCAGAAGTCTCCCTGTCTTTTTCAAGATCCCATTATTTTGTTCCTTCTGTCCTGTTTCACTGTGGGATATGCAGTAATATTGCAAGTAATACCAAGGTTTAAAATCATGAATAACAGAGATCAAAAGAGCTCTCAGATCATCTCACCACTCTCCTGAATGTTCCCCAGGGTACCTCCCCCAAATTTGTTCAGTCCTGTTCCCTATGACTTTACTAATAGGGCTTTCAGCAGCTTCCTTCAGTAGGCAGCTCCACGGTGTTATATTTCTGAAACTTGACAATGGCTATTATTGTGCCTAAAGGGGGAAAATAAGGAATTTTGTTTTTCAGTAATTTTCTCCTCCATTACTAGAAACTCTAGCCCTAAATTTCAGTTGACCCCCTAGGTCACTATTAATCAACGTTATGTATCATTTGAAATTCCAAGACATGCTCTTCATCTTTCTAGTCTAGTGTTTTAAAATCCAGAAGTAGGGGGGGGGGAGGTTTGACATAAATGTAGTAAATACAGCACAAGGGAACTTTATATGAGGACATAATATTTTTGACTAGTGACCAATAGTCACTGTTAAACACTTAAAAAGTTACCTGAGCTTAGAAGCCATGGAATAGAGATCCAAGTGGCTTATTGGGAATTAATAAAAAATCACATAGTAATGTTCCAACAAAAAGCAAATAGGTACACAGAAATGAAGCCAAATTTTACATTCTCTTTTTCAAGTTCTTTGGGCAGGAAATGTGCTTCATCTAGCACAAAGATCTCATCTCCATTTCACTTTGCTGTGCAGGTGGGAACGTGTACCTGCTATTAAGTTTGGACATGTTTCAGTTCTGCCTGAGTAGAATTTACATGAAAGTAGCATCTCTTGCCTCTGATTTTGCCCCAGTGCCTAGTGGGAAATCCTCTTTGAATTGTCCCGATTCCTTTCCTCACTGGAAGAGCAGCTCCACTGGAGACCTTTGCTCACTCCAAGCTGTCTTATAATTCACATGGATTCTTAGAGCACATTTCAAGTGTGTGTCATATGGATAATGATTGGGAGCTGAGGATTTCCCTCAGCCCTGTGACCCAACAGTTTCCTTACTAGTCTATCACATAGCGCAAGTTCATAAGCAATGCTTGAAATGGCCATTGTTGCAACAGGGACAGAGTATGAATGCTATGTACCCTGTGCCCTCACCTCCCTCACAGCCAAATTTTTCTAAGTGTTCCCCCAGGGCCCTACAGGCATACACATCTCTTGAGTGGGGTTGGATTACGTGTCGAAAGATAATGTCGTTTCTTCTGCAGAAAAAATATTTGTCCTCTGGCTGTATCTATAAAACAAGGAGCCTTCAGGGCTAATGTGGAGTAACTTCAAGGTGCATTAGCAACATTATTCATGGTTCTCACACCTCAGCCCTCAGCTTTGTAGTGACAGAGCACCCTGCCCTCATCTTGTTTACGCTACTACAAATTTAGTGACCAACTGTTTTGAGTGTTCTGATTATATTTTATCAGTGATCAGCACTCTGGCAGGAGTGGAGAAAAAATAGCTCTGTCATAGCACTATCAAATGTCTGAGTCTGAAATATATTCCAAAGGCATGATTCAAACCTCCAGTCCAATACCTGAGCAAAGACATGGACACCTGAAAATAATACGGGATCGGATGAGGGGTGCACATCTGGCCAGAGATTCAGGGGGTGATAATTTTCACTGATGCATGAGTTTCAGCTCTTACCCCAGGCAACTGATCTCCTATCAGCTAACCATGAAAATTGGTCACATATGTCTTCTAAAGTCTTCCACTTACAAAATTTGACAGGGTCCTGCACACAAACATCTCCCCTGGCCCTTTTTAGCTTGCCTTGAAAATCTTTTATCCAAATAATAGAGGGTGACCAAACAATTTAGGGCAGTTTAGGGTAGGGTTGTGCAAAAAAAAAAATACAAGAAGTCATATAATCGCATTAGAGAAGAGGGAATTTTAACAAGAAGATGAGAGAAGAGATTTCTTTGTGAGCCTTTAGAAAACTGTTGAATTTAAAACCCATATGATGTTCAAACTGCAGGGAACAAACTTAGCTTGGGCATAGTACCTATTCCTGTCTTCAATGTGTAAAATTTTTCAGTACAGCACAAAGCCAACCAAAATAGTGCAGATTAAGCAACAGGCACTGTAAAGAGCTTAATCCTCCTGGGGAGAGGGTGAAGCCAAACCAAGGCCAGGCCTGAGGTCAAGAGGAAGTGAAGGTCAGATTGGATGGAGCTTTGAGCAATGTTAGCAGTGAAAGATGGACTAGATGATCCTTAAAAAATTGTTCCTTCCAACCCAAACATTGCTATGATGATATGAAGACAGTACATATTTCTTAGGTTTTTGACCCTTGGCATTTTTCAGAAGCTACACTAGTTCAAACACAGCAAGCAAATTGTTAGCAGCTGTGTGCTGCTGTGTCACTATTATTATTATTATTATTATTATTTTTATTATTGTTACTATTATTGGTAATAATTCTGTTAGCAAAGCCACAGAAAGGAAGTCAGGAGGACCCAAAATCATCTTTATTATCAACATAAGAAGTTTTTAAAAAAAAGGGCAACACTCCTCACCACCGTCCCCCCACCCCCCCCAAAAAAGGAGCTCTATTTATTGTGTTTTGTGCAGAAGTGAAGAAAGGCTGAACCCCAAGGAGGAGTCTAGGAAGGTTTCTTTCCATGGTGGCTTTCTCGCTGGAGAAGAGCCACACATTAATCCCATCAGCCTCAGTACCCACCACAGCCCATTTTTACTGTTAATAGAAAAGGGTCATGTGCAGAAAAAGACCACTGCCCACTCTTAAGAATGGGACCTATGTGATTAGAGAGTCTCTCTCCTGGCATAATAAATCATGCTTTCCTATGCTGTTCACTAATGCTGAATACTTCCAGTGTTCAATATTTCAAGTACTTCTGTTGGTCAAAGCCCATACTGATTTTCTGGAAGTAGTTTCATTCACATTATACTTGTACAAAAACGTGATTTATTTTAAATGTCAGGAGTAAATTACAGTTTTACAGATTTTGTAAAAGGTTTTTCTTCCCAAGAAAATAGATTATTCTTCCTCCAGAATTACCAGGTTTCCTCAGGTTTTGGTTTTCCTTCTCTTTATTTAGAAAGCCACACATATGAGTACCCTAAATATTTATGAATATAATTTATGAGACCAGTTGTTTTTTTCTTGCCAAAAGTAAGAAGCTGGCCTGTGTGTGGTCTCAAAAATTTTAACTATGACCAGACTGAAACCATGGAGGCAACAGCAACTTCATATTCAATAAGAAAAATGGCTAAAAAATCTATAAATGACATAGAAAATATATCCTAAATAATAGAAAATATACATCATCTCTAGGCTAACCAGACTGTTAATACAAAATAAAAGGCAATAAGGGAAATTAAGTACAAGACATTCATCAGCAACATTACAAAAAGCATAAAAAGTGTACTATTTTCCTGGCTGGATTAATTTATTTTGGTTTTGTTGTATTTGTTTATTGGTTTCCTTGTTGTCTTTAAATAACAATTGGCTTCCACTCAACAATTAAAGAGAGTCTCTCCACTGAGTGTATAAGCAGCTGTTTCAGGCCTCAAGACAAGATGCAACACAGCAACTTAACCTCCCAAAACTCTTCCAAAGCAAACTCCCATTGCACTCAGGGAGCAAATCCTGCCTCCTCTGGTGCTTGGCACCAAATGCTGCTGAGATTTCTGAAAAATGAGAAGAGGTAAGATTTTCATCATTGTAAATCATCCCAAATAGTAGTTTTCATTGATTAACATATCATCCCTCACAAGTTAAACCACCTTTTCTTAAAGGAAAATACAGCATAATCAGGAACAAATTGTTAGTATCTTCTGTTCTATCTATTAGAGAGGACATAAGATTAATACCCAAAAAATTCCAAAACCAAAACTCTTAGATATCAGCTTAGAATTCCTCCAAGCCAACACTTCAACATGAATGAAACCAAGAACTATAGATATTTTTAAAACTAAGTGAAAACCAAAATAAAATGTTTGCATTTGAATTTCAAAATAATGATTTCCTGAAGTTTGCTGTGTTGATTAGAGCTGAAGAGGCAGTGATAGGAATTGGGTTCTTTTGAACCCAAGTGTTGCCTCAATCCACTGGACGTGGAATGGGAGAAATGCATTGTGGCATCATGCAATCCTCCACTTCACATTTTCTGAGTTTGCTTGTCTCTGGAGTTGGGGAGCTCCTTCTTTCTTGCCTCCAGTGTACAATTTATGATATAGTTCAAGTATTTATAGCTAGGTTGCTTTTTATGTTCCCCTTGGAGCCTGTTTTACGGGATTTTGGAAAAGAGAAGCATATCCTATAAATTCAAAGTTTGAAATCCAGTGGTACTTATCAAGTATCAGTTTGAGGATTCAGAAACTTTACTAGACAGCAGAATTCCCTGCCACCACCTATTGTAGCCCTAATAAAGTGAATTTCCCTGTTTACATGGTGGTTAAAGAAAAGCGCTGATCAGAGATCTTCAGCTAATCTTGTGTTCGTAGAAATGCAAAGAATTTTCTGAATGAGGGATGTGTTTGAAGCTCCCAAAATAAAGAAAGATGAGTCTGGGCATTGAGTACTTGCCCACATGAATAATGAACACCTTCAGATTTGTCTGTATGGATCTGTGGCTACTGTAAACGGATAAACTTCACAGGCCATTAGTTTTGTTTTTGTTAACCCACAGAGTTAAACTCATGGGCACGTTTAGAAGGTTTATTTCAGTCTGATATTCCACTGAGCCCTCATCTTTCCTCCAGGAGTCCAAATATTTCCAGGGTGGATACGTAATCAATTATTTTATATGTAGTTTGCTCTTAATGGAAATTCAATCAAACAGCACAATTTTCACGAGTACCATTCTTTACCATTGTGTTTTGCCTTCAGAGACATCTTGAGGCAGAGGATCCTTAATGGGTTTTATAAAGTGCTCGTATAAAGTGCCTGACATTATAAGCCAAAAAAAGCACCTTAATTAGTTCTAAAAGAGAGAAGCCAATGCAGCACCATCTGTACTGGTTTTTAGATAAGGTACTTCCCACCTTTTTCACTAGGTTGAGAAATTCCAACTGAGCTGGCATTTCTCAGCCATCTATCATGGCATCTGAATTTCTCAGTCTTTTAGGAGTGTTCAGAGTTGATGGGAATGGTGGTTATTCTTTTAAACTAGGTATTAACTTATTTTTAAATCTACCCCAAGCCCAGTACAAGTTTTCACTTGCAAGAAACCTAGTAAGTCTATCAACCCTGAGTTGTGCAAACCCTGAAAAGCAGATCTCTAAGAAAATACCTGAGAAAGAATTTGCAGTATTATTTTAAAAGTCTCAGCCAAAAATCAGAGAAGCTCCAACATAAGCAATTTTACATTTGCAACTATTTACATCTGATGTTTTCCCTTCCACGGGCCAGTGTCAATGAAAATTTTATCTTTGTTTGATTTTAATTAGACCTTATGTGTTAGATCTGATTCTGTAAAATATCATGAAGTTCATAGACTGCTGATATGTTGCATATATGATATGATATTTCTGTCAGCTGTTCTGTATTGCCATTCACATGCAGCAGTGATGGAGCAAATGGCTTCTCTGAAGCCTCATTGCCCTCTGGAATAGGCAAGGAAAAGGGAAGCAAAATTTTGCTGGGTCCTCAGGACACGAGTACTTCTTACAGTATCCTCCCACCCCTGCTGCTCCTTCAGAGCCAGCTACACCAAGTACCTGGGGCAAGTGAGTCCTCCCAGCTGAGGCAGAGCTATTCCAGCCCTCCAGACCACTTATGCTTCCCCAGAAGTCAAAAAATGCCAACATCAACCCAAGCTGCAAAAGCAGCCAGCACAGATCTCTTTCACACAGGCAGACCAGAACCTGCAGGAGCAGTGTCTTCATCTCCTGAGCAGTGTATCAGCCTTGAGCCTGAAGGACAACCTGCAGTATTAGCAGACAGCACAGGTCATGAGTTTATGCCTGCTCAAACTCACCTGCACATCTATTTTGCCCAGTTCCAGAGCTCAACCCAAAGCTTTAGGAGATCTCTGAGCTCTGAAACACCAGCAAGACCCACAAGTCATCCTCTGTACAGTTTTTTATCATATTTCACACAAAGTTCTTAAACCAATTTGCTGGCATTAATTAAGCCTCCTAAACTCCTGTGGGAGTTAAATAAGGGTTGTTATACACACTTTATACCAGAGCTTACCTTAAGAGTTTTTCTTAGAGATTATTCCTGCTGACCTATGCAGGAGCTCCAGTCAGTGTGAATATGCTGACATGCTGAAATTCTGCTTCATGCAGGTAAGCCTCAGTTTAGTTTTCCACTAAAGTAGTGTATGGGAAAACATGCACTTAACTATGCCCAGTGTGATTTAAATATGTTGCATACTCAAGGGCATACATGAAATAAGACATGTCAACCAGACTGTTCCAGGCTTTATAAGACAGCCAATAGACTTGCAAGTAAGGTAGTCTCTGGACAAAGTTATAGCATTCATTTTCAATATCATGGAAACTGATCAATTTTGGTTTAGATTTTAAACACTGAGAATGTTGGACTTGTTTTAGCCTTTTGCCTGGCAGTTGTGTGAAAGGTACTTTGATTTTCCCACTAGATCCCTTTAAAGCAGGCCATACACAGTCAGTTGAGCTGATGCTGTGCATTTTTATGGAGTTTATATAAGTTTAACCCCTGGATTAATATGCCTCTCTTCAGAGATTGGGCTGTTGGAGTCCTTTACATATTCCTCTAAAACACAGGTGATATTTTTGGCATTGCTGAAAGACAATCTGTCTACATTACGGAGCCTCCCATCCAGTCATGAAATGAAATGCTTTCTTTTTTCCTTGAACACCACAAGAGTTGCTGAGGTTTCAGTTCTGACTACGATGGAACTCATAATTTTGTCACTGGCTTTACTCGGATCAGTACTTCCCCCAGACCAAAGGTATTCCATTGACAGTCAGTGGACCCTTAGGCATAAAAGGACCACTTCTAAGCCAGCATACAAAAAGCCAGTCTGTCATGCAGAGTTTTTAATTCCCTCTGTGGACACTCTTGAAATCCATTAGACCCATATTCTGAAAAACAGTGAAAGCCATTTCCCTTAGCCACTGAGAAAGATAAGTTCAATAAAAAAACTGAAGTCATGTCAGCACTGCTCATTTTGGGTCTTTGCTGGGGTCTCTTGACAACAATAAAGGCCTGATTCCCACATACATGTCCAAACTGTGCTCCAATCTGTGGGTGTTCCAGCCTGATGGACACTTTGACTCTATGTTCAACAACACATATATCACTTGTGTCTTGAACAGCCAAATCTAGAGGACAGGACTGGACTTCATAATATCATCCTGGCCCAAATTTCCTCTCTGCTTATGCTAAAGCTCCAGTCTGTCATTCTTTTTCTACATTTGCCTTCATCTTAAAATGTCACAAGCCCACTGCACAGCTGTGGGAGTCCTTAGGGATTTTGTCATGCTAAGATATGCAGGAAACCTCCTGCATAATAAGGTTTGAGTGCCAACTTGCCAACTACCCAGGTTTTGCTTGATAAAGACAGTTTTGGATTATTTTAGGCTTTCAGGAACTTGGCAATACCATAACCACAGGACTAAGGCAGAAAAAAACATTTAGAAGCCTTAACAGGAGAGAGGAACCCACAAAACCATTTGAAAAATGCTCCTGTCACGACAGCTAAGGCCCCAAATACAGCCATCTGCCTCTTTTTCCCCTCTCCCCTTTTCTACACTTCCTCTCCCAGATGTTTCTCATCATCTAAGGTAGCAATTCAGGAATTCGTGTAACTGATCCGAAGGAGCGTGCTGCATGTGATTAACATCAAGTCACCAAAGAACAAAGAAATGCAATTAATCCCTGTTTAAATAAAAACCAGATTAGATAAGATTAAACAAATTAGCAACGAGCAAACCTCAGACATTTTGTAGACAGTATTGAACTGGAAAAGTGTTTGGGAGTGCCAGTATAACCCAGATCCTATCCAAAGTTTCTGATACCTCCATCCAAGAAAGCTTGAAAGCACAAGAAAAGCTCTCCTGTGTGGCACTTTGCATTTCCTGCACTCCAGTACAGCTGGAAGAAAAATCCCACTCTCATGGTATGTTGACTTCTGGCACCAACACCTCTGATTGTGGTCAGAACAAAAAAATATTGAGGGTAGAGTTGCCCACTTATTAAATAGGGTTTAGTTGAAAGGGCTTGTTATAGTTAAACAGATTTAGGGTTGGTTTAGTTGGTTCATCTGTCTTGTTATAGTCTGAATTTGTTTCTAGGCTTTATGGCAGAAAAATGACCCCTGCCCTGTTATTCCCTTGGTATTCATGATGATGCACATGCCTCCAAATGAGCATTTTGAGGAACTCGTCTTCACAAAAATAACTCCCATCTGCTGATGGGGGTTAGGCTGTTGGTACTCTGATTTCAACAACATTTTTGTCAACATCTGAAACAGAAACATTTTGACCAACTCATAGAAGTAATTGCAAATAGTAGTGAAAGACTCTTCCCTAGCAGCTTGTTGATCTTGCTGATTTTCCACCACAAATGAGCTTCAGCTCATCTCACTGCAGGATCTGCACTTTTGTTTTTAAAGTTTTAAAGTGATCCTGAAACCTAAGCTTTTAAGCAGCATGTCCTAAGATTTCTTATTTCAGCAGAACCAATCTTCATTACCCCTGTTCACAAATTTTTACTTTTTTTAGATGTAGAATAGAATTACAGAATGAACTATATATCTATCAGGAAAAAAATATTCATTAAGAAATAATTTTAAAATTCTTTCTGGGAAAATAGGACACGTAGGTGGATACTGGACAGATTCTTAGGAAATTTCTTTGAAGGGCTATATTCAGTGTAATACCTCTCTGAAACGAGCATCTTCCAAAGTTTTCTTTTACATCCAGTCCAGTGAAAGCAAAAAGTGGGGAACACAAACATTATCACTGGAAAGAAAAAAATAATATCACTCAGTATCAGAATGATGAACTGTAATCAGAATTTTCCATGTAGGAATGGTCACTCCAGAGAACATACTTATAGTGTAATGACAAGCAGAGACTGTTGGGGATTGCAAGCATGTACATGCATCACAATGTAGTTGTTTCCCATTTCCATGACTATTTTCATAGCTTTTAGTTTGAAAAAGTGAGATCAGATCAGAGACAGCTGGGGCCTCTCCTGTTGGGCTGGTCCAGCTCACCTCTGGGAAGCAGCCATTCAGCACACATCATAATTTGCTCTCAGTCTGTACTGGAGCCTCCATTAAATCAAATATGCAGGGCCAGATTCTCAGCCAGTGTAAAGTAAAGTAGCTCCACAGAAGGCAGCAAAGATCTGGTCTATGGTGTTAAATATGCTGGTAAAGCTTCAGCCATCGGGCAAGAATGATTTCTCACCTGTTTCCCAAACATTTATTATTCATGGCTGGATCTCAACTCCTTTCCTCACAGTGACTAGCACTTGAGAAAGAGCCTTACTGAGTTCTCAGGTATACATGGAAAATTTAAAAAGGGCTCAACAGCAGGGAAGCAGAATCTTCAGTGCTAAAAAATTAAATGCCTCAGAGGTCTCAAACCCTACCCCTTTTACAAACTAAACAAAAATCCCTCTCTCACCTTAAACCTGCCTTGAGAAACTTTTAAAAATATGGTTTGTCAAACATTTTGGATTTTATTTCTAATGAAATGCTAATAAAAATGTGAAACTATATTTTGTGGTGCTGCACTCAAAGAGTGAGAATACTTAGTAGCTGTGTGTTCAAGATGAATTGCTGGGAAATGCTTTTAAAATCTGTCCTGTCTTTTACCTGTTTAGATTTATATCACCTCAGATGTTAACAGCCCTTAGGTGGCTTCTTAATGCCAAATGTAAATACAAAAACAAGAATAAAATGTTCCTCGTGCATTCATACATATCTTTCCTGGCAAAAGGCCACTTCTGTCACTCAGAGCTCCGACTGTTCTTCTTTTAATTTGGCATCAATTCCATGGCTGCTGCTAATAGTATTATTTGTGTTGGAGGTAAGCCAGACAACACACTTTTCTAACCAATTTGTCCAATAAAATGGATTATTTTGTTAGTTAATCTGTCACTTCTTGAAAAGAGAAATCTTTAATACCATTTGTACAAATATTCTTGGTATATGTCTTATGCTTTCTTGTTGCCCTGCATCAATACCAAAGCTTCTACAAGAGCTAATTAAGTTTTGATACATTCACAGAAAAATGACTGTTCAGCCTTGATCAGAATCTTCATTTTGACACCTTTTTTTTTTTTTTTTTTTTTCCCAGAGATTAAAAATAGTGATTTTTTTCATCTCTGGAATGATAACTTTCTTGTCTTGCTCCAGTCCTTTGCCCACACAGCACATCAGACTCTTCTGTATAAAAATGGAAGAAGGCATAATAAAATTAACAAAGCAGGCTTCCCTTCCTGCTACAGAGCCATCACCTCACCCCTCCTTGCCCTCATCAAAGCCTGAGTAAATGGCTGGCTCCAAACGAGGCACACGTGGCTCAGCAGCCCATACATGTGTAGGTTTGGTGAACTGGAACATTAAACAAGACTAAATGTTTGAACACACCCTACAGATTTTCTCCCCTGAACTGTTTTTCCATCTTTGCACATCTATCAGTTTTCCAAGGTTTAAGAGCTCATGTCTGAGACTGTGACTGCTCTGTCTAAAGATGTTAAAAATGGCCAGAGGGCTCAGCAGCTACTGCAGATGGCCTGGCAGATGAGCAGATGAACAGGATGGGGTACCAACTTCTCTTAAAGAGGAGAGAACAAAACATGCAAATCTTCGTAACAATGTCTAATAAAAATGGTCATACACAAAAATCAGATCAATAAAATATGTTATATTTTAAGAAAAAATCCTGAAAGGATAAAAACCACCAAACCATGGAGGAAAAATCTCACACATTACCTAGAAATTGTTTCCTGTGCTAGGCTGCAAATAAAACACTGCATGCTCACTGACAGTCTGGTTCTACCTTTAACACAGCTTCAATCAGATGCAGGATAAGCAGGATTGCAAGGAGGCATTGAACATAAACTGTTTGGTCCCAGAAACTGCACCTCCAGGAAAGCAAGCATAAGTACCTGCTGTCTCCTTCACAAATGGATCCAGGTGGTTTAGTGCCTGTCTGCAGTGTATTTGGGTCTGGAATATCTTCTGAATGGAAAGTAGACAGATGGAGCCCATGTTAATTGATTCTGTTTTCTTTAACTGTAACCATCTGTATGCCAACACTGGTTGGGCCAGCACTGCCTGCTCCAGGGCAGTGTGACAGGGGCTCAGTCCTGTGCTGCTGGCAGGGCAGCCTTGGGCACACAGAGAGCTGCCAGCAGTGCCTGCTGCCCACTCAGGGCAGGAAGGACTGTGCTGGGCTTCAACAGCAGCTGTGGCACAACGACAGCAGAGCCAAGCCCTACTCCAGAGCAGCCACGTCAGCATCGTGCCATGCCCAGCTGATGTTCCCCCAAAAACCTCTCTGCTGGAGAACTGCTCCTCCTTTGGAACTGCAAGGATCCCTCAGTGCAGGCCATTCAACTTGGCCTGATGCATATTTAAACCAAAGGCTATTTCCTCTCATGTTTAGGAATATAAACATTGACAATTTATATCTGACATCATCTTAACTTAAATGGCTTTATATAAACACTTGTTTGGTGTCTTCTGGTTTCTTTCTCAACCAAACCCTTTAGAAAGCGTGCACACACTTCATAATGATGTGAGCAACATTTTCCTACTGCTGAGTACTGGAGAAGTGCTTGGCATAGCATGTATTCCATCTTGAGTCTCTGCATCCAAATCCCCTGTGCACGGCGAGGCTGAAGCCTCGTACTTGCTGCTCCTGATGGAACGTGCTGCAGGCCAAAGGAGAAGGTTGTTTATGAGCACAGAGTCCTTGCACCTGGCCTTCTGCACATCCCAGCACAGGTCTCCAGCCTGACTGGAAGAGATCCTCTGAGCTCTGAATTCCTTGGAAAGCATTCCCTGTTTAACAAAACCCAAACATTTTATTAAAGACGCTCAAGTGGAGGCTCTGCAGTTTTTAATGCAAAACATTTGCCACTTGTGGCCAAACAGTGCAATCCTTACAGCACACAGCATCATGAAGAGCCCCACAGATTATACATGATATATTCTGTTATACATGAGGAACACCATGGTCCCAGGCTGTGCTATGCATAACTTTGGTCACCTGTCCATTTCCAAACAGGCTGGGGTTTACTTCACCATTCCCTGTGAACCTTCTCACTGGAAAACATACTTACCTGATGACTTGAAATCACAACTGACAGAGCTTCTTTTAAAGCTGTCAGGAGGACATGTGTTACTTAAAAATATACTGATATATAATAAAAACTAGCAAAGAAAAATCAGTGAGTAATTTATTAGAATTGGAGCCTTAGCTGTTTTCTAACCTGGAAGTAGACCAGGTTAGTCATTCCTTTGAAAATCCTCTACACAGGGCTCCACTTTGTGCAGTGCTTACACTGTAGACACCTCAAATGCCACAGAAAGAACAAAACAGCAGCAAGAAGCAGAGACTTTGGCTGAACCAAGTCTTTGCATACACAGATAGGCATTGTAATTAGATTTGTCCAGAAATATTCCAAAGCAAGGACCAGGTTTTCAAAATGCCCAGTAGTCAGCTTTGAACATGAAAAAGTAGCTCTCAAGAAAAACCAAGTCAAACTATCTGTTTACTGGTTAGGAGTAGAGCCTGCTGAAGTGGGGGCAGATAGAAATAAGCAGACTGAAGAAAGTCCCCCAGCCTGAATAACCTGCCCAAGAACAAGAGATGCATTCCTTGAATCACTTCACACAAGCTGCAGGTAGCCAAACACACTGGGGAACTACAACACAAAACTCAAATTGCAGCTAGTGGGAGGATTTATAGGATATCTGTTTTGCTGAGCGGCTTCTAATGGGCTTTGAGGGCCTAAGAGATTGTCTCTGTCCTGAACATGACAACAGGCTTGTGGACAAAGGGCTGCAAGCCTTGACAGGGTGAAAATTTTGAAATCAATCCCTTGGAAACAGGATCTTCTCAAGGATACAAAAATACAAAATTTAGGTGCTTTGTCCAATCCCAGAAGTCTATACCTGTCACAACAAAAAAGGAATTGATTTCAGAATTTATGTGGGTCTGTTACCACCAGCAGTGGCTCCTGGGATTTTTTTAAGGCAGTGATGGTCTGGGCTGCTGTCAGGCTGGTGGTTCTGTCAAAGCTTGCAGCCATTTGACCACAAGCCTCTTGTCAGACTCAGGACAGAGACAATTTTGCTGTTTTACCTGCACTGGCCAAGACCCCCCAGTGAGGCTCCTGGCCACCACTTCCCACCTCATCCCTGCTAAGTGTCCTCACTCCATCCAGGACCTGCCCACATTCACGGCCAGCTGCTCTATGACAGATCAGCTCAGGGGTGCCCTGGCAGCCTTGCCTTCAGCCCAATTTCTGCCCTCTCCCAGCTGTTTCACAGCTGCTGAAGCCCTAACCCTCTCCCTGCCTTGCAGAGTTTTAAGCCCTAGTAACAAAGGAGGGATGTCTGTCTGTGCTCTGTGTTTATCAAACCCCTCTGGGTTTTGTCAACCCACAGGCTCAGTTCTACATTCCCTGTATTTCCTGTGTACCCAAATGAGGGTATGGAACAGCCTGATTCATACAAATCTGATACCTGGGGGAGGATTATGGTGTAAATTATACCCTTCTGAATATAATACTCAACAGAAATGTATTCCAAGAGAAATCTGCAGAGCTTCTCAGTCGTTAGCTGTAATGCCAAGTAATGCCACACCCGAGGGTGAACACTGCTGGTGTGGGGTTAGTCTTGCATTTAAGAAAAGCCTTAAAAATCACTCCTGAGCAGGCAGATGTTTATACACTCATGTAGGTGTGGCTGCAGCTGTGTCTCACACACACATGAACCCATCTCACTCTCTGACTGCTGCAGTAAGCCCCAATATCCTGCCTGCTGCAGTGGTTCCTGCAATCCTTCTGATGTTTGTCCTTGGAATCATGAAGTGTTGCAAGCAGAACTAAATGGACATGTTCCAGGTTCTGAGTCTTTCCCCAACCTTTGAGACTACTAAGATAAAGTAAGTTAAAATAGAATTTAAAAATTAAATAAAGCAAAATAAAAATAAAATAAAATAATGTAAAATAAATTTTAGGTGAGCATTCCACAGCTAAGTTCAAGAGAAAAACACACATGGCACATGGCTTGGAGATCTCTATCCTCACATAATACTAAATATCTTTAGCATTAAGTATTTCTAATTTATTATCATTTGCAAGCACCTGGACAACCTGGCAACTGTGGCAGGGTTGAGGTTTGAATCACAGGCTAATAAAATCTGTAATGAAACCTGCAAACCAACACATGAAGATGAGGGCATTAGTAAATGTGTGTCACTGATGTGTTAGCCTCAACCCTGCTCTGGCCACACTGTGAAGGTGCAGGATGAGGCAGCCAAGGTCTGGGAAGCCACTTCCAAAGGAGCTTCCTGAGAGATCTCTACAGGGACAGGTGTGGAGTGCTGCACAGGGAGGGTCAGCAAGCACAGCACTGGGGCACACTCCAGCCTTCCTGCTCTCTCTCCCAGGACTCTCCTCCTTCTGCCTCGGGATCTTGGCTTTCACTTGCCTGTGGAGGGGCCCAGCAGTTTTGCTTCTCTGATGCTGTGCCCTGGCTTCAGCATTTTTGCATTTTGTTGCTCTTCCAGTGAATTCCAAAAAAAAAACCCTGAGCTGCATTTGGCAGTCCTGCATGGGGCAGGTGTTCATAGCAAGAAAATTGTTTTCCAAAGCAAGCCAAACCCTAACTTTTGACATGGGATTACAAGTCTCAACTAGAACAGACTAAGCACATACCTGAACCATCAGTATCATATGTTGCTTTGACCTAAAACAGCCAGAAGTCCATCCTGTCTCTGCATGGGCAACAGAATTTTTATGAAACACCCTGACACCTCTTGGATTCGAAACTTAGGTGTTTTTTGTGCTAGCTACCTCCTGCCAGCAGTCATTAAAAGTCCTTTCCCAGCCCCTGGCTGTCCACAGCACTGCTTAAGTCACACTGCTCATGTGTTGGCAGCTGTGACAGCTCAGCACCACTCAGCTGGGAAGAAGAAACAGCTTCATCTTCTTGTCTGTTCACAGGAGAGAAACTTTACAAAAACCCCTCCTTTCCTAGAAGACCAGGATGGAAAGAAAAATAGGAAAAGAAAGGAAGAAAGGATGGAAGGAAGGACAGAAGGAAGGATGGAAGGAAGGGAGGAGGGGAGGAAGGGAGAAAGAAAGAGAGAAAGAGAGAAAGAGAGAAAGAGAGAAAGAGAGAAAGAGAGAGAAAGAGAAAGAGAAAGAAAGAAAGAAAGAAAGAAAGAAAGAAAGAAAGAAAGAAAGAAAGAAAGAAAGAAAGAAAGAAAGAAAGAAAGAAAGAAAGAAAGAAAGAAAGAAAGAAAGAAAGAAAGAAAGAAAGAAAGAAAGAAAGAAAGAAAGAAAGAAAGAAAGAAAGAGAGAAAGAGAGAAAGAGAGAAAGAGAGAAAGAGAGAAAGAGAGAAAGAGAGAAAGAAAGAAAGAAAGAAAGAAAGAAAGAAAGAAAGAAAGAAAGAAAGAGAGAAAGAGAGAAAGAGAGAAAGAGAGAAAGAGAGAAAGAGAGAAAGAAAGAGAGAGAAAGAGAGAGAGAAAGAGAGAGAGAAAGAGAGAGAGAAAGAGAGAGAGAAAGAGAGAGAGAAAGAGAGAGAGAAAGGAGAGAGAGAAAGAAAGAGAGAAAGAAAGAGAGAAAGAAAGAGAGAAAGAAAGAGAAGAAAGAAAGAAAGAAAGAAAGAAAGAAAGAAGAAAGAAAGAAAGAAAGAAAGAAAAGAAAGAAAGAAAGAAAGAAAGAAAGAAAGAAGAAAGAAAAAAAAAGAAAGAAAGAAAAAAAAAGAGAGAAAAAAAGAGAGAGAGAAAGAGAGAAAGAGAGAAAGAGAGAGAGAAAGAGAGAGAAAAAGAAAGAGAGAAAGAAAAAGAGAGAAGGAAAGAGAGAGAGAAAGAGAGAGAGAAAGAGAGAGAGAAAGAGAGAGAGAAAGAGAGAGAGAGAGAAAGAGAAAGAGAGAGAGAAAGAGAGAGAAAGAAAGAAAGAAAGAAAGAAAGAAGAAAGAAAGAAAGAAGAAAGAAAGAAAGAAAGAAAGAAAGAAAGAAAGAAAGAAAGAAAGAAAGAAAGAAAGAAAGAAAGAAAGAAAGAAAGAAAGAAAGAAAGAAAGAAAGAAAGAAAGAAAGAAAGAAAGAAAGAAAGAAAGAAAGAAAGAAAGAAAGAAAGAAAGAAAGAAAGAAAGAAAGAAAGAAAGAAAGAAAGAAAGAAAGAAAGAAAGAAAGAAGTACCTAAACTTTATTTTAAGGAATTTTCAGAAATGTGGCTCAAAATGCTGATTTTTATCTTTATCCTTTCAAACCTCTTCTTCCTTCCTGCTTTCCCTGCCTGCCTATCTTTCTTTACTTAGCTTTTATTCTTTCATTTTTCCACTCCACTTCTCTTCACCTCATAATTTTATCCTCCTGTCTTGTCTTGAAAACCAAAAGAAGAGAGAATTTGCAAAAGACAAAAAAAATGAAAAAAAAAGTATATATTTACCAAGTTGAAGGAAAGGTGGGTGCAAATCTCAAACAGCTTTGTTAGTATTTATGAAAACTGACATTTGAAAAAAACACTTAAGTATCTTTTTTGTTTTAAATAATCTGTATCTATTTCATCTATTTGCTACATCTATAGAAAATGCTCTTCTTTTGGTAGAAGATTATTTGTTTAAACTCAGACTAAGTAGCTTATACAGCATCTCCCTCTTCTAACAAAGGTTTAAAGACAATTGATTTGGATAAATCATGACACTAATAAATTGTCTGCAATTTACTTACCAAAGATTTTTTGTTTAGTGGTTTGATAATTTTTAAGGACTCTGGTACAAGATTGACCTGATTTGTGGGAAAATCAGACAGTTTTGGCCCTGGGCACCAGAATACTCCTTTCAAGTTGAGAAGCTAATAAAACATTTGGTGGAGTTCACTTTATGTACACAGGGTGAGGGTGGCATTGGATATTTCACCCCTATAGGCAAAAATGAACTAACTTAATTCTGTACATGAAATTATATGAAAAGTTTTCCATCTTTTAACTGATTTTTAATACTTAAAAGATTACTCTTATTCTAAAATTTGCTAAAGAGTATATTAAAGAACAATTTAAAAATTTTAAAAGGTAGGGGAGGGGGGTAAGGTGGGGTGGTTTCAGTTGTTTCAGAAGGAAAAGTCACGTTTCTTGACATTCCTGAGGAATTAATTTGAGATTTCTGGTTTCCAGACAGCAGTGTGAGCATATAGCCAAGCTTTGCCCAGCATCTCATGATCAAAACATCATGAGTTGCCCCAGCAGAGCAAAGCCTAGTGCAGTAAATGTTGCTCTTCTCTCCTAAAGAGTCAGGGTATGAGGCAACTATCTTTCATTTAAACCCATTATTTAAGAAAGAGGCTATAATCTGCTGGAGTGTCATCATTTCAGTAGAAGTGTAAAATCAGAATCAGGATTACTTACTCTGACTAAACTTTTGCTGGCCCTTTTTTACACATGTTCTGGCCTCAGGGACTTTTATCCAGGCATGCTGGTCAAACTCCAGTTTGACCAAAATCCAGACAACTACTTGCATACAAATTATTTTAGATTATCAAAGGTGCCATCTCAAGCACAATGCACAATACTGTGTATGCTTCTACACTTAGAGTTGTTCATTTACACATAGATATAGCAGGATGCCATGAAATCCCAGCATAAAAAGAGCTACCCAATTCCTGCCATCAGAGCACTGATCAAGGTAAGCCTACAGCTGGGGAAGGGGACAAAGTGTAAAAGAAGATACCAGGCGGAAAGGCACCTCCCTTTGCCTTGCATAGGGCTGAAGCTGAAATGGCCTTGAGTAGTTATTACCCAGTAGTTCAAGTTGATTTCTTCTGCCTGTGAGTTTTGATTTGGAAATGCAGCAAGACTGAGGAAAAGGATATGAAATGACCTGTAGTTGGGACTTATATTTTTCCTTCCCCAATGGATGTGCCTGCATACCTGCTTGCAGTGTAATAGTGCAATAAATTGAGTGCACATCTATATCCACAAAGGGTCAAACTCTGCTCAGAATTACACCCGTGTAAATCCTCAGTAACTCCACTGGCCTCACCGGAGTTATTTGGCACAGATTTACACTTATGTAACTGAGAGCTAGTTTTAAGCTACAGTATGAAAAGTGTTTCACCTTCAGGGTAAAAAAATGCTACTAATGTCAGTTGTTGTTATGTTTAAAATAACCAGAAGGAATTTCACCTGGATGGGATCCATCCACAATCCATGACATTTGCATGAACCTTTTCCCCTTATTTCTGATGTGTGTGGATACATGTCAAATTTTAATTCACAGCACATCCATGCTTTTTGTTTTGGAGGGACCATTATGCCTTAGATCAATCATCAGGAGAAGGTGTCTATATTGATAACACATTTGCCTCTGGGATGCTACAGGATGTTCCAAGCCAGATTTCCTTTGAAGCCAGGCACCACTTTTATTATCGAAGCATGAAAAATACCTTGTGTTCATGACATCAAAAAGCAGCCAGCACTCAATGCTGAGGCTAAAATGAGATTCCAGTTACATCACGTAAACCCAGGGGAGCTGTAGGAGCTTTTGCTCCCATTCCTGGGATGCAGCATGGATCCTGTGCCCCTGGGGCTGCCCTGCTGCTCAACCTGTGTGACAGAGCAGTGTCACCCTAAGGGCACAGGGCTGGTGGCCACGCTCTGAACCAGGGGCACAGGGCTAAGGAGGCTGTGAGCACCAAAAAGCACAGGCTGTCAGCTGTGACCTTCTGCATCCATCGATCCCAAATTGAGCTGAATTCCTTTAAGATATCTGAGCCATCAGTGATGATGTCAGAAGGGCTCTGGCTCTAGGGATTCGAGGACTAATTTTCCTGAGGTCTCCCTACCTCGCTCTGGCTCTGTGCTGGAGGTACAGAGGGAATGCTCCTTCCTGCCAAACAGCTAAATTTCATTAAGATACAGCAGAAAGGTATGTGAGCTTGCTTTGTAGCCCTATTAGAGCTTACAGATCAGTTAGTTAGAAATACAAACTTTGTTCTTTGAATAACCTCAGCTTGAACTGAGTCCTGGAAGGACTATCTTTGAGTTAAGGTAATACGAAGCAATAAAGCTTCCTGAGAACAGAAGACTGCCAAAGTTTAAGTGGTATATTTTATGATCTGGATTATTGTCCATTGGGGAACTCAGATGAAAACACAGACTCATTTCATTTAGGTCTCTAGTTGTGATTTGAACCATGATCCAAATTTCCAATAAAAATACTCAAAGAGCAAAGCTAGTGCTTTATCCATTGCATACCAAGGCTTGCTGGCCCTTTCCTAAAAATCTCACAGTAATCCAAGGTCAAATAATACATGTGCAACGACTCAAATACTCCACAGGATTTCACCATTTCTTCTCTTTCAGTAGTGCAAACCACGTAAAAAATGAGGTACAGTGGGGTACATAAGATGTGATAGCAACAATTGTGCAAATCATCTGTAGCAATATGGACAAGAAGAAAAATATCTCTATAAAAAGGCAGCATTTCTACAAATGATTTTGTGCAATAAATCTTCACTATTTCTTGGGCTTATCCTGAAAAGCAGTTGGTAGCATGACCATATTCCATTCTGTCAGATGAGGCACAAAAGTACATGTACCAAGAATATCTGTGTCTGCATCTCAGGAAGATAGTCTTATTAACAAGTGATCAAAACTATGTTTATTGTTTTCTCCTCAAGGGAATGAGATTCAAACGGTTTCTGTGAGCAGCATGGGAACAAAAAAAAAAATCTCTAAATAAATCTCTAAATAAAATTGACTACAACCAGCTACATTCTCTCATGCAAGATGACAAATGGTCTGACTTTTCTGAAAGGTCATTAGTCAAACTCAATTTTAAAATATTCAATTCAGGGGGAAAAAAATCTCAAGATGAAAGCCAAAGCTCTACAGAGAACTAAAGAAAAAAAAAAAAAGAAAAAAAAAAACCAAAACAACTCTACCAACATGTTTTTTGTTACTTATTCCTATTAAAAAACCTAAACTGTAGGCTATATTCAAGACATGAGAAGACAAATAACTATTTTTTTCCTCTGACAAGTCAAATGAATTTAAGTCTGTCTTTACACTTAGACAACACAGAAATGCAGCAGAACACATACATTGTTCTAAAGGATAATCAGAGGCAGCTTGAAATACAGAAATACACAGAAATAAGAGTACAAAATCTGCAGAACAGAGAAGCAGCAGTTCCTTGTCTCAACACAGCACCTTACAATGCAGGAGGGAGAAGAACTGGCTCTCCCATAATTTTTTTTTCATTTCTACAAAAATGTTAGTGGCTTGAATTTGTGTCAGCTTGCAGATCCTGCACTGTTTTTATGGTCACTCTCCATTACTGGCAATGGGTAAAAAATGTTTTGTTCCTACACTGAGGAAGCAAAATGTTTCAAAAATGTTCTCATTCCATTTCAGGCAGAAGATAACTCCAACTCTTCTCCCTCTTTGCCTGTTTGCAGATAATGTTGTGCTTGGAATAGTGATCCAGACACTCTCCCAGAATCACAATATCTCAGATTCAGTGTCCTGCTTGAGGAACATCCTCAGTGATTTGTATGAAGTGGAATTGCCTGAACAGGAGAAACCAGGAAATACTCTTTCCTCCAGTGCTTGAGTTATGGAATCCCACACCTCTCTAAAGTGCCAGAAAAATCCTCTGAATTACTGAGGGCTCTGGATTTCCCAACTTCTCATGTTTTGTCCTAAAATTCAGCTCTGAATCTGAAATCTCTCTATGACAGCTGTGCCAAAACAGGGACATCTTTGCAAATCATCACTGTCTGCCCATCACTGTCTGCTTTGTCAAAAAAATACAAGACTGCCTGTGTCTGAGGTTTGTTACCCAAGAGTTACTGTTTTGTTTTCCTGTCAGGACTGGAAAACTGGCCCCTGAGAAACACTGATAAACACACAGTAAACAAAATACTATGCAAATGGAAGTTTTAATTAAACAGAATTTGTGCATCTATATCCCATTCATGGAGTCTATAGCCCACAGAGCAAATACCCTGAGATCTGCATCAACAGTTGGTTTGATGTCAAAAACAAGAAAAAATTTGACTCAGTAATATCAGAATTCTCACTGCATTTTGCCTAAAGGCATCTGTAATCTAATCTAATCTTCAACTCCTGGCTACATGCATAGCTCCAGCAGACTGGGAACACAAAAGGGCCTTAAGTCTGAGCATTTGGTTTGCCCCTCATCTTTGAATCACTCTCACTACTGCACCTGGATTAATAAGAACTAAATTAGTCTATTCTACTAAAAAACCAAAGGAGATCCTTTTGTATAGGACATAGGAGTCATTAAAATCTATTTGCACATTTTGAATATGAGCTGCATTGTTTCAATGTGACTCCTTTCTGTCAAGATTTTTGGCCATTGATTCTGGATGAATACAGAAAATCATTATTCATAATTTGTACTTAGCAGTCTTCCATCTCTGTTACTTAAGTAAGAAGGCAAAGCCATGCTATGTGGCCGATCACAAGTAATAAATAAAGAAAAGCTAATGAGAAAACCTCTTGTCTGAAAATTATCGATCCAAATTTTATGGCAAAAACTTTTAAATATTGAATACGGCCATGGCTGATAGGACTGGTTGGTTCATGGAGGATTCTCTCAAGCTGCACAATTTTATTAATACATGTATGACTAACAATTTCTCTATAAAAATATATTAAAACTGTCAGATTTATAAAAGTCAGACAAATCCTCCATTTTTCTGTTCGCAAACTCTCTAAATCCCTCTGCGGAAGATCCCAGACCTCAGCTGCATTCCTCAAGGATTTACAGGGCACCAGAGGAACAGCAATCTGCTCCAAATGAATATGTGCATTCAAAAGTATATGGAGGCTTTTCCAGCTTTTCACATCCTTCCCTCAGGTTAATCTTCCTGAAGGCTCTGGATGTATTTGCTAGGGCAATTTTAATCGCTGTTCCGCTTTGCCCCTTCACAGCACATCCATTGTGTCCTGTTGATGGAAATAACTGCCCTGCAACCAGAGCTGAAAGCAGCTGGAATACTGGAGAGAACCCACTAAATCAGGGAAAACCCCCCCACACACACACACATTTAACAAGATTTAGTCTTCTTGCAATACTGTGAGCTGGGGCTGTGGATCAGATTCCGATCTCGGTTACTGTGGCCTTAATCTGAAGTACCAGCACTGATTTTGGCAGACCCTCCCTGGATTTAAGGCCTGATCCAAAGATTGCCACTGATTTGTGCTGATTGTGTAACAGATGGTTATTCCAGCATAAGATTTTATCCTAGAGAAAGTTAACAATGCTTTTATCAACACTGCATTAGGAAATGCTTTGTAGTAGCATCCATGGCACTTAACAAGGTTCGCTGTTTTCCGTTTTCCGCTTTTTGGCCCATTTGGTCCCAGTTCTAATTACAAATTTTATTCACCCTAACTGCTATTTTCCCTCTATTTGCTGTAATATTTGTAGGATATAAACAAAAAGAAAAACACTACATGAAGAGCAAGAAAAAGTGCTACAGCACAAATGTATGTCTACAGAATGAACACTGTACAAAAAATAGTTTTCATTCTTCTTTTCATTCCACTTTGTGTTTTATATGGGATAAGTTATTCTTCATATTGCATGCCATATTTTTTTTTTAATTTTCTGGTCAGGAATGAAAATGTCTTCAGATGTGGATGCTGAGGAAACAAGTATGGTTAATATGTTGTCAAGATTTGCCACACTAAGTAAAAATGACAGTGTTGCTCTACACAAAATTTTAGTTTAATATTTACATAGATACTAGGATAAGCTACTTCAGGATAACAGGATCCACCTGTTTTCCTAATATCTCAGTATGAATTAGATTAGCAGGATTTATTTGGGTCAATAGGAAAAGATCTTCTCAGTTGTCCTGGTGATTAGAAAAAATAAAAAGACCACTGATGTATTTTGCACTACAGGTTCTGAAGAAATCTCTGCATTCTTCTGAAACAATGCTTTAAAAGGAAAAGGCTGCAGAATCTTTCTTGGTCTTCCCTCTTCTGTCTCTCTACGTGAGTTGTCTCCAGTAGCATTGACAGCCAAAAGAAAAGATGATAAAATATTTTTTTGAGGAAAATTTTGACAAGCACAATGGAAAAAAAATAGGTCAAGTTTTTCCTTTAAAAAGATCAGGAAACAAATACCAATAATTTTAAAAACCCTAATAAACAATAAAATACAGCAGCTGTTTCCTTTCAAAAAAAATTTTGTTTCTCACACAAATGAGTTTTGACTGAGTTTTTCATTTATTTCTTGACAAAAATGTTGAAACTCTCCCAAAAACAAAGAAGTTTTCAGAGATGATGTCAAAACCAAGTTTCCTGGAGAAAACCAGTTTTATAGAAATGTCAGTGAGGCTGCAGGCAGAGCAAGCAGGGAGGAAGGGTGAGGAAGCAAGCAAGCTACAGTGGGTGCTTGTGTTTTTTTGGGAGGGCACTGCAGGACATGGCAGGAGCAGGCTGTGCTGCTCAGACCTTTTCTGCATGCACTGGATGTGACTGCACATCAGCTGCTCCAGATGTGCTCTCCCCACGCCTCCCACTGCCCCTGCTAACAGCTGGATTTCAGCCTGACTTCAGCAATCTTTCTAGGAGGACTGGCTGTGAGCTCCTGCCTTGTCTAGCAGCCTTGGCAAGAGGTTTGCAAGAGCTTAAGGTGGCTTTTGGAGCAATCCATCACGGAGCATTAGCAGTAGAGCACTAGATGTCAACACAGGAAAACTAGGCCATGCTGGTGCTAGAGGAAAATCAGACAGTGTGGAAGAAATGGTGGGCACCAGAGATGAACATGAATATACAGACCAGGAATAACAGAGTGAGGAGATATGGGGAGGGCACAGATATTTCCACATGGTTTGAGCATATACCCTTCATTAGGTGATATTTGGGGTGGTTGGGGCAGGGAGCAGAAGAGCTCACTCCTTCAGCTCCTTCACATGCCAGGGCTCAGACATGTAAGTATGGCAAACATTGTGCTTCTGAATTATCAAATAAATAAATAAATAGAAAATTTCTTGCATGGTTTGGCCAGGCAGAGATTGGACTCCCCCCCAATCAAAACAGACCTCCTTCTCCCCCCAAAATATCTGGAAAATGAAGCACTTTTAAAGCCCCACATACTGAGTATACCTTTCTTATGTTACAGGCTGCTGCCTTTTTCCACCCAACACATGGTAAGGATTATATTTAAATAAAGATTTAACACTCATAAATGGTTTCTTTTAATATTGCTGTAAAGTAATGGATCTTTTATGGGCAAATTTAAATGTCATTCCCCAACGTACAGCTGCACCAAACAGCATGGTAGGGTTTTATGCAGCCATAACCAGGGAGGCACGTTGACCAGCAGTGCCTGTGGGCAGAGTGTGGATTTTATTAGCCAATATGAGCTGATGACCCATGAGCAGAGTCAGTTTTTGCATCTTGTAAAGTCAACCATTATAAAGGTACCCCACCACATGCTTCCAGCCCAGAACAGCTGAGCACAGCCTCCTGTCTTGGACAGCAGCAGATCCTTTTCAACTTGTAAAGGCTTTTCCCAGCACCACTACCTGTTGAGGCTTCACCTCTCCTGGCAGGGATGCTGCTGGGCTGGCTTTGCACACATTATTGAAGAGCTGGTGTCAAACCCTGTGTTTTCTGATCACCACCTCTCTGAGCATCTGGCCAACCACCGGATTCCTTGTGGTCCCAGGCAGAAACTCAGATTTTTCCTTCCCATCCCCACACAGGAGGGCTTGCACTGCTGCCTAATGCAGCCTTCAGCAGCTGGCACATGCAACCAAACACAAGGCTGTTTCAGATTAAAACTGAGAGTCGAGTTCCCAGCCCAGAGTATTACATGGCACAGATATTCACAGATCTTTCCAGCCTCACAAGATGAAGCATTTAGGGACTTTTCAGAACTCAACATGGACTTTTTTCCAGAATTTGTTGCTGGAATGGGTGATTATTGCCCAGTTTAAAAACATTCTTGACTTTTTAAAAAAGGCAGGACTATTTTGCTGCCTGGTTTTTGCAACACTATATTGCTTGCAGAGGTGAAGAAACTGTCACTATAGATATAATGATCCATGGAAAATTACAGACGAGACTGGAATAGGCCTAATTGTCTTAAAACAATGGACACTCCCCTTGCAAAATGTTATGTCATGTTTCTGGTGCCAGAAGACCTCATCCCAAAGACATCTAAGTAATTATTTATGCATTTTCCTGACATTACTTCATTCCTCTTTTAAAAAAGGATCTTAGTTTTTGATGTTTAGAATAAGTAACATACTTAACAAAATCTCTCATTTAAAAAGTATCATTTTAGCCCTAGCCCCTGGAGATTCTCCCATGCTCTCTACATTCCACAATAGGCAAGTTCCTGTCAAAAAAAAAAAAAAAAGAAGGCAGATCAATCATTCCAGTGGAATGAGGGATCAGAAAGTGTTATCCAAACCCTGCTGCAGCACAGCCACTTGATAAGGCTCATTGCCATCCATGCAGCATATGAAGAGAAACCTGTTATTTGTTTCAGTCAGCTTCTCACCAGACAACTATAAAGAATCCCAAGCTGCTTTTGGATCTTGATTCAGCAAATCAGAAAAGATGTGACCATGAAATATTTTGGCCTCATCAAAGATGCAGACTCACATTGTTTGGTGTGTGCCTCACACCAGCATGGGAGATGGCCAGGCAGAAATTTCCAAAGATACCTGTCTAGGGACTACATTTCCAAGGGCATTTCTGGGCCAAGAAAAGAGACCAAATGAGCAGCAGCACTTTCCAGTAGATCTGCTCAATTCAGTTTCATTGGTTGAATAAATAAATCTCAGATTTTTTTTTTTTAACTCCTCAGAAAGACAGGAGAAGCAGCACAACCCCTTTGCAGAGCAACAAAATTCAAGTCAGACTCTCTTTTCCTGCCTTTTGTCTCACAGAGAAATGAGATGCCCAAATATCTCAACATAGGGATTTACTCCAGAGAATTTTCTTTTTCTTTGTTTGTTGTTTTTTTCTACTGTTATTTTTTGAGGTTGATTTTTTTTTTGGTGTTTTTTTTTTTTAACTCTTGAGCACATCAGCACACTCTGGATTTGGTGATTAATTTTATTATGAATCCTGCTTTTGGTTTGGTGTAGATGTGAATATTTTCTTCACACTTTGCAAAGACTTTGAACACAAGAACAGCATCTCATTCAATTTTAAAGCTGTGGTTTCCTTCCCCTTTTTAACTGCAAATCATGCTGTCATTTACAGTGGCATATATTCAGAAAACTGGGCCAATGCTTTTATAGCTGGATGCTCCTAAAAACCTGTTTAATTTTTCTGCAGGAGAATGCTGGGGCAGTAAGGGTTTCTTAAAATTGGGATTTATTTAAGAGACTGAGGAGAAACCCAGGAGCTTAACTTTATGCCCTGGTGTTGGAAATCTTAGCCTAGATTTACATTTTAATTCATCTGTCAGCACAAGCTCTGGGTAATGCAGAATTTCACTTTTTCTTTCCCTCCCACCTTCTCATGAAACCTCAACCAGCAATTCCACCTCCTTTTCATTAGGAGCCTGGCACTTCTCAAAGGACTCAAGCTGCATGGAACTGTCCCTGTGAAAGCTGAAACCAGGAGAAAATTCCTGGGCTTTCAGATTTCATTGCAGAGCCAAAAAGTCGAGCTCATTTTGCTGCAAGTCTCAGGAGCCAAGGCAAAGCTTTTTGTGAAACTGTGCTCAATTTGAAGAGAATGTGGATGGAGGTGGTAACAGGGAGTAGGCACAGGCAATTCTGTTTTCCTGGGTAGTCTCAAAGTTTAGCATAAAAATGCAGAGAGCTCTGATATAGCTGAATGGTAAACTGCAAAATATGTTATGTATCAGCATTTCAAACTGGACCTAAAAAGAAGTGGAAACAAAAAAATGTTGAACTATGATAATTATTTTCAAGGAAGAATGCATTTGTCTTCTTCCTGGTTGGATACACTTTTAAACTGAGCATTTCTTCCTTACCTTTGTTGGGGAGGAAAAAGCTATTGGATGTGTGAGAATGCAGTGGAAATCATCTGTGTGAAATGCCAGAGATCGACCCATAAAACCTTCTCAAAATAAAATAAACTCAATGTCTCCTTTAGCTCTGGCACCAGAATTGTTGCTTAAGCCCCAGGCTTAAGCTGCCTTTATCAAGGGGTTAAAACCCACCATGCTGGGAATAATACATATTCTGCTCTTTCCTTTTCATATTCCCTGTCTGCTCTTTCCTTTCTGTACTCCCAATGGTTAATGACATCCAGTCCCATCTGGATCACAAGCACCATAAACAAACATATCCACCAAAGAACATTGCCCAGATAATTGTCTTTGATGAAAATCAACTTCATGATGTTCACATTACAGGCCTTTTTTAAGCCAGTCACTCATTTCTGGAGATTCAGGCTACAGTGGTTTGAAGACAAGTGTTATAAATGCACTTGCTAATGCAACACTGCTGCTGCAGCATCACTGGTGTTCACCACCTTTCTTTCACAATTTAAACAGATGCAGTTCCTTCCAAGCCTTGGAAGACTGGCCACATTCACAAACCTTTCACAATAATAAATCTTGAGAGTTTTGGATAACAGCCCACCCACCACTGATGGCACACAAGAACAGAAAATGGTGGGCTGGAGGATGTGGGGACAGCTGGGACAGATCTGAGCTCCACAAACCTTCATTTCTGCCCCAACTCTGGATGACTGATTTTTTTGCATTTTCCTTGATGGAGTCTAAACAGCTAAATATTTTTACATATTTTCTGAGTGTTTGCCCTTGAACAAAATACAAACATGCACAAAAATGATCCTCAGACTGAACCAGCCTTTTATCCCTGCTTTTCATCTTCTGTTTCCCTTTTCCTTTTTTCACTTAACTTTGATATTTGGCTGTCCTAATCATAGCAACATAGATTGAAGGACTCATAGGCCAAAAGCTTCTTTTTTTCTATGCAAGGATTCAAACATTACCCTGGACCTCCTGTTCAGGGGTCGTTTTTTGTAGATCTTGCTGCTCTGCAGGAAAGATAATCTGCATTTTGTGAATGGACTGATGATATTTTTCTTACTTTACTAAGGTTTGCATGCTTTTGTGGTATTCTGGTGTTGAAAAATCTCCATGCTAGATATATTTTGATACTGAAAAGTACCTACCCTGTGTCTCCAGGCTGTATCCTCTTTTCCTGTTTGCTTACATCCAAGACCCCAATAAGGTTTATGCTAAGACCAAGAAATCAGTATTCCAGAAGAACCAGCTACCTTATTTCTAAAGTAGCCATCAGACAGTGTCTGATTCTAGAAGTGTTCTTTTTTTATATTTAGGGGAAAAAAAGTCTCTGTGAATAAAGTAATGCTAAATATCAGAAATATCAGGAAAATATTGTTTTCCATATATTTATATCTCTCATTACAACAAGTATATTTTTATCCAGAATGTGATCACAACCTGTGATTTCATCAGAAAGAACCAAATCTGGTATGTAGCATGATTCCTTTGGTTATCTCTGCACCATATGCTCTCTGCTCCCAATAATCAAGTTCCCAGCCTGTCCCATGGGACAGCACAGTGCCAAGAGATTATTGGACTTCCCTGCCCATTCCATTTGTGGCCCTGTAGTCTTGGTGGCAGCAATTCCATCCAGGCAGAAGATTTAGCAAATGCCAGGCAGTATCAGAGCTCTGGTTTTGGTTTTGGCTCCCTTTGAAACACCTGGACATCTGCAATAATTTCCCCTGCAAAGCAAATCAGCTTCTGTAAAAACCCACAAGGCTGAGGAGGAACTGAGAATTCCTGGAAGTTTCTCTTTTGGAAAGATGTGTTACACAAGGTGAGTTACATCATCATATCTTGCACTAGCTCAAAGTTGAAGTCATCAAGGAAACTGGGAGCCAGAAGAATAACTCCAGTGGGTTTTTTGTTTCTATATCTGCTCCTCCAGTTAAAATATCTTCCCAACCAGTTAGTAACATTTGTGGAGCCACCCCTGAGTCAGGCAGTGATGTAGGGAGAAAGACAGGACTCAGACAGGGTAGAGAAAATGCTCAAGGAAGAAAAGAGACAGGACACAGAGAGCAGCAGTGTATTTTGGCTCTGAGGTTATGCATTTGAGTGGGGGGATATCCACTCATTGTTCCCAAACTCCCAGGTGTACCATTTTGAGCAGTTTGATAGAGGGGCATGAGGAGCAACACTGACATGGCAGCACTCTTCTTGGACAAGGGGAAGCTGTTTGAAAGCCTGACCATGGTGATCTCTACGTGGCTCATGTTTACTTTTGGGTGTTGTTTGGGAAGAAAACAGTCTTCTTGCTTTGCAGTAGTGAATTTGTCTCAGGGTTCCCATATGCTGAGCAGTTCTCAGTGGGCTGATTCTGAAGGCTGTGGCAGAATCTCAGTGTGCTGCTTAGCACATAGGACCACTGTAACATGCTCACAGACCAGTCAGACCTTTGAGGGTCTGGCTGAGGTCCATCTGTTTACTCTGCCCACTCTGGGCTCTCCCAGAAGATCTCTTGGACCACAGTGAAATACCAGCTTTAACTGTGGGTCAGGCAGGTAAACAGCAGAGTTTAAGAGAGGTGCCAAGTCACACTAGGCAGGACAGAAAAAAATGGAATAACCAAGGGCAGGGACAATCCAGCCATTTTTGAGTGTTGAAAAACACCCCACTTAAGATATTATAGAGCAAGACATCTCTCACCATAGCAAGCAGTTGTCTAAATACTCCTTGAAGGGGCAGCATTTGGTGTTCAGCAAACAATAAGGGGCAAGAGGGAATGGAAGAAAATGGCCATGAGTACTGGGGCATCTCTTCCCAAAATTGTTGCAGGAGCTCTGGCAGCTGAAACTAGTTTTCCAGCATCCTTCAAAAGATCTCCATGAAGCACATACTGTGTTTATCCACATTGGCAAAATGAGACACTGATCTTACCCTGCTAGAATGTGAAGAAAACCAATATCCTGTGGTAAAGCTTCAGCCTTATGCTTCTCTTTTAATATAAGCTGTCATTACTGAACCACAGTATTACCCAGATCTGTTTTACATGAGTCCTTGGCAAGACAATGTCAGCTGTACTTAAAAAACAAGGTCTGCATTTATCGATTCAACAATATTGTAAAGGGTAACGTGTCATCTGGTGTTACTAGAACATCAAACCTACACATCAGATGCAAGACAACCATCAGTTGCTGGAGGGTTGCCTTACCAGCTAACCCAGAAGGAAAAACAGCATGTGAAATTTCCCTGAAAAACACAGCTCACGACTTGTGAGTAAACAATTGATTTCCTCTGTGACCAATCTTTCATTCCCCAAGCTGGAAAGACATCATGGACTTATGCTTTCTTCATGACAGCATCTGGTGTGGACTTGGTTGTCCAATTCTGTCTTGGCCACAGTTGCCTGGGACACCCCTCTGCATCCCAGAGCCATTGAATGAAGTGGCTGTTGTCCCCTATGCTGCTTCTGTGCATCACTGGATTTGTTTTCTATCTTCTTTTTCCAACAACCAATGGGAATTTCACTTGAAATAATAGTTTGCTCTCCAGTTTTCCTGAAGAATGTATCAGAGGCAGAAGTCTCTATGACATCATGGAAATAAGATGATACCCAGAATGTTTCATCCAAAGCATCTGTTTGCACTAATGTTCTTCCAAGCCCAAGTTCTTGCAGCTTCTGCCTCAGTTCCTCAGAATGTTCCTGAAATAGAAGGCTTTTATTTCTAGTCTTGCCCAGAAAGTCTGTTTACAAGCAGGGTACAGGACAATCCATGAAAATAAATGTCAAAGCTAGTATATGTACCACAGAGCTCACCATAACCAGCTCTCCACAACCAGACAATTAATCCCCAGTGAAAATCCTGACAACTCTTTCACACAAAGAACATGGGAAACCCTCAGCTTCAAGGAGGGCACAGTTTCCCCAAAAATGTTGGTTTGGTTTTTGTCTGGTTCAAGCCAAAGCTGGTGTTCTGCACACACATACCAAAAAAGAAAAAAGAAAAAAGAAAAAAAAAAGGAAAAAAAAAATCACATTTTTGGCCAAGTGTCCCAGTGAGATAAATCAGAAGCAAAATAACACAGATGCTAGACATGGAGACAGGTGTGTCTCCATAAAAGCATCTTGACTTGGAGCTCCATTCCCTGCCATGGCATCTTTGGGGAAGAATCTCATTTGTCCTTACATTCCTGACCTACCCTGTTACAGACCTCAGCCTGCTTCTTTTTCAGAGACCTTTTTAAGGGCCTGAGTCAAATTGTCCAGAGATGTCAACAAGTTGTGAGAGGCAGGCTCACACTGGCAGCAATTACCAGAGGGCAATGATCAATGGGGGTCTTTTGTTAGCATTACAGGATCACTATTGACTCAGGAAGGAAGTGCCCCCATGGTTTAGGCTGAGCTGAAATGGACAGGCAGCCTTGCCCTTGGCTGCTCACAAGCCACTAACCTACACTTATCTCATTAATTATTCCTGTCCAAACGGCAGCGATCGTTATGATCCACAATCAGCTGAGGAAGAAGAGGTCACAGCAAACACAGAGGCTCCATTTACCAATCCAGGGCATGCATCCTTTCTCTTATTTGCATCCAGAGTATTGTACGACACCGCTGCTGTTCCTTTGACAAACAGGTAACAGCACATGACAGCCACACCAGCTCTCTGGAAAAAAAAAAAAAAAAAAAAAAAAAAAGTTAAAGCTTACATGTTTTTCCACTTATAGAAGTAAAACTACAAGGCACAGTGACCTTGCTAATTGCATAGATGGGGAGGGGGGAATAGTGTTCACATTCCAGTGCACCCAGATTGCCTTGATCCTCACATACTCCTATCCCAAACTGTGGCCAGAGCCATCAATTGTTTACAAGGCACTTGATGCACAATCCCATTGCTTCAAAAGTATAGTTTGTGCAAGAGAATTTATAGGAAGAAAATACATTTGACAGGAATAAAAGACATTTGAGGGATGAAGGCTTCTGGATGGAAGGATGGAGTCTCCTATTAAAGTCACCTTGCACTGCTGAGGGATAAATCACTCCCTCGAACATATTGCAGTCTGTTGTAAAGGCAGATGATTAGTATGACTGAGAATGAAACCACGCTCTGTTCTTACCCCCCACTGTGTTATTTTTCTCCCTTGCACTGAATTGTTCAAGCCACAGCATTTTAAATCAAGCTCTGATTTAAGAAAGGGAAGAATATACAAAAGGAGCAGTATATTCCGAACACACCCTGCCCTTCAAGCTTATTGCTCCCCAGCCACTTCAGAAAGAGGAAAATCACGAGCCCCAGAGGAAACCTTACGAATGTGCACTTGCAAAGTGCAGTTTGCCACGTGTACTCAGCTGGGAAGGGAAGAGTCCCCAGCACCTCTGCTCAACACCCTGAGCCCCGGGGGAGAGTGTTTGCAGCATTTGGTTGCTGTGCCCCAATCTGTCCTGATAACAAACCAGGGAGCAGCAGACAGCCCCGGGACTCTCAGGATGTAAAGAAAGGTCCCCACCAGGCAGCCATTTCCTTCTCAAAACTGCATTTGTACAGAAGGGGTTTTTCCTCTCTTTCTTCCCTCAGGGGGAATAAAGTATGGAAAGAAGGGACTTTCAACATCTGCTCTAGATTTTTATTTTAACTCCAGTGATTTTTCTTCAAGATTCTTCTCCAGTGCCTATAGCTTAAGAAGTCTGTATTTTCCTGACAAACAATTGTCAGACTCAGTACTGTCTGTTGAACATAAATGCCATCAGCCTTTGACTGAAGCATTTACAGTGGGAAAGAACAAGCATTTACAGAGTGGGTTTATGCCAGGCTCTGCTGCACCAAAAGCATCTTACAGTCGTCTTCCACAGCCTCAAGAAGTGACTGAGAGATGTAAATGGTTCTTTCCTTGAGAAACAGCAATGGGGTGGGAGATGGCAGCAGGAGAGGTGATGATCACGGGCTCTGAGGAGCTGCACAGGTTTTCAAACACTCCCCACTCTGTGGTCTCCTAGCAAACAGCAAGGGACTTTAGCAATTGCTACTGTGCTGCTCTAGCAGTACAAAAATGGTGCTAACAACACCACTCGGCGTCTGTATTCTGCAGAAAGAGATCCCATTTTCAAATGGCACATAGGGGAATTTGCCATTCCCTGCTGGGTCAGGGCTAGCACTGACCCTGTTACTTCTGTTTAAGAGAAACTCATTCTCCCACAGCCAAAAGCAGCAGCTTTTGTTCAGGCCACAAGAGATCAGGGATTTGTTATTCAGACTTCTGCAAATCACTCATGTTTAGCAAGAGATGATCTCTCTCCCAGTTATCTTCCAAACACATACCTCTTTGTGGGAGTCTATCTCTTTTCCCACCTAATGAGCAGTAAGACAAGAGGAAGAAACCTCATATCATGACAGGGAGGGTTAGATAGTATATTAGGAAAAAAATTTTCACTGAAAGAGTGACCAAGCATTGGAACAGGCTGTCTAGGAAAGTGGTGGAGTCAACATCCTGGAAGTGTTCAAAAGGTACGTGGTTTAGTGGTGGACTTGACAGTGTAGGGTTAATGGTTGAACTCAGTGATCTTGCAGGTCTTTTCTAACCTTGATGATTGTTCAATTTTGGCATCAGGTAGCACCAAAGGGGAGTAGGAATGGGAAGCAGGGAGGGCACTTCCCTGAGACTAAGGATGTCTTCTGCCCTCATCAAGATTTTTCCCTGCCCATTTCCATGGGATGTGGGTGCCATCAGTGATCTCAACAGACAGGGTAAACAGCCACCACTGGACAGTGCTTTGAACCGATGGTGGCTGAAGGACCAAGTTGCATGGCTGAGTTTCCACAGAAATCATTTTAATGATGGGGCAGCCACGGTGAGGGTGAGGTGCTTTCAGCCAGGGCAGCCACTGTGGCTTGGCCAACTCCTCCAGCAGAGCAGGGCTGCTGCTGCAGCTGGGCAAGCCACAGCCCCCACCAAAGCCCTGTCAGAAAGTGGCCACTTCCCCAGCAGTGAGAGCCCAGTGGCTGGAGGGGCAAAAGCTCGGCCGTGCTCCCAAAGCCGTGCTGTGCCGCACCACTGAGCCTGTGTGCACACAGCCATTTCTTGTTTTCCTTTCCAGAAAGAGCACTGCCAGTCGCTGGAGGCAGATGTGTTTATCAAGAAGTGTATCTCAAAGCCTGACATGAGATCTGCAGCCTCTGGTGCAGCTGAAAAACTCTGTCAACACCTTGGAGAGAGCAAGCCAGCGGGGCCAGCGGGGGACCAGCCGGGACCGTGGTCCTGCCAAAAGCTACAAGAGGAGCTCAAGCCAAACAAACCTTTTCCATGCCCTCTGTTCAGTATCTGGTGGGGGAGTCCAAACCACAAATCAGCCAGTTCTTATGTGAAAGGAAAAGCCTTTTTTTATTATTATTTTTTAACCTCTCCCCCTCATTTGGAGACCTGCTCTGCCCTTAAACCTGTGAATATATCACTGTATTAGGTCTGAAAGTTTATGTCAGAGGGATGTTGAAGTCTGACCATGCTGAAGATTGCCTGCTTAGGAAATAAAACACTCTTCTAGGGATCGCTGCACTTGATGATCAGCCTGAATAAAAAAATACTGAGGGGCAGAGTAAATCCTTCAAGCAGAGACCCGCCGGGTAGGGGAAGGGGGTGAGTCACGGGTTAAAGAGGCTTTTTGTTAATGCTTTCAGGCTCTGCCTGCTGCTCCTGCACTGCCACTTCAGGGAGAGCAGTTTCTGGGGGAGCAGAGGGTCACGGAAATCCTCATCACAGGATGGGAGTCGCCCACAGTCCTTGGGGTGTCATTGCAGTCTGCACACCACGATGCGTTTTTCCACCTCCTTTTCCAGAAGCACCAGCGCTGGAAGCAAGGAGGAGAAAGACAGGTAATTTGCAGAAAACTGATTTCACAGACCCATGGAAGGAAAGAAAAGAAGAAGGAAGACAAGAAAAAGAAATAAAGAAATCCTGCTTTACAGTGAAATGGAGTTCATCCGAGTTACATGGAAAATGTTGCCCATGTCTGTGAAAATTCCACTAGACTTATTGCTTATCTGGTAATCATCAGTCAATTCCATTTGCATTCAGCTCAACTTCCTGAGGCAGAGAAATCTTCAAATTACCTCTTTTGCAAATCAGTCTTTCTTCACAACTCTTCACTCCAGCACCTTCCCCATCCCTCCTCCTTCCTGGGGCTCTGTGACTCGCTGGGCAAGGTGCCCAAAGGGGGCTATTGCAGCTCCCTGTGGGAGAAGCATTGCTGGCATTCCAGGGGACTCATGTCCTTGAAGCCTTCAAAAATGACAAATGGCTGAAGGAAAAAAATGCACACACACACAAAAATGCCACAACTTTCACAATTACATACTTAGGAGAAGATTGTATATAAACAGGTACAGTCCTGCCCCCCCCCCCCCCCCCCCCCCCCCCCCCGCCATGCATTTTCAGGAATCCCTGAAGCTGGGTTCCAGGATGGAAAGCTACTTTCTCAATCCCCTTTCATTTGGAGCACCTCAACCTTCCTCCTTGTGGGTGCATGATGGGGACACCTTCCCTACCACTCCTGGTCCAGAGAGGAAAGCACAGCTCCCCAGCCTATCCATGGACATGACATGTCCTAGGCCTGGCCACAATAACAGTCCCTGGACCGTGCCTCTTACACTTTAAGGCAATTTGAAGGTGCTCTTCTCTGAAACTTCCTGTTGCTGTTTAGTTTGTAACATGAGTATAACAATAAGCAAACCCTAGTTATTCCTTGCTTGTGGGCACATGGAAGAAACTGGTCAGGGGGATATCTTGTGGTATCTTCTGATATCACCAGTGAGATCTAAATAGGCAATAAAGACATGAAAGAAAGATATCTTTTTATGGACACCCTGTGGGAGTGCAAAGCATAGTGTTTCTCAGTGCATCACTGGGCTTGCAGAATTCTCACCTTCTGGCCACCAAGTTTTCCTTGCCACCAAGATAAAGGAACAGAGAATGTGGCTAAACGTGCTCATTGGCAGTATCCTTTTCTCAGGAGCAATTTCAAGATGGTTTCCATACTTACTGTCTCCCTAAACTACTTAAGTCTTGCCTAAGTCTGGATGGTCCTGACAGACTCAAAGAGACCTGTTTCTGAAGTTCAGGCTCCTGAGGAAGACAGCTTTCTGGTTTCTCTCATAATGCATGGGTTTAGTTACTTTCCAAGCCAAAAATCCCAAACCCAGTGTTTCTTACCCTTCTGCTCCCCCTTCCTGCCATTCAAAGCTTTTGCATCAACCACAGCACTCATTCTCACATACCTCCAAGAGCAGCAACTTAAAATCTTCACACCAAATGAATTTCTGTTTACAGTCTCACAGTTGGGCATGAGAGGAGTTTCCCAAACTCAAAAAGTCAGCATCTGCTGCTTGTGTGTATTTTCCACTTAATATCTAGGAAAAATACAGCAACAGGACCATATTATCAAAAAATATATGAAAACTTTTTTCCAGAGTTTATTCAGAAGCTACCCAAACATGTACATTAAGTTCCATGACAGACTTTATGTTGGCAAACAGATAAGGAGCACAGTGGGATAGATTTCCCAAATGGGCTAAATCAGCACCGTTCCCTTGATTCCACTCACAAAGTACAAGTCTAGCCTGAGATATCTAAGACACAGGCACCATGACCAGGAGTTAAAATAGAGTCTGCAATTCCCATTAGTATTTCCTGTAATAGGAATCTTTGCTCGAACTGCCATATCTTGGTGCTTCCTGAAGGACAAGTAATTATTGGGGATGTCAGGAAAAAATCTTTTGGGATAGAGTCATGCACATACCTTCGTGGGCACACTGGGCACACCTCTGCTGGGAGCCTGGTTTATTTTTTGGTAATGAAGTACTGAATGTATGCTTTTCAGGATGACATTTTATGCATGCAGATGACAGCACAGGCAAAATGTCAGAACAGTCATTTTCTCTGACTGGTCGACAACGAAGCTTGCAACATCCAAACTAAAACATGTTACCTCTTGGAAAGATCACATTACTGCCAACAGGCAAAATGTGGAGGAACTGCTTATCAGTCAGGCTTTGGGTAAGGAGCAGAGGCCTTTCTTTGCCTATACATCACATCATCTCTGTTACCAGCCACTTCTCTGCAAGCTCACAGTGAGGCTTCTCACACCCCTCCTGCATCCAGCTCACCAGGGCCCAGAGGAGGAGGATGAGAAAGCATCTGAGCTTCTTTGCTGAGTGCTTCCTGTTTCATTTGTTTCTTTGTTTTGGAAAAGAGAAGAAAGAATCTGTCTCAAATGTCATGTATAGAGGCTCTGGCTCTGAAGCTGCTGCAGGGCTCCTATTGAGCCCCAAGCATCCCCAGGCTCAATGGCCTTTTATCCCTCAGCCCTGACATGACAGGAACTGTGGTTACCATGTCACTGGCAGCTATTGCAGCCTCGCAGGGATCAGGACCTCCAGCCACAGGTTATGGACTCAATACATAATCACAGAGCCCCCCGAGCTCCATGAACACTCAGAGCTGGCAGTGCAGCCTTTGGAATGCTTCTGCCCTCTCCAGAACACCATTTACATTATACAGCATGCACAAAATCTAAACATTCGACCATTTTTTTGTACACTGTGAGAAGAAACAATTTAAATTTCAGCCAATTTCTTTTGTGTTTAAGCTAGTTTTGAAAGAGCACTGTGAAATCACTGGCAAAAATTGGATCCCTTTTACCTCCTCTGCCACACAAAAAACAGCTAAAATGATGGCTCTTTTTTTTTTTTTTTTAATGTGAGAATTGTTTATTCCAGGGTTGACTACTTGAGCTTCTCACTCCCTTGTGGATGGATAAGTCACCTAGTGGTGGTCCCCAAGCAGAGTTTATGAGCAGGTTGCTGGTGAAAGTGCCAACAGAAAACAACTGGGCAAATTTGCCTTTTGCAGCCATTTGGGGCCTCAAAACCCCTTTACATAAGCAATACTGAGAGCTCAGAGATGCATCGAGGTGGCCAAAGTGGGCTGGTTAGAAAATTAAAATGAAAATTCACAGGAAAGACATTCCACTGTGTATCCAGCTCCAATTTGTGCACCTATTGCCTGCTTTGTGTTAAAAGCTCTCCCCTGAATTTAATACACGTTTTCCCAGGATTCATAAGACTCCAGAATTGCATTTAGATAACAGTAAGACAGCCCTTTGCTTTTCCAACATTGTCTTACAGTTTTCTGTGAAATGTGAAAATCTTCCCAAAGCAGCTGTAACAACTTCAAAAATTTGTCTCGGTATTTTTCAAGCTGTAGAAATGTTTTGGGGTTTTTTGGGGGTTTGGGGTTTTTTTAAGGGATCAGTTCCCTTGCTAGGGCTTCAAGTAGCGGGGCATGGGTGTGGAAAACACTGCATGTTTTTACGGGAACGCATCTTCTACCAACCCAAATTTTCACCAGCTTTCCCATTGTATTAAACAAACGCATTGCCTCAGTGGAAAGCATCCGGCAGCCTCGCAGGGGGAAGGAAAATTTCTGGAAACGGGGCCGCTCCCCGGTGTCTGCTGCCCTCCGGTGGCTGCACGCCGGCCCGCACAGTCGGCTCCGGCTAAAAATGTAAATTTTTACATTTATCTGCATAAATACGTACGTATAAACACGTACACACATATACATATATATAGGTGTATAGATGGGCATACGCACATATATAGACATGTGTGTATACACATATTTATGTGTGTGTATATATATGTGTATATATATATATATATATATACATAGAAAGCATCGTGTATCTCCCAACTAGAAGGTCCTTCTCGACCCTCTGCACTTCTGGCTTTAGGAACTCAATTAATAAGATTTGGGGATGTCATTTAATACTGCATAATACTCCCTTAATGAGAGCAAAAAGGTGACACCTCATAGCAGACAGACACAGCAGTAACAGCAAGCTAAAATGGGGGGGTGTTGGGAGGGGGGAGAGTGGGGGGTTTGAAACTCTTATTTTTCCTTTTTTCCTCTTTTTTTTTTTTTTTTTTTTTTTTTTTTTTTTTTTTTTTTTTTTTTTTGGTCATTTGCCTGGTTGCTTTGTTGTTAGTTTTACACCCCAGTACTTCCCCAGGGAATCACTTTCCCTCGTCGTGCCTGCAGACGTGACACTGTGGGAAAGATGCCCAGTTGTACTTTGTCCTGCTTCATTGCCCCCAGCACGGATCTGGCTGCTTTCCGGCCAGCATTCTTCTGCAGTGCCTTAACTTCACAGAAAGGAGAAAGCCAAGGGTCTGGGGGGGGAAGGTTTCAGGGTTTCACCAGTGCAGACAGCCCATGCTATAGAAACAAACAAACTATGCAGTGAAAGCACTTTAAAGTCACAATTCTCTGGCTCTGTACGAAAGCAAAACAGACTAGAAAACCACAGGGTCTGTATTGAAAACCCTCAGGGTGCAGAGTGGCCTGAATAAAACCAAAAGAAATGGCTGTCCAAGAACTGCCAGAAAGGCAGTGTGATACTGCAGAAAGACTGGGAGAGGCTTGGGGACAGAGGATTAGTAAGAAGAGGGGAGAAAAGGAGTGGAGGGGCCGTGGTTCAGCAGTGACCCTATAAGGAGCTCATCAGCAAACACATCCATTTCACCACAGGGCATGCTGAACTCCCAGTGCAGTTCCTGGGAATGACCAGTGCACTGGGAAAACAGAGGAAGGGGGACCAATTTTGCACAGGGTCAATTATTTCCGATTATTTGGAGATGGGAGAGGAGATTCTTTCCAAGCCCAGTGGGTAATCAGACTTGTGCAATGAAGTGTAGCATTTGTTTCTCCTCGTTACCATAGCAGATATATCCCCTCGGCTGTGCAACCATCTCTATTTCCCTGAGCCCTCCCCAGCTCAAGGCCCCTTTCACTTCTCACCAAACTACGCAGTCTTTTCTTGAGGGAATGAATTACAGCAAGTTATCCCCTAAGGAAACTTCCTTATTTAGAGAGAAACCACAAGCCAGGGAGATCTGGGAGTGGGGAAAGAGAAAAGAGATCAGGCTTGTTTAGAAGCAGCAGCTAAACAGCTGGGAGATCTTTCAGTTGGTTTATATTTCTAACTCTGTTTGGGTCTTGCTTTACAACCTCGAATGAAAACAAATCAGGATTGTTTCCTCCTTCTTGGAATGTCTGTTTAGGGTTTTAAGGGCGGAACAAGGAGGGGGAGAGGGGGAACAACTCCACATGGGTTCTCAGGAATCACTGTTTTCCCGATGCCTGCAGCCTCTTTATCCCCCTGCTAACCTCTCCTGTACACATGCAGCCTCACTCTCTTCCAGCCACACAATATAGAAACATTTGTAAAAGTGTTTTGCCAAAAAAGATGGCTTTTCACCCTTCTCTTGGAAAAGAGAAATGTTCTTCCTGTGTTGGGTCACTTCAGAATAAACTGTCCTGGAGCATAACACTGATTATAAGTTTTTTTTTCAAGTCACTAAAAGCAGAATACCTTTCCCTCTCATCCCCCACCCCAAAATAAAAGAAAATTTAAAAATCCTTTCATTGCTCCATACAATTAACACATGGAATTATTTCATGGAATTATTCCTAAATGCCTAAATGTTCTGAATTCATGAGCTTTCCGACGTACTTGTGGGCTGACACAGCCCAGCTCCGAGGGTTTCAGGCACGACACGCTGGGTAAAGCATAGTCTGATGCCTCTCGGCCCATTATAAGTTGTTTAAATTACAAACTTTACGCAGTGGCATCGAAGTGCTTTATCTGCTGAACCAGAGCGAAGGGATGCAAGCTCCGCTGGAGACAAAAATGCGAATGCGGGATGAGAAGAGGGGCAGGATCCGGAGGAACGGCGGCTGTACGCGGGCAGACTGCTTCGGGAACGGGGCTTGCTGTCCCGGACACGGAGCGGATGGAAGCAGCTCCAGCGAGCTCATGAGCTCGGGAAAGTTCTTCAGGGCATAACTTTCCTTTTTTACACTTAAAACTACGCGTGTAAAGCAGAAACGCGTCCCCGTGCCAATGTGTGTATGCGTATATCTGCAGCCCCGGCGTGGGGACACGAGCACCCGAAACAATTGGATGGAGCCGGGATGCCGCTGCGGGCTCTCCACGGCGGAGAGCTGGACACAGCCCGCTCCCTGCACCGCACAGGAGCTGACGGGGCTGGCTCGGCCGGGGCTGCCTGTTCGGTGCCGGACCGTGCTCCGGCTCCCCCGGTCCCGCAGCTCCCGGCTCGGGACTCGCCACCCCGAGCATCCTCCAGCGTGAGCCGCTCCGGAGCTGCCACCGAGCCAAGCCGCCAAGCACCTCCGTCCCGTATCGTCCCGTCCCTTCCCCGGAAAAAGAGAACCGCAGCTGGTTTGCTTTGTCTAATTAATTTTAATAATAAATGCCGCTTCGACTGGCCAAGGAAAAGAAATTCGCCCTACACAGAATTCGGGACGGGAAGGACAGTGAACCTCCCGAGTGGCTGTAGACTTAAGTTTTCGATTTTATTTTAATTTTTTTTCCCTGTGCAGACGTGGAAATGTGCTAAAACTCATAAAGCAAAAAGTCAAGCGGCTCAGCCGGCTGCCCGCCTGTTGTCCCCGGCTGCCCACTGCGGCTTTGGGTCCTCTTGAATCGCTAAAACCGCTGTGCTTTATTAAAATCATGATTCACTCCTGGCCCAGCGCGGCGGGCAGCCCCAGCGCTCGGTGCCCGCCGGGCCCGGCTGCAGCGCCCCGCGCGGCCACGGGGCGGCGCCCGCCTCCCCCTCCTCACCCCTTCATTTGCATACGCGGTGTGGATTGGTCGTCGTTCCCACAGACGTCATCTCTGACGCCAGAGCTCTCCGGCCAATGGCTCTCGAGGAGCCCCGCCATTGGCTGCTCGCGCGGCTGTCAATCAGGAGTCATTTGCATGCGGGCGCGCTCCCGCCGTGGGAGCGCAGGCGGGGCGGGGCGCGGCGGTCACGCGGAGTCACACGTCACAGCCGCGGCGGCACGCGCTGTCCCCGCCCCGCGCAAAGAGCGTTCCGAAACGATAACGCGGCGCGGGAACGCGCGTGTGCCCGTGGGTGCGTAATTGTGCCTCTAAAACCCGTGTCCTCGTGGGTGTGTAATTGTGCCGGCTACACCCGTGTGCCCGTGGGTGTGTAATTGTGCCGCTACACCCGTGTGCCCGTGGGTGTGTAATTGCGCCGATTACACCCGTGTGCCCGTGGGTGTGTAATTGTGCCGGCTACACCCGTGTGCCCGTGGGTACGTAATTGTGCCGGTTACACCCGTGTGCCCGTGGTGTGTGCAGCTGTGCCGGCTACACCCGTGTGCCCGTGGTGTGTGCAGCTGTGCCGGCTGCTCCGGCAGCGGGAGGCAGAGGCAGAGCCGTGGGTGCCGCTCCGCAGCCCCGCTCTCACGGCACGTCCCGTCGCGTCTCCCCGCGGATGGGATGGGAGTCGCGGCGTGGGAGCCGCGGAACGCGTTCAAGGGAGAAAGGCCGAGTAGCAGCTCCCCACCGTGCGGGGCAGCGCGGAGCGCGGGGAGAACCACGCGGAGCTGAACCAGGCGCTCGCTGCGCGCACGGGCAGCGCCACGCTCGGGCGAGGGGGAGCCCGGCTCACCTCCCAGAGCCCTGGCACTGGCGACACGCCCCGCGTCACCGACGGGAGCCACACGTCACCCCGCCGGCCCCGCGTCACCGCCGGTGGCGCAAGGGGAGCGGGCTGGGAGCGCGCTCGCACGGGGATTTACGCTCTTCGCAGCCAGTGCTGCGCGGGTCCCGGAGGGCCGACACGGGAGGGAGCAGCCGGCCCCGTGCTCCCCGCCCGGTCCGCCCAGCTGTCCCAATGCGCCCCGGTATTTTGGGGTCAGAAATCGGGGCGGGCGCTCCGCAGGAGCCGCACAGCGGAAGGGCTGCGGCAGCCAGACCGTCCTCCGGCGACGGGGTACGGCGCGGCCGGCTTCGGCTTCTTAGGCGTGTTTACAGAAAACACACACAAAACAAAACAAAAACAGCCCCAGGTGCTTCCGGAGTGTCTCGCCGCCCTAATTTAGAAATAGAGGCCGGAGCAGCCCCCGGGACGGTCGGGTGACGTCACTAGGGAGGGGCCGTGTCGTCACGGCTGGCGGGTACCGAGGGATGGAGCCGCGATCCCCCCGCGGCAGCACCGGCACCGCCGCTGCCGCCAGGTGTTGGATTCCCGCCGCGGTGGCAAATTGATGCTTTAATTACCGCAGCAGCTCTATTTTCTCCCCTCTTTTTACTTATTTTTTTTCTCCCTTTTTCCTCGCAAATAAAGTAAACACAAGAGGGCGTTTCGAGCCTTTGATCCCGGCTCTGTACAGTAAGGAAAACAAACCGTGAACTTCAAAAGGGATGGAGCTTTTCTGGGGTTAATTTCGCTTCCTAAACGGCTGAACACGGCAATAAATCATAGCTTCCCTCCCCTCCAGGAAAGCGCTAATCGGAGGAATATGTCCCAAAAGCACCCTTCACCATCGGCAGCCTCAGAGCCCGCGTAGGCTGTGATCTGACGGATCAAACTTCATGCGGGAGATATTATAAATCAACAGGTTTCATAAATCTTTGCAGGCGACAGCTCCGCAGGGCCGGGGCGGGGGCGGGAGAAGGGGAGTGCCCGGCGGTAATGTGGGCACCGTGAAAATTCACTTCCTCGCAAGAATTGCATTAAGTAAACCTAACACCGAAATGTTGTCTGGCAATCTGTCTTGAAAAGGTTACAGCGTGTTAAAGATTTGGAAAGCTCCATAAAGCAGTAAAGATTATGAAGTACAGCTTAAAGGTTTATCAAATGACTTCCCGTGCCGGAACATTTAAACCGAAGGCAAAACCTGAAGCCTGTGATCTTTGCAGTCTGAGCCCATAAACGTGTTTGAGGAGGGATTCTGGTTTCTGCCGCTTTATAGTATCGCTTCTCTAACACGTAATTGAAATCTACTTTTCAGGAGCCGATATCTGGTAGTAAAACTAATACCAGGCAATTAGACGCGGTGCTTTAAAACTGCGTCGGGGTAGATGCAGCCCGAAGGGGCATATACCCAAATCAGGAAGCGAACCTGTGGCTAAAGAATGGGGAAACGATCCTTAAACCCTCTTGTAGCGAGTCTGGGAGCAAGGGGGAGCGAGCGTGTGCTGGAAAAGGCATGGAGGAGAAGGGGCACAGCAGCCCGGGGCGCGGGGTAGGGAAGCGGGGGGCGACCAGCCGCGGTGCCGGGAGCCGCGGAGGCGCCTCCGGGCTCTTCCCTCGCTGGTTTCCGTTCAGGGCTGCCCCTCCGTTCCCTGCACACGCACACACCGGCTCTGAATCACACGGTGTTTTTAAGGGGGCTCTTTGATCTGGCCAAGTGTCAGAGCCCCGAAAGCCAGGACTCAAATAACACGTCGTTACGGCAAACAAATTTCTGCAGTCAGCTTTATGGCTTTATTGTCTATGGCACGAATAAACTCGGGGAATTAGCAGGTTAGGGGGAAAAAAAAAGAAAAAGTTCGGCTATAATAAAATACACATCTGTTTCCAGGGAAAATATGGTAAAAAACACACACAGAGTCAAAACCTGGCTTAGTCGCCACCGGCTGTATGGATAGGGAAAAGAACCATCTGTCATTTCTTAAGTGGCCCTTATGTGGATATTTACATTTGCAATAGGCGTTTTAATCACTCGTTTTATAATATTTAGTGTTGATTGTATTTTGCAATACATGCATACAAAAAAAAAAAAAAAGTAAAATAAAAGAGCAAGCTCAGTGTGTGTATACAATCATATCAATTCCCTTTTCGTGAACAAGCAGGCTCACTTAAAGCATAGACTACCATAAAATTTATATAGGGGTAGATTTTTATGGGCTTGTGTATTAATAGTCTCTAATAAAATAAAGTTTACTCTGTGTGTGTGTGGTTTGAGTGCATATGGCTACGCTCACCGTCCAGTTCTCAGTGTGCTGGATAACCTGTGCAGGAATTATTAAAGGGGGCATATACATATACCCATTAACACATAGTGATAAATCAGTGAACGTCTGGGTTTGCCTGCGCGCGTACCGAGATCTAATTTCCGAGCTGGGAGAACAATATATCATCTCCGATATTTCAACAAGTGGGGTTTTTGTGTGTCTTAAATATTTTGCGAGCCAGACCACGCAACCGGAAATAATGGATTTTCTATGAGATATTAAAGAAAAATCCATCATCTTTTTTTTTTTTTTTTTTTTTTTTTTTTTCTTTGGAAAGTCGTTAAAGTTTGGGAAATAAAATCCCAGAGATTTGCGAGGATATTGAATCGTTTCATTTCCTCTTTGCACACACGCGCGTGTGCCCGCACACACGCACCCTTCCTCACGCACACACGTGCTGCCCTTTCTGTGGGGATTCCCACCAAACCCATGAAAGGACACCGGTGGGTGTTAAACCATACGATTTAGGATTTCCATACACAGGTTAATTTTCCCCTAGGTATTGCCTTCGTATGTGCTTTATTTGTATTTTACAGTTAAATATTTTATACGTCTTTATACATTGTGTGTGTATATCCGTGTACATTTAGCAAGAAATGTAAATTATTTGAGGGGTTGTGAAGGGAAGCACCCCGGCACGGGCGGCGGACCCGCCTACCCAGGAGCGGGGATCGCCCGGGCTTTATTCCCTGCCATAGCTCACATCTTCCAGGCTCTTTAATAAGTCCAAATATTTACCCTCGAGAGAAACGGTTTATGCGGCTGCATGAGGGCCGGTAACCTTTGACAGGAGCCGTCACAAAACACTCCTCCGTAATGGACCACAGTGCGCGTACATCTAATTTATTGTGCTAAAAGTTATTGCAGGGGCTGCGGGAGGGGGTCTCGCACTACAAATAAGCGTTTTGCCACTGAGCGGAAAACACCGCCCCTGGGTCAGCCGGGCAAAGCCGCCGGGTATCCGATTCGGCCCCATCCGTCCCGTGTGATGCCTCTTTCACGCTTTTTTTTGTGGAAAAAAAGAATACAACAAAAAAACCCTCCCCGGATACTGCAACGCGATCCCCGGTAATGCGGCGGGCAGTATGTTTCCCGCGTATCTGATAAAGCGGAGCGTGGAAACGAAGGGCAGGGAATCGTGCCCGATTCAACGGGGACACGCGGGAAAAGCCCCGGTCCGGAGCCGCCGGGAGTCCCGGGCTCGGACTGGGAGCGCCCGCCCGGGGTGGCGGCGGCCCGGGAGCCTTTTAAAGGCGGCGGCCGGTGCGGGCTAATAAGGGGAGACACTTGCAGCGGCAACACACCCGTGGGGGCGGCGGGAGGAAGCCCGGTGGGATATTACCCTGTTTGTTTTCCCTTTGATCCGTAGGAAACGGGTCCTGCACTGCGTGACCCATTAAACTAATAAGATTATAAAGATCAGCAAGAGGGGCTGGGGCCGCTAATGGTTCCCATCTGGGCCGGGTTTTCGGCGTTATTAAAAACGGCGAGGCGGCGGGCTTGGGTTACAGAGCCGAGGTGAAAGCGGAGAGAGCGGAGAGCAGGGACCACACATCGCACCAATTAGCACGGCGGGGCGGAAGGGCCCGGGGAGCCGGAGGGGCCGGCCCGCCATAAACCCGGCGGCCCCGCGCCCGCTCCTCATGCATATGCAATGGCGGCGCCTCTATGCAAACGAGAGCCACGGGGCCGCCCTGGGCGGAGCGCGGTGGGCGGGAGGCGGAGTCGGGCCCTGATTTGCATAGCACCGCCCGCAGCCTGACGTCTCCGGGCTCTCCTCCAATGAGAGCGGCCACCGTCTCGAATTGCGCTGGCGCGTGCGCCCCGTCCTCCCCGCCCCCGCGGTGCACGCCCCCCTCGCGTGCCGCGCAGCCAATAGCAACCACACATGCAAATATACAGGGGGCGGTGCGCGCGCGGAGGCCGCGGATTGGGCGCGCAGCGCCCGTGCCGGGCGGCGCCCTCCGGAGGGGCGGGGGCGGCCCGCGATTGGCCAGCGGTGCGGGCGGGGCGCGTGACGGCGGCGGGCGGAGATCGGGGCGGGGCGGGGCCGCCCCTCTGACACCGCGGGAGAGCGGGACCGCCCCTCTGACACCACGGGACCGCCCCGGAGAGCGGGACCGCCCCTCTGACACCACGGGACCGCCCCGGAGAGCGGAACCGCCCCTCTGACACCGCGGGACCGCCCCGGAGAGCGGAACCGCCCCTCTGACACCGCGGGACCGCCCCGGAGAGCGGAACCGCCCCTCTGACACCGCGGGACCGCCCCGGAGAGCGGAACCGCCCCTCTGACACCGCGGGAGAGCGGGACCGCCCCTCTGACACCGCGGGAGAGCGGAACCGCCCCGGAGAGCGGGACCGCCCCTCTGACCGCAGGGGGGAGCGGGACCGCCCCTCTGGCTCCCTGTGCCCGCCCAGGAGAGCGGCTAATGAGCCGCCCCGAGCGCGGGACAATTAGCGGGTGTCAGCGCGGGTGAAGGCGCTGTGATGGAGGGGAGCGCTGAGTTGGCACACGGGTGCCTGCGAGCAGCGAGGGTGTGGGGGCTCAGCCCCTCCAGGTATCCCCTCCCGGCTTCGTGCGCCGAAAAACTGCGAATGCCGCCTGCGCCGTTAATAGAAAAAATTCCCCTAATGGAGCCGGGACAGCGAGCGCCAATTTAAACCTTCCCCCAACCTCCCCCGATGCGGTTTTTAAAAGAGGCAAATAGCATTGGAACTATTCGCTCTAGGCAGCTTCGTGCTTTTTTAAGTGCCCCTGCCTCACCTCGCCATGATTTATGTGATCATCTGAAGTGATTTAAGTGATGGTCTTGCCTCGAGCGATCATTTCGGGCTTTTCGTTAAAGTCGCTTTCAGAGCAAAAAATCTCCGGGTGGTCAGTGGGCTCTTAAAGGCACCGCGTTAAGGGAGACAGTTTTAGCTAATAACTTAAGACTAAAGAACAGCTGGAAGTTTACTTAAATACATTCGTGAATAATCATTCTTCAACGTTATTTATTTGTTTGTTTGTTTGTTTAACAAATTGTTTCTCACCATTGACAAGGTGCTTCACAAACTGTCCTTCTCTTTATTTCTTGAATGCACACGAATTGATAGCTGACATAAACACTTCGCGGAAATAATACAGCATAAGTTAAGGGTGTAACTGTGCCTTCAGAACTCGCTTCAGAGCTGGCCCGGCAAATACATAAATGATGCCGAAGCCTCTCAGAACGGCAGCAAACAGCTCTCAACACAGCACTTTGCAGTTTGTACATCAGCGTGGTTTGCCGCTCTCTGTCCGAGAAGGCTTTTTGCAATATTTGTTCTAGACACAAACTATTAAATCGTACCGTGCATTTCGCTATTTGAGAGCCTGAGAGCTGTAGCGTCAAGCAGGGAGGCAGCTTTATACTCTGGTCCTGTAAGCGCTACTGGAGTAATGCTTGCTGTTTATCAGGACTGCTAGGACAAATTGTTCATAACTGCTGCAAAGCTAGGCACAAAATCTTCGCTTAAGGATGAAGCAAACGAAGACTGAAAAATCCGTCTAGAGAAAGATAAAACTCGTCATGAACAATCAAGAAAACTGTACGAGATGCTGGGTGTAGCTCATTTTCAGAAAGCAGAAAATTAAAAGTACACCCAGAACTCAGTTGTAGGATGCGGTATGGAAAATCTGGTCATTCCGAAGTTCGCTGTGTTAGTATCATTCATGTGTGAAATTTCCGCAGAGCCAGAGAGGGGAACGTGCAAATCTGCAATGTATATTTTTTTGCACTTGACATCACGCCTTTGGGGCAGTTATTTTTATATTAAAAATATGCACTTATTTTACTTCAAAATGTGTCAAATGCCTTTGTTTGGAGTATTTTGGTTTGTTTTGGGCTGTTTGTTTGTTTGTTTGTTTCAGGGTTTTTTCCCTACATTGTTATGTTTTTTAATATACTGTACTTCGGAGTTTCTGCTGCTCGCATAATTTAATAGAGGATTTGCTAACATAAATGGTAAACCACTGAAACCACTGAAAACAGAGGTGAAATCTAGCTGAATTGTACTAAACCCACACGACCAGGCTAATTTCTAGCTAAATTGTGTATTTTTCTAGACACTATGTCTTCTTGTCATTAAGAAATACTTCAAAATATGCAAATTAATTGCTGGCTATTTATAAAGATTATTACAGATTCCTGCTGCAGAGGAGCACAGCAGGAGAAGGTGCATCAGCTCGGTTCTTTACCTGCTCTAAATTGACATAGATAGGAGCATTTCCCAATAGCTGAGGGTCTGTGATATTGACAGATTTATATTCTGTTAAGGTCCTGGAATTTAATTTACCTGAACTGTAAAAATAGTTCTGATTTATAAAGTTACAGGATCGGGCCAATGCAAAAAAAATGTCAATTGCCGAAAAACCGGTGTCAGCTTATTTTATTATGTCTCTAATCCTGGTTTAGTTTAACTTTCTAAATTATTTTTGATATGCAGTTCATCAAGATGTCTAAAACTCAACGGCAGAAAATTCTGCAGATCCAAACTGCTTCGTAGGACTTTTTAAAGGATTATGTAGTTGTATGGAAAATAATTTTTTTTTTTTTTTTTTTAATCACAAAGAACTGGTAATAAGAAATACATCAGGGTGTAAAACAAGGGCTAGATTTACATTGTTGGAAATTATGTTCCCTGGTGTAGGCTTTTTCATAATTCTTTATCATGGAGTTCCTCATTGACCCTTACTTCACGTCATCTGGGACTGGTATCTGTCTGAATAAACCACTTTTAATTTTGCCAATGCTTATAGGTATTTTCCTTTTTGAATATCTTAAATCATATTCCCTCCTCCCTTCAAGGTCTGTTCCACCATAAAATAAGTGAGCATTTTCCCAGTCACTGACAGGCATTGGATTATGCCTAAAGGAGTCATACATGTATTTCATGCAATGCCAAAAATGCATAAGCATGAAATCTGATTAGATCTATTTTTCTCGTATTGCAGATTTTGCAGATGATGTCCATTTTACGCCTATTAGAGAAACAGATGTTTTCTTCCACAATTATTTATTTCTCCCCTATATGTTAAATAGGTAGCAGATCACGGAAACAAAGAGTGAAACAGTTAACTGCACGGGGAGTCCATAAGTGAAAACTTTATCAACAGAGATTCCAGAGTGGTTTACACCTGAGGCTGTACTCCCTGGTGATGAGGACAGGATAATAGAGTGTAATTCCTGGTTTCTCTTTCTGACAGAAACCCTGGGGACCCACCAGGTGTGTGAGCCTCTCTCAATTTACAGGTCTGTAGATAGTAACTCAGTTTGCCTCCCTGAAGCAAATGAGGAATCTTGTCTGCAATTCCCCAGGAGTCACTACGGAAAGACTTTCAGAAATATAAAGCATTGTGTGGAAACAGTAACAGAAACACAGCAAGAAATAGCAGAGCCCTTGCATGGCACAAGCATTCAGCTTGTAGATGGAAGTAAAAAATATCTGGGATAATTTATGGCTTCATCAGGAGATCAGTTTTCCCTACACCAAGCACAAACTGAAGTCTGCTTTAAAGTCAAGTAAATGCAGAAAGTGCTTTCCAGACGAGGGGAGGGGGGAATGCAGATTATTTAAAGAACACTGTAGTAACAGCTAAGTGATTTTTTTCTTCTTCTTCTCTTAGTTTTTTTTACTGTCATAAACACTGCTGACAAGCTGAACACTTGAAACTAATTTTTTTGTTTGTGGTTTGTGGTTTTGTGGTTTGCTTTAGGTTTTGTTATTTGTTTGGGGCATTTTCCAAGCTTCTGAAATGCAGTGACAGAGATCTTCTGATCATGATCTCTGCTGGACTAGAATTCCATTACACTTGGGTGCTGTAAGTGAGAGTCAGCTAAAGAATCAATATATTTTCAGACTGCTAAAATTGTGAGTTCCAGACATGCACCTCTAATTTTGTTTGCATTATTCACTCCTGGTGGAGTCTATCACTAGCATGTGCCTTGACTGCTCACCGTGAACCCCATGTCACAAGGCTTCTATAAAACCTTATCTTGCCTTCTTCAAAAAAACTCCAAAACCCTACCTTCTCTTAGTTTTACAAACGCAAGGTCTTTGTGATTGTGAATGCTATCCTGGACATTGCTGGACCACAGAATAAAAACGTAGAAGTGTCATGTGATAAAATGATTAAGGCACCCAAAACTCCTTTATTGTGTATGGTGTCAGGCTTGTCCAGGTGGCAGCAGGAGCTCTGGAGCCCTGCCTCGCTGCTCTGAGAGATGCAAGGAGGTTCGCAGCTCTCCCTCTCGGAGCAGGAGAGCTGTGCTATCTGTCGCCCGTGCAGAAAAGCCGGCTCCGAGGTAATTCTGAAATCCGCCGCAGGAGGGTTGCGAACTGCAGGAACACCGGAGCGCAGCCCCGCTGTGCCAGCCCCCGGTTTGAATCACCGGGCAGCAAGCCAGAAGGCAGAAAAGGGAAACAGAGCAAGGGAAGCGGCGGGAAGGAATGACATCCTAGAGAGACACGAGCTGTGTTAGCTCAGGTTAGCACTCCCTCTGAACACAAAGTGATTTTACATCTGCTGGGCAGGTCTATAGTTTAAATATACAGCAACACAAACACTTCAGGTTTGTGTGTCAGTTTCTTTGGTCGCTCACTAATAAGTCAAAATCATCGTATATTTTTTTAACCATCGGAAATCTTGTTCCATATCAAGAGAAAAAAGAAAATAGCAAAAGAGCAAAATCTTCTTGCCTCTTGCCAGCCCAGGCACACACGGCACCTGCAGAGGCACAGGGAAACTGGGATGTTTCCGATGCAGAAAGTCAGGGGCAGGTGAAGGTTCAGGCTTTTCCTATGGAGGCACAAAAGGCGCAGGTTTTGGGCATTGCCATCCCTGTCCCCCTGCAGCACGCGGCACACAGCGCTGGGATCGCTGTCCCAGCTGCACCGGGAATGGCAGAACTGCTGCCCCTGGAGTCACCCAGAGTGATCCACACACTGTCTCCTCCCAGCCCTGGGCAGCCTGTGTGTGTGGTTTTCTCTGCCCAAAAAACCCCTGCCCGGGCTGGCTCTGGGGTGATAGGATCCGTAGTGCTGCCACCTCAAACCAGAAAAAACTGCTTTATAATTTTTTTTTTAATTTTTTTTTTTTTATTGTAGAAAGGATAGCACAAATTGCACATTGAGGGCAGCCATTTTCTCCATTGCCATAACATAACTGTTCTTTGCCTGCTCCCCAGAGCTTTACTAGTACATAATTTCCAGATTATCACTTCCATCTTGTGCATATGGAGAAGCTGCTCCAGTAGAGTTCATCCTCAGGAGAAAATATTACGCATTTTAAATTGTTCTCCTTGTCTTTTCCCTGCAGATATATTTTATGCTAACAGGGAATGCAATCTTCAGCACAAACTCAGGAACAACATGGTGAACTATAATAATTATTGGACCTGTTAGGTCTATTATGGAAATAAATCTTCCGTGAACCAACATTTTCCCTCTTATGTTTCACAGAGAGACAGTAACCCTTCTGCTGTCAATGAATTAATTTGCTAAAAGAAGCTGGAGTTCATAGATAAATCTTAAAATTATTTCTCATTTACATATTAGCTTAGCATTTATGTGCAGTTCCATTTGTGTGATACTCCTGGGGACAATCCAGGGAACAATATGAATCATCTAATGCTTTAAAATTAGGCTACAATAGAAGGGGAGAAAACCTATCAATTTTTTTTTAAATTCTGAATTATTTAGAATAGTCTTTGTGATTAATTATTTTTAGCACTGTATGCATAGTATTCCAGAGTAATTTTTGCATCTTTCTGATGCTGGATCATACTTGAAGAAAGCTTTCTGTGCTGAGACTCCTTCAGAACATGCATTATCTCAAGGACTACTGGCTGTGGCTTGTGTGATATCCTGGCTCAGACATGGATTGTTTTTTTCTTCTTATTTATGGTGAAGAACCAAGGTCAGAGGCATAAATGAAAGCAGGACTAGTGTACCTCCTATTTCCTGTGGAGTCCCCAGAGCTCGGATTTGAAATCATTACTGCTGTTAATTAATGATTTGCCAGCTGTCTGCACTAATTTTATAGCATTTATGTATGTAGAGCCATTGTGTCTCACATTCCTGCTTGAGAATCAAGAAGCAAGACACTAGAATCACACTTACGTGTTCATTTGTTATCTTGAATATGGTCTGCTTGCACAGACCAAACTGTAAGGTTTACTGAAGAGGTTTAGCAGCAGCAGAGATCTACTTTGGGACATTTTAGACATTCTCATTTCAATTTTTGCTTGATTTTGTGCAGTAATACATCAGGAAAAAGGCAAAGTGGCCTATTTATTCTAATTTTAAAGGTACACATCAGTTTAAAATTGGAGTGAAAAAGCTGGGCACTATAATGTATTAGCCAGACAGATTCTTACAGAAAACACAATTTCTGTGTGTGTTAGTGACTGCCCCACTGCCCTGAATGCCTACACTTAGCTGCAGTGCATGAGTGGCTTTGCTTGGCTCCTTCCATCATCCATTCATAAGCCTCTCATTTTTCCTGAAGGTTTGGGAAACCAGATGGTTGCAGTAACACAATTCCCAGTGTCCAACTCAATTTCTCTGTAGTAGTCCTGCAGGTACAGTTGGCTCAATGTTTAGCTCAGTATTTGTTTCCCATTCTCTCCTTTGAGGGCTTCTTTCAGTGCTGTTAAGCAGCTGTGGCATTTCTGACAGAAATGACAGTATCTTAGTGGTGGCTGACTGTAGACACCCTGTACAGTTTTTAGAGTGGGAGCCCACTACTCTGGAACTGATTAATCTGAATGGTTGAGTGTCCTGGTTTCAGCTGGGGGACAGTTAAATTACTTTCCAGTGGCTGGTGCAGTGCTGTGTTTTGGCTTTAGAATGAGAATAATGTTGATAACACACCAATGTTTTAGTTGTTGCTAAGCAGTAGTCAAGGGCTCTTCAGCATCTCCCATTGCCCTGCCAGGCTGGGGACACAAGAAATTGAGAGGGGGCACAGCTGGGAGAGCTGACCCCAACTGGACAAAGAATATTCCACAGCATATGACAGCATGCTCAGTGTGCAAATGGGGGGGACAGCTGGACAGGGGCCACTGCTCAGGATCTGTCTGGGCATCAGTCAGGGTGGTGAGCAACAGCACTGTGCGTGCTTGTTTTGTATGTAACAACAACTACTACTACTATTATTATTGTTATTAATAATAATATTATTTTCCCCCTTCCTTTTTTGTCTTATTAAGCTGTCTTTATCCCAACCCACAAATTTTAGTCATACTTTCTGAATCTCCCCCCTATTCTGCTGCAGGGAGAGGGGGAAAAAGGTGAACAAGTTGTGGTATTTAGTTGCTATCCAAACCACAACAGCCAATGTTTTTACACCCAGCATGGTGCCAAGAGGGTGTAGATAATAACAGGTCTGACAAGAGTGTTTTAAAACAAATTTTTATAAACATTCACTATATTAGTTTAATAGTTGCTCATGACAGTGTTGATTTATTTGCTCACAGAGTTATTCCACTTGTTCTCAGAGCTACACTATGTAGCACCTTACTTGCTGTGTATGTTCCCTCTAGTGCTGTGTGTCACCTCTCATGGCTGGGTTAAGGTTTATCATTTTGTTGTCATTTGTAAAACTGGCTTCTGATGTGATAAAATTGCTGGTCATGAGGCTAATCTGGTATCTGTACTCAGACTGCCCTAATCTTCATACTCTGGGAGCCATCTCAGAAACTAGTGATAATTTATGACATCTCCTTAGAGAGCCAAGCTGTGGGTGAGACAAAGTGGGGGAAGGTGTCTCCCACTCCTTCATCTTCCTTTCTTCCTTTTATGTCTTCCCCTTTTCCTTATTCTCCAGGCTAGTTACAAGAACTTTGGAGAATTTAGAAAATTATTGGGATGTTCAGACTGACATGTTTTTGTTGATATATCTTATATTACTAAATGTGCTCAGGATCTTGTTTAAAGTGAAACATCTATATAAGAATACCAACCAGAGATCTACCTGGAGTCTGGACAGTTGTGAGTGTCAGGCTGTGTCAGACAAGTGCCTAGGAAAAGTATCCCTTCCAGGAAGATATTATATACTACCCAGGCAAGTGGATCAACATGGACAGAGGTATTCTGTACCTGAAGAAATTAGCTGTGCTGGAGGTGATTTATTGTAATCCACACAAAAAGTGTTCTGGTTTCAGCTGGGATAGAGTTAATTTTTTTCCCCAGCAGCTGGTGCAGTGCTGTGTTTTGGATTTAAGATGAGAACAAATTATTAACACACTGATGTTTTAGTTGTTGCTAAGCAGTGGTCAAGGACTCTTTAACTCCTCATATTGCCCTAAAAGTGAGTGGGCTGGGGACACAAAAAGCTGAGGGAACACACAGCCACAACATCTGACCCAAACTGGACAAAGAGTTATTCCATACCATCTGCCATATATATCCCAGTATACAAACTGGGGGGGGACAGCTGGCCAGAGGACACTGCCCAGGAATTGTCTGAGCAGTGAGTGGTGGGCAATAACATTGTGCATCATTTGTATTGTACATTCTAATTATTTTAGAGTTCTTATTGTTATTATAATTTTTACTATTTTCCATTACTTTTCTGTCCTATTAAACTGTCTATATTCCAACACACAAAGTTTTGCCCAGTTATCTCCACCACCCCACTGAGGAGGGGAAAAGTGAGTGAATGGCTGTGTGGTATTTAGCTGCCCGCCAGATTAAAACACTACACTGACTTAGTGTTGAAGTCATTCCTGACTCCATGCTGCATTAAACTTCCCTACAAAGCTTATATTTTTCATATCTACTCCTTGAAGATATTGTTTATCTTGTGTATTATTCCTTACAGACAAAATACTCCTTTGTAATGTGAGAAAAAAAGAAAAAGCACATTAGTTTATCTAAAGCACCTACAGAAAAATAAAGCAATGTTACAGTAATTCTAGTGTTCAGTAGTCTGAATAGTGATGAACTATGAACTTGAATTAGCAAGGTTTCCTTGTATTTCAGTTTAAACCATAGCTTCAAGTGTTTCACCTTGGTAAATGGCAAAATTTCTGTGGAAGCCAAGTAGTGTTGAAAGGATTTGGAGTATTTTGAGACAGATGGTGTTACACAAATGTTGAATCACCACAATAGCAAAAAGTGTAGGACAACTGGCTGGTGTACAGGTATAGCACAGAGATGATCTAAAGATTTACAGGTCCCCTCTGAGGCCAGGCTGTGCCTATTTCTATATCACTTTTACACTCCCTTGATTCAGAAGTCTGCAGTTTTCACTTTATCAGATTTCAGTCTTTATGAGATTTTGTCACTCATGGGGAAATGTCTTTCAAATAAGCACCTTAAAATATTAGATATTGAATTAGTAAGACCATAAAGCAGGGTAAAAAAAAAAAAAAAAAAAAAAGTTTAGATACCAATGGGCACAAAATATGCCGAAGGATTTCTCTTCTCCTCCTCCCTCTCTTCCATCCCAAACAATCCTTTTCAATATTGAACAGGTCTGAGAACAATCCAATCCAGCAGGTCAAGATAGGGTCAGCTTTCCTGACCTGCTTGCCTCTACCTCTTGATAATCTAGAAATGAAAATCAATTCTTGTCTTCGAGCTTGTGAGGAGCTCATAATTGCTTTAGACTAAAGCACCGAGTGCCTGCTTTTTCTGCCACCTTTCAATTCTTAGAGATGGGGATGTCATTTTTCAAGTCGAGTGCACTGTCTGAATTAGATTGCGTGGTAACCAAGTAGAAAGATTTCTGCTCAGAATGAGATTTCTTCTCATTGCTGTGCCTTTTATTTGGGCCCGAATTCTTCTTTTCATTCCTATCTTCAGGGATATCATAATACATTTTGAGTGCATTATCTATGGAATATAATTATTTTTATTAGGGACAAAACCAGAGCTCTTTTGTAGCCACTGGAATTAATTGATAAGTAAAAAATAAGGCTAGATTTGCTTCTTGATCTTTTGTTTATTACACTTTCTGCCACAAATCATACCAGTCAAATGTGAGTAGAATTACATCTTATTTTCATTATGTGTAGCTTTTTAGCCAATTAAACTGAGCATAGTATCTATTTTATGATAGATCATTTCCAGGCCCTTTTGCATTGCTGTGAATTGCTTTCTTGACAATAAGTTTGTAGGAGGTTGTGCTGTGCCAGCTGCCTGGTGGGGCTGACCCAGCACAGTGGGCTCTGACAGCAGTCAGGAGAAGGGAGCTGGAAATCTGATCCCATTAAAATTGTCAGCTGGGGAGGAAGGAACTTGCTTGGGACCATACTCTCTTCTAATAAGATTTCCTGTGAGCCTGCAGCCTCAAATGTTTAACACCTTATCTGCATTGATTTCCAAAACAAATAATAAAATAAGAGGGATCCACCCTTTTTTTTTTTTTTTTTTTTTTTTTTAATATGAAGGATCCTGAAGACCATATGGGGGAAGTTAAGTGTAAGAGTGATGTACACTTGATTTTCATCAGTCTTTTCCTTTTTATACCTCATGAGTGTATCTACATCTATTTTCATCCATCTTGATTAAAAATATCCCAGTTGTTATATTGGTGAGCTTGATGTTTATTCTTTGTGTCCCTTATCCTTAATTCTAAGGCTATTATCTGATGAAAGGGGGAGAAGATCAGGAGGAGTTGTTCTGCTGAACAACTCCAGCATTTCTGGTAGCACAGGTATCCTACACACCTGCATTAAAATTAAAGAGAATGTAGCTCTTTCCCCACTGCTCTTCTGCGACTAAGATTCCTGATTTGCCCATAAAAGCCATTTAAATAGCAAAGGAAACCATAACTAAGACAATGATTTGTTGCTAGAATGATTATCTTTTTTCAATGCATAGATATTAAATGAACATTTTTATTTATCTGTTTTTACCTCATTTGGCAACTGAGAGTTTCAGTAAGGACAGCTGCCAAGAATTACAGGAAAATAAAACCTAAATAATTAATTCTGCCAGCAAATGATAGTAGGATCTCAATAGCTAAGAATAGTCTAAAATTTAAGGGGAGTCAAAAAGGGAGAAAGAGGAAAGACAATCCTTGCTGGGATGGCCAAAGTAAGGGCAAGATTAGAGTAACAGAATTTGTTTGTTTTTGTTTGTTTAGGGATGTTGCTGATGATGTTGTGGGAGGATTTTGTTGGTTGGTGGTGCTGTTGGTTGGTTGTTGGTTTGTTTTTCAGATCCATGCTGGCTCTTGAATCTCCTTTTGAGATTCTATCACAGCAGGTAAACTCATGGAGTAAATGAGGGCTTGGTGCTATCAATCTCTCTTTCCTCACAAGGAAGAGCATCAAAACAGAAGTGCACCTTTCACTAAACAAAGCCCATTCCTCTGCTAATTCCAGCTGGCCCAGGGAAGCTGCATCAGCTGGGTCATCATGGAATCTCTCTCTCATCTTCCTCCTCTCCTCATGGGTTCAATCCTCTTCCTTCTGGCCACTCTCCAGATGGCACAGCCATAGAGTTTGTGAAAGGAGGTTTGAAACCAAAGGCCCTTCCTGATGTCATGAGAATTGCACACACTAATCTTGAATTGCACTTGCTGATGCAATGAATTAGCATTGCTCTTGAATGGAGAGTGAAATAATACATACTTAAGTCAGGTAGAACTCAAGCACATGAGTTCTGTATTCATGTACTTCCTGTACTAACATAGAACTGAAAAGCAGGATAATTTTCAGTTCAACATGATCAGAAACACCAATATCTCCTCTGTTTACATTCCTTTTCTTGTTACACTGTCTCCATGAGGCAAGTTCTGGTTTCTTGAGCAGATTAGCAACATTCTGAAGTTTTACCATATCTGCAGTATCTGAGAACTTGTTAAAATGCAACTTTAATTCTGAACTTCCTGTGGTTATTAAGCTTGAGTTCTTAGAGAAAGCAGTTTTCAGCTTAGTAACTTCTTTTTCCTCACACTTTGCTTTCTCAGTGCAGAAGAGTCTGAGGTTCTCAGACAGGCTTGAAAACTGAAAGTGCAGAGGTGCAAACCAAAGACTCCACTTCTGGTTCTCAAATAAAAAGGGAGCGAAAATTAAAAAAAAAAAAAAAAAAAAAAAAAAAAAAAAGACTTTCTGACCAAATGTAATTTGAGAGCTGGAATGAATTTTGCTTAATTTCTTTGTTTTGCTTTTGATAATTACGCCAAATCCCTGTAATAATATATTCTACACTGAATTACTGATATGCACTTTCAACCTCAGTCCCCAAGCCCCACTGTTGTTTCTGACTGGGAATAACAAACACACTTCCTCCTTTAATGTGCCCCTTGAGAAGTGACTAAATACAAATATTTATCGCTGCCTTCCCAGCTTGCATGCATCGTCCCAGATGTTGAACCCCATTTTTTTCCCCTGTTATTTCTTGTTCCTGAGGGTTGTGCAAAGCTGGCTGAGCTCAGGCTGGGACTGGAGCCTGTCCTGCTGTGAGGAATGGGCTGGTTCCAGATTGAGGGTGGCCCTGCTAAGCCTGAAAATGACTGGACATGTAGCACAATGCAAAGTGACACACTGCCTTCAGAGTCTGCAGGTCAGAGAGGAAGAGTGTTCTCTCCAGTGACCTCTGGGGAATGGAGCCTGTGAGACCATAACACACATCCCTTGGTCACCCTGTTTTTAAAGACCTTTTCAGAACTTCTACAATTGCAGCAGGTTCTAATTTGGATTCCCAGTTTAAATCCCACTTTTCCAGATGAGTTTTTCAAAAGCTGGTAATTTTAGTGTCCCTGGTGTCCAACCTGAACCACATGAGGAAATTCAAGCAGCACTCTGGCAGCCAGACAAGGCAAACAAAGCTAATTTTTTGTTTGGTTCATTGGCTGGGTTTTTTTTTCCCTGGTATTTGATTTTGACTTACAAAGTCACTTTACAGACAAGGAGTATTTCAGACCTGTAGCACACTGAGAGCTCTATTAACTCATATGGCTGCTGGATGTTAATTTAGATCCAAATCACCTTAAAAATTAAGCTATCTACTTGCAGACCTTCATTCAACAGAAGCAATATTTACTTTTTTCCTTGCTTAATGCACACAGCATTATATATTATAAGGGTAGCATGAATGGTAGATAAATCTGGGTTCTGGTTTTGACATTCAATGGTATTGCTAATAAAAGAAATATGTTTCAAACAACTTTTGTATAAATCATGGTTATTTTTGTAGAAGATTAAACAATGGTTTGGTCCCTCAGGATATTCATGAACAGAGGAAACATTAACCACAGGGTCTTAAATGTTTTATAAATCTGCAGTACATTCCTGCAATGGAAAAATAAAACCCATGATTTATAAGCCAGCAGCCCATGGTAAGATATTTACTTTTGCAGAAACAGGGCTGCACATTAGGCAGGGATGGTACATATTGTTTATGAAAATCTGGGAAATTTCTCTGATGAGTTGCATTTGTGCAGCAAGTTGCACCTCAGTGTGTGTGGAGGGTAATTTTATAGTAAATACATTATTTATTTGCTTGTGTGCAGCAGCTTTGTCTCTGGACTCCCAGGTTTCGGGTTGTCAGACAAGCAGTTGATGCAGTGAACTTCCAAGGAAGTCCATTATTCATAAACTTTTAATGCAGGACTTTTTATGCAAATATAACATAAGGTATGTTACATAATCCAGAGTATCTGGCAATGCTAGAATGAGGCCACGTCACAGCATGATTTGAACATGTGGCAGAGAATTTCTGCATAGGCCAGAAGGCCAAAAAATCAACTTTGGGTTCAAAGGCAACATAACATCCACCCTGTTAAGGTGGGGAGCAGGTTTGAAAGAGGTTCAATCTCATTTCACACTGACACAAGCTTTTCATCCTGCCCACTGACCAGTTGTGTATTTAAGGGTGGATGGGACCATTTGGTGTTTGTCCCCTACTGATCTGGATGGTGTGGACAGTTTAGCCACCTCCACCAGCCTTGGCTCCAGGTTGCTGTAATATGCTCATGCCCAAACTCATGGAGTAGGGATATTAGGGCTCAGCTCCCACAGTCAGCTCTGCATAGGTGTAAGTTCAGCTACAGGAATCGTTTCCTCTCATATTTTCAAAATGTGCACAATTACAAACCCCTTTCACTTTCTGTGGCAGAGAGATGACAAGAAAACCTGTGAACCTGTGAGGAAACTTCTTTTATATCATTATATGTCACAGGCAATGCTGCTATTCACTGCAAGCTCTATTCAGTGTCACACCCTCCCTTCATACAGTAGAAGGGAATATGCTCTGCTGGAAAAACAGGGGCATAAGGGTCAGACTGCAGACAGGTGGATGGAAAGCATGACTCTTGTTGAGTGGAAATGCTTGGGCTTTAGGTCATCTGGTTTTCAGCCCAAACTGGAAGATGCTTCTACCAGGGGGACAGAGAAGTTCCCTGGCTGTGAGGCCCATGGCTCTTCCCTGCCGACAGGAAGGACATCTGGCCAGTCTTCCCTGGAGCTTCTGCAAGGTCCCTTGTGCCCATTTCAGACAACAGAGTTTTTACCAGCCATGGGTGCTGTGCTTTCAAAAAAAATACAGCTGCTCGGGTGGGTACCTGGGACCTGCTTCCCTCAAAGGCAGGTGTGAGACCCATCCCGAGGATCCCAGGTATCTGTGTCCCAAAGATCCCAGGTGTCCATGTGTCAAGGATCCCAGTTGTCCTTGCCCCAAGTATACCAGGTGTCCATGTCCCAAAGATCCCAGGTGTCCGTGTCCCGAGAATCCCAGGTGTCCATGTCCCAAAGATCCCAGTTGTCCTTGCCTCAAGGATCCCAGGTGTCCGTGTCCTAAGGATCCCAGGTGTCCATGTCCCCAGGATCCCAGGTGTCCGTGTCCCGAGGATTCCAGGTGTCTGTGTCCCAAGGATCTCAGGTATCTGTGTCCCCAGGATCCCAAGTGTCCGTATCCCAAGGATCCCAGGTGTCATTCCAGCTCTGCGGCATGGCGGCGAACGGGCAGCAGGGGGCGCTCCGGGACCGCGCAGCCGCTGGCACAGCCGGGCGGGCGCTCCCGCTTTTCCGTTGAGTTCGAGTTCCCCATTCCCGCTCTCCCGTTGTGTTCCCCATTCCCATTGAGTTCCCCATTCCCGCTCTCCCGTTGTGTTCCCCATTCCCATTGAGTTCCCTATTCCCATTGAGTTCCCCATTCCCGCTCTCCCGTTGAGTTCCCCATTCCCGCACTCCCATTGAGTTCCCTATTCCCATTGAGTTCCCCATTCCTACTCTCCCGTTGTGTTCCCTATTCCCACTTTCCTATTGAGTTCCCCATTCCCATTGAGCCCCCCATTCCCACTTTCCCATTGAGTTCCCCATTCCCGCTCTCCCGTTGTGTTCCCCATTCCCACTTTCCTATTGAGTTCCCCATTCCCATTGAGCTCCCCATTCCCACTTTCCCATTGAGTTCCCCATTCCCACTCTCCCATTGAGTTTCCCATTCCCATTGAGTTCCCCATTCCCACTTTCCGATTGTGTTCCCCATCCTCCTAATGCCCGTGACTGGGAATAAACACGCCTCCGTTCCTGTTCCTGTGAGTAGCTGTAGAGCCTTTATGTGTGAGTGTCCACACCACAGGTGTGTCTGCACATCCCTCTGTGCACAGGTATCTCCACAGACACGGTATTCCCATTCTTTCCCATCACAGAATTAAAAGTACAAAGCTCGATGATGCAAAAAGCATCAAAAGCCCAAACAAAGTCACAAAACTAAACAAAACAAAAAGGAAAAATGCCCACCCCAAAGAATGAACAGAAAAAAAACACCAAACAGGCCATAAACACCCTTCCTTAAAGGTAGGGAGGATTGGAGGTCAAGAAGCATCTGTGCAAAAATTACAAGATAAATGCAAATTAAATAAGCATATCTAAAAACTAACCCCAGCTTAATACAGTAGGACTTTGAGACATAATTGAATTAATTTAAAAGGCTGAGCCCCAAGCCTTAGGAACACAGATTATGTACCACAACTGCATGGACTCTATTCATTTTTAGCAAGTGATATCAAGTAGAAAATGAAAACCACTTTTAAAGATACCAAGCATTTGCAGTTGCAAGCTATTGTGCTTTCCCTGACTTGCTGTGGTTTAAAATGCCTCTTTTAGGTTTGGGGAAATACAGATGTAATTGTCATGTGCTACCATCACCCTGCTTAAGTCAGCCATTTATGAACTATGAGTAATTTTGAATTAATTAAACATCAAGGTCTGTCTGTCCATTTCTGCTTTACACCCACTGGTACTGATTTGTGTGCTTCTGAGAGTGAGAGTTAAATAATTTTATTGCTGTGCTGCTGGCTGATTGATAACAGAAGGCTGCAGCTAGTGTTTTTTGTTTCCACAATACAGTATTGTTCAGGAACATAATAATTTAGAGATACTGTGAGGTCAGAGCACTTACAGCTTTTTCTCTCAATGGGCAATAATCTGAAGTTTTGCCTGGAATATTTGTGGGCCTTTGTGTTTTTTAAAAGGCACAAATTAATTTGAAATCCAGATTTTTTCGGGGTATGGAGCACAGCCTGATCTTAGCTATGGGCAGGCAACCAGTGCAAGGCAGATAAAGATGCTATTTCAGAATTGCTCTGATTCAAACCAAAGCTTTGGCCCAATAAAGGAGCCTTTTAAAATGATGCATGTACTTGCTCTGTGTGTTGTGCAGGCATCACAAAAGTAGCCATTGCAATGGTAATGTGACAGCTAAAGTAGCTGTTTTCACATTTCAGGGCTTAGCACTATCAGCAGATGCTGATGGAATAAGCCAGAAACTCAAAGCACAGCCCAGAGCAGACAAAACACTTTTAATGTTACCTTTAATCTGAGGGGGGAGAAAACCAGCTTATCATTCTGATAGAGAAACAAACTTTCATGTGACAGTGGATGTTCTTGTAAATAGGTTTGGAGGCTGGCAACTTTCTCCATGGCCATCAGGAAGATGATGCCTTCAGGTGTTCTGGTCTGGAGAGGAAAAATGAATGTTAAGAAGGAAAGGAGGAAAAGGACAATCCCACTGAACAGTTAGCTCTGCCACAGAGCTGGAAGAATTGAGAAATCTGCCCAGCAGCCCTGAAAAAGAAAACATGACAGTTGTTCATTTTTGTGTTGATAAATTTCTCAAGCAAAGGCTGGAAATTGCCAGCTGCTGGATTTACCACCAAAGCACAGCAAGCTGAGTGTTAACCCCGTGCTCCTTAGCATAGGTTATAGTGAGCACTTTGTTCATCATCACTGAAAATACTGATCAGAAGTGCTGCTGTCATGTCACTGGGATGGCCAGCAATGCTCAGACCTTCCCACCCACCTGCTGAACAGCCCATCCAGAAACTTAATAAAGAAACCTGTGGAGATCCCACCTCTCACTGGCTGGGTTTGGCAGATGCAGCACAGCAGGAGTATTTTTATGGGGCCTCACCTTTGACTGTGCAGTCAAACACACTCTGCTCACATTTGTGTGTTCAAAGCATCTCCCTCACCTCTGGAACAGCACAGCTGCTCCAAGACCTCTGTCCCACAGAAGGAGCCCTGGGAACAACAGTCCCACTATGTGTGGGAGAACATCATCAAGAATACCTTTGCTGCTGCTTTTCCCTTTCAGAGGAGCCAGAGATGTGGTGGCAGCAGATCAGAGGCTCCTGTGCCCAAACATGGGAACATTTGTTGGCTTCTGGAGGTTGGCATTGCTGTTCATCCTAATTTTTGTCACAAGTGATTCAAAAAGTAAGGATGGAGCTAGAAGCATCTGAATAATCTTTGCTTGTGAAAAAGGTATAACAAAGTCTCAGCTGGCTGTCTGTGAAGGGCACAGGAATCTCTCTCTGTTAAACACTTCCTTTCAGATGCAAAAGAAATTGTGGAGTACCATCCATGGAAGTGATCAAGGCCAGGCTGTACAGGTCTTTGAGCCAGCTGCTCCTGTGACAGATATCCCTGCCCACAGCAGGGGAGCTGGACTAGGTGATCTTTAAAAGTCCCTTCTGAAACAAACCACTCTCTGACTCTATGAAAACCATCTCACATGGACCCACCCCATTTTCACTGAAATTTGAATTCCCCCAGCACTATTGCCCCTGGGGCATGACCCAAGATATTTCCCATAATAAGGAAAAGAGCACCCTAACAGATGATTCCCACTTCCAGGGATAGAAAGGCTTCTCTGTGAAGGGCTGGGAGTTAAACTAACTTAATGAATTCCCAGATGTCTCTCCCCTGTGAGAACAGTGTCAAAAATATATGTTGGTGAACTTGGCTGAATGTATTTTAGAGTCCTGACAGTATAATAACCATCATAATAATCAAGGGATCAATTCTGTTGCCATACCTGTGCTGGTTCATGTCCACAACCATGTCCATGTCTGGATATGACTCTCCAGGTGCTCAGTCTTGAAATTTCTTTTATGTGTGTGGAGTTGTTGGTATTCTAAGAACTACATCAAAAGAAGTTAATTCATATCAGAGAGGTCCTCGAAGAGCCTGGGGATCAAGCAGTGATGAGTCAAGTCCTACAGTATTGCTATTCTCTCCATCAATTTCCACTACTTGCTCTGAACTGTACACTTATCTTATCTCTTAAAAGTAGAATTTTTGCTATAGGAAAAGGGCCCACAAGGTGGCTCAGGTGGAAAAGAAATGCAGAGTTTTTGATCTCTGGCTTGCACATGTATATATTCTGACAGGGACAGACAGTGCTACTCTAAAACAGCTGTTTGAGACTGTCCCAAGAGATGTGTTGATTTTAATTCTGCTAAAGAGGAAGAGGTGCAGAGTACCAAACCAGTGGCAATCAGTGCTGAGGGGACCTCATACTAAGAGACCAAGAGCTGAGACAAATAGTGAGGACACACAGAGAAAATTGTACCCTTGTGATCCAGATCTTAGGACTTAGCCTTTCTAACTTACCCACAGGAAGCCTTTCCAAAAATTAAATGTACCCAAGACTGAAAAGCATGCATCTATCAGCATTTTTTTCAGACTTGGTCAAGGAAGTTTCTGTTGAGCCAAGAGCTGCCTCTCATGTCTGGCAAATGCTTTTAAAGCTTATGAAGTAACTTGTATTATTATAAGAGATTTGCAAATCAAAAATCCAGAATCACAGAATCTCAGTACTGGGTAATTCAGGATTTCTATGGCATAGAATCATAAAGTAATTTAGGTTGGAAAATGCCTTTTAGATTGAGTCCAACTCAAGATTGCCAAGTCCACCAGCAAACCATGGGCCCAAGTGCCCCAGCTACACTTGAAGGTTTGAATTACCTGACCAGGGCAATTATCTCACAGTTTGCTTTGTGCTTGATAAAACAGCATCCCAATAGGTAGCTATTTATCCTCTTTGCTAACAATTGTGGGTTGAAAGGTCATCAGGTGGACAGTTTGGTAAAATGAGACTATTCCTTAGTTAGCAAAGACTAATACTTACCCTCTGACCCCCATGGTTCCAATTACAATATGCAAAGCTTTTCAGATGAAGCATCACAATGCCTCATGTAACTTCCCTTACACAAATGTGAATGGTCTAGGCAATGGCCTTTCTGTCTTAAATAACTTGTTAAATGTCTCTTTTTATAGTTACCTGTGACAAATTCCTTCCAAAGAAGGAATTCCTTCCACATCTTGCTGATGCGGAATAACAATTTCACAAATCTGCTGAAAAGAGACTGATAGCACATCAAGTCCCAAAGTTTAGAGAGCAATTGCCAGTGTTGTATTTTGGACAGAGGGTCCTTCAGGATATCAATTTTACTAAAAGGAAACAAGCATCTATGCCTGTTATGCTCAACACATCACTGAAAAAGGCAGCACTAGAACCAGACAACTTTTTCCCCTCCCCAGTGCAGATGAGGTGAAGGATGCCTCACTGGGATGCATCACTAGCTCAGCTGTGTTCTCACACACACATTTTCATTCCTGCAGCAAGAACAGGCACCTGCCTTCACCAGCCTCTCTCCAAATGCTAAGAGGCAGGTCAAGGAAAGCTAGCTCCCAGCACTGGAGTTCTCCTCCCTAGCAAACTGACTTGCTGAGTGTTTATAGGGATGCCTCCTTCAAAATATCCTCAAGTGCTCACCTTCCGTTCTCACATGTACACCAAGATATTTCTTACCAGTACAGCAGGAAAGAGAGGTAAAAGATGCAGGGCATTGATCACAAAACATTCTGATACACCAAGACTCAAGAGACAAGAATATTTTTATCTGGTGAGTTTGCAGTATTCCCCTTTGATGGTTCACCCCCTGCTCTTTGAACACTGAGGGGGTTCAGCAGCCTCCAGTGTGGCAGGAAGCCAGGACACCAAGTATGGGGGTGCCTGAGGGCCATGAGCCACATCTGCTGGTCCCAGCACTGCTGCTGTGGCACCCAGTCCTGCCCCAGCCCCTGCTCCCATGGGGCTCCACTGATGCCCCATGAGTGCCTCAGAATGAAGCCCTCCCTGAAGCTCTCTTCCCCAACAGAAAATAAAACTGTTCTGCTTTATGCTAGCGCTCATTATTTTGCTCTACTGATTTGTTTGAGGGGGTCATGACAACCTCTTCATTTTATAACCAAGCCAATTAGCAGGGCTGGATGAAAAATTGCCCACTTACATTATAAAATTGTAGTTTTTCAAGAACTGCTTCAAACCAAAGCCCTATGCCAAATGCATTTAGATGAGATTAACTAATTTTCCTAGCATTTCTAGGTAGTATTTCCATAAAAGCAACACTATGAGATAGTAAGGATGCTGAGATCTGATAAATTACCAAAATAAGGGTGACTTAGAAATTACATTTCCCACAGATGAAAGAAATTCATCAAGCTGAACTTATCTCAAGAACTGAGCTCCTATTAGACACATAAAAAAAGCAAAGCTCTTCATATGAAGCCATGGAGTTCCCCTGAATTGAATTTTGGGCAAAAAAGAAGACTTAACAGAATATCTGTATATTTTAGTTAAAGTGATCCAGACTGGCTCCAGCCATGATCTCTGGTGGTAGCTCTCATCTCCATGCAGACTGATAACCTAGCTGGGGGGAAACCCTGTCCCAAATAATTTTTCTTTCCCATACAACTCCTTGTGGTTATATATTTTACCCAACTGTCCACGTTTCCAGCTTGTGGCCAAGCACTGAAACTGCTCTGCCAGCAGCTGGAGATGACTGGTCCCTGGGTAACCTTTCAGACCTCTGTCAAAATACTAAATGTGGTACCAAAAAGTGGACATAAAAATGAAACTATATATTGTATGCAAGTTGCCTAATTACAGACATTCTTCAATTACAAATCTTGTGGCAGCTGAGGATCTGGCACTTTGCATGCAGAAAGTGCAGGTTGAGTCTTAAAATATTTACAAAGCTTGCAGGTAATGACTAAAAGATGTAAGTGCCACACCTGAGGCATAAACAAATTGAATCATATTTCACATTTCCTGAAATTTAGCCACCATTTCCAGTTAAATGATCATTGGCTGAAGTCTCTGGATATTCTGGGCATATTTGTTTCACTCTTTACAGAATTCATAATTTTTTTTTTTTTTTTCATTATTAGAGTTGCTTTTTGTGTTTTCATGCAATCTTTGTTCACACAGTCCATAGATTTAAAGAATGTTTTTTCCTCAAGACCAGATGGGTTCTGAGCTCTTCAATAAGTGCCAGGGGGTTTTTCCTGATGGGTGCATTCCCTGGGCATATGAGGAATGAGTTAACACAGAGCCACTTGCCAACCTGGAACACAGGAAATGATGGATCAGTGTCCTAAATCAGCATACATCACAGCAATCACATCAACCATGTATGAGCTGGATGATGAATTATATCATTCACAGCATGCAAAAGGTTGGTTAACTTTTTTCTTCCCCCAAACTGAGGGTTAGCAGTAAATGGTCAAAAGTTAATGCACTGTATCAGCTCTTCTTTAGAACAACATTAAAATCTTAAATACAAAGTCTCATAGGTAGTAAAGACATCACTAAGTGTTTTGAGCCAAGAAATTGTAAGGAAAAAAATGAGTGTAGTCATGTTTCTCCTAAGAAATTCTTCTTTTCCATTTGTTAATCATATCTAGGCAATTCCTGGCTTAGCAGTACATTCAAAGTAGATTACTTGAAACTAAATTTCAGGTTCATTCAAATTCTCCTATTCAAGTTCATTCAAGTTCTGCTATATCATAGAAAAGTATAAGGGCTGATCTTTAAATTAAATGCTTTCCTCCATGAAGAAAAACCAGTAGCCTGTATATGCAAGTTAAAATACTGGCACTAGCAAAGGATTTCTCAGATTTTTTTCCGTATTTCTAGAGTTTCACTGGAAAATATGCTGTCTGACCTCCTGAGGGAGCAAAGCATCTTCTCCACAAATTATGTTGGAGAGCTTGGAAGGAAAGCAGCCATTTGCTTCAGTGTTGTGCTCGGTGGGTTGCTAATTTGAGTTTCTGCAAAATGGAACCAGTTTCTAGTGCCTCAAATGATTCTTATCAGGTGCTGGTGTTTCCAGATAAGGAGAACATTAACTCCTATGTTGTCTTTCTCTGCAGCTTCAGCAGGCTGGTTCTTAGCCCTCTGCTTACCAATATCACTGCATATTTACACTAGCTTTTGTTCTCAGTGCCAAGTGGCTAGAATTACTGGGAGGATTTCTACACTGTAGGGAAGAACATGTCTTTTTTATGAGACAGAAGCAGTTCAGCAACTTTTATAGGCCTTGAGGTGAGGAATAGCGAGTGTTACAAGGATTATTTAATGGGGTGAAGTCCCCTCAGGGATCTGAAACCCTCAAGAGGCTGTTGAAAGAAGGAAATTAATTCAAGAATGTCTGGCCAGTTATAGGAAGAGGGGGTTTCTCTGGTGGCTGAGTGGGAGGGAGAGGTGTGATGGTGATCTCAGCTGTGTGGAGTGGGCATGGCTGAGCAGTGGGAGTCCAGTACCCCCTTTGCTGATGGATCCTGATGACAGTCATGGCTTTGAAGGTCAATGACTGAAGGTCAGGCCTGGTCTTTGTCCCACTGATGCTCCAGCCCAGCTGAACCAAGGCACTGATCCTGCCTGGTGCATACATCCCATCTCCTAGTCTGGGGAATAAGTGGATACACAGAATTAATGCCAAACCAACAAGTTTCATGAATTTCATCATGACCTGCTGAAGGATCTTGATCAGCTTCTGCAAGAGCTGGTGAGGGAGTCAGCAGGAAAACTGAGAAAGGCCACCCTGCCTGCACATCATTCTTCCCCATAGAGACCCTGCTGGGGTTTCTCAGAGAAAGAAAAGCACCTACAGGATTTTGCCATTGGTAATTAAGTAGCACTTCTAATTGAGTTCATTCACTGCAACAAAAAAATAAAAGCAGCCCCTTCCCAATTAAAGTGAGGAGAGGTGGCATTTCGTCACTTGTGTAATGAGCTTAATAACATCTAATGATCACTTAATACTCTTATTGCTGGTTGACCACGAAATAAAGCCAGGTTGATTAGGATTAGTGGCTTAATGCCAAGGATAGCTGGGTTTGAACATGGCCACTTTAATTTTCAGAGTACATTTTTACTGCTAGGATCTGGTGGTGTTATTTCTATACCAGCACTAGGAAGTCTTTGTTATTTACCACTGCATAAGTATGTGACAAAATTGTGACAAAATTGTGACTATTGCCACTGGCAGTTTACCACTGGGGGGGGGGAAAACACCCTACTGACCTGGAGGATTGGGGTACTACTTATCCCAGATTTTTTTTTAAATTATTATTATTGTTATTACCAACATGGACTGAATTTCTCTCAGTTCAAAAGATACCCATCGACAAAAGGACTAAAAGACAAATGGAGCAAGAAATTACAGAGCAGATTAACAGAATTAATGGTAGGTAATGAACACTCAGTCCTGGGAATTGTCTTTTGAGCTTGGAGTTTCAGCTGTCCTCTGTGTTTCAAATAGTTTATTGTGCTCATCACTTTGTTACTTTTTTTAAGGTGAAAAATAAACAAACCCTTCCCAAAGCAGGACCATACTGTGACATGTGTATATAGAGCTCTTGAGGATGAGCACATTTATCTTGTTTTCTGGTTCAGTTTTGTAAATACATTGTCCACTGTTTGCTGCTGTCCCTAGCCTGCTCCCACCAGCATGACTGTAAGTTCCAAAGGGGGTGCTGCACACAGACAGCTGGGGCAGGATGAATTTTCAAGGTGTGCACAGTGTTTGGGCATGTGAGCAAGGGCCCTGAAACAATTGTCATCCACTCACAATGTGTATTTTTTCTGATTTGAGCTGCATCAGAAGCAAAAGTGATTCACAAAGCAGTTTGCCTCTGTGCTGGGATCAGTTTCCTCTACTGTTTGAGTGACATTTAAACAAAGGCTGGTTATGCACGGTGGCCCTTATTACATCACACTAAACCAACCATCAAGATGCCACGATGTCCCTTATTGCAGAACATTGCTGCACAACCTTCACTAATGAACAGAAGCAGCCAAATTTCTCCTAACACTGAGGAAGGAAATATTTCTCTACATCTGATGTCTTTCACTTCTCCTGTTCTGAGTTATAAATATTCTGGTGCATAAGCTCAGATGAATAATGTTCATACTACAAATAACTAAAGCTAAGGATCTTTATATTTAAAGGTAAAGAATCATTTCTTTTGGAATGTAAAGTGTGGGTTTTTTTCTTTCATTTGGTTTAGCAGCTTTCAAACATGAACAAAACCTTCTATGAAGGAATTGAGATTATGGGGTTGTGGTTTTAATTTCAAACCTAGAAACTCCAGTATGGATTTCTATCCAATTTTAAGTAAAAAGGGTGCGGGAGGGGGGGGGTGATGAACCCTGTAACTCTGAATTAAGCCAGTAAAACCCTTCTCATTGATCATTCTGTTTTCCAGCAAACTCATCAGTGCTGGGGTTTCTTTTGTCTTCTGTGCAACTCCACCATTAAGAAATTTTCTGATTGCACTGTTCAAATCCAGACAGGGAATCTGAGATTTTATTGTTCCCCTTTTGCTAGGCTGTGGTTAGTAATGGCTTAAGCAATGTTTCATAACCCATTTGTATCTAATATCTATCTCCTTGAAAAAGACAAGTTTGACCTTTTTTTTTTTTTTTACAAAATAACTTCTCGATTTGTCTCTTTTTGGCAGAGCTGTACTGATTTAAAAACAAGAATAAGAAATTAAGAAACACAGGGAGGATCAGTTTTGAGTAACTGAACACTTGCAATACAATGCAGACACTTCTTTGTTCTGAAAGTGCTAAAGTAAAAAGACAGATTTTTGCTTTGTTCTCCCATAAAACAATTTTGAGAAGTAATGCTAAGAAAATTATGAGATGTATCAGCATTAAATATCTCTGGCATATTGAGGGATTTATTCCTTAGGGACAGTATGACACACAAATGCAAGACTGGTAAGATAATTGGTGCCAATCTTGCCCATGGCCATGTGCAGGACAGTCTTGTTACTGCAACTATTTAGCAGGGAGCCTTTCTCACCCTCCTTTTGAATTTTTCTCTGCTAAAACACTGCAGGCCAAAACCAATCATTTTGTATTTGGCTGTTACCTGCTACCATTCCTTTCTTTTCCAGCTTAACCCCTGTGGTGCTTTCTCTACTTTTTCCTCTGGTCCTCACATTAAAATAGATTGTGTTTAACATTCTGCACTTTTCAATGGGGTTTACGACTGTTGAAAAACAAAACCTGTAACTACTTCTAATAGGCTACAACACAATATGTAGATTTACAAGATGAATACCACTGGTTTCACAGTTCCTCATTCAAATGCCTGCAAAGGTGTTTTTTTTCCTAGGCACCAGCTTTGCCCAGTCACCAGCTCCAAAACCCAATAAGTAGCTCCTGTTGGTGTGTGGCACATCAGTGCTTCAGCAAAGTGAGAGGAGCAGTTCCTTTAAAAGAGAGGGCTACTGCAGCAGTAGGTCTGGCACTTCAGTACAAAGCAGGAATAAAAAGAAGTTATTTCAAACAAGTTCTATCAGGAGAAGGCTAGATGATGTTAATTATGAGCCTACACAAACACTTGAGACTATGCATGACTGTTAATACACAATGGACTGTCCACATCTTCAGTGGAAGGCTTGGACACAGATCAAGCATAGAAACTCACTTGTGTTTTCAGCTTGTGCAATCACTTATTTCTTCATTTCAAGTCAATATAAACTGCCTCCAGCCTTTCTTAGGTTTGTCACCTCCTAAATAACTTCTCACTCTTCAAGCATTCCTCTAAAATACTGTGGGGATGGCCATTTTATTGGCTTTGCAAGAAATCCCAGCTATTCCAAAGACACCTCCACTCGAGGTGCTGTGGGCAGTACACCACCAAAGCATCCTTCTGGTGGCAGCCTTATCTGTCACCTACCTGTAAGACCTGCTCCAGAGCTGCAGCCCAGCTTGCTGCCTGTGCTGTGTCCCCCCTAAATTACAGAGTATGTGGTATGACAGAGAATGGTAAGCATGGAATCTGGGTCCAGATTTTGCTCCACAGCAGTTGTTAAGCATTCTAGAGAGTATTTGTAACAGAAAATATCTCTCCAGTTATATTCAACCTGCACATCGTGTACTTGCCAATTTAAGAAGTAGTATTTTGCAGTTCCTTTAAGTGAGCACAAAGAATGAGCTACACCAAACTACAGATAACATTGGTACATGAATAGACATGAAATTTTCATGCTTATGGATTAAAGCCAAAGTTGCTTTTCTGTTAGAATGTATCAGCAATTTTGACAGTTTTATCACAAAGAACTCCCAGTCCCTCTGGCTGAGATGTATTTTGTGCTTCTCACCACCATGTACCATAACTGTGTCTTTATTAACACATGCCTTCAGTTCCTCACTCATTTTATTAAAACCCAGCTCCCACAAATCCTCAGCATCTTCACAGCCTTGCTTGGCAATTGGTGATTCAAACAGCCACATCAGACATGAACTTCCTTATACACTCTACTGTTCTCAGTGGCTTTGTATCACCTCCCTGAGTGCCAGATCTCCAGCCATCACACTTCCTCCACACCATCCACCTTCTAATCCCCTTGTTTTGGTTCAACAAGACCCTATCATCCTTTAATTTATATCCAAACCTGCTCAGAGCCTCCACTCAACCCCTGTTGTCCCCCAGTTCTGTCATTTAGGATATTCATGCAGCAGTGGTGCAGCCCTTCCCTGCTAAATAAACTACTAGATTGGGCCAAATGGAAATAACAAATATTCTCTGTTGGAGACATCACAGCCAAACTGCATCTCCCAAACTCTGATACTCCAAGCACTCAGAAAATTCAGCTGCGTGCCTTTCTCCCAAAATGTCCTTCATGTGTTTGTTCTTCTATATTTAACTTTTCCTCCCTATTTGATGAAAATTTTTGTGCAATTAAAAAAAACCCTCCATCAACTAGATGGCAAATCCACTCCTGGGTTTCCCCACGATTGCAGTGGTTCACAGCATTAACCTTACTTACCTCCCAAATTCTATACAGTGTAAGTCATGAGAAGTTTCCCCAGGCTTCTGAAAACATCCTTTAATACTTCCCCATTTCCCCCCCTTATTCTCAAGGGAATACAGTGCCCTGGACTAGATGGTTATTTTGCATTTGCAAGTGCTCACTGCTCAAAAAGTTCCCCAAGCTGGCAGCACTGCCATCCTTTGCCCAGTGCTGCACACACATCCCTCCTCCCCTGCATGCAACCACTTTATTACCTGTGGTGTAATAAAATCTTATCTCAAAAACACAGACATATTAATGTCTGCAGTGAAGTACCTTAAGACCATGCAAAATCTATGTTCAAGAGATCCCTTCATGCACTTGAAAAAGCTTCATAAACATCATAATAAAAACCCATACATTTCACATCCATATATATGTGTTTATATGTATATATTTAGATAATCATATATAATTCAACTTTTTTCCACCCCAAAATAACAGTTTATGAAGAATAAATAGCATCAATTTGGCAAAGCATGATCCAGCAGCAAGTCCTCTCACTAATGTTTTTATTCTTAGTGCAGAAAAATAATTTCAATCTGAAGACTGTAAAATACATTTGTAGTTCAAAGTATTTTATTAGGTTTCTTCTCACATTCAATGACTTTGAATGTGGCAAAATGACAACATCTCCTTGGAAGTTTTACACAGCTAGCAGTACTTCTACTTACTGTCTCATACACTGAAACAGTGACTGTCACCAGTATATCTGTCTTTGTACATCAGAAGTGAGCATAACAGAATAATTTAAGCTAGAAAAGACCTTTAAAATCATCAAGTCCAACTGTTAATGCAGCACTGCCAAGTCCACCACCAAACCACATCCCCAAGCACCACATCTACACATCGTGGCAACTCCAGCACTTCCCTGGGCAGCCTGTTCCAATGCCTGATAGCTCTTTCAATGATTATTTTTTTTCCTAATATCCAATCTAAACCTCCTCTGGCACAACTTGAGGCCATTGCCTTTTGTCTTGTCATTTGTCACTTGGGAGAAGAGACTGACCCCCACCTTGCTACAGACTCCTTTCTGTCAGAGAGAAAATGTGATTATACAAAACTCAGCATTTTGACATTCTCCTTAAAACAAGATGCCAATTTAACATAATTTAAACAGAAAGATTTCAAAGCACTGAGACAAAGATGGATGTGGGCCTGCAATACAAACTTTCCCTGCTTTCACCAGCCTTGATGCTGCTTACTCTACATGGCAAGTGGTCCATATAAAGCTGAAGAAAGTATCTCAGCACTTAATGCTGTGAGCATAGGCAGCTATGCTGCCCATGCCCTTTCTTCATTTATATCCAACCACTAAAAGTTGCCTTAACATCTTCCCATTTTGTTTTCTTCATCCCAATTATGATTATATTTAACACCAAAATTTAAACAATGTGGTTCAGACAAGTGAACCAATCCAGAATTGGACGTTTAACATTAAGCCAAGAACATACAATTTGAGTAATGAAGTATTTTAAAGACAGAATTCAATTTTCATTGTATTTTTATTCTTGCTTCTTAATCAAATCCACATGGAATGCATTGTATTTAATGAAACTACAAGATTAATATTTCAACAAACCAGCCAGTACATAAGCCCAAAACTGAGCATAAGTTGAAGAGGTTATTTTAAAATATTTTTGAAAAATCCTTTAATGAGAGAAGCATCCTCTTGCAGGCTTGGGCCTGTCTTCTCTTTCAGGAGTGATCTCTCCTTGAACATTGAGTTTTGTCTCCATGCACTACTCCCTGCTTTTCAGTTCTGGTTTGGATTTGACTGGCTGAGAACAAGTGAGGTTAGAAATCAAAGCTGTTGTCATCCATTTAATTCCTTACAATGCTGTTGTCTGAAACTTTTACTGTGGAGGACTTGTGAGCCTTCCCTCTTTGTTTAGGACTCCACCAGTATTGATTCTTTACTGTGCAGTAGCTAAGTACAGTTCCTCTTTCTTGGCAGCATGTCCTCTTTCTCTCTAAAGAGATAGTTAATTAGAGTTTTCCAGTAATTGTTTATGAGTCCTGCAGGTCCTCATTGGGTTAGCTAACATATTTGAACTAATGAATTTGTGATATAAACCATAACAATCCAGGATTTGAAGTCCACTTTTAGTTTCAAATGAATGCACGGTATAAATTTAAGTCCCATATTACATAATCATAATACTTTATGAAAGTTATGTTCCAGACACTTATTAAAGTATCTCAAAGGGCACAAGCTCCTCTCACACAGTGAGAGTGGACACAAGGCTCCCAAATTAGTTTGGTCAATGTATAGTCCAGCAGCTTAACATCTAGAAAAGTACTTAACAAATCATGGTCACATGGGCATTAAATTTTACAGCAGAGCCTGAATCTTGCTCCCCTGGCAATTTCCACAGCCTCTTCCATCCCCTACCCTCTGCCTTGTCCTCTCCCCTTTTTTTCTTCCCAGATGTATCTGCATCCCTCAAGCCATCCCTACAGGAGAGTGCAGCATGCTGCATAGAAACAGAAAAGTAAATATTCCCCAGCATTCTTGCTCTTCAAAACAAGGACTACGAGAGTCTCACAACTAGTGTGAAATGCACCTTTTCCCCAAGCCTTGCTCCACACTATCAGCTTCTTGCCTTGTTGGTTGTGGGGGTGTTACAGTGATGCAACTCCCTGAAGACTAAACATGAGTGACCTTGAAAAGGAGTCAGGGCAGCCAAGCAGATGTTCTTTACTGTTTGGAGCCTCCATATCTACCCGACATCTTCCACTGCAAGTTCTTCCCTCACCCACACTTCTGCCCTGGCAAGGTCCTTCCCTTTGTATGGAATTGTTTGCCACACTTTTCCCACCTCAGCACAGCTCCCTTTCCTTGGAGAAGGGGCAAGGAGCAAGTCTCACTGGCACTGGAGCCATTTGGTTAAGAGCTGCTCTCATACTAGGAATATTTTGTCAGTCTACAAACATCACTGCACTGAGAAGGACTCATGCAAAAGAAATCTCTGAGCTTCAGTTGCTTCCTTGGGCCCAACTTAAGAGTAAAACCATACTTACAGGAGAGAAAGAGTCACTAAGAAAATGAGATTCCCTCTGCATTAAACACATATTTAATACTGTACTTGACTACTTATGTGGGTTAAAGAAAGAACATGCTTCTGAGGGGATTCATTTTTTTAAAACACTCAAGCTAAGTAACACTAGAGTCAAAGGCAATCACTATGTGCCTTACATTACATTTATTCAGATTAATATTGATCTTCTGTAACCCTCTCCCCCTCTGCTTTATTAATGAAAGGAAAATTCATATGTCACTAAGTAGCAAGAAGAAACTGAGAACAGGGAGAACACAGAATGCAAGGTAAAAGAGTTTTCTGCATATAGTGAGGAAAAGAATTGCATAACCACAGAATGGTTCAGGTTGGAAAGGAACCCCAGAGGTAATTTGGTCTAATCCCATGCTCAGGAAGGGCAGACTGCCCAGAACTGTATCCAGGCAGCTTGAGGATATCTTCAAGTAAGGAGACTTTGCAACCCCCCTGGTTAAGCTGTAAAAGTCCTTGATCATCATCCCACTGAACTGGTACCTCCTGATGTTCAGACAGGCCTCCTGTGTTTCAGTTTGTGAAAAAAAAGACATTAGAGGATGACAGCTGATTGCTGTACCTATGTACATTTCCACAAACTACAACCATCCTTTCTCTGCCTCTTCCAAGGAGGCAGCACCTGAAGGAACTGTTACAGATAGTCACAATTTTGGGATGTCCTATTGGGAACTGGAACTCAGTACAGGAAAAAGTGACAGCACTCACTGGAACTGAACTTGCATGCCTTTATGAATCCATACTGCTCCAAGTCACCCAGCTGCCAAAATGCAGAGTATGAAACTTCTGTTTGTCTAAATGGCACTACTTGCACAACTTAAATGCTACTGCCATTATTTTGAGTCTTCCATACTGTTAATGATGTTTCCAAAATTAGTGCTGCTGGATTTTACTGTCTAAGTCAATATTCAATATTGTCAATATATTCAATATTCAGCATTGAGACTTACTTTCATGAAAAGGAGCAATTCATCCTTTGACTACAGCTGGAGAGCATTTGTAAGAGCTCTGTAACAGAACAAGCATTGGTGCAAGAATGTAGTTTTCCAAAACTTCGAAGGTAACAGCCACCAGAGTAAAATTGTCATTGCACAAATAGACAGCATTGCCTCACAGCCCAACTGGATTCAAAACAAAAGTGGCAATCATTCACCAATAGCCCCACGTTTTCTCACAAGGCCCAGGATTCTGTATGCTCATTTCACCAAGTTACTACATAGAGATACATATAATTCAGCAAGTAATTACTTTGAGTTGGCTATATGAAGCCAAGTTTCAGCTCCTTCACTCTGCAGCTAATTAGGATGTGGTTTAAGCACACTACCTCTAATATTTTAAATACAGGCTCAACCACTCCAAGCTATCTTCAATAGTATTAGCACCAGCATTCCAAAAAGTAAATCCTGGTCATAGTAAAGATTATCTGCAGAGTACAGTCAGCACAATGGCCACCTGGCTCACTTCTACTTTGTCAGTTACACAGTGTCAGAAAATATGCTTATTCGAATGGCATTTGTCAAATCTTTTAAACTTTTACTTCCCTCACAAAATAAAATCAAAAATACACCTTGGATTGCTCTGCAGTTCCAGTTTGCCCTTCTAAGAATGCACTTATTTATAGCTCAATGTCCTGTTTCTACCAGGACCAGGTTCACCTCCTCTGGCTCCAGCTGCAAGGCAAACCCTTGACCTCATGGTGCCATTAACTCACCTCAAATACTGCAACTCTGCTTCCCAATCTGCAGCTGACAGATGCACGTGGCCCTGTGTTGGTAACTTAGGTATCCTGCAAAACATTTCTATCCTGCTGTCCTGCTTTGGGAAAAGACCACTGCTACCACCACAAGCAAAATAAACAAGAGCTGCTGCTCTAAGGTGGGTTTTCAGGACACTTCACTTTGTGTGGATCTGGAGAAGTTTCCTGAATATAGCTGCCCAGGCAGCAGATAAATATAAACATACCAGAGTTTTTGGTAGTCAGCTCATAACTTCCAACACTTTATTTGTATTTCATTGAACTCTACGGTCTATTTATAAATTGTTTATCATACAGTTGCTAGAAGTCAGTAAATCTACTTCTGTTTCTAATAAAATAGAACCACTTAGTTCCACGAAAATACACATGAAAGGCTTGTCCTTTTCTTCTCTGCTAATAGCATTTTTTAGTACAAGTTACATTTTTTGCTTAAAACTTCAGCTCAAGATCCAGTCTCTGGAAGCTACTCGAGTAAGCACATTCCTCAAGTCTATCAGGTCCCGTGGCATCCTGAGACTAACCAGCTACAGGCTCTGCAGATTGCCTTTACTCTATATTCCCTATGCTCTTAATTATTCTGCCATCACAAAAAACCCCAAACACTTGAACTTGCACACTGGCTCATCATCACTCCCAGCAGTGCAAGACATGCCAAAATCTTGGCATTTGAGACACCAACCTGGAAAAGAAGGCATGAAACAGCACCTTCTGTATTCAAAAATTGCAACATGTCTCTTTTAAAATTTTGAATTCAAACTTCAGCACCTCTGTGCAGATTTCAAGCACGTACATACAGCTGAATCAATACATACAGGGAGTCTGGGCCACGCTCAGATCCATTCAGCTTCAACCTTCAGAGTACTTGACAGCAAACTCCTTTCCTGTTCTCCACTTTACAGAACAATAAATAGGCTGGTATCGTTTCCTTTGCCTCTGCCCCTTCAAATAACAGACTTGCACTGTTTTGGAAATCAGTGTAATTTACTCAGCATGCTCATTTGCCACTCTTCCAAGAGGGCAGGACTGTAACTGGAATAGACACTCTGAAGTGTCAAAAAGCACTAAAATATAAAGCAGCATTTAGAGTACGTCTCCAGCGATGCACTGGAAGAGATGCAGACAATGCCAAGCAGTCACTGGAAAATAAAATGTATGAATGCATTTACACACTCTGGCATTCAGACTCCACACTAAATAGCATCCCCAGTTATTTTTCTGTTCCCATTTCCTGCATCATCTCCATCAAACACTACTGTTAACAGGTTAGCCAAGCCAAAGCTTCTCCTCCCATTCAAGGCCCCAAACAATGCTACACACCTCCAGCTTGCTTCTAAAGTCTTACACTGCAAAGAAGAGAGAAAGTTCAAATGCCAGGGTACTGTCAGATCACATACGTTTCAGTGCAAGAATAAAGCACTGAAAAATCGGAAGCACTAAGCTCTTCTCTAGTCCTATCTGATGGCCACATGATTTCCTGTATCAAAGCAGAAGTGTCACCAAAAGGTCACTATTCAAGAATTACTTGTAGGACAGGAGGTACAACATGCTGCACACATGTGGCAAGGACAAGTGAGGGCTACCAAGAGGCCAAGCAATACTCACCTTACCTTCAGAACTGGTCAGCTTGACCACCAGGGAAGTAAAGTAGGCAAAAAATTAGCTTTACCTGTAATGTTTTAAAGTTAAGGAAGACAATTCCTCATTCCCACTGCAGCTGGACACAGGTTTGCTATCTGCCATAACACCCAGTCCACTACAAGAGGTTTCAGGATCCTGTCCCCCCTCCCTCCATTCTGGGCTGAATTAATACTGCAACAAGCTGAGATCCAAACATGTTACACTTACCCCAAAAGAGCAAGCCTATGCTCCAGCCTGTGGGTTTCCAGAGCTCCAAGAATATCTAAGGAGTTTGAGCCACCAAATCTTGAGTATCTAAGAAGCCTTTACAAGATCTACTGTGGCACCATCAACTCCCCCAACACTCCAAAAGGCTATTTAGTACAAAAATTGGAAACTGCAATTTGCATTACATATCCTGCTAGGCAGGAACCACCCCTAAACTAAATACAGTGGGCCTTCAGCCCTGACAGTACAAGGTGTTTCCCTATAACCACACTGATTAAACAGTTTGCAGGCACCAGACCTCCAAGTCCTTTTTAGCAGACGTCACACTGCACAACATAAAGCAGCAGGCAATTGGCCAAAAATGGTTAGCAAAAAGGATTCCTTAAACCTCCAGCATCCAAATATAGCCCTAGCTGGTCACATGGGCTGCCATACAGTAAGTGCTCCTCACTTTACCTACCCTTTGATTAAACGTTTTGAGCTAAAAAGCATGTACTTAGAATAGCATTTCAGCTTCCAGCCCAATTCCATGAACCGTGTAATCTTGCTGTACCTTCCACATCCAGACTGACAGAAAGCAAAAGTTGATTCAGGTTTCTAGTGAGCTCAAGGGGAATGATTAGCTAGAAGGAGCTAACAGAATATGAGAATCTCTAACATATTTGTATATGCACACATTTACATGCGTGTACACATAAAAAATATAAAAAGCAACATATCTGCCATACAATGCAGCTGTTGTAAAATACTTCATTATTAGCATACTCTACAGTACATACTTCTCTTTAAATACATACCTTATTCCATCTGGCCTCTAGCAATATGTCTTTTTCATATTGCTCTCATTATGATAAAAGCAGATCAGCTGATTACATCCATCTCACAAGAACCCCACAGATTAGTTTACACATCAAGAAACTCTGAAAAAAATTCTGAAGAAAGGCAGGCCAGCTGCTGTACCGCTGCCAGGTGTTAACTTGAACTGAAGAAAGTTGACCTTGGCCCTTCCTTTCTCAGCCCTTAAAGCCACTGTCCAAGCTAAGTATTGTGCAGTTGTCAAGTAAGTTTACATTATAAAACCTTGCAACTGCACTAATAAATACAACTGTCTCTTTTCCTTCCCAAGCCTTCCCCCCACTATCAGTGGGATGAAGCCTTGCAGTACTCACTCACAGCAAACCTTGTGTTCTTTGAATGTGCAGGGGCTTGAATTTGAAGGTATTACTGAACTGAAGTTGGAAGTCTGAGGTTTCTAAAGAGGAAAACAGCCCAGCACCAGAGGCAAGGCCTAAACCCTGACTTAGCACACTTACTGCATTGTGTTACAGCAGGGCTCGGTGGCACAGATTTTTCCTAGAAGCGTGGAGCCTTTTCTCAAGCTCAAGCCCCCAGTTAAGCTGCCATAGTCTGTCTCACATTTAAAAGGAAGCACAATTAGGCACAGCATCGAGCACGTTCACATACCCACCGCCGGCTCAGCTGCACCGAGCACCAGTTAGTTTCACATTTAAATCGGCAGCCAGGCCGGCCTGACTGCACTGAAATAACCCTCAGCACCCAGATGTTGCGCTATTTTTACCCTGGAAAAGAAAAAAAAAAGGACACCCAACAAAACTTGTGAGCGGGAGGCCACGACAGCACACTTTATTCCGAGGCTGCAGCGCAGGTTGGGGCGCTCGGCAGCGCCGGGCTCGCCATCCCCGCAGTGACGTGTCCACCTGAGGCTCCGGGGCCGCCGCCGCCGCCGGAGACAAAGTTCTGTAGTGCACTGACTGCTATCGTACCCAGAGTCGGAGTGTCACAGAACTTTGCTTCCGGAGGCTCCAGTCCTCCGCCGGTACCGGCGCCGGCCGGCACAAGTTTCCCTGCCTGGGAAGGGAAGGCGCACACGGTTAGAGGTGGGGAAGGGAGCCCCCTCCTCCTCCGCGGCTCGGCGGGAGACCCGCTGCCCGGGGAAGAGGGAGAAGGAGGCGAACAGATATCTTTTTCTTTTTCTTTCTTTTTTTAATAAATGCCCCAAACGCATCCTCCCCCCCACCCCACCCCCCCCCCGCACACCTCCCCCAACCCGCAGCTAACGGGCCGCCCCGCCACCGCCACCGCCGCGGCCGAGCGGTGCCGGCGGGGAACGCCGGCTGCCGCTGCCAGCCCCGGCCCCGCGGGACCCCGGGCATCCCCCCGCGGGCGGCACCGAGCGGCGCCCCCCGCCCGCCAGCCCTTCCCCGCCGCCCGGCGCAACAGGTCCGGCCCGCCCGGAGCCGCCCGCAGTCCCCGCGGCCCCGTCCGCTCCGGCCGCGTCCCGCCGGGCGCCGCTGGCGGCCGGTGTCGCCCGCCCGCCCGCGCCGCGCGCCCGCCGCTCCATCTTGACTTTTGCCGACGTGGAAATTTTGGGTTCGGGGACGAGCCGCGCTCTTATTGGCCGGCGGCGGGCGGGGTCGGAGGTCACGGCTGCTGTCGCCGCTCCGCGCCAAAGCCGCCTCGCAGCGGCCCCGCCCCGCCGCTGCCCCGCCCGCCCGGGGGCGGCGCCGCCCGGGGCCCCGCTGCCCGCTGCGGCCGCGGCGGCGCGGGGGGCGGCGCGGAGGGGAGCGGGGCGGCGCGGAGGGGAGCGGGGCGGCGTTCCCGTCCGGGGTGCCGGCTTTGAACGGCCGCGGGACGGGCCGGAGGGGCTGCTGCGGGCCCGCTGCGGTGCCGGTTCTCGGTGCGCCCCGCCTCCGCCGCCTGCGGCCCCGCAGCGTTGCCGCCCGGTGCGGTCCGTGCGCGCCCCGCGGTGCCGGTGCCGCTGCCGCAGCCCCGCGCTCGGCGCCGCTGCCTGCGCTCCGCGGGCACCGCCGGTGTCCCGGCTTCCCACCGTGGGTATGAGCAGGAGAATCCTCGCCTGCCTCCGGCTCCCGCTTGGCATTTGAAGGACTTTGGAAAGAATGTAACAACTTTCGCTGCAGAGTGTGTTCCCGGTCCCCGAAGGAATAGCTGGGGGCATCTGTTGTCTGAAAACAATGTTTTCTGCTCTCTTTCGAAGGTTGTCGGGACTTTATTAGTTGTCTGTTTACTAATAGTACAAAACTACCCAAACAAAATAATTCCTGCAATTGTTTTTATCTCTTCTATTGAATTTAAGTCATGGAAGTTAAACTGGGCTTACTATCCAGCTTGTTCACTAGGTTCCGATGGAGCCGGTAACACTAATAACAGCTTGAAGCACTGATCCGGGGCTGCTCCAGCCATGGAAGCCTGGAGAGCAGGCAGTAAAAATGCTCTTTCTGTTCTCGAGGCGCTGGAGCAGCTCCAGGAGAGCCGCTCACCGCCGGAGCTGTGTGTGCCTGCAGGTGTTCACGGCAGGAGCCGTGCCAGCCCTGTCCTGCAGCAGCATCCCTGCGCCCTGAATCCCAGTGTATGTGCTCCTTGGCATGGCAGGATCACAGCGATCCTGTTAGCCCAATCCTGTGGCTTCACTGCAGTATCTGAAAGAAAAATAATCTGAAAAATGCTCTGAAATTAGATGTTACCTCCTTTAGCTCTTTTGTCTGCAGAAACAGAAAGGTCAAACCTCTCCTGAGCCTGTTGAAGAAACAAGTTCCTCCCTCCTTGTCTCACCTTCACTGCGCTGTTCAGGCATCAGCCTGTTCTGTCCCACTGCAGCTTGCCATGACTTAGTTATGCTTCCCAAATCCCTGTTGTCCCTGTGTCCCTGCTGCCTCCACAAGCACTCTCTCTGCTAGGCCATGGAGCAGGCCCCAGCTATGCCTCTGCTGCTCAGCTGCGTGTGCGGGAATATTGATTTGACAGTGTGTATGCTCTGTAAAAAAATCAATATTTCAGTAGATTGAGCGGAGTGTGCGGCAGTGTAATGGAGCCCAGCCTGCTAATGTAATGTGCAGGGGTCCTCATTCAGAGATTGAGGTCAGTCCGAAAATGGAAATGTGTTTTCTTGTTTTATTGTGTGCTTCAGATATAATGTAGGTGTTTATGTTCAAGTGTTTAACTTAAGGCACGCAGTTACTTTTAAGTCATATCCAACAGAAGGTCACGTATTGCAGGTGACATACACAAAAAGCGTGCCACAGATATACAATCCATTTTTTTAAGGCTCAGTAAATCCCCTCTCACCTTTATGCATCATATATCTATCAAACAACAGTTGTGAGGGAAAATGCATAATTTTTGTTTCTGCAAATAAAAATAGTGTTCCGTTGTTTGGTGCAAGCTTGGCTTCTGATTATGTAATGAAAGATGCAGTACTTTAACAAACTCCAATATAATGAGATGTATGGAAGAATATCGTAAAATGGGCAAAAGTGAAAAGAATGAGGGAGGAGAAATAACCAATGTATGACACAAAACCAGAGTAAAAGCTCCCATTGATTTTAGTGGACCTGGGACTTCAGCCAGAAAATTCTCCATGATGCATTTTCCACTTTTTAAACCCTTGCATCATGCCTTAAAATGTAGCAAAAGTAATTCCTGAAATGACATGAGAAACCACGGCATTCTCAGGCTCCGAGTCAAGATTAGTGTAAGCTAACGATTGTTCCACAGCTCTGGGGACACTTGATACAGTTTTATCTTTACTTAATAATTTTATCTGCTGGTTTTGTCGGAGGCTATTTCTCACCCACCAAAATCTCTCACTGCAGCAGTGAGCACAGATCTACACAACAGGCAGCAGAGTTTAATGTTTGGGAATGTTACAATGCTTTGTGCTCAATCTAATACACATTTGAAGATGCTATGGGGGCCCTCGTGTTCGGTAAAAAAGGCACAGCTATTTATTCCTTCGTCACTCACGTTCTTAATTGGAGGCTGATTTGGCAGTCGTGGCCGGGGAGGCACGCAGGGCTGCAGCAGCAACATCTTTCAGTTACAACTCTGGTTTAGGACATGACTCATGGAGAAAGCTTCCAAATGTAAAATACTGCTACCTACAAATGCACACGACACTGGGATTTCTCAGAAGTCAGTTGATATCCTTCGGTCACGGAACATAGATTTCTCATATATGTTTCACTGTTCTGAAGAAGAGTTTGTTTTTGTATTAACAGCTGCTGGAAACCTGTGCACTCATCACTCTAAAAAAACCTATGATATGCAATATGTCCTAAAATATTTCAGCTATATTTTAAAAAATAATACTGCAATAACATAAAATGTAAAAATATATTAAATCCACTATGGTATAATATTGTACTTGATCCTAGAATGCTTTTCACAGTACAAGTATGATAAACTGCAATGAGAGTATTATTCAAATTTAAATTAGAAGATAAATCTCATAGCTGAAGATTAAGAAATAATAATTAGTCTTGCACTTTACTTTAAGAGTCCATCTGTTTTGGCAGCATGGTTCCAGCTAAGAAGATTCAAGGAGGTGGTTACTATGTGAGACAGACAAAAGTACGTGATACAGAGGAACACTGATGTTTTCAAAAGTAAAGCTGAACAATATTTCACAGAATGTTAGTTTAAAAGGTGGGAGAATTTTTGTGATAGAATTTACTTTTATGAACTGAAGACACTGTTTTTCAAGGGTTTTTATCTGCCAGCTTTGCAAAATTGTAAATTAGGGGTGGGTTTTGGTGATTTTTGTTTTGGTTTGGTTCATTTGGTTGGTTGATTTTGTTGTTGTTTTTTTGTTTTGTTTTTTTCATTCTGAAGAAATTAGTACATTATAAGAATTAGTATTTAAATCTAATTGAAAACTGGAGTTATGCTGGATGGAAAATTAATTTTCTCATTAGATGGAGAACTTTTATGGTTTTCGTACAATAAGTACTCAGCCTAAAGCATCAATCAATATTATAGAGTGTTTTAAAACAAATGTAAACAATTCATATTATGACAATTTGTAGCATTACTTATTGACAGAAGAAAAATGATACATAGAAACTCAGTGCCATATAATTCTAATTCGTAGTTGGTTATTATCTGAGATTGCTCTTGATTAAATATGATTTGTGTTATATCTGTGTAATTCTGGTCTTCATTACTATAATAAATGTGCATTAGAACTGCATTATAATGTCCTAATTGTGAAATTGCCATTGAGTAAATTAAGGTTGTGAGTATTGTAATGCAATATTTTACTGAATGTTTTATTTCTTAGTGCTTAAATTTCCTTGCATATTGGAATCATAAAATTAATTGCTAGTGTTAGTAAATAATGATAGACAGTTCAAGTCAGTGGTAAGTCAGAGAAGAATCTGGGTTTCCTGAATTCCTATTTTCTCCCTAAAGAATAGACAAAGTAGATACTTCTTTCTGAAATTGTAGAGATGCACGACTGATATAAATAAAATTTTAGTAGAACCTGAACATTACTAAAATAAGAAAAGATCAAGCGTCAAATCAAAACTTAAAAAAAGGAATGAAGTTTCATTTTGAGCCAGTAAAAATCTTTCTATTGACTTTAATAAAACTGTTATCAATTCATAATGTGCTGGCATCAAGTGTATGAATAGCTCCATTAGTTAACTAGCTAAAGGTCATTACAGCTTGTATGTTAGAAATTTGCAGAATCAGACTCTAGAATCAAAACCTAGATGATAGATCCTAAACAGAGTGACTCTGTCACCCACATTCTAAAGAAGTTATGAATAGATCTGCAAGGTGAACACTCCTGGGTTAGTGTAACTCTACATGCAAAACATTAGTATTTTGGAAAACAATGGCTATTCCTTAATGTGCTTTTGTTGAGCATTAAAATGAAATTAGAATCTTTCTGGAAAAAAGACAGGTGCCAGTAAGAGCACTCCCTTTTACACTATCTGGTGATGTTCAGCTTCACACAGCTAGAAGAGATGGACACAGTGAATCCCTGGGGTTTGAACCTCTCTTGCCCTTTTCCTCCAGGGAACTCCTGAGTACTAAGCAGCCATCTACTTTGAAGAATGGAAGGTTTGTCCTCTCTTTTTTTTTTTTTTTTTTTTTCTTCCTTCCAGAATTTTTCTTCTGAATCTGAGAAGCCTTCTCACTGGAACAAATATTTTCCACAAAAAGGTTCCATTTCATCCAGTCAGCATTTTTGCATACAAACAAATAGACTGTGGGAAAATTCCCACCAAGATTTACTTTGGAGTCTTTCAGAAAAAAATCATGCAAGGGAGAATTATAGGAATGGCATTTTCAAAGGCAAACACGCATGGTTTTCTGTTGAGTTCAAACACAGTGACATGGCAATATCTAGGACAAAGACTTGAAGGCATGTAACCTTTCATTTATACAGCAGTAGAAATTTCTGATACAAGAAAATCAGCCAGAGATAAATAAACAACCAAATTCTTGTACCATCCATTCACAAGCCACAATTTTTTTTTCAGCCTATGAAAACTTCAGTGGGGACTGTGATGAACTTTTCAGCAAAGTCTGCAGGGCCAGGACTGAGAAGGAGCAACCAAGAGGTTATTGACGTAACAGACCCAAGTATCTTCAGCAGTGTGTCCTAGAAATGGGAACCAAGGGTCACACAGCTCAAACTGGCCCACAGCTACTTATGTAAGTAGTCTCACTGAATTCAAACCTGCCCTAAAAAGGCACTTCGCAATCTTCTGGCTGCAACAGTGTGAAAAGAAGGTAAATAAGTGGAATAAGAACTATGCAGGCTGTAGTCAAATGCTTCTTGCAGAAATGACTGGGATGATCATGAAGTTACCTACTTCCATCTGCCCTACTTTGGCAGCTCAAGATAAATCAGTTGCTCTCACAGTGATGAAGGAGCCCTTGTATAGGGTATTCCGTGGGGAAAGGCATGCACCATCCCTGCCATTTCTGCTGCCTGTGGCCTCTGTGTTTGAGTGCTACATTTCCTCACAGAATCATAGAACATCCTGAGCTGGAAGGGACCCACAAAGATCATGGAGTCCAACTCCTGGTCCTGCACAGGTCACCCCATGAGTCACACCATGTGCCTGAGAGCATTGTACTAATTCTTCTTGAACTCTGTCAGCCTGGGTTGACTGGCTGGTGGCCACTTCCCTGGGAACCGGTTCCAACCACCCAATCACCCTCTGAAGAACCTTGTCCTAATATCCAACCTCAAGCTCCTCAAGCCTAGCAAATCTCAACTGATGAGCAAGGCTGAGGAAAAGAATTCATGTGGCAAAATTTAATGAAAAAATGCTGGTAAAGGGACTTGCAACTGCAGACTAGTTGAGAGTGCAAAGAACATGAAAAATGTAAACCTGTCCAGGCCTGCACACACATTTTCTCTGGGTAAAAGTAATGTCACTTGCAGATACTAGTCTTATAGGGAAGTTCAGTAAGCATTTGGGAAATGACAACTATTCTTACATACTGATTAACCAAAGATAGAGGGTGGTGGAAAAAACATATGTGACAGTTGTGTTGTGCGACAGTTTTTCTTATCCTCCTCCAAACCATTTGCCTGGCAAATCCCTTCTCTTTTTTTTTCTTTTTTTTTTTTTTTTTTTTTTTTTTTTTTTTTTTCTTTTTTTTTTCCCTTAACTTTTAGGGTCTTGAGCACAGCTTACCCCTCCTCAAGAAACAAGCATAAAAAATAATATCCAGTGAACATTAAAGATTATTATATCTCTATCACATTTATTTCATTTCTATTATCTACATCAAAGCATGAATTTGGGGAAGGGATGGTTATTCAGGGTAAAGAAATGGAATGTTTAGCAGAAGAGCCCTTCCCTCAGTCTCCTTAAACACATAAATCAAAATTCTCAAACAATCTTTTGACACAGAGGTATTTGATTAGGAAAAACCTGCTATAATGGAAAGGTTTTAGTTAGCTTGGCATGAAAGAGATGCTGTGGTTCCTGGTGAATTCTGGAGCTGAGGGTCTTCCTGGGTCAGGCATTTCTAGCTCCCTTGGAGGCTGTGGCAGTGCTGAACACTCAGCAGCTTTGGTGTTCATCCAAGATGCAGCGTGACTGCTCCAGAAGGTGCTCAGCTCCACAATCATATTTAAAACATCAGCTCCTGTCTCTGAGGTAGCAGGCTGGGTATGATGAGTTGGAATCCCACTGAATGAAGCATCACACAACCATCCTTCAGAGGCCATCTGTACCTCCTCCAGAACACTATGGCTTTTCATTAGCAGTCTTGGAAGAAGTGCACTCACCACACCTCCTGGGAATTTCTGAAGAATGCAGTTCAAATGTTCCCTCTTTCACTATTTCCTTATTCTAAAGCAGGGAAAGTATCTTTGTCCTGTCCAGGTCTTAATAAGGTGAAATGAAGTTTGGCACCTTAATTTCAAAGCATTAGCAATCACTTAGACTTTCACTTCTGCTCAGACCTGATTTATGGCTCTCACCTTGCAGGACACATAACTCCAATCACCATCCACTTAGGTCCACAGGAAGAATCTTCAGGCCAAACCATTACAGCAACCCATTACTCTTCTGACTTTTCTACACCGCCAGGAAGTGTTAGTGAATGCCAAAATTTTGCAACTGCAAACAAAGGGAAATGGATGTTCATCTCTACCATTACTTTAATAATTGGTTGAATAGGGAAAAAAACAATCTTACCAGGAAATCCTCACAAGTCTGAACTACATCTGTCAGCCTTGTTTGCTTGCCAGTTCTTCTGATGAACCATAGGAAATATATTCCAGCTCCAGCACAGATTGTTCAGAGGAGACAAGACAGGCTCATTAGCACTGTAACCTACAGGCAGTAGGCAGACCCAAAAAACCTTCAGCCTTTGGATAGGGCAGAACAGATGCAACCACGCGGGCTTGCCTGACACAACTGGATTATGTATTCACATTTATGTTGATTGTAGAACCCTGACTGTGGCTCTTTATCAATGCACATGTGACCTTGATAGAGCAGGCTCTTAGATCCCAAGCTCACATGCCTGAGAAATCTGGATAGTGGAGATTTCCCTGCATGCAACTTCCCAAAGAACTGTATTTCTTTCATGCTGGAGGGTAATTCTGCAGTAAAACTACTAATTGATACAGTCATCAGATATTAATAGAGCCACTTGAAAGAGTGGTGTAATTGCTGTGCAGGACTTCCTAGGCACAGTAAGTCACAATTTGAGTATATCACTTTTTGAAAACTATATGATTTTGTCAAAGATTGCTGTACAGCATGCCATGAAATGTATTAAAATAAATAATCTGAATAACTGAACAGTGTACTTAAAATTAAATACATTGGAAAGTAAATGAGGCATATTTCCTGGGTCTGGTTGTTTCTGTTCCCTCTAGCTAAATTCAGTATTATTAAATGAAGAATTTCACCAGGCTTATTAGTTTGTTGTCTATAAAACTTCTAGGAAATTTATATATGCCCCACTCAGCTGCTTTCAAAGAAAGGCACTAGAAGCTGTTTGATTAAAAGGACTTTTTTTCTCATTGAAATCCACAAAAAAATTTCTGTCAGTTTCATCAAGTGAAGGAGGCAGTCTTTGTGAAAGTTTCCTTTAGAAACAGATTTCTTGGAGTCTTACTGTAAGAAAAATATTGTTCTTTAGATCCCACCATGGCACACTCCTAATTTTATGAGATTAAGAACAGCCTGTCAAAATTCTGAAACACAGGGGGATCCTAATCATGAGCAGCTTGTTCCAGCTAGAATCATATTTCCTATGTTGCAGGACAGCAGTGGGCAAAGTGCTTCATTTGCACCTCACAGAAATGTGCTTTTCCTCCCCAATTTCTCAGCAGAATGCAACAAGACACTTCCTCTGGCCCTTAGCAACAGCCCTTAGCAAGGGACGACAGGGAAGTGCAAGCAGCAAAGCCAGGACTAGCAAAGAGCTATTGATTCGTGAATGAAAGAGAACATTTTCTGAATTAAAAAAAAAAAAAAATCAACTAGTCACAATAACTCTAGGACAAGTCTAACTTCAGTGACTAGAAGCAAAAAGAGCAGGCGACTTGAATTGACATTGATCTTGCTGGCATTCCAAGGGTAATATTTTCATTATGATAAAATGTTCTTTAACAATCTCTCCGGTGAATTGGGCACAAGCATGCTTTTCTTCTACATTGGTCCTGCCTATCTTCCTGTTCCAACTATTTTTATACTACTAAAAAATATTTGTTTAGGCAATGCAAACAAAATCCCCCCTTCCATGTGTTTAAGTTCCCTTGCCATTTATGCTGTACTGTAGTACAGGACCAGCAAGATGTATTATAATTTAGTTTCAAATTCATTTTTTTGTTTTCTTTTCAGTCTCCCCCCAGAAAAGGAATAATAAAACTTGCCCAAAATGTTAATAAAAATGTAGGACTGGAATGAAAGTTCTACAGCACCCCTTCCCAACAAACACACCAGCACAGGAGCATACACACATACATAAATAAAACCCCATTTATGGAAGTGGACAGGCAAACGTGTTTTGTCCAGAGAACTATTTTTGTGCGTGATAATATAGAAAAATCAACACAAAATTGCATATTATATAAAATACATGTACATTAAGTTTCTTCAGCCACTTTTAAACTTTGATTCCCAAAAAACACAGCAGGTGATTACAAATAGTCACTATGGTTCTTCATCTTGCATACATTTCCATGGTTTTCTTTCCCCATCTTAATCAGGAGATAATTTGTCTAATTAACATTTTTTTCATAAGAGGGAAGTAGTCTGTGTGCTTTTCAACACTGCTCCAAAAATATGTAGCAGTACTACGTGACAAAATGCATTGGTAGCAGATATACGACTATTTCTTGTTATTATAAAGCATCAGCTGTGCATTCATGGGCTGCACAGAAGACAGTCTCTGACTGAAGTCCTGTAGAGTCTCTGTGAAGATTTATGTGGTTGGTTTTTTTTTTTCTGCAGCCTATGATGTGGCAGAATGACCAATTTATGATGTGGGTGGAACTTTGTTCAGCACATGGAAATGCCTCCGCTCTCCAGATTATGTTCTCCTGTGGTAGGCAGTAATGCTTTCTGCCCTCCATATGGCCACCATGTGCCAGCAGACACCAAACTGGTATGTGGGTTAAATGTAAAATAACCACAAGAGCTCCTGAGCCAATAATTACAAAGCTCCTTTTGATATGGTTGATGTATCATTATCTGTACTGTGCAATAATGAAACAGAGCTCATGTTGTCCCTCTCTTCTCCTTCAGTAGCTGGGGAGCTCATTGCAGAACTGCCACACAAAAGTGATGTTCAGAAAATGCTTTTAGGAATTGTCATAGCAGCAGCAAAGAGCACATCAAAATTGCAGTTCTAATTAGGCATTAGCTTGAATAAAATACTGGAGAGGACAAAAAAAAAAAAAACAAAACAAAAAGCAAAGATGTTTATTCTGTGCATTTGCTAAAGACATGTATCTTGCATCCTGATTTGAGCTGCTCAGGCCCTGGGGTAGATGAGCTGGTTTGGAGGGCATCTCAGTGTTAAAAAAGTACCTCTGTCCATTTAAATCCTGAATTATCAAGTTTTAGTACTCTGTATTTGTGTGTTCAAGGAACACACAGCTCTGTAAACACTGCTAGTTCCCACTTCTATACAGGTGCAGTTCAAGGCTTGGATGTGAGTTATTTTATGATTTTGGCCTTGCCACAAGTATCTCAAAAACTAGTCCCTGTGGTTTCACACAGCAGCTGAGATAAACTGAGATTCAGAAGCAAATGCTTCTTGGATGTGCTTAGCTATAGGCTTAAGACAGGTCATTCCTAAGTAAAGAGCTCATGACTGTTGCTTTGATTTGGTGCACAAAATCCCAACATTTCGGCAAGGGTTTTTTATAGACTTGAGATTTTTGAGAAGGTAGAATTTAGTGGGAGGGATTTGTTGAACAGGGAGTGCTTAATTTTTTTTTCCCCTTACACTTGGCAAATATGGATTATTACTTGTCATAGTTCATAATGGTATTTTATGTGTGATTTTGGCTGACCTGCCATGTTAAATGAAAACAAATAGGTCTTGTCACTTATTTGTGTTCTCAAAATGTAGTTCAGAACATTCTAACTGTCTGGTGCAGGATGGGCTTTCTGCTCATCTTCTTGCAACATCTATAAAGCAACAGATGAGCTCTGTCTCTATCTAAAAATGTACAAACATTCCCATTAATCAGGAACAGAGAAGTTGGTGCACATACAAAATCCAGTTAGAAAGTAACTCACATGAACAGCAAATAGAATTTTCAGTTTTGTTGCCTATTTGTCATTTGTAACAGCTGACAGTGTTCCAATGAGCATTTAGCATTTTTCTCCCCATAGTGTATGGTGTATATTAACATGTCATTAATTATAATGTATTAATTATTCATTATGTTGGATTAAATAATGAAGAAAAGTGTGTCTGGGCTATGCAAAGGAAAGCTCAGTGTATATACAGATGTGCACAGGGCAGGGCTCTAAGAGATCTGCCCTTAGTGCTCTGTAAAAGCCCGTCATTTTTTCAATGCTTTTGGTGTAGGTTTTGTTCAAGGATTTGCAAGGACTCCCTGTGACCAAGGGAGTGAAGGACCTTTCAGTGGCAGCTTCTCCATCTGTGACTTCCACCTAGGCTGCACTGTAAAACCAACAAAATGATCCTCCATTGGCAACCATGTCACACATCAGAGGTGGCTGCAACTCCTCACATTCAGAACAATTCCAGCCCAGCTTTAATTTTTATTAAGACTGTTAGGCAACACTTGCAAAAAAAACCCAAACCAAACCAAACCAAACCAAACCAAACCAAACCAAACCAAACCACTTTCTGCTTTACATTGGTAATCTTAATTTAATTCCAATTGTATTTGTATATTTGTAATTAAAACGCTGGCCATGCCATTTCTACCCTTTTCTTTTTTTTCCCCCCAATCTGTTATAAACCAGTCATTGGTTTCCTGACCCAGACAGCTCCCACGGGTATCAAACACCCTCTAAGTACTGGATTTTTGGATTGGCTTTCTGATTTGGCTACAGACATGCAAAATCACACACAAAGAAACTGCTCCAAACCAGGTTGGCAGAGACTGAAAGCTACTACTATCTGGAGTTTTTCCAGAGATAGATGGGAATTACAGGAGTTTTGTAGTCTCAGGCAAGCTCCTGGCTGACCAGTATCTGCATCACAAAGCCACCACTATAGGCTTCACTTGGCAGAAATTAGTACTTTGTTAACAATCTCCACAGGGAAATGGTTAGCAAAAAGCACAGAAAGACCAGAGAGCGAGTGATGGGGCAAACAGCTGAATATCCAAAATTGTTATATGCAGTATCTAGAATATGTTGAACAAAGAGGAACACTCACAGCCTTCTTATGCACAAATCTGTGACATCAAAGTCCTGATGGAACAAATCAAGGAACTGGAACAAGGACACAGATACAGCTTTTTTTTCAAGAATAAAAAAATAGACAGGCCAAGGCATTTAGACATGAATACTTGCTTTCCTTTTCACTGAGAGCTGAAGAAGCTGATTTCTTGACTGCCTTTGAGTGAAAAAGAGGAGGGAGAAGAAAAAGATGTGTGTCTTGTTGGATGTGTTTTGGAGAAAATGAAATCATGGAGAAGTAGTAATATGTGAGGGTCTTTTTGCTTGAGCAACTCATAGAGATGTTCAGGAGTCAACCTTCTCTCTACAAGGCACTTCAAATAGCATTATATCCTCTGAAAAGCAATAGAGGACACAGACAGTTGGCAGGGTCTTGGAATACACTGAGGGCAGGTTTTCCCTCAGAAGGTGTGGTGTGAAGAGACACAATGTTTGGGGGCGCAGCTAAACTGAATTTGATTCAGATAATAATGAGGGGTTGCTTGAAAGGGTGGATGGTAGTCTTGGTGAAAGAAGGCAAGTATGATATGGCAGATCACTATTTTAGGAATAGCATTACTATTGGGGATGAACTACACAAGAGCAGATTTCTAAAAATTCATAAGCTGGTGTGGAGGCTCTTGAGGAGATAATTGAAAGGATAAAGGGGTAGGGACCAATGTCAGACACTGAAAAAGTCATTTTAAAGGTTCTTCAATAAGCTGCTCAGACACAAAGGGAAAAGAAAGCACAATTGCAGGTTGATATGGTATTCTAAGGCATTCTTTAGGCACCTGGAAATCAAAGTCCCACAGAAATCCTGGAAAACCAGGACATGTCTCCATGTCTGACTATATATATGTAAGGATAAAGCAAAATGTTTGGGCATAAAAAGAGGAGGAGGAGGAGGCAAAAAGGCAACCAGAAGATATTAACAGAACATAAGATGAGTAAAGAAGTCCAGCTATACAGCAGAGAGAGCAAATAACAGATTGCACAACCAAGCCAAAGCATCCATTGCTTCAGTCTTCACTAAAGAAGCTTATTATGCACAATGCCTAATAAAATTAGTTTAAGCAAAAAAAATACAGGGTCAGACCAGAGCAGAGAGGGAACTGCTAGAAAAGCTTATCTAAAGCAATATTCAAGGCCTGATCACATTCACCAGGAAGTACTGAAGGAACAAATCACAGTAATATCTGAGCCATTAGAACTTTAGAACTTGTGTCAGAGTGTGTTGGCCTGAGGAACAAGGGAGCAATTTAGGCTAGGATAGAATAGATATAAACATAATTGTAAATAGAAGTGTAAATATAAATATATAGTGCAATACCTGTGTGTTGAAAGGGAAAAAGGAATTATAGAATAGCCAGCCTACCTCTGACACACAGAGACTCCAACAGCTCCCTGTATAATATACTTACAAACATTTTGAGGAAAAAGTGTTAAAATTATAACCAAATCACACCAAGTCAGATTGATTTCTCTCATTTCCCAGACAAGTCACATTCACAGCATTCAATATTCTGTATCTTTCTTTTAGCAAGGGTTCTGGCATGACCCTTTGTGGTATCCAAAGGTTAAGTGCAAGTAGAATCACTGTCAGATGGAGTGCACACAAAAAGTTACAGACACACAGTTTCGTGACACACATGGGTAAAAGTTTAAATGTGATCTCACCAGAAGGTTTTGTATATCTGCTTTCTACTTATGGATGATATAGGTATTGGAACAGAAAATAGATTTTAAAAATTTACAGATGACAGTGAATAGGGGTGGGAGAGCCTTCAGGTGCTTGGGAGACCAGGATCCAAATTCAAAATAGTTTTCACTCCAAATTAAACAAATGAAGTTCAGTAAAAACTTATCTAAAGCATTATTCTTGGGAAGGGGGAAAAATAATGCTTAAATAATAGGAAATACATGCAATATTTTCAGAGCTACTGAACAAAACAGAAGTCAAAATTATGGTTGATTTCAAAGTCAGTGAGCTAATAACACAGTACTGTTACGTGTATTAGGAGCTAGACTGTGTGTAAGAAATGGGGATTGGGAAGTTTCAGCAGAAGTCCCATTTACTGCTCCAGGCATGCTTGAAAACACACAGGTGAGTTAGAGAGAATTAGAATCAACAGAAGTGAAGGGAACATATGAAGTGGTGGGAGAGACTGGGATGCCTCCTTATAGAGGGGAGGGACAAGGGGCATGACATCAGACTTCCAGTGCATATGCACAGGGAGGGTGGTGGCCCACTGCAAGTTAGTAGGACAAAAAGGAGTGAGTTTTGTTGATAGCAAAGCAGATCTGGTTTTTGCAGTAAGGACAAAATCCTAGCTGTGAAATCATTTGAACAAACATATTAATAAAGGCTGAGGAGTTCTCCCTCCCAGGAAAAGGATTTTGATTTGAATATGTATAGCAGCAAGAAGTCTACAGTATATCTATCCAATGTAAACCAAATTTTCTTTTGGAAGCAGGCATCCCACCCTGACTTCCCCAACTAATGGAAGGATTACTGGCAGCCTGTCTCACATGTTTACTCAACACTATAATTATCATTACCTACAGACTCACTGAGTTCTGATTTGCCCTCCACTGAATGATTGGTATCCTAGTAACACTTCTTTTTCATTTTTCTTTTTTTTAATCAGTTATTTTTATCTTTGCATGATTTGTCAAAGCAAAGACTGAGGACCTTTCATGCTGTGTAGTCTAAATTTCACCAAGACAATCTTTGTTATGCTCTTCAGGAGACCTGGGATCATACAACTTGTTATTCCATTTCAGAGCAGTCACTTCACCCAACTTTCCTTCTCCACAGCAGCTGTTACCTTCACAGTATGTTCTTAATGAAAGCAGAAAGCAGAGAACAAGAAAGATTGCTTCAACTCAATTTTGCTTCCACTCCAAACCAATCTTGCTCTCTCCCCAGGTACTCAATACAGTTAGGTCAGGCCAAACAATTTGAATCTTAATTAGAAAATTATCATTAGTCAAAGAGCATAGTGATTTCTACACACACACACATCCACCATGATATAACAAAAGCCACCATTTCCAAGGTCCATGACTCCCCAAATCCACCTCTGTCTTAGGGAAAGAGGAGCACTAGTTCTGCAGTGTCCCACATCCCCTCTGGGTACCACCCCCAAGCACTTTTTATGGTAAGAATTTGCTGCCTGGACCTTTGGCTTTGAAACTTGTCTCTAGGACTGTCTCATGTCCTTTTATGATGAAGGTCAATGATTAACCCAGCTACCATTACCACTACTTTGTGGGGATTGGTACCTTTATTAATAGTCTGCATGAGATTAAGTTTGTTTAGAATCTCTCCCTGTCTGAAGGTGTCTGCAGGAATTAGAGCAATGTGAGGTGATGGCCAAGATTTACCAGATGAATCAAGGTGCAAGATGAGTAAAACTGCTCAAGCCCTTAGCTTTGCTGTGTTTTCCAGGTTTATCTTCCCTTTTGAGTGGTCATGGGTTTTTTTCACCCCAAAACACCCTGCCACACCATGATCCCATTTTTATCTGATTCACAACATTTCTGCATGGCAAAGGAAATTAAACAGTGATGCCCACAATCTGGTCCTTGAGTGCGAACATCAAAAAGGAGTGGAATGCCTCTCTTGCCATCACCAGTGGGCTAAGGACCCTCAGCTTCGCCTGAAGGTTCTGCTTGATTCTACACTCCTTCAGCAACTCTCTTTTCATTGCCTGTGAAAGGCTATATTGCTCCAACATCAGATTTGCTTCCCTGTCACTCCTCCAGGCATGACCAGACCAAGTCAGGATTTTCACTGATGGTGGTGAGTGACAGGACTGGCACACAGAGTCCTCACAAACATTAACTCCTCATCTTGGCTAGGAAAGAATCTCCAGAGCCAAATCCTGCCCATGCCCTGGCTCAGAGGCTCATGACTCCTGGAAGCCCATGGGAGGAAAGCTGCTGCTGGGTGAGTGTGTCAGAGGGATGTGCCAAGCAACCACTGACTGCTGCTTCATTAAAAGCACACGTTTCCTAGGTTATAGAGAGAGCTCATTGCTGCCTACGGATGTTCCTTAAATATGCCTTTATTATAGATGGTTTGGAAATATGTGTTGGGAACCAGCACCATTAATATGTGGGTAAATTATAATGTATTGTAGGAATGTCTAGTCCTAAGCATGGTTGCCCAAAATATCGGGACAATTCCTCTTTTCTGTGTATAAAGTCAAAACAAAGGGATCAAAATTTGATGGAAAAAGACACTCACAAGTTTCAGACATGAATCCTGCCACATTTCAGAGATTTCATATTTGTTTTTTGACACTGAGTGAGACCCTGAAAGTAGACTCTACAGACTTTTCCAAGAATCATCTGTGTTGTGCTGTCCTTGAAGTTTTCTATGATTTCATATGGCAGCATGTTAATAAAGACTGAGCATTGGCACTTCCATCACCTCTGCTTTAAATGCTTTTTTTTTTTTTAATACAGGACCAAATAAGTCTGAAGGCAAGAAAGATATCAAGAAAATAAATGAATGGAAGCTATCCAGATGGATGTCAAAGAAAAAGCAAACGGCAAGGAAAAAATAATCTTATCCTGCCCACATTGGGTCTTAGAAACTAAATTTCTGTTTGCCACTTCAGCATAACTATGAGCAACCATATAATCATCTAGGTTATCATTACTCATTTGTCTGCAGCACAGGGTGAATGATGGCAGCACCAGAGGAAAGATGCCATCAAAGTCAGTAGTCTCATTGTGAAGTTATTTAGCTATTGCACACAGAAGATGAGGTACCCCCTGCTCAAAAAAGCTGCATTTCTACTTTGCAGACATTAACAAAACAATGCAAAATCACAAAAGGGATTGCATGCTCAAAACTTCAGAGCAGACCATTAAAACTAGGACAGTGGGTTGCCTGTTAATGCACTCCACATCTGGGATTGGTGCTTGGAACATCCAGTCTCAGAGCTGGTACATCCCAACACAGCTGCCATTGTGCTCCCATCCACAATGTGAGCAAGGTGAAGAAATCAAAGCAAAACAGAAGCTATAAATTTTTCTTTATAGAGTCCCTGAGAATACTGCACCTCTACTGGGGTGTAAAAAAAAAAAAAAAAAAAAAAAAAAAAGCAAAAAAAGAGAAAGTAGGAAATAATCTTGTACTCAGTTCAGAAAATAAAACCAAAGGGGAAACTACTTGTTCTTATAGAGGTGATGCACCAGGTTATTATGCTCAGTTAATTTATTTTAAACTTTGCTGTATGCAAAGGGTCTCCCCTCTTTCTCTTTTGTTTTGCTGGGAGGGCTTTTTAAATCAGAAAATAGTCATGTGCTATAAAAAATTGTAGAATATGAAAGCCAGATGCCTTACATATTCCTTTGACTGTTATCTGCTTCCCTCCACCTAACATCACAGTTTTTCTTTACCCCAAAACAAGAACTTTTCCTAATCTTTCTTTTGGCCCCTAAACAAAGACAAAATTTGATTCAAACAATGGAGGATTTATCAATTGTTGGAACCATATAATCAATAATTTTCAAAGCAAAAATGTTGATAACTGGAGACTTGCCAAGCACCACTTTCTGGGAAGGAAGAAATTTGTAGACAATCTTTGAGGGGTGGAGTGCACATCTGTCTTTGCACTAAGGACAACTGGTGAACAATGATTCAACCCAGTGTTTTTATTTTGCCATTAGTAAAAAAAAAAAAAAAAAAAAAAAAAAAAATTTGCTGAGGACTAAATTCTAGTTCTTGTGCCAGTAATGAAATTTCTCTATTTGCATCAAAGTTTCACCTGCAGGAGCTTATCACAAGAATTACTGAAATACTTCTCAATCTGTTGTTTCCTGCAACCTGCCCAGGCAAAGGCATGTATATTCTTAACATAGGGATGCTAAGCAAATGTATTTAGTCTGACAGAAGTTTTGCTTCAATTGAATGATACCAGAAGCCCAGTGTCTGCAAACCTGTGGTCAAAGAGGAACCAAAACTATAAAAAATATATCATTTTCCCAGTTCTTTACTAGCTGTGCAGTGTAATCTGATCAAAGAAGGATGAAAAAGTTTATATGATGTGTCATCATCAGAGGAAGACATAATTTGCATTGTGTAACAGAAATGTTCCCTGACACTGAATAGCTACGTGTTTTTCTTCCCCTGGGCACCACAAAGGGAGAGAAATGACTGTCTAAAAAAGAGGCTAAAAGAGATAATGGGGTCAGCCAAAATGCAATTCCCAGAAAAATACTGGAGTTATTTACAAGCAGCTACAATAAAAAAGTGAGATAAATAATAGCTGACAGTGTTTTGTTAAGGATGAGTAGGACCAAAGAAACTACATTTTTAGTGGGGAATAATCCATGGAAATAGGGAGAGGGAATATCTCATGGCATTAGTAAAAACTCCCTAAAAGGGCCAGTTAAGTAAGGAAAAACAAAAACATGAGCAAAACAGAAAACAAACAAACAAAACAAAACAGAAAAATAAAAACTCAAACTAATAAAAAAAAAGAAAATAAAAAAAGCCTTGCCAAAGAGTGGAGACACAATTGGCCAGAAAAGTACTCAGAAAGTATTCACTGGCTCTTCAGAGAGTCTAGTCTTAAGGTACTTTTCATAATTTTTATTTGTGAGGTGGAAAACTTTGCATGCATTAATATTACAGATGCACACCTGGAAGGCTTGAAAGAAGGAGAAGAACTGTAAAGGATCTCAACAAACTAAAGAAATTGCCTAGAAATATGATGAAATCAAATAACAAGATTTTGCAGGTACAAAATTTTTAAGTAGTGATTAACTGCACAAAGAAAGGATAAAGATTAACTGGGTAGGGAAGAATTCTGCAGAAAAGGATCTGGGGCTTGTTGTAGATCACATGTTGAATAGGAGTCGACAATGATCCACTGTTATGAAAAAAGATAAATATTACAGTGGGATAGATAAAGGAAATTATTATCTTGAGGACATATATTCCACTCTATTCAGCATTAATAAAACCTCAGCTGGAGATCTGTTCAGTTTTAGGAAATTATTTCAAAAGAAGTATAGAACAATGGAGAAGATTTGGATTTGGAGATCTTAAAATTGGGAATGTTTCATCTAGAGAAAAAAACAACCTGAGGAACAAAACTAACAATCATGAAGAATTTTATAGAATACTATGAAAAGGAATGGGATAATCTGTTTCCCATGTCCATGTAAGACAGGACAAGGAATAATGGGTTTAAAATGAAGAATGAGTTGAGCTAAACATTAGGAAAAAAAATTCTAACTGTAAGGGTAGCTAAGTACTGAGCTGGAAGCCTTTAAGACTCATTTATGCAAAGCACTGAGGCACAGGTATAAGAACTAGATGATTTTCACAGGTCCCTACAAGCCTTATTGTCTGTGACTGTGTTCATTTGGAAATGCCTGAGCTATTGAGGTAATAGATATTATCAATACCTTGTAAAAAAATTCAAATATTTTATATTCATATGAAAATGGTGTGGTCCAACATCTGGTTTTGTAATAGCTGCCATAATAAATTTCACCTCCTAGTGCAATGATCACGCACATTTCCCTTTGCCTTTTTTCAATATTATTTTTTCAACATTATTTTCCAAGCCTTCATTTATGACTGTATCTTCTGAAAGGAGCTCACTTGCTAAAACCTGCAGATGCTTTCATTTTTCTAACAGTTTTGAAGAAGCCCCATTGAAACCCACTTAGTTTTAGTATGACAGCAAAGCTAGAAATCTTTGCCTGCTACTTTAAAAAGAGGCTCATTTTCATGGGATAAATATACTGCAATATTATACATATAGAAACATATATATATCATACTTACAGTAATATTCTATACTTACATGTGCAATAATACTGCAGGCAGTGAACAGAAGGAACCTTACACTTTATATTATCTCTGCCATCCCTTGCTAAGGCAAGCCTATTTTTTACAAAGCATTTTATAGCAGCTTTTAATGATTGCTACATATAATGAATGGTTGCATATGGCTGGAGGGTAACATTAGCTCGACACACAGGGTGATGTGAGCAGCCCTTTCATGTTTTATGGGCTGCCTGTCATGCTGTTGCTCTTATACAGTTCTTTGAACACTGTATATAAAGTACATATGCCAAAAAGAAGCTATGTAGTCATTCCAAAAGAGCTAGGGGAAGGGCAGGAAGGAAATACCTGCCTGTTAGATATATTGGATGAAAATCACTTCATTAACAGTGTATTCAAAGGCTAAAGGGGGAGGATGCTTGCAGCCAGCTATCTCTGAACTCTTGAAAAGCAACACACACAACTGCACCAGCAGAAGTGGAAGTGAGGATCCTCTCTGCCAGCATTCCTGCTCTTTGTGTTACCCACATCAGTTTCAAACAGGTATAAATCAGTGTCCAAAGCTAATTTCTATCAGTGTGGAGGAACAATCTGGACATTCTTCTCTTCTAAGTCTTGCAGACCTAGTGGTTGTCTATATGAGATACTCAGAAATGTGAGACTCTAGGGTTGCATAAGCAGTTAATTTGTTTTATGTTTCACAATCTGCAGTGGAAGAAAAGGAGCACTAGCAGCACAAGAGATTTTTCCTCTCTGTGTGTGCATACACAGGCACTGAGCCATCTTCAGACCATGGCAGCTGCTAACACAGTCACCATCACTGCCACAGGAGCTGGTCCAAGGGGTGGTGAACACACTGGCTGCACCTCCCAGACTTGCCTTACCTGCCCAGGCTGGCTGAACATCATCTTACATCCTTGCCTTGTCACCAGCTCAGCTGATGCACTGTCTCCAGGAGCTGCAGGTACTCTCTGCTGTGACAGCAGTGTGGGGTAACACAGATGCTGCCCAGCAGCAGGGTCAGTGTCAGCTCCTGCCTCTCCTTTCCTTACCTCTACCTCTCTGCCACTCTCTGAGGGTCCCAAGATGCACCCTCCCCCTGGCACTACAACTGCCCCTAAAACTGGACTGGGGAGCTCAGCTGGGTTAAAAATATCCTTTTCTTTTGCAGAGTTATTTTTATCTCAGATCAGTTCTCTGATCCGGGTCATCATGTAGCTGCACAAATTGTTGTGCCAAGATGTGCCAGCATATTTGCAGAGTGGAAAAAATTTGATAGAGGAGGGAAGAAGAGAGTTTGATTGTGGAGAGAAATTACTAAGAGCCTTCTCAGAGCTTTTGAGCAGGCACACTGTGTCCTCACCCAGGGTCTCCAGTGAGAACGAGGCCCAAAAGGTTTTGTGCTGCATGATGAGGACACCTGGACAATATCCATGGTGCAGTGTTTGTGTTGCTGTTGTGGTTTGGGGAAGCTGGATGGCTGGACCTCTGAGGCCATCAGGAATTTGGGCAAAGTATCTTTGTCACCAGCTTTATCAGCTGCTTTGCTCATGTGGTACATATGGGCTTCATAAAGAGCTGGTCCTGTGCCAGTTTGCAGTACGATTTTGTGAATTTTGCAGAGCTTGTGTATAACTGATATCCTCTACAGTACCAAACATCACATGTTGGAAGCTGCAACTCAAGCTTAAATGTATAAGGTAACACTTTGGATTAAGTGAAAATGGAATCACCCCACTGGTGGGTTAGGTATGAGCTGAGCACAGCAGAGTTTGCCCTTCAGTTTTCCAGGCAGAAACAAGGCTGCCATGGCTCAGTGCCTGTGTAGTCCAGAGCAGGGCATGTGAACTAGCCCACGTGGCAAGTGGAATATTTTGAGACTGTGCCAGCAGTAAATATGAACCAGGAAGTAGCATGCAAAGTAAATGAGTGAGACACAAAGAAAAATCAGCTGCTTGTGCACGTGTGGGAGCTGGTAGATGCAAGTCAGGCCAACCAGGTTTGGGAAATTACTGCCCAGGAGGGGAGAGTCCAAGGCACAGCAGCAAAACTAGTGACCATTCCCAGACCAGCCTTCACAAACCCTCAAAAATCAGGGTGCTGATGGGAGATGGCAGCCCCAACTCTGGCAGAAGAAATACCTCAAGTCTCCCATGTAAACTGGAATAAGCAGTTGCCAAGATATCCAGTTTTTACACTTTGCCTGGAATCATATTTCACACCTGCCCTGCCTGCAGCCTTTGTTTCTGCTCTCATAACTAAAGCTCCTGATGTAATTCTTGCAGAATAAACCATTTCCTTCTTCTGCCATTATGTCTGTTTGGTGTTGCAAAGTGAGACAAAATAAAGATGCTGCTACAGAAGTACCAGAGTCATATGAAGTGATACAGCATCACCCCAAGGGGGCTGCTTCTTGAGGCATGTTCAGAGCCAGGCACTTCCTACCGCAGGCTATGTTTTGGAAAGAAGTTCTTGATGCCAAGTATGTCCTCTACCCCACCCCACTTCTTTCTACTGCAGAAAAATGAAATACCAAACATAACTGCAGGCAAATCCCCAAACTTCCAATAAGCAAACGTTCAAATATGTGATCTCAACAGAAATTGGAAATCAGAAAGGTATTTGAATGAGGTCATATTGGAAATTTGTGTTCTTGGAAGCAGTTCTGTGGCAGTATTGTAAAATAAACTTTGTAAGCTCCCCACCTTTCTGAAAGGTGGCTAGCAAGGACATAGTAAAGAGATGCATTTTTCATGCATTGCAAATTTTGAAGTAAAATTTTAAAAGTTTAAATGGTGTTGCCAGGTGCTCATAAGCAAGAGCCATCTGAAGATTTAATTTGGATTTAGATGCAATGGAGGTGTGCTTCAGACAGGTCTCAGAAGCATGATTAAGCATTTCTCAAAATGCTCAAGGGTGCCAGAATGAACCTTCAGCATGGTCAGCTGTGTTCCTGACTTGTTTTGCTCCAGAAGCCACTCCAGCACGTCAGGACACTGTGATCAGCACGATGGCAGTTCACACAGTGGGGACCATATTGCTAATCTCTCCATTTTGCAGAATACATGTGTTCTGTGGAGTGTTTTTTGCTCTGAATCAGGATGTTTGGGAGTTCAGATCAAATGTTCTTACTGAGAGAGTCAGCCAGCTAATCTCCATGCCAGGAAATGAAGCCATCTGATGTCCTGAGGTGAAGCTATAGGAGGCTGTATGAGTCCAGAACAACTTGAAATCTGTTTTATAAATAAATCCTCATTGGTTTGGAGTGCCTATTTTGTACCACAATCAGTATTGCCTTATTTTTATTTTCAGGCCTTATTAAGGAGACAAATGCAGAATCTGCTACTTACAGGTAGAAGATTTTGCAGATTTTGCAGATTTTGCAGATTTGTAAATGGCCTTTCTAATGCCGTTTGCACAAAATCTGAATGCTGTCTAAAAGAGGGAGAGTAACACTTTGTACTGGCAAGCTGTGATTTGCTATTGTGCCTCTGAATCAGCATTGAAATACTGCAAATAAAGATTGTGAGAGAAGCATGTACTGTTTGTTTGGCTCTATTGGCAATGACATTAATTTCAGACAAATGAAAAGTTCCAGCTAAAGAAGTCTTTTAAAATTTTATTTGTGTCATTAGCACAATAGGTCTCTGTCCTCCAATGTTTTGGACAATGAGGGAAGTCCAAGAGTAAAAATCCTCTCTTTATTTTGATGATGTTCTGAAAAGAGTATTTCCATAAGATGAGCATAGGACCTGCTGGCATAGACAACTTGTGTTTCCCAGTCACTGTCCAAAGGACTTATATGCATTCCCCCACTGACTACAGAAGGCCCCAGATCTTAGTGTGAAGGCACAGAACATGGTAAGATCAAATATGATCGTTGCTGGTGCCAAAATGGGAAGAAATCCTTTTCCCTCTTCTCAGTTCTGCTGCTGGCTCGTTTCCTTGTCCACTTACCTTTGTGCCAGGTCTGACATCCAGCAGGATCAGCCATAGATCTTCTCAACTCAGGAACCCAAGAGAGAATTAAATCCACCAGAAAACTGTGCTTAGCTGTCTGCCAGCTTTGTGAGCTGAACTGGTCCAGCCCAGTGATTTGTAGATTAAATCCTGTGACATTACACCAAGATCATATAGGTGTATATGAGCAATAAGGTCACCAGCTTGCAGTTTTTCATAGGAAGCTTGAAAAATTTTGGAGGCATTTGGACAATTTAGAGTAGCAGGATGTAGTTCCTCCCATCATGTGTAGCTGCCCAGAATCCAATAGGGAATTTCTGTGCTAAGGAGCCAATTGCTCAGGATACAGATGCCAAGGAAAGATGCTGAACTCCCAAGCCCTGGTTTGCAGAAGGGCTCTGCATGCATGACTTGCACTGGCATAGAGACCAAAAGAGCTGAATTTGTTCAAAGCAGAGCACAAAACAGGGACTTCTGGTGATACCAGACTCATCAATTAAGAGGTCCAGTTAAGGGACAAGGAAACAGCAAATGTTTTGCTGACTGGGCAGTTCCTCACCACCCAACCTGCAGGATGAGGGAAGAGGCATCTCAGTAATGAGAGGCACTGACAAAAAGGTCAGGTCATCTCTGCCTCCCTCCAAACACACTCATGGGATTGTGTTCAAAGACTACATGAGTGACAGCAGCACCATTTTGGGGTCTCAGGCACCTTTGTCTGGAGAAATTGGGAGGATTTATAGACTCTACACTGAAAGGCCTGGAAAGGAAGACCTCTGTCATTTTTTGTCTTTGAAGTTTACACTCTTTCTTCCCCTTATCACTAGATGTTTTACCAGAGCAGAGAACAAATTTCACCATCAAAACATTAGACAGCTGTGTAAAATAAGAAGTATTTTTCCAAAGAGGAAGCTCAAATTTTTCTGCCCAAGGCAACTCAGGATCAAAAGAAGGACACATTGATTTCTCAAATAAAAGCATTTTCTAATGAGAGTCCCTTACTCTTTGGAGTTTTTCAGAAAATGATTTGCAGATGGCACATCTCTCCCCGGTGTGACTTTTTCCAGACACAAGGAGCATTTAGCACATCCGCAGTTCGGAGGCAACTCAGCTCCAACATTTATACACCGACTTAGTAAATGAATGTATTGCTGTGAGTGCCTCCTAGGTAAATAACAGAAATTTCCTTATAGGAAGATCAAAGGAAATGCTAACAACCCCTTCCACTGGCACAATACAAAGTGCCTGTTTATCAGCTATCTGCAGTTGTTGACACAAGAAGGTCCCGCAGAGCCCAGGGGGGCACACGGTGCCAGCTGTGACGCAGGGCCACTTGCACCTGGAGCTGAGGGCAGGGAGAGGAGCCCAGCCCACATTCACAAACCTGCATGAATGGGATTGGGCTGTTCTGGGAATGCAACTCAAGGGAAAAGTCTGTTTCAAGTGCACTGGTCCATATAGATCAATAGCAAAATGTGCAGAATTGGCAAAGTACTCAAAGAAGCATGCCTTTAGAAAATACAGGCAAAATCTTTACATCCAAACTACAGCTTCCAGATGTTTACCAGAACACCTAGAAATTATCACTGTGGTGAAAATCATATTTCTTCACTTGACTCCATGTGCTGTCTTTGTCAGCTGTGTTCTCACCAAGAATTATGTCCATAACTTCTGCACCATTTAACCAGTGAAAGGCACACATCTGAAAAGATGAGATACATAATTCTTGAAGTTAACCATGACCAAATCCTGTCAAGTGTAAAACTAAGTTTGTTTTAATAAGAATTATTAAATAATAATGTTGTCTCAAAGATGTATCTTTGCTTTTAAAAACTGACTTACAAAAAGGCACTCTAAAATTTTTTATTATTTGTGCATGCATATTAAATGGATACCAATAACACAGACACATACACACACAGTGCTTGGAGGAGTTCTGTAAATGACTGTGACATAAGGAGACATTTAACAGCAGCCAATTGAAGATGGCATATCTTAAAAAGTGCCTCTTCACATTTTGGGATGCTGGTTCAGTACTAATGCAGCAAGAGAAGGGGTGCCTGCTGAACCAGCAGCAAGACCTTCTCTGCACAGAAACTCAAGGTTTCACTTGGGCATCTTCCCTCTTTGTGTTAACTTTCTGCAGTGCATTTCTCAGAAACAAGGTCACAGTCTCAAGGGCGTCATGACATTGGTGTGTATGCACTTCAGACTGCTCCAGCAAGAACATATGCCAGTGCTTTTGGGAAAGGATGTGTTTTTCATTTCAGTGTGAAAGCCCTTATCAATGTGCTAGCATGTGGGGAGGCTCAGGAGACTGTTTGGCAGGAGAATTATATAGAAAAAACTTACACCACAGCCTCTCAGGAAGGGAAATCTATGACAGGTGGGTTAGGTACAAACATCTGAACAGTTCATCACTAAATGATTAAGAAAACCCTAGAACTGCTGTCTCAGTGCATGGAATTAGTAGGAACCCAATTAAAAGCCCACTGTTGTCAGCAGTGAAGTGCCAATTGAATTTGTGAATCCTGAATCAGGACGAGTTTTGGAATGAAAGAGGGGTTGTATCTGGATAAGCCAGAATAAAAATGTGTTGGCAGAAAATTCTTTTCACCATCAGTAATGAATTTGTTGACAGATATGATGTAGAACCAGATACAGACACTGCCTGTACATGAACGATTCAACCAAAAATTACAACATGCACCCTTTCAGAGGATTATATGACAAAAATAAACATCTCAGTAAGAATGTCTCTGAGCTCCACAATCTATCATGTTTCAAAAGACTCTTATACTAAGAAAATTTACAGCTGAAAATTTTATGCTTGTCCTTATAGACTTAGTCTTAACCAAGAGTAACATAAGCTGTGTTATTTCTAAAAAACAGCTTTGAGCAGCAAAGTAAAATAATTATCAGGCTAGATTCTCCACCATGTAAGGCAGTTGCAAAGATTAACAGACCAATCCTGCAGGCTGGTTTCTTTTTAATTTAAACAACAGCTACCAATGAACGGGAAGTGTTTCAACAAAAGAGAAAGTAATTTGAAACTATATTTGAAAAAACAATTTGGAGTTTACAGAAAGAAGTAGCTTTGAAAAATGGCCTGGGGGTTGTAACTATACACGATTGTTCTTATAGGAGCTTACAGTTGGAAAGTGTCTGGCCCAACCTGTTTCTCCTGAATGCAAATTCTTCCCTGACGCCGTGGCACGGTGTTGTACAATGCCCGTGCTGGAAGGGGATGGGCAGCAGCAACTCAGAGCTGGCTTTGCTCTGGGCTGAAGGGACAGGAGTCTGGCAATTGTGTAAGCACAGTTAAAACCCCTGACTGGTCATTTTGTCCCCTTCCTATCCAAGGCAGGGAGTAAAGTGCAGAGATCAGGAAAAACAGAAATTGTAGTTTCAGCACTGAAGTAAGTCCGCATCTGGGGAAATGGGCTGGTCTCTTGTCACTCTTGTCTAATTCTGCTGGGTTTGCTACTTCTGTGGACAAAAGGACAGGAAAGAGGAAGACAACATATAATTTACCTCTTTTGCTTCTGTTGTTCATTTAATCTTTTCATATTTAACACACAAAGTGCATAAAACAGGTCATTCTTGCTCCACTTTGAACCATCTTCTATTTCATCTGACATGCACCTGGTTTTGGAAGTTATGGGGGTTTTTTTGGAAGAGTTTCTTCTTCTAATCCTACTCTTGAGAAGGATATGAGCTCACATGCATTGTCTTACACTCCCAGTGTTTGCTTTGGAGAGTCATTTCTGAAACTGAAGAACGTCTTTGGACCTGCTCTCCTGATCTCTGTGTGAATCAGTGGTCACTCCCCAATAAAGGTATGTTTGTTTGTCATTGCTAATGTAAACACCACAATTCAGAGGCACCTTGTTATAAAACCTATAGTCTCTGAGAATGTTCAGTTTACCATAAAAAGTAAGATTTTTGCCTGACAATGCTGAAGTTAATTTTAGCTGTTTCCATAAAGCTACACTTTAGGTTCTAAATCATGGGCTCTGTCTCAGCAGTCTCAATGAAAATCATGAAGTGTTTTATTTCTAGAGTTGAAGTAAAACTAACCACAGTAGAATTCCATATTGCAGCTTTGTAGCCTATTATCATCTTTCTTACTCAGAGTGAAGTTAGGCATTCCCAGCCTGTATTTATGATCAAGGATGCTTCAGAATAATGTATATAAATTGAGTTTTATTGATCATTGAACATCTGCTGGCACTTAAGTATGTGAAAACCTAAGCATGAACAAAAGCTTTGCAAGTTTGCATTTTTTATGCTTATAAAATTATAATTTATAATAAAGTACACTATGTTATGTTTTCTTTATCACCTTCATAAAGATAAAGTAATGTAAGTGGGGGCTTGTATTAAAAGATTGCAAAGACTCAGGGTTTTATGATTTATGGAAGAAAAATTCCATTATTTTTCCCTTAAATCTGATGCAATTTAATAGCGTTTTTGCCTGCTGTGGTAGAGGGTCTGTGCCAAACTATGATTACTGCAAACAGAATTGGAAGTGCTATAAAATAGTATTTTTCAATTTTGTATCCATTGCCAAAGGTGGTGAGCAAATGTCTTTGTCCAACTTCCTGATCATACAGTTTTCACTCATCCTTTCCAACACTGACTAATATAGAACATGTGCCAGTGCTGATGCAGACCCTTCTTAAAGTATGTGCACTTCACACACAACTCTCAGATCACTCAGTGTAAGTACTGCTTGAGCAAGGAGTCAGGAGGGGAGGAAATGTAGTACTGGAGAGAAACAAAACAAAAGGGCATGCAACCCTTACAGGGGTGGGTTCAAGAAAAGCCTCTGCACATCAGGTGTGTGTTGGGAAATTACATTACATTTTATGAAAATGTGGGTCATAGGAACTGGAAGCAACTCAGAAGAAAGAGCTTTTGTCTCTTTTCCCAGAGTTACCAAGCCTCTTTCATGTGGCCCAACCTTTTCTCTTTATTTCCAAAGTCAAACGTGAGCTGAGCCAAACATGCCAGCAGCATGCCCAGGCATGGAAGAGCTAAAGTTGGCCCCTCTTGAGCTTACAGAATTGCTGCTCTGCTAGCATAAGTTTGACCAGCCCCAGGTGTGAGAAAGAGAACCCCCATAGATCCTGCTGAGCACAAGTTTTGCTAGATATGGATTACCTAGAAATGCAGAGCATGCTGCAAGGTGTGACTGCAAAGGCTCTGAGGATATCACAGTTTCATGGGGGTTTTGAGGTACCTGAAAGATAGAAATGACAGCTTTATGTTCAAGACAGATTTTGTAAGACATGATAGCCTACAATGAGTATCACACTTACCTAGCTAAATCAGACTTTAAAACCCTTGGGTAAAATAATAGCAATTAAAAATCATCCATCCTTAAATTTTAGATTGTAAAATATCTGCAGAAACCTACTACATGCTGTTGCCCATCTTTGCTATGAGAAAAATTTAATGGTCACCATGACAATGCCAAGAAATTCCCAGTCTAGAACTTCTCTCTTTCCTGTGCCCACATGTGTCCAGTGCCTAATCACTACTGCTCAGGAAGGAAATGCTAGAGATCTGAATCCTACAGAACAAGACAATGAGGTTAAACACAGCATCTTGACTTCAGCCCAACTCCTACACCCAGGTTAGGGACTGTGCCACTAAGAGGTCTCACTAGAGGGCAGCCAATAGAATCTCTAGCAATAAATTTGCATGGACTGAATGCCACTTTTTTGTTGTTTACTTAGACCCTGGAGTGTGATGGGATATGAAGTTTGGCCCCTTGAAATTGCTGCCAGTAGCTGTTTGTGCTGTATTTGGGTTTTTTCTGCATAGAGGAGGATCTGCTCACTGCTTTATGTCCAGGAGACTCCTCAGGCCTGATGGATGTGGAACATCATTGTGAAACTGAAAAATCATGAAGGTGAGACAGCACTTGACGCAGAGCAGGGTGATTGTGACAATTCCTGCCCTCACTTCTTTCCCTTGACTCCTTAAGGAAAACATCACAATTTACAACAAAACATAGATAGTGTGATATGTAGTGGACTCTGAGTTGTTTGCCATAAAATTGCTACTGAAGTAGTTATTGAGATTTAAATGTACCATGCCTTTATTTATTTATTTATTTCTGTAGTTCTTGTAATAAACTGCAATCCTGAGTGCCTCAAGGTCCTCTGTCACCTCTATTTTCATAAATGCTTCCCAGTACCTGTCCTATCCTGTAACACCAAAAAAGAAAGTATGCTATATACTTTCCAGAGAAACAAGAACAAGATCTCAAGAGCTTCCAAGATAAATACATTCTCTGAATTCCATACATTCATCACGTAGCTTTTATTAGGCCAAAAATATTTTTACCAGATTTTGTGTGGTTCTGAGCTGAGATACATTTTCTATCCCTATAGAAACGTCTTTGTTTGCTTGATCATATATTGCCCTGCTATGAAAAAGAAAATAAATTAAGCATATTTTCTCTAATTTTCATGTACCAGGAACAATGACTATCAAAATTAGCCCTTTAAAGCCTAAACTGTTTCAGAAATACATACTTGGTGCTTATAAAATGCATTCCTCTGGCTGTGACTACTAAGAACTCCAGTTGATGCAGGAGTTCATATTTTAAATAATTCTGACTTCCCTTAAGGTGACCAAATGTATATCAGGATCTGCTGTAATGTCCTAAATCTGATCCTGTTTTATGCTATGTGCTCAAACCTCCCATTTTGTTCAAATGAAATATGGACAAAAAAAATACTAAGCTGAAATTTGATGAGTAAAGTTTCATCAGAAAAATCTTGTTGATGAAATTGAATTCATTGTAGAAGTTTCCATTTTCCATGAACACAGTAAACAGTATTTGTTTTTCAATATCAATTAATAAAGCTGAGTGAGCAATTAGACACAAATCTTCAGCTTTTCGTGGTTGTGTAACAGCTGCACTTAGCATGAAACTTCACCAGATACATTAATTACCAAACATAGTTAACATTTTTTGCTTGTGAGGGTAGCAACTGGAGTCTTTGTTTCTTAATCAATTAGAATGCTCAGGTTTTTGTTGTGCATGTGTGCGTTGCACACACAATTCATTCAAAATTGATTTTGCCCATGATTACAAGGGTCTTGTAACATTGGCTCTGCTCCCTGTTTGGCTGATCCTATCTCATCCATCAGGAGAACAGCCTGAAGGTACTATCAATCCAGTAATTTATGAAGTAGAAACAAATAATACATGATCAGAGATTTCATAAAATATTATATTGTTTTCCTCCTTCTCTGCACCCCACAGACTTTTCACAAACCGTCCTTCTTAGACCAGAAAATGCTGATATATTGGCTAAGAGGGGAGTTTAATTCAATTCTTACCCATTGCATTCACACAAAATAATTGAATGCACATGCAGAGTCTGGTTTTAAGGGATCCAGTCAGGCCTTTATCTGATTCACCTAAAGGTCTCCTTGATAGTGAATTGGCAATGAATTTCAAGATCTCTTTGCTACCTCACACCAAGCAGTTTTCCACTCAGAGGAAGGACTGAGACAGGCAGTGTTAAGATTGTTCATGGAATCCATAGTGTGACACTTTGGGCACCTTTAAAAGATCTTGAAAAGCTGAGGTCAATAACATGTGGATTTTTAATACACATTTGCAAATATTAAAGCTTTTTATCAGCTGCATTATCACGTGGTGCATGGGAGACTCTACCATATGTTTAGTGGCAAGCAGAATGTAAAGAACTGCTGCTTTGCATTTGGTTGCTTTTGTTCTTTGAAAGGCAAGGGTAATGCAGAGCCTACCAAAGTGTCTCCAGCTGCGGCTGTGGCAGTAGCCCGGCGGGGCACTGGAGTTTAAACTCCACAGGAGTTTAACAGGAGTTTAAAACAGGAGTTTAAAACCCCGGCCATCTGCCTGGGTCTGTCCCTCAGCTGCCCAGCCATGCAGAGCTTATGGCTTGCTCTCAGGATCAGCTGTACCTACAAATTTGGGGATTTTTTTACAAATAATTATTGCCATAGCAACATTGCTCTCCGTGACCGCAGCAATAACAGTTGCAATTCATCATGTCCAGTTCCTCCTTCTCCCCTTTTCTTGACCTCTCCTCGCTAAGGCATAAGAATCCAATGGGGAATGGCAGCCCTGGCCAAGGGAATCCTCCCCAGTGTCCAGGGGCTGGAGTTAAAAATCAAACACAGTAGGCTTGACTCCACAGCCCCACATCTGGAAACGCTGCTGTGTGATCTCAGAGGAGGAGCTTTCCTGGCTTGTGTGGGGCTCCAGGTGACGCCACCTCCCAGCTCCCCTGCAGGAGGGATGGCTCCTCACTAAGAGTGTGTCATCAGCTCGGAACACACGCTTCCCTTTACTCAAACCAGATGGGTGCATTTCATATTCTTATTAATTTTCATAGGGCTGAGACCACCGTTAGTGCTTGCTCTGCATCTTTGCGTGTTCCAGTTTCCTGAAGCAATTTTCTCTTATGTTTCAGTTAAGTACAGGCTCCACCAAACACATTATTAATTACAGACGTGGGTTGCCTTGTGCGGTATGATGTGTTCCCTCTGCACATTCACCAAAATGTCTGTTGGGAAACAGTCACACAGATACTGGCATTTTATCTACAAACTGCCTGAAATAGAAGCCTTTATAATTAAACATTGATTAAAGCTTAAATCCTGCGATGAAAATGCTCAGTTTTAGGAACAATGTTTTCCACACCCCATAGGTGCTTCGTAACATACCAGAAACCTGTTCATTTCATGGGAATACTCACAAGCCTTTAGTTAGGCTGCATTAAAGTAATTTGTTATGTCACAATTAGCAATTAACTTCTTGAAGAGATATGGTAGGTGGTGAAATCCCAGATTAGGGTCCATTTTTATATTTATGGAGTAGCCTGCTGAGTCCAACCAACAACAGTGACATTTGGATTGACACTACCAACTCACTGATGCAGAAACCTTAGAATCCCTAAAAAATGCTTATTTTAAGCAAGTTCACCTTCCTATTGGCTTTAAAAAATACTACACACATGAAAGGGTGAGCCATTTGTTCCTCATTCACTTATTGCAATTTTTCAAACCATTGTTTTCAATAGTGATCTGTATCACTTTTCAAATATCTGTGCTCATCTGAATTGGGAAAGTGATGAAAGAGCGACAATGCAGAATACACTCATAATAAGAGTAGTAATCAAACTCCAAGGTGTAATGTTACTTTCAGAGGTGCCTAAAACCTTCCCTTTTTCCCAATCTGCACAATTACTCGCTTATAATTAAGACAGAGTGTGTGTCAGTTGTTAATAATATTATTAACCAGTAATTATTGAACAGACCGTGAAGAAAGATGTAAGTTGGTGAAGAATTGAGGGAGGACTAAAGGCAATGCAGTTCAGGCTCCTGATCACTTCTCACCATGCTAAGTCAGGTACATTGCACAGTGACTGCTCTCATCAGATTGATTATTTTTCTCTGGTGGAATTAATGGTACGAGGTGCAAGGAAGTAAAGAATTTGGCCCAAGAGACTTTTTAAAACCTGCCAGTCAAAGCAATATGGGAATCTTCCTATACTGTGACTACATCTTCACAGACCACTTCACTCTGTTCTGACACAAATAGAGCTGCTGTCACAAATGCTGTCTGTAACAAAATAGAAGTTTATCATTGATACAATTTTAAAGCAATGCCAGATTATTGTTCCCTTACTAGCATTAGATTATTGTCACTAGGTTACAGTGCTGTGAGTGTCTCTGATGCAGAACAGTAAGCAAAATCTATGGAGCTGCCTCCCTCAAGTGCCTAAAATAAGTACCAAGTGTGAAGGTTTCTGAGACTTTCAGTGGAAACAGGAGGTGAAACAACACATTTAAGGTTGGGTCCTGCCCCTGCTCATCTTGATGGATAACTAAATCCATCAATTAAACAGTGACTAGCCTTTTTACATAGATGGCCACACTGAGTGAGGAAGGTCCCTCACATGCCCATCCTGAACAGCTCTGTCCAAAAGCAAGAATGGGCATGGATAAAGTTGAACATTAAATGGGAGCTGGTTTCTGCCAAGGTGGATTTTAGACTTAAAAGAGTGATGCAGACACTGCCATAAAGATTCTCCTCTCCACCAACACAGTAATTGGCATTACAAAGCTGATGCCCTGGTCTGATCACTCTTACACAAAAAAGAAAAGCAAGCCAGAATCTCTATGAATGTCAGGTGCTACTAAAGTTGACCTGCTGTACCCAGCTCTGCCAAACATAGAAATCTGCCTAAAAGGCAACAGGAAACCCCACTGTAATAAAACACCTGCAGTGAGCAAGCACTGCCCGCTGCCTGCTGCCCCAACTCAGGGCTGTGCCAGCTGCTTCCCTCATCCCACCTCCCACATCCCCTTCTTCCAAGGGACCCTCTTAGCCTTAGCAACCCCATGCCAGTGATGGCCATGCTGAGGGAGTGCTTTCCAAGAGTTGGGTTGTGCCTCGCCCCACGGTGCTGCAGGGCTCCCCTGAATCCACAGGGAACAGCGTGGTGAGAAGGGAAGTGTCAATGATTGTGAAAATGGAGCGTGGATGTCACACTCTGATTTCATTGTTCCAAAGACACCATCTGCAGGTGTGTCCCCACTAGAGAGCCCATACCCACCTCATTTCCTGCTCCTGTGCCCCAACTGAAGAGTAAGAGAACTCATTTTCCTAATGAAAACCCTAAATCCTCCAAAATCCTCCAGACTCCTTTGGAAGTCCCATCATTTTAAGCAAGTCTGCTATGCTCACCACCAGGTCAAGGTGCTGGCCTAGAGGACAATGACTGCTGTGAGGTGACACACGTTTGCACAGCAGCAAAATCTCAGAGGTGACTCTGCACTGCAGGGACACAGTGGAGATGTAAATACTTTGTCTGGTGTCTTTCTGCCACACACAGGAGGCATCCTGGCAGATGTAGGCAGAGCTTTCCCACTGGCAGCCTTTCACAGGGCAGTTTTGCTACTCAGGCAGCTGGCTTACCTACACTCCTGCTGCCAGGTAAACACCTGGTTTTGTGAGGGCAAACTCCAGGAAAGCCAGGGGAATTACCTCATGATACAAGAGGGTAAAACAACACAACTGGTGTTTGGCTATTTTACCTGGTAGAACTTTGGTCACTGTAAGGTACATTAAATCAGAACCACAAAAATAGATGCACCTGGGTACTGGGTATTAACTTGCACCTCTCATTTCTTATCAGGAAAAAATAGCTTGAGGCTCTGCCAAGAAACAAACCAGTGCCCTTTAGGCAGTTCTCACCTCCCTCAGAAAAGTAGACAAACCTGCTTTGGGTGAAGCTAGGTATGCAACATAGCCCACAGCCACTGAAGCTAGAAGTAAGAAATTTCAATGTTTTTGGTGCCTCTGCCATACAGGAAGCAAAGCTTTGCATAACTATACTTAACCCAAGTGTTTCAGGGTTATTTTTGTTTCCAGAGTCAGACCCTGAGATAAGAAGCCGACGTGCTCTGAAGCATGTAAGTGCATTTTAATGGTTGATTAAAACCTACCAGCATTCTAGTGACACCAGCAACTAAATAATGCAACAATTCACAAAACATTAAAATGGCCCTGATTGTCAGGATGGGGGCAGGGGAGTGGGGAAGAGTACATTAAAAGATAGATTTTAATGTGTTCAAGGCACATACCTGGAAGAGAGGTAGCAGAAGTCACAAATTAAGTGGTTGCTAATAAAGAAAACAGAGAACCATCTTTTTAAGAATTGTTTCATTTTTCAAGAAGGATTGCAATAAGGGAACATAAAATGGAACAAATACATATTCCTTGCAACTCATTTGTCCTAGGGTTTCCCCACCTGGTATACAGCAATAAAGCTGTCAGAATTTAACTTCTTTTTGGAGCAACAGATTTTTCAGGGGTTATCCAAGGATACAGCCTACCTGAGGATCTTCTGAGTCTATTGGCACCAAGTGATGAGAATCATTATATCCAAATTCAATAATTTGGATATAATTATATATCCAAATATAATGGCATTGCCATCGGACTTGGAATTTCTGTCAACAAGTGAAAGATCCCCCATGAATAGGGGTATCACCCTCTGAATATGTCTCAGAAAGGTGGAATAGGGTGGGAAACTATAAAATGTTCAACCATCAGAATGCCAGAGCTCAGTAATATACAGACTACCATTTCTGCATCTGAAAGAAATACAAATGAGCTACTACTATTGCTGAGCTATCACTACTCTTCCTTCTGAGGCCTTAGAGAAATGGTAGTTTTACTAAAAACAAAGGAAAAATTAGGGAACTGGGAAAAAAGATTGATATGACAAGACAAGAAAAAATACTAAGCAAAATGTAGCAACTTTAGCAAAATCATTACAGTACCTTAGTAGCTAAGTGTGAAAGAATAAGATGAAACACAATGGACTGAGGGCGTTTTTTATTTCCTCACATCTACACATGTACTTATGACAAAAGAAGCAGAAAAAACTCCCTTTCTGAGCTGGCACCATTTTATATCCATTTTGCCAGGATCTGGATGACTCCACAGTTTTAGGAGAAGAAATAACTAGAGCAGAGTCTGAATGCAATGCAGTGATAGGTAGGATGCATAAAGGTAGCTAGTGACACATATAGATCACGTGTGGTAACAGTCCAGAGAGAAAAAGACAAAAGAAAAATTGTATACAAAATAAGGTAGAAACTGGTAAAAAGTGGGAATAAATGAGGCCCAAGGAGTAATTTCCAGTAAAAAATTCAAGAAATCTGTGATCTTGTTGTTGACAATTTACAAACAAAGAAGGTGAAAGACCTCAGATAAATTATTCATTATCCACCAAGCTTTAATTAGAACACACCCACATATGTGTGCAAGGGTTGAGAGAAGCTTTTTAGCTAATATAAGCAGTTTTAATCTGCATCCTGAAATGCTGTAGTGGATTGCCTCAAGACTTGTCTTGAACTGGAACTTTCTTAGGATGTTTATCTCAACAAACACTTTGAGGGTATCCCCATGTGTCAAAAACCGTGCAAAAATGAGAAGTGTTTCCCTAACAAAGGAATATGACATCCCATAGATTGCATTGCTAATTGCAGCTATGCATTTCTTGATGACTGATTGCAACATTAAAATAATTTACTACATCCACACCTTCAAAAAAGAAAAATAATTTAAAATCACACTTAAAGACTGCAATTCTTCAGAGCCTGACAGAAGAAATTGATGCTTTGGGATGCATTCAGATAGCACTGATTCAGTATCAGTGCATAAAATCCATCTGTCCATAGACTCTATAATACAGATTTATCATTCAAGTCCATCATTTTGAAGATCATAGTCAAAAGAAACACTACTAAATTAATTGATAGTCCTATCTGGCAGAAGAGTTACAACAGAGTTAAAACAGACATGGAGTCAAACAATTACTATGAGATTTGGTCCTCTGTTGTGTTAATGTTTGGTCTTTTTTTCTTCTTTTTTTTTTCACAGAGTGAGGACGTCTTTGAGACCAGCAATCTGATATTTCTCAGTATTATATCTGCATATGGACAACCACACGCACAAATATTAAAAAAAAAGGTGTTCAGCAGTGTTATTTACTTGATTAATTTAGGCAAGCAGAGTAGTTCCAATCAGACTCTTATTTGCTCTCAAAAAACATGGTCTAAATTCTTGTAGAAAAAAACACCAATAATTTTTTTTTTCTGGATAAACAATGGGATTATAAGACTTAAGCATCTGTCACACTTCTGTCACGATCAGGAGTGTGGATATGATGGATACTCATCAACAATCATAGATTAACCAGGACACAGTGTGTGTCACAGCCCAACTTCTGCCAGGGTGGGAGGTGCAGTGGCTCTGACCCAGGCAGGAGCAGGACAGAGAAGTCACAAGGAGGTATTTGGTGGTGGAGCTACACAGCCAAAGGTGGTTGTGGCAATGTTGTTCTTGTGCTTTCACTGTCTTAGTAAGCTCAGAAGTGCATTTGGGCTTGACCAGTTTCATACTCAAGTCATAAGGCTGCAGGTGAAAAGAAAGGATTTATGGCATTATTAAAGGAAATATCAATGAAAAGCCTCCTGCAGGAGTGACATGACACTTTGAGTAGCTTTGGAAAGGGACTTGTGTTTCCAAAATTTAAAAAATTTAAAAGCAAAATTAAATACGATTTTACCAAAGATTACCAAGGACAAATATTTCAGGCATGACAATCTCTGCACCTACAGGGCTGATTCAGTGAGGGGAGGCTGTGTCATGGTACAAGGAGAGTTAAAGAAAGATAAATTCTCCATGTAAGCAGGGCAGAGCAGGTCCACAACTCCATTTTCCCTCTGATCCAATTGTGTGCCTGCAGACCTTGCATTAAGAATAATCTATATACTTTTTTTTCCTTAAGAATGAGAATGATCCTCAAAATCTGTAGCCTAAGGCTCTGCTGCCTTTGTTATGTAAGTGAGCTTCCCCCACCTTTTACTGTATAAGCCACCAAAAAATGAAGATATATACATTTTTTTTCTTTCATTGCATACCCATATGTTTGTATAGTGATTACCTTTGCAGATAACAGATGCTCTTATTTTAGGGTTCTTAAACAGAAACCCAAAATTATCTTGTATCTACATTTTCCTGATACAGACAGATGTGAAAGGGGTTTTTTTTTTTAAAGTTACTGATGGAGAAAGTTTTTCTCTGCTTGCCTTCTACATTAACATTTTTTGAATAATTTATTCCCTTCTGGGTAACAGAAGCAGAGCATTTTCCTCTACCTGCTGATCACTTCTGAGCAAGATGGAAGATCTGATAGACCAAAACTCCTTTTAGGTCGGTATGACAAGGCATGATCCCTTAAATAATTCAATTCCTAATAACAAATAACAGCCCTTCAGGCACAACATTTATTGAAATAAACCATTGTTTCGTTTTGCCTTGTGGAGGAAGTGCAGAAACCACCTAAGAAGAAAAACCTAAGACTTTGATAGAAGATTTTGAAACATATGCATAATTTAAGGATTACAGTAATTGACATGCCTCCTATTCTTAGATTTCTTTTAAGTCAGGGGTGTATTTAGTAGATTTGGCTCTCAAATGATAATATGTGTGAATTAGCTATTCATTCCAGTATCTAGATCTTTGCAAATCATAACATATCTATGGAAAGTAATCTTCTTTCATTTTCTAATTGCTGAGCTCTAGGGGCTGGATGTTTTGTTTTGTTTTTGGGGGTTTTTTTGCTTCTGGATATTACACTGGCAGATATTAAATGGTGGTTTCAGTCTGTCTACCCAATACCAAATTACAGCTGAAATTTCAGAACTGAATTTGAAAATATTTTCTTCTTGGCTTGTATTCTGCTAGTTCTGCATTCCAGGACATGAAAATATCCCTTCAAAAGGGCATGGAAAGCAAGATCTCTGCCCTGAGAAGAAGATAATTTAATCCAAATATGGAGAATAAGAACAAAAAGATCAAGTGAAGACACGGTGGCAGATAGTGCTGGGGGGCACACTGAGTGAAATCCAAGGGAAAGGAAGACATCTGGAGTGAGATTTGAAAGCAAAGAAGGAATTATCTTAATGAAGGAGTGGCTGCTCCAAGTGCAAAGTGTGGCTTGAGAGTATGTGGGACCCAAGGAAAGCTTGAGAGCATTGAGTGAGGGCTGTTCCTCATGCCTATTAAACAGAGATTTGCTTTTTTGTAATTTACACCCATGTAATGTGATGGAAATATAATTATTTCTTCACGAATACATCTGTTCATCAAGTGATGAACAAGCAGTTTCATACATATGTACATATAAACACTCATGCCTACAGAACCTTTATGTCAAAGAAAGAAGATGACAAAGACAACATGCAAACCTACTACAGAGTTAAAGATACTTTCTGCACAGACCTGGCCAAAATTATGCCAGAGGGCAGCAGAGAGGAGCAGAGACAGCAGGGAGACTGCTAGACCTTGAACTACCTGAAAGACCTTTCCTTCCATGCAGAAATGTAGGCAATGAATAAGGCTGCCTTGGAAAGACAGAGAATTTATTTGAATCCAACATATAAAATAAAGAGAATCAAGGACAGGGTGAAGTACATGGTCCTCAGAGGGGCAAGAAAGAAAAGGAAGTAAGGTATGAAGCCTGTCATCCAGACCCTCATGTATATCAAGTTCAAACTGTCATGAGATTAATATGGGCTCTGACTATTTAATTTATGATGATTTAATTTATGCTGAAAAAATATTTTGATTCTGAATAGCACACAGTTTCAGGTTAAAAAAAAAAAAAAAAAAAAGATGTATACCTTGAAAGAAGGTCATCAGCTCTTCCATTTAAGAATGTATGATGATTTCAGCCCACTGGTGTTTACAAAACAAACGTGCTAACTTTCATACTAAGTCTGGTGCTTTGCTCAATTTTTTTGTATGCTCTAATTACACACACTTATCCCTGTCCTTAAAAATTCATGTTTTTCAGGTCACGTCCTCCATCACCTTCTTACCAGTAAAAATAACTTACTTCACTTAGCTTCTGTTAATAATCATTTCTCTATAAAAGTGCTATTTATTTGAACAAAGAAAACCTCACCATTTACTAACTAATAGTCCTGGCTAATATTGCAGCCAACAATTTTGTTAGACAATGGTATGCATTGCACTTTTATTTACCAGTACTGATCAAGAACTGCAGCAGTCAGAACAGCTCAGGAATTAAGAATATTGTAGAATTAGAAATCAGACCTAATGTTTTGGACTAGGCACTGTAGTGACCTAAATTCAGGAGCTAATCCCTGTCTCAAGTAGTTTGTACTATAGATTATACCAGGACAGAGACTGTGAAATGGGAGATTAAGACTCACCTTTGTGAAGTCACTTCTCTTCACAAATTACTCTTTTTGGAACACTGTCATCAAATAAGAGCTTTATTTATTTACAAACCTCCCAAAAGTATGTTAAACATTTGAGGGCAGAAACAGGCAGGATGCAGAAGAGAGACATTTTTTATTCTGACAGAATCAAGAGTTTGTACATGAACTGTCAATTTTTCTTTTGTGTGTGTGTGTTTCTTACAGGGTTTTTCGTGCACTTCTTAAAGCACAGAACACCGTGTCTTATCTCTTTGCAATGAAGATTGGCAGGTACTGCATGATACTGTCTTATAGGCACAGAGCATGATACCTCATGCCTATTCAAACATATTAACAACTTCTTCCAGAGTGCTTTATTTGAGAGACATTCAACTCCACAGCATTCTCTTTAATGCAAGAAAAAAGCTAAAAAATTACATTCATAGATCTTGTTCTGTAAACCTGTCTACCAAAGCCTTTTTTTTTACTGTCAGACCATTTAGGCATGAATTTATTTGCCTATTTGTAAATAAAAACAGAGCAACAGATATATTTCATTTGAAATTGTATCACATGGTTCTATAATTAATTTGGCTCAACTGCTCTATGATTCCATTTGTTCCTATTAATGTAGAAGCATGTCAGAGCTTACAGAAAGTTAATCACTGACACTAAGACATAGATGTTACACTGTGCAGTGCAGTGCATCATTTGCCTGCTTGTGCTGAATGTGATTTACTGTGCTAGGAGAAATTTGAATAATGCCCCAGATCCCTCATACCTTCAAGCACAGGTGTACATCAGTTTGAGATGAACTATAATGCATGAAATAATTTGTATGTGTTATCATTTGTATGAATTTGACCCATTCACCTTTTACAAGCTCCAAAGACAGAAAAGCCAGATGGGCAGGGATGCTGGATGGGATTTCCAGAGTGTGGACATGGACAGCAGAGGTTAAAATTCTGTTCCAAAAAGCCACACAGCTGCTGCTGAACTGTGGGGATGCCTGACTTGCCATCCATCCTGGATGTGCCTTCTGATCCTACTTCCAGAGGTGCCCAGGCAGCACAAGCTGGAGCTCCAGCTCTGCATCTGCAGCCAAAATCACCTAAGCCTGACCTACCTTGTCCATATACACATGTACATAACTACAAGGCTGAGCTAGAGCTGTTTGCTCCTTTTGCCTGCAGCCTAAATAACCTGGAGATTTCCCTTATTGGCCCATAGGGGTTCAAATTCTCATCTTTTATAGTATCAGACTCCTGGCTGGGCTGAGGGGTTTGTTCAGGCTTTCTTTGAGTGAAGCTGTGACACCAGGTAGAACAACAAACATTGGTAATGGATTTTCCATTGAATTAAAGTATGAACATGACCAATACCTACAAAACACAAAAATCCTCCTGTCCTGTTGATCACCTTTCCACCAGGTGACAGCACCTGAGTTCTCTGTATACTTGCAGTTCCTCTCTGCTCTTGTGGTGGTCATGAAGTTGCTCTCTGAGAGAAAGGAGATTAAACCTCTTTCTTATGGGGAAAAAGACCCTAAATTCATGGCTGTTCAGAGGGAATGTTTTAACTAAGCAGACTATTAAACAAAAGATAAACACCTTCACTGTGCTTTTATTGAAAGAAAAGGGGTGGGGGGGAGAAGGAAAAGGAGAAGGGAGACAAAAAGGCAATCTTTATGGTTTCCTTAAAAAGTATTAATTATGAGGATATACTGTATGGAGAAGATATCAGGCTCAGAGTGCTGAGTGGGTGGCAGTGGATGACATAGCTCTGAGACAGGCAGTCAAGAAGTGACATCCCTGTGTTCAGCAGGATTCCTTGGAGGAGGGGAGGATAAGCAACACCTCTAACCTGGAGAGGACCTTAGATTATGGTTTAAGTGAGCGAAAAAAGGGGGTTTCATCCCTGGGGCATGGGGACAAGAGCAGCTCTGGGGTTTAGACCCTGCTTGAGAAGAAGAGAGGAGACTCCTCAGCATTTTGGGACAGGGGTTTGCATTTTGGATTTCCTCCCATGTGCAGAGAAGGTTCTGTATAAACACTGTGCTCTGTCTAGCAGGGACTTTTGCCAGATTCCCGTGCTAAAGGCTGGCATAATCTAGGACTGCAACTCCCAGCAGTCTCTGAGTTACTTTTCCCCTCTGGCCGCTGGAGGAAAAGGAGAGGTTAAAGCACTCTGCTCTAGGTGCTGCCACCACCGATCCTCGCCAGCATATCTGGATGCAAAAACAGGAATTTCCTCCCCCCACTGCAACTTCCCCCATGCCTGACCACCAAAACCACAATTTTTCCTCTCACTCTATCAGTAAAAAGAAGTTATTACTGAAATTAAGAACATTTGTCCACAAAAGTTCCCTCCATTCTATCATGGTTTAGCCCCAGCCCCATACTAGGTACTATGGAGAAAATTAACTCCATCCCAGCCAAACCCAGTACATTTCCTTAAAGGGCAAGACCAGCACGGGCAATGTGATGGATTTTTTAAAAAATCTTGTCTGCAGAAAAAAACAACATCTGACATCCCCAGAGTAGCATCTTTGGATGTGTAAATATTGAATATACTGAAACAATGTGCAAGTGACGTGAGGGAATCATGAAGACTTTTGCTAGTTAATCACTTGGAGATCTCTGGCAGTGAAAAGCAGCAACACAAACATGCCCTATTTATTCTTGACAGCTGTTAGCAATTGCAAAGTCACAGAAAATGTTAAAGTCACAGAAGAGGTAATGAATACACAGAGATCTAATATGATTTCCTTTGAGGTTGCTTATGAAGCCAGCACTGTCCCATTTGACAGAGAGCAGCAGATGTTTAGAATACTTGTTGGTATACACAGATGTGGTTCTGCTTATCAGGTACACTAAAAATCTAGAAGGACCTGGTGCTCTCCACAGGGACTTAGTATGAAATATTTGCAAGTCCTTCATTGCTAATTTGAAGACATGAATTCAAAATGTCTGAGAATACAGTTATAATGATATGGCTAAAAAGAACAAAATCATGGCAACTTTAAAGCTGAATTATAGTAGAGGCTTAGCAAATATCTTTATTTCCCTAACAGAAAAGTTGCTCTTTTCTGCCTACTGGAAGATGTCATGTCTTTGTTAAATAGCAGATCTCATCAATCTATTCTCCAATAATCATAACTTCAATCACTGTCTCTGGAAGATGGGATGTGACTTGTCCCCTTGTAAAAATATGAATTAAAAATATTGGTTAATAGTGTAAGGGCTCATATTGCTATGAATTAATTCTTTTTCAAGGTACCAGATCCCACAGTGGTCAGCACAGAAGTGTCCTCTTGGTTTGAACTTACTTGGAGTTCTGCCACATTTCAGGATTCCCCACATTGTTGGGCCACTGATGAACTCTGCCATGGCCCTGGGGTCCCAGAGCTGTCCTCAGGGGGGTGCCTATGCCAAGAGCTGGGGGTGCCCAGGGCTTTCCTGCTCCCAAGCCAGGAAGGTCCTACCTGTAAGGTCCTGTCCTGCTGCCCCTGGGATGCTCCCATGCTGCTGGACCCCAGGAAGCATCCAGACCCCACAGACCCCACAGAGGCAATTACTGCATATCAGCTGTAAAATTTTATTGTTTTATTTGGTTTTATAAACAATAAAAATAATTACAGCTGGCAAAATAAATTGTGTTTTCCAGTGCATTACCCTGACCTTATGTGTGTGCGTGTCTGTGTGTGTGTGTGTCTGTGTTTGCTTGCTGATTTTTCTGAATTATAGTGATTAAAAAAATTTGCAGTAATTTCTGGCTACTTGTGCCAATTATTCTGTTTCTAGAAAATCCATGAAAATAAAAAAATAAGGATGCAGAAAGGAATCTGGCTTTATCCTAACAAAGTGCACAAAATTGAAGGAATCGAAGCAATGGGTGCCTCAGGATGCTCAGGCTCAGCAGTGATGATGTGGCTGGTGCCAGGAGAGGCTGGGGAGCTAGGGATTTGCTTCTTCTCTCCTTGTCCCAGAGCCTGCTAAGCCCAGGGATCTCCTAACCACTGTTTCTCATAAGACAGATCATGTGATATAAGGCACAATTAATAAAAGGACCAGACAACAGGCTACCCCAAGCAGCATATGAGGATATTGTGGAGACCTCCATGTGAAGATGTGGAAACCTAAGTGCAAAAAAATTTAAAAGGGAATTGGATGAATTGATATTCCTTCCAAATGCAGCCTCTGGTGAAGGAAGAACCTGTGCTGAACATTGCCAGCAGTGGAAGAGCTCAGCACAGGAAGGATCCTACCCTGATCCTCACACTCTGTCCATCAGTGCTGGGAACAAGTAGATGTAATGAGTGATCTTTAAAGGCTGCAGCAATCCCAACACTAAATATCAATTCCACACAAATAACAAGTCCACTAACAGCAGTGAGAATGTGGAAAGTGTCTTTCTTCTCTCCAGGCTCTGGAGTGAAACCTCCTTGCAGAAGTTGCTGCAGGAAGCTTCATGTAAAGGCAAGCACTGTGACACCCTGGTGACAGCCATGAGCAAAGGCTCTGAAATCCATCAGCCTTGGGAGTAATGCTGAAGATTTTCTCCTCTGTGACATATGTTTCCTCTACTACCAAAGAACTCTTTCTTTTCCTTTTGTGTGTGAATTTTCATAGGAATTGTAAGTTGTTTCTTAGACAGATGGAATGCTTGAGTCAGTCCTGTCATTTTCTTTTACAGGAAAACGGGATTTGTTGAGTTTTTCAGGAAGAGGGAGGAAGAATTTTGATAGCTCCTCCATAAGATCTGTATTGATGATTTAAAGGTTCAGAATGATACAATAATAAAATACAAGAATAACTACCCTTTGTAAGCCAAGAAGTGAATCCTGGCTCTAGTTGTGAGGACAGTTGCTTCGAATTTTTTTTATTGCATTACAGAAATCTGCATAATACCATATACAAAGGCAGTTTATAAATAGACATGTTTGGGTGAGTGTCTTTACTCCTCATTTGTCCAGGGCATATGGACTAGTGTGATGATAAACGCAGTACATGCACATTCAGGATCTCTGGTTAGGCTAAATGTTTGCCTGATTCAGCATAGCATGCTTTAATAATATAATTCAATTTTTCCTCATTTTTAATGTTATTTCAGCCCGTTAACATAATTTGGGGAGCTATTATAGTTGTTACAGCTGCTAGTTTTGCCCTTAATACTGATTTCACTTATGACCTCAGTCAGAACTAGATTTAAAGTTTGAGATGATGTAAGTGAATAAGGATTATTAGATTTATTCATACGGCAATTTAAATAAGAAACTGCCTGGCTTAGAATAAACGGTAAATGAAAAATGCATGTGATTTATAGACCTGTCCACTTTAAAGATTTATACACGGAGTGGGATGATTAAGTAAGAGACAGACCTGATTACATGAAATATGTAATTTTTGTAATGCAATATTGGAAGCAAGCTGCTAAACAGCGGCAGCATAACAATGATTGCCCCAACAGCTTTTATTACAATATTACTGTACAGCTGGTATGCAGTCATGTAAACACAAGCAGCAGGCTTATGACCATTTCTTTTCCTTGACAACTGGTGGATGTTGTTATGTTCCCATGAACAGCATCTTCCCCTCCCAGAGGCTGCAGTACCATCTCCTGGAAGCAGCCTGTGGGGCTGGAGCTGCCTCCAGGCTTTGCCTACCCCTCCCACCTAAGAGCACCATCTTCCTGTGTGACTCTGCTTTCCCAAAAACGTGTGCATGAGCTCTCCCAAGGCTGCAGGCCAAGATCACGATTCAACTCTTGATTAAACTCTTCTGTATCTGAAATAGGCAGAGATTTCTGAGGCTTGGCAGAAGCAATTGTGCCGGTCTGTCAGAACCTGAGGAGGTCCAGATGCATCACCACAGAAACAACAGGATTGGAAAAAATCCTCTCACTTTTCTACTACTTAACAGAAAGAAAAAGCTCTTTCTTTCTCTCCATCAAGCTTAAAAAGCAAAAAACTAAATGTATTTTCTTTCATGGTTTTAAGGGTGACAGAAGGTGCTGTAATTACTTAACCTACCACAATATAATGCAAACCGTGGACCTCCATTCAGCAATTCCAGCTGTTTTCCCCTTCAGCTGAGATCTTGGTGAATCCCTCAATCTCACCACTGCTGCAGTAAAAAGGCTTTCATGAATAACACCAGTGAGGTCTGAGCATTGCTACTGACTGTTGTGCCTCCTAAGGCATTGTCTCTGCACACAAGAATAAAAAAGCAATATTATCTGTGGTTATTGTGGCTTTTTTGTGTGTTTGCATATTTTCTCCACATGGAGAATTAAAGACTACATGGGAAAAATGGATACATTGTGTACAGAGCTATTAGGCTATGTCATTTTATATGAATTAAGACACTTTTTAGGAGAAAGCTTAATAAGTGTGTTTCAAACCAGGGGGTCTTCCATAACATAATTTGCAGAGAGCGAATTGACCCAGAAAATTTTAATCTAAATCCCAATCTGATTTGTATAAAGTAATTTAATTTCCTCTCTAGTAGTTATATGGATTTTATCAATTATACCAATTAAATTGTCAAGCAGATTTATTGACCAGTCATCTACAAGACACTTTCTTTGATGTACTATTCTGGTGTCATCAACTGGTCATGAATGTCTAGCCTTAGCATTTTGGTGTTATTATGTGCAGCTCAAAAGTGAAGATACTATTAAATGAGTGTTGTGAACCAAATATTGAAACGAGGATAGAAAGTTCTTTGTTTTGAATTGCAGAACAAAATTAAAGGTAATGGCAGATGCAATCCATTTAGATGCTTAGCCATCGTACATGGAAGTCACACATTTTATTTCTGACCTCTTAGCTGCACTTCAGTTAGAGATCTCATTGCTAATAGCTATTATCTAAATGTAATAATTCTTGGAAAAAAATGTATATCCAGTAAATTTCAAATATAAAAACTGAGGCATAAAATCAAAGCTTGGTTTTGAACTTGCCAACTCATGTTTTTCAGTATGTTGCATTTTTTCTATTGCCTGAGTTCTAGACAAAGGGCAAAACTTTGTTCCTATCCATCCTGAAATATTTTCTTCTTAAAATAATTTTTACTTTGTCAGAACAGATTACTAGAACCAGACATCTTGCTTCCATTGAGTGAGTTCAGTGCAACTTCTCTGTGACCTTTTCTAACTTACTTCTACAAGTTTACCAAATGAGAATACTACCAAAAAAGAGTCAAGAAGTTACAGATTTTTGTAGTCAAGGCAAAAACAGAATTTGTAGTTGCTGTGGAGCATATTCAAAAGTCTAAAGGCAAAAGTAAATACAAGCAATGAACTTGACACCCTCTGGAGTGCTTTGGTGCCTATTTGGTGACAAAACCAAGAAGTTTGCAAAAATCAATAGTATGAGATGGCAAACAGAACTGATATGTGAAAGATGCATATTTTTTGGAAAGAAAATAACTTGCTGAAGCATTGAAGAGCTACTAGGGCTATTCCAGAAACACTTGGCCACATGCCTAATCTCATTTTTTTTTGTTAAGCCTGACTGTGAATGGATACTTTAGCCAACAGCTCTGTATCACTCTAGTGAATGATGTCATGAAAGATATTTCATTATGGATATGAATGAAAAATAACAGCTATGTCAGTGCCAAGCTCAGCCTTGAGAAGTAACCTTCAGGGCAGCACTCCAGGGAAGGATCTCCACACACCTTAGGGAGGTATGCTAGATGTCCTCACCGTGAAAATGTGGGACTGGCCCCTTACAGACTACTGGCTGTCAGTCATATGCATTACTAGATTATGTGTTGTCAGGTTTAGTCAGCAAAATATGCTTGGTTGCTGGAAAGGTGCTATGAGCCCTTTGGTTTCTTCTGCTCGACACTTGTGACTCTCACTTCCTTAGAGGGCCTGCACAGCCTTGCTGATGCCAGCCTCAGTCAGGAAGCACCTGGCTTTCGTATCCTCTAAAAACAGCAGACCCTGTGCTCAACCTTATCAGAGATCAGCAGACCCTCCTTGCCCAATCCATCACTGATAAGCTGAAAATGGGACAAAGTTCAAGCTGCTGTATCCCTGCTCAGGCAGAGCACCTTGGCAACTATTTTCTGCTACAGAAATTTAATAGTTTGGGCTTGGTTTCTGGTCTTCAGTGCTTAATCTAGCTGTAATTATGCAGGACTGTGATTCAAGGAGACAGTGTGTCATTCCTTATTAGTATTTTAAATAATACATAAAAAGGCTTAATTTTAAATGTACATACTGGTATCATCTGAGCAACTCAAGGGGCAGGTGTGGTACAGAAGAAAGAATCATTAAATGAACTTGTTCATCAGGCAGGTCAGCATCTGACACCACGGGGAGAGGAAAACAAGGTCAGCAGCAAGGTCCTTGTAAGACCCTACTCCAGAAAAAGACTGATGGATCTCATTTGGTTCTGAACAAAGTGATGGGAAGGATATGAGTTGGCAGCAATTCCCATCTCCTTCTCTGCCAGCCCCTTTTGGCCACTCCCACTGGTGATGCTGCTTTGTGAGCTGTGCAGCCAGCAGCACCTCGGTGGCTTACCCAGCAGGTGGCTGTACTCCCTGCACCAACTCAGCAATCCGTGAGGGATGGATTCCTTTTACATTGCCTTCTGGGAAGAGCTGTGCCATTAGTGAATTTAAAAACATGTTTTACCAGGTGACCAAATAAAAGCTCTGTGTTTGAAATTATGTCAAGTTTTTATTAATGTTCCCTTTCTTTAAAGTATTTTAAAGAAGGCAAATTATTTTTATAATGCTTGAGGACATGGTGGTTCTAATTTGATTATGGGATTTAAAGTCAATTTCATAATTAAGATATTAATTCTATTTACTGCATTAATTTTATTTATTCTGTTCTATTAATTCTGTGAGTTCAATACAGACCATGATAGAAGAGTGTGGTTCAGCCAACATGGAATTTGCACATAAATGCAGGTAGCAGAATTTGTCACTAGCAAAACTTATCACTAAACCTATGTTCTCTGTTGGTTCTTCAAATACTATTGTTATTGTTACTGTTATCATCCCTGTTGGCATTTTAGCAACAGCAACAATATTAAAGGATTTAAATAAGATGCAGGACCCCAGCAGATAGAAGAGATTTCATTTTTTATTTAGGCATGCATAACTGGTGCCTTCCAACATGCTCCTCGCTTGGAGAATTGGTGCAAAAGATGTTTTGCAAAAGATTTTCAATCTGGCAATAATGAACTGTTTTGTGTAGGATGCCACAGGAGAACACAAGCAGGTGCCCAAAAGAGATCTATACTGATGCTGAAAATGTAATTTAAAAAATAAAATAATAAAAAAATATACGGGGTGGGGGAGAAACAACAGAAAAAAGAGATGCTCCTCAAATGGTGCCCAAGAAAACACAGTGTTAGCAATACCTTTGCTTGCAATCACCTTCCAAGAGAAAAGGCATTATGAGACACATCCAGCTTCAACATGCATTTGGTCTAACCAAGGTGAAAATGCACCCTTTACAAAGGTAGAAGCTGTTGTATAACATAGATAATATGACACTTTCTACCTTTTTCACTCTTTCTCTGAAAGCATCTCCAAGCCAAACAGGCTGTATACACTGCATTGTTGACACAAAGCAATCCAGTTGGAGAGAACTATAGAATCATACATATTTAAGATATCAAAAAGGAAAAGACAGCAGAAAGAGATTTAGGAATATTTAAATATTTTGAAGATAGAGTTGTAAGACATCTAAGCACTAATAGGCACTGAAGTGAGATTCAAAAATTGCTCAGGCAATTATCAATAGCATAAAGGCAGCTTGACTAAAAATACTCAGAGCTGAAATATTTTCTTCCAGGCACAACAAAACATTTTCTGACAAAACACTTTCTGAGGTGTGGATCCCTAAATCTTCGAAATCCTAAGAAAAAAATCTTTTGACCTCCTGTAGCCAAAGAGAAACTTCCATGTTCCTGTTGAGATCTCCAGTCTTACATAAACTCCTAAAATTGCTAAGCCTTTTAAGACTGAGGTAAACTGCATTTTTTACTTCTCTGAACTCTTTATGTTCCAGCAAATCCTCATGAGCCAAACATGTTTGGCATTTAGCCATGAACTCCGTTGCTAGCTGGATGCTATCTTTCCAAATGCTGTGGTTGCAAAATGCAATGCAATCTCCCCTTTCACCTTGCACTATCTTTCCTTTCCACCCTAAGTTACCACAGTCCCAGTGACAAATTGCTCCTGGCATGCAACTGCATCAATTAGGAAGAAGAAACCAAATATAAAAACATCTTGAAAGCACCAAGTGTTCTGTCTATACTGTTTTTCTCTACTTTGGTAGTTAGTGGCCAAAAGTAGAACAGTGCTTCAGGCTCTCAAGAGTTAAGGCATTGACTGCCTCCAAAAAGTCAGGTCCTCTTATCACACCATATATCCTTGGATTCCACAGATGCCACTACTATGGAAGTGACAGCTTCAGCTGAAAATGAAAAGGAAATGCAGTTTTTTCTACTGACAAGTGCTAACCAAGCTTAGTACATGATGACTTCTGTCCTCTTCCCAAACAAAGCCAGCATATTCCTGCCACATACATCAAATTATGTTATTTTCTGCATTTCAGTATATTTTGTTCTGTTCAAGATTTTTTAAAGAATGTCCTTCTTGTTTTCTTTTCACTCCACCTTCTTTTCCTTAGTTTTCAGGTAGTATCCCTAGTGGGTTTTTTTGTTGTTGGCTTTTGGCTTTCAGTGTTTGGTCCTTTTTTAAAATGTGAATCTATCATTTCTCACTTATCACTCTCTCCAGGAAGAAGGCAAGTGTTCCACCGGTTACAACTGTTATTTTCACTAGCCTTGTACTCCAAACGTGTTTCTGTACATGAGTGCTGTCTTCTCCTCTGGCACATGCCATTGAGACTGTGTTGGTAGGAGGAATTCCTGCTGAGCTGCAGCCTCAGCTGGTCCCCAGCTACTGTCTGAAGAAGGAATTAAGCATTAAGGCACAGATTCACAGAAAGCCCATCCATACAGGGCTGCCACCACCTCTTCAGGTATTGAGATCAATTGATGCAACAAAAAGGTGCCACAGAGGAACAAAGAGTGAATTTTCCAGAGCTAAGGCTACTGGGACAGGACAAATGGCCTGCCTTGTGGAAGACTGAAAGGGAGCTGGATCACATCCAGGCACACCTTAAAAAAGGCAATGTTGAATGTTGGATGTCTGCTATGTTTTGAACTGTATGTCAGCAAGGGAAAATGATACCTCCCATGGTTTTGAAAGGAATTGGCATTTATTTTATGTTCTCCAGATGGTATAGAGATAAAACACTAAGTAGGTGGATGGTATGGGTCAAAAGAGAAAACCAGGACCCATCCCTTCCTCTGGGAGACTGCTGTGCATAGGCAGAGTGCCAGCATGGGGGTCAGCCTGGGTAAGTGTTTGGAGAAGGAGAGTTGGCAGCTTGAATCTAGGGGATGGGTTGTGAAAAGAAAGTGAATTTCAGCTTCATACCACTTTTTAAAGTCACACACTTAACCAGCTAAATCTGTGAATGAGTGGCTCATTGCCCAAGGGACAAAGCTGTTTACTTTTTACTCTTTCAACACCTAGAAGTAAGGTCTTTCTGTGTCGAGGCATAAGAGATCTTCCACCTCTGAGGAGATAGACAGATAGATAGATAGACAGACAGATTTAGATTTTTATCTGCTTATATCCCTTGCAAGGAGGTATGGTGAGAAACAAGACATGAAAACGTGTATTAGACCTGCTTAGAAGGACTTCATGAGCCACCCTGCCACGATCTGTGTCCAGCTCTGTAAGTCATGGCCTCAGCAGCACTAATGCAGCTGTTTCAGAGCCCTTCCAAAGGATTTGTAGTAAGAGCACAGCAGGATACATGATCCAGCCTGGTATTTATACAGTGATTTCACTGGCATTGTATCTGTGCATATGCCATAAAGAAGAGCTGGTTTGAGTGTGTGAAAGTGATAAAAATGGGATGTGTAGAAAATGGGTTCCAGGTCCATGCTTTGTGCCATTTGGTTCAGAAAATGCCAGATCTGGCCACTGCAGATTCATTCACTTTTTTTCATTACTGCCCATACAAACACTGTAATAAATTTGTTTTTTGCAAAGCACACAGCAAAAATTTAACCAAAATTAACAAAGGGGGTTTTTTTTCTATTTGTTTTACAGCTGACAGTGTTAGGATTGGTAACTGAAGCCACTTATGCATAGATTTGTGAGAGAATAGTTAAATCCAGTACCAGTTAGAATCTCCTACAACACAAAAAGTATGAAAGTGAAACTAGAACAGGGGCATCTGTTAGGGAAGTAATAAAACTGTCGCTACTTGGTCACAGCCAGGGTGATAAACTTCATGTCATGGTGAGAAATCAGCTAGATAATAAAGTAGGAAAATTATTACAGTCTAAAGCTAGGCAACAAATTCTTGACATTTGTATGTTTGTGATTGACAGTACCTGCCTGCTGTTAACACTTGCATTAGCTGCCACAAGGAATTCTACTCCATCACTTGTATTCTGCTGCAAATGCTCTGATGGTAAAGAGCCTGTCCCTCCTTTTCAACACTGGTATGAAGCACACAGGAATGATGGGGACCAATGCACCAGTCTAGCAGAGCAGAATCAACATCAAGTAGTTGAGCAACATACTTATTAAAGCTAATGCTAATGCTTCCCTGGGAGAAGGTTATCTAAATAGGTTACTGTGATTAAAAGCATGTTTCACGAGAAGTAGGTTCATAAATTGAAAGAATCCAGAATTATGTATGAAATGTCATATAAACAAAATTAGCTATCAGAATTTAGCATAAGGAAAAAAAAAGCTATTATTTACTTGATTCACTGAATGTTAGACTGAATATATGAAACTACTGAAAGATTTCTCTGGAATTAATGGCTACAGATGCACTTAGGAGGCTGTAAACAGCTGGGATGTAATCACCTGCAGCTCCATACATGAACACAGGTACACTCTTTGTTCTCTAGGAATTCATAGCAGGAGACTTGTAAAACCATTGTGGCACTTACCTGGGCTATGTGTCCAGCTTTCCTGTATACAGAGACAAGTGTAGGGGACCACATGCCATAGGGATCAACTTCCATTTCCATTTGAGTAACTCAGGAGAAACACTGAAAAGTTATTGCATTGCAAACTGAGGTAAAGAAGGAGAAGGTAGGTTTCATTTTTATGTGCCCAGGCAGCCAGGAGGGCCAACCCTGTCCTGGGGGCATCAGGCACAGCATCACAGCCAGGCAAGGGAGGGGATTGTCCTGCTCTGCTCTCAGCTGGGGCAGCCTCACCTCCAGTGCTGGGGGCAGCTTTGGGTGACACTATTAAAGAGTGTCCAAAGGAGGGCCATGATGGTGAAGTGTCTGACCTTATGAGGAGGTCACTTGGCCTGTTCAGCCTGGACAAGAGGAGACTGAGGGGAGACCTCACTGTGGTCTTCAACATCCTCAGAAGGGGAAGCAGAGGAACAGACACCCATCTCTTCACTGTCGTGACCAGTGACAGGACTCAAGGAAATTATGTGAAGCTGAGTCAGGGGAGGTTTAGATTGGATACCCAGTAAAAGTTTTTCGCCCAGTGGGTGACTGGACACTGGAACAGGCTCCCCAGGGAAATGGTAACAGCACCAAGCCCGTCTGAGTTCAAGAAGTTTTTGGACAATGCTCTCAGGCACACGATGTGACTGTTGCAGTGACCTGTGCAGGGCCAGGAGCTGGACTCCTGATGGTCTCTTCCAACTCATCATTTTTTTTGATTCTATGATTTTTCACAAGCTCAGATCAAGCTTTTAGTCAGACATAGGGAAGCCTAATGTCTCTTTCCCCTGAGCTGCCAGAGCAGGCCAAACTTGTATAAATTGTCATATTTGCTGTGGTGCTGAATTTGACTAAGAGGTTAGGGGAGGTCTCTTGTTTAACAGGTCCATTCTAAAAGAGTGTTCATGCTATAACATTATCTATGTAATGGTCTTTGCATTGATTTCTCAGTAAACATGCACAGGAAGAATACTGACTTTGCAGATCAGGAGGAAGGGCTGTCTATCTAGACAGTGTCTGATGTGCAAAATAGTCACAGCATTGTTTGGGAGAAGGCACACGAGGGCTCTGTGACACCAATGTTTTCTCTGAGAGACAGTGTTAACTGAGCACACACTTATTCATCACTATTTCAGGGCAGGATTTTAAAGTTCTGAATACTGGGAGCCAGAGACCTGAACAGAATCCCTAAATCTGCCACCATGGAATCTCTTCTGAGTGAAGGTTATCTCCAGTTTAAGGCACCTGGGCCAGCCTGAGGTTTCAGTCCCTCTCTAGTAGCTTGTATGTGTTGCTGAGGGTCTTGAGCACCACGACTTAAAATTCAGTCCAGACAAAAACCTAGCAGCCAAAAGTAGTTCAGAACTTCTGTTAAACATTTTGAACACAGTTTGTTAAAAACCAAACGACTGAACAGGCCTGTTTCATGTATATCCTTGCAGTGGCCTACAGTGGCCACACAGAGGCTCTTGTCTCCCTTGGGGAGTGGGATGTGCAAAGTTCCTTCTCAGTCACTTGCAAGAAATTCTACAGGCTATATTCAATTTTTCTTATTATCAGAAGACTTGATCTACAAACATAAAAATTATGTGCAAAGTTTCTGACCATGCTGAACCCCCTCCCTCCCAAATAAAAGGTGTAACACCAATGCATAATGTGGAATGTAAGGACTTGTGGTGGCTGTCTTGGCTTTTATGCAGTGAATCATGATTGTAAATGTATTTGCCTTAACACATGTATCATTTATTTTTCCCACAGCAAAATCAATTTACTTCAAATTTACTTCTACTTTATAAGCCAGAGATCTCACTGTGGCATTACAAAAAAAAAAAAAAAAAAAAAAAAAAAGGCAATGGAAAACTGTATTTAGATTTTTTAAAAGAAAACTGTTACTTCGTCAGAATTCAAGAAAAAAATTTTGCAATAAAACGTTAGGAGTAATGTAATACACTCATAGTGTGGTATCACACACAAAAAAAAGGGAAATGTCATCTGTGATAACAGCGAAATTGAGAAACTGCACCCGTTACACACAGTTATCGCTGGAGAAGTGACACTTTCAGGGTCTGCCCGAACAGCCTAACGCTCTGCAAATGCCAAAACAAGTCTGAAACACTCAGATAAGTAGAAGTGATGAGAAGTGATATGAGCCCTTTTCAGGGGACAGAGAGAACACAACTGGAAAATACATCGCTAGCATGTGCGAGAGTAAGTTCGTAAGCGCTGAGCAGATGCGCCGAAGAAAACGCAGGTCGATAGGTGGGAAAGGCACTGAAGAGATGCATAAGCAGCAGGTTGATTGCTGTTAAAACTTGTATCTGCATCCTGTAGTTTTAGAGATTCTACTGACCGGGGGTTGTAGAGAATCTCTTAGCTTTTTTTTTTTTTTTTTTTTTTTTTTTTTTTTTAATTATTTCCTTCTGGCTGCTCCCCTGGTAACTCGTCTCCTGTATTTCCAGCTCGCTGCAGCGCCCGCACGCTGTTCCTGCCCCAGCACACAGGTGGGATCCGGGCCCGCGGTGCCGGGTGTCCCGTCCCGTCCCGTCCGCGGGCAGGGCCGGTGCGGCGGCGCTGAGAGGAGCGGGGCCGGCTCTGCGCTCCGCGTCCCCTGAGGGCCAGCGCCGGGCAGCCACGGGCACCGAGCCCCGGGCCCGCTCGGCCGGCCCCGCCCGGCCCGCCCGGGTGGAGCCGCGCCCCGCCCCGCCGCGGCTGCAGGATGAGGCGGCGGCGGCCGCGGCTGAGGCGGCTGACCCATGGCGGAGGTAAGGGCGGCGCGGGGAGAGCGGTCTGTGGTGTCCGTGGGGGACGAGCTCTGGGGACGCGAAGGGGGACACTTTTCTGAGAAAAGCACCGTCCCACATAGGGGAAAAAAAATAAGGGTCATGAGGGACACACACCTCGGCGGTGTGCCGGGCTGTCCCGCAGCCTCTGCCCGCGGAGCGAGCCGCACCGGAGCGGGGCCAGCTTCCAGAGCTGCCGGGCCCCAGCGCCGCCGTCACCTGCCGGGCAGGGCTGTAAGGCCGGGACGGACAGTTCTGCCTGGCATTTCCTCCGGCATCGCCTCTGTTTCTCCGTGTGGGCGCGCGGGCTGCTCAGGAGCATCAGGAGTGCAGCTTCTCCAGAGCGTTTCACACGGTGCACGCCGCACCGCAGGCGCGCCTCGTAGTGCGGTCCCTGCACTTGTCAGGAACATTTCGGGGTCTCAGTGCCAGGGCGGACCTTTATCCGCGCTCCGTGATCAGCGCGGTATTTTCGGAGCTCTCTCTGGCCATTTCTGTCCCTGTGTGCTCGCTCCTCATGCGGCCCGCGCTGCGCTTCTGTCGCCTTGAGCCGGCTCGGTGTGTCCTGCACTAATGTAGCTCCAGGATCAGCCAAGCCGCTCAGCCGCCGGCTCTTCCCGGTTCAATTCCTGTTGGGAATAGCGTTTCATTGTTTCCCGCGTAGTTTATGGTCTGGGACTTTTGTGGTGCGCTTCGTGGGTACAAAAAGTACGGGATTGCCAAGAGGTGGGCTTGTGACTGTGATGTTCAGTACATTTTGAAATACCGAGTTGGACTACCAACATTTTTCAAGTTGCTTTTGAACAATTGTGAATAGCTGGTTCTTACTGTGAATTAATGGACCGGCATCATCTGGTAATTGTTTAATTTGTCATGCATGGTAGATTTTATTTTTCTTTTAAAATTTTCTTTTAATTTATTTTTCTTTTTCCCTATTTCCCCATGCGTTAACTTGGTTATTTTTGTAAAGTAGTTGCAAAACTAGTTTCAACACCCTGACTGTAAGGGATAGTGGCGAGAAGTTGATTCATTTCTTTGCTAAATGTAGGTCTGGGCCTCTCTCTTTTGCACAATGCATTTAAGTGAAATAATGATTGGAGCAAGATAAGGCATTGTTCACTTTTTGAAATATAGTGTAAAGGGACATCTGTCTGGAAACCCCCTGTATCTTTCACTGGATGTCTTTTGAAACACACGGCAGGTCCAAAACATGAAACACAGATCAAAAAGTAGGTCTTTGTTTTTAAGGTGACCTTTGGTAGCTTTGACTGAGTCTACTAATGCTGTCAAAATGTTATTGTAATAGCATAATGGATTCCAGAGTAGTTCAGTTGATTTATAACCTTCAATTTGTAAAAATAGATTTGAGCTATTCTTAGCATTTCTCTTATCCACACTAGATCAGGGTGAGAAGTCTATGTAAACAGATGGAAGTATTTGTTTTTTTCTGTTTGGTATTGTGTGGCATCATGAAAAGTTTGAAGCTTAGCCATCCCTGGATTGATTTTATTCATTGGACTCCAGTCCCTGCTGAGAACATTGCTGGCAGCACAAGGCAAGCTGTTGATCCTCATCCTTTGAGATGTGGTACTTAGAACTACTCTTGAAGAGCACTGCACATGAAAATTAATTAAGTGGCCAAAGCATGTTGTTGGAGCAGGCTAAACTGCAGGGGTTTGCCTGTTTTTCTATCCTGTGCTGAGATGAGGTGCAGTGTTAGAACAACCTGAGCACTTTGGTTTTGACACCACATAAGGTAAAAAGCAATAAACATTTGCTTTGGATAACTGGAAAAACATGCATCGGTTCATGCAAGGAAATGGATTAATTTCTGTGGTGATTCAAGCTCTACCTCTTTGCAGAGCACCAAGACCAAGAGTTCAGGTTCCAGTGTGTATGTTTGCTAAGGAAACAGATAAAAAACATAAAAGTGAGCCAGGTCTTTTCTTTGGGGGGTTATTTCTCATGCTACTTTTTTTTTTTTTCCCAGATCCAACAGTGTTTGTGCTGCACCTAGTTTTTCTCTTCACAGTTTGCTGGAAAAAGATATTGCAGTCGTGCTTGGTTTGGTTTGTGGTTTTTTAAAGAAAGGGTTTATAATGGAAGCACCACATGTTCCTTAATATTCAGCTCCTGTTTGAATCTTGACATCCCCTATTGAAAACAGGGTGCCTAACATTTTTGTCCTACTGAAACTTAGTCACACAAGTAAGTCACATTGAGTAGGCCACATTGAATTACTCACACAGGTAAAGTTGGGCATATCTGCTTATTTTTCCCCAGGGTGCTTGTAAAGTGTTGTTGGATTGCTCAAAGAAGTAGTGTATTTTAAGGAAACTAAAACTGAAATTTAGAGGCACTATGTGGCTGTGTACATTTTAAATTTTTAAGCTCAGAAGGAGCAAAAAATAAAAAGGAGAGGCAGGGGAAAAACATGTATCTGACATTGGGTATAAGTCTTATATTGGTGGGGAAAAGTGACAAGCCATTCTACAGACACATAATTTGGGTTACATTCCATGCCCCACTCTGCCAACTGCATTTTCCTTAGGCTTCTCAATATAATACTGCCTCAACAAGACTTCTGAAAGTTCTTACACTAAGCCATAAGTCTGTAGGAAAGATGAATGAGATGCATTTTCCAAAGCACCCTAAAAACTGTGTGTGGGGAAACGGGAAGCCTCAGTGCTGCAAGGTGTGGCATCAGTCCTGTGTGTATGGTAATAGTACTTCCAAACAGAGAGTTTCAAGAAGCTTGTCACACAGCTGAAGGTCTTGCAAGGGTTCAGAACTGCTCTACTTGATTCAGTGATTTTCTTTTTGTTTTCTTTTTTGTATATCAGTATTTCTATGCATGTGTTTATGTATGTATGTAGACATTTGAAGAAAGAGTATTTAAAAACTTTAAAATTTAAAAATATTTTTACAGAATATGCATGGGAAAATATTTAGATTAGCATTTAGATTATGTGTAGCTCTTCAGCTTTTTCTCTGTGTTAGTCTTACAGTAAAAATGTTCATTCCAAATCACATGAACCCCAGGCACTGATGCTGCCCATGCCAGCAGAAGAGGCAGTGCCTGAATGAGAGCAGGAGTTGCTGTGCTGGATCATTGCATTCCATGTGAAACAAGCTCCAGCTCAGGTGGGACAGAGAAGGAAGGTTCTGCTCCCACACAAGCCAAGTAGGTTTGTTATATCTAAATGTATTGCATTCTTTCAGCAGATCTTTGAGGCCCTTCCCAAGAGCTGAATTCCTGCACTCGATTAAAGAACACCTGCTCTAATTAATAATTAACAGCACAACATTGCTGTTGTTTATGAATTACAAAATTTAAGGAAGAAGATACAGTGGATAATTTGTGTTGTTTGTACTGTTGTCTCTATGTTACTTTTTGGGAAGGGAAGTTTGTCAGGTTATGTAACACCTCATATAAGCACAGGTCTTTGAATGCTGTCAGAGGCAGAGTTTTGTGGTATTAAAGCACTGGAAGGGTGTAATCCATCCCAGACTTTGAGCCCATTTGAAGTATTTATATTGAGTGAGAATAATTTGAATTATGGCTTTTTTTTTTCTTGGTGAGTGTTAGATTTTGGTAAAGGGAAAGTTAAGTAGGAACCAGGTAGGCTTTTCTCCTAAGGCTTTCCTGTAGTCCGTTTGAGAGCTTCCCACTGAAGCTGCATGCCTAACTTATAGAACATATTTCAAATTACTTTCTTTTTTTCTTTTGAGTTCATTGAGAAATAGGACACAGCAGAATTGCTGTGGAGTTTCTGTCTGGAAATAGATCAATGGGCTGGGTCCCTGCTTGTGAACAGCCCTTACCTGTTAGCTAGAACTCACCTTAATGAGGTGGGGGAAAGGTTTCATGGTGTTTCAGAAAGAGGTGGCATAAGAGAAGAGCCTCAAATTTAGTCTTGAAGGATTTGAAAAAGCCTGGTCAAAGGAGTGTTCAGGAGGGTGTTAGAGGAAGTTGGAGTTGTGGTGTTGGGCTGACTTACACCAGCATTTTCCTGCTCTCTGGAGAGTGGCCAAAGTATTCCCAGTGCAGGGGGTGCATGAGAAGTGCATGTGAGATAGATGAGGGGAATATCAGGCATAAAGAAGGAAGAATTAGAGTGTGGTAAATATGGAAAATAGAAGAGGAATTACAGATGAGGGTCAAAGGGAAAGTAAAGACACTCAAATCCTGTGACTTATACAGTGCTCCCTGTTCAGAGCTGTGAGTTGTCAGGCATTTGGTGTTGCAAAGAGGCTGGTAGCTTGGAAAGCTGGAGTTGAACAAGTTGGATACCTGAGAAAGTATGTTTGCCCAGGAGGACTCAAAAGGAAGACATCTGGAAGTGAATTATGGAAAAAGTTTTATCTGAAAGGGTAATTTTGTCTTTATTCAGTAGAGACTACGTCGTAACAATGAGGATATACAACCAGTCTACGCTAAAGGTAGAACAGGAAGGGAGGGAGGTGTCTTACTGATGTCAAGTAGTTCACTGACCACAGAGGAAAGTATCTTGGAGCACCAGAGGCATAGAAAGAGGGTTTGTGTTTGTTTTGGTTTGTTTTTTGTTTTTTTTTTTTGTTTTTTTGGTGGGGGGGGGGGGTTGGTTTTTGTTTTTTTTGTTTTGTTTTGTTTTGCTTTGTTTTTTGGTTTTGGTTTTGGTTTTTTCTTTGTGGGGCATGTTTGGTTGGTTTTTTCTTTTTTTACTGTGCTTCATCTGGAAGAGTGACTGAATAAATTCAATTACCCTCATCACATTTACTCTCAGGGATATTGCATACTTTACTGATACCAAAATTGGCTAGAAAACAAACTTTCAAACACAATTTGAAGTATTAGAAAGCAGACATTCTTTATTCTTAGTATGCTGAACACACCCAGAGGATATCTCCTGTAATCGGGTGTATTGTGAAACTTTAAGGTTTTTATTCCATCAAGACCATGCATATTCATTACAGTGTACTTCCTAGCTAATACATAAACATCACTTTCCCTGGAACTAATTTGCATGCCTGTGCCTCTTACGACAAGCCCTTTTATGGTCCCGGGGGTTGTCTGAAGGGTCTCTGGTGGTCATACTCACAGAGTGCCCCCAGTGTGACAGATGACCTTGCCTTGAACTTGCCTTAGGGCATGCACTGTTGCTTCTTGTTACATGGCTTTGCCACAAAACCCACTATTCCTCATTATCTGTTTATCCACTGGTTCCAGCTGTATTAGCATCCTGTGTGTCTACTTCTGCATTCTTTTATCTATTTTGCTAGTTAGTCTTTAAGCTCTATTTAGCAACTTCGAGGGGAACTGAAGATTTCTATTCTCAATGTTGTCTGTCATTATAAGGAAATCAGTTTCTGGTGAAAAACATCTGCATATGACCAAATGGCTGGAATGTGCACCTGCTTGGTGTGTATGTTAGAACTGGTTTTAAAAGTTCATTTTGAAGAGGATATTGAGCTATTTTCAGTGTTTTAATTGAAATAAATGACAACACTATCAGTGTCTTCAACATGTACCTGTCTCTGCCTCCATCTGGGGAGTAGGTTGATGTTAATTTTGTGTTGGAACAGAGTACATACAGTGTGTGTGTTTTGTAATAGCTGTCCCCTGCTATCTGTGCATGTGGTTGGAGAGGTGCTGTCATCTCACTGCAGCACACAGGAGGGTTCTCACAGGGAGTGTTTGGTTGCAGCCCAGATGGCATTATTAGGATTTAGAGTATATATGTCATAAGTGTTTGACAGGAGCCACATTTGGGGTGACATCTATGAACCATGGTTTATTGTCATTTTTAAGCCCAGCCATATATAACATGGAAGTTATTTTGATGTTTGATGTTTCCATCCACCATTGCACCCTCCACACATCTTAAACCCTGACTGCATTCCAAAAAATAAAGTACTGTTCTGCTCTGGTGTTTTCAGGATATTTTAGGGTTTATTATGAATATATAAAAACAGCAGGAAATTTTTTTTTTTTCTATTAAATATATCAGTTTGTAAGATTACTGTCACATATTTAAAGTACCCAGGCAAAGAGCAAGATGACTAAAATTAGAGCTGAATTTTATCAGATACACATCATTGTATTTAATTATTGTTTTTAATCCTACCAAGTAGTAAAATGAAACTGCTGATTATGTTACTAGAAGCTGTTTTGCTTAACTTCTACTGATATTGTGCAAACTTACAGGATTGTTCCAATACAAACTGTTCTGTGGTTCTATTCTGGAAATGCTATTTAATTATTCAAAATGTGGCTGTGCCACATCATCTTTCCAGCTAATAACAAGGAAAGGGGCTAATTCTACAGATAAATGCAGTTAGTAATGGAGAAGGGACCAAAGTTTTGTAGAAAACCATTTCAAAGGTTAATGACATCAATGGAGCAGTTTAAAACTTAGCAACTAAAATAAAGAGAGCATAATGTAGAGTGATTAGAAGATAGCACATGAACAGGATACATGAGTAATCAGAAGAAGAAAAAAAAAAGTTATTTTGCAGATAATTGTGGTCATGTACTTTTGCTCCAGCACTGGGATATTTGTAGTGATGACTCTGAGTCTGACTGCACTGAAACAGCTTTCCAGGGGCACATACCCCCTGCCTCTCAGTGCTGTCTGTACATCCAGACAATCCACCCTGTCTGCTCTGCTCTCTTCCAGCAAGACCTTTCTGTTTCTCTAGAGCTTGTTCAACTCTTTCTGTGCACTTATAGCCCTGGGTTGTGTAGCTTTAGTCCTGTGTGCCAACTCCACACAGATCAATAGCTGAAAACAGATTGATGATGCTTCCTGCTGCTCCTTCAGAGAAATCTTTTTCACCCATCCAATACACTGCAGTAGACCTTTTGGTATTTTGGTGTCATTATAGGTTCTGCTTCCTGTACATTCTTTTAAGGACAGCAGATAAGACATGGGTGTAGGAAGCAAGGGGAGGAGATATGTGGAGGGATAGTTTGATGAATAGTACACTTAGTTCATGCTAAGATCAATACTGTGAGTTACTTAATTGAAAACTGAAGACTCTATTTTTAACATAGAGTAAGAAACTCTGGAAACCTGCCAGAGCAGGCAGCATGCTTCCAATTAAGTGTAGGTCAGGCCACCCACAAAATCATACTTTCTCTTGCTTCCACATTGATTCTTGGCCCTCCTTTAGTAGCAGATTTGACATAAACTTCTATTTTTCATATTCCAAAGACTGCCAAACTGAAGCCTGTAGCTGATCTGTGGTAAGCTGTACCATAGGGAAAGGGCAGGTGCATGGTTAGAGCCCAGCCCTCCACATACCAGGCTAGTGGATAATTTGGTAAATCATACTCAGTATCAGACTGTGTTCTTTAATGCCACTGGAACTGTTAAGTGGCAGAAGCAAGATGAAAATTTCAGATACTTGGGATTTTATTTTTTTATTATTATTTAATGATGAGAATTTTGGTGTAACTCTCTGGCTCTCTGTGCTTGCACAGAAGTCCTTCCAGATGCAAATTGAAGGTTGCCCTCAGGTAGGGTTGCAGTTTACCATTTGCAAACAGCCTAATGTTGGAGGCATGAACTTCCACACCCTCCAGTGGTAGAAATGGAAAGGCTGCTGCAGTAGATGGGTTTGGTGGTATTTTTAAGTTTTCCACAATCAGCAAAAATTTAAGTCTTTTTCTCTGTACAGAGACAATCACGTGCTGTCCCGATTTCTTGGTATTGCTGTAACTCAGTTACTGTTTCTTCTCTTCTCCTTGTTGTAAAATAAGGATGGGAAGGACAGAAACACTGAATGTGGCAGCACAGTGCTGAGTAAATAGTGCCTACCTATCCATCTTGTCATTAGATTAATATCCAGACTCTGTAATAAAGCTTTTGCTATTAGATGTACATCCAGTATGTAGAATTAAGGTATCTTTAATGAAATGCCTTATTCAAAAACATAGTGTAGCTGTTTCTGGGAAGACACCCCTCCTATTGTCCCCATAGCAGTAGTTCAGCAGTACTGTTCAGTCATTCTTTATCACTGAGGAAAACTAACAAGCTGGTGTGAAGTGTAATAAAGAGCATAAACCTTTATCAGCATTATCCAGGGAAGTTTTGTGAAAAGCCAAAGCACAAAAATGAAGGCGAAAAGGCTCTGGTTGATTGCTGTATAGAGGATTTTGCTGAAATGATCTCATAGGTGAAAATTTGTGATGTGAATAGATACATGTGCTGTATCTATACCACCACTCCTGTGAAACCCTGGCTACAGGGCCAGGATCCTTCAGCAAGTGCTCTGGTAGTGGTGAAAGCAGTTTTTTCAAAGGATGGGAAACTTACTGAAGTAATAATCACTGTGAGCAGCCATGAGTATATTTTAATATAATCTGCCAGAGGAAGAAGTGGTGTTAGTAAGACTAATCTTCAGTGCAGCATTATTAACTCACTCAGATGACACATTCCCTTTGGTTACAGGGAATGGGCATGACTGCAAATGTGAGAGCCTGCTTCCCTCCCTTCCCCACTGGCACCTCTGCTAGTTCACATCAGCAGGAGCTCTGTCCAAAGATCAGAGGGAGATTCTGACCTCCATTCTGTGCTTAATGCCTATATTTAAGAGTCCTTTAGATAAAATGGTTTGTGATCCTGTAGTGCAGCTGGTGGCTCCCAGCCTGGAAGCTGTGGATACCATGACACCATCTATGGCTGAGTAGAGAAAATAGTTTGCTGTGGTTTTCTTTTTTTCTTAAAAGATGTATTAAAATGATTGCAGACTGCAGATAAATTCCAAAATTTGTAGTTGGAAATATTCTCTATTTTCTTGGGGAAAATAATACAAGACTGTTTTCACAAATTTCTGTGAGCTTCAGGAACATTTAGCTTCCCTTCAGAAAGGAGATGTCCCATCAGGTACATCAGGAATTTAGTTGTCCTCACAGTGGTTTGGGGAAAGACCATCTCCATTTTAGGCTTTAGCAGACCAGCATCATCTGCAGTCAGATTTCCACTTGAAGGAAGTTGAACTGTGAGAATTTTGGGCTCTTCCCAAAGCTACCCCAAGCTTTTCTTTTCCCTGTCAGGGGAATAGGTTTATACCCCTGGAAATTTTAAAAGGAACAGTCAAGCTGTGACTCACATATCTTCTGCATACAAACCCAGTGCTTGCAGTTGGTTTTCTGAGGCATCACGTTATAGATAACCACATTTCTAACTATTTCCTGCATTTGCCTCTTCTGCAGCCAGTAGAGTAATGAATTTGCTGTGTTATCCATGAGCTGAATGCTCTGCCACAGCAGCAGCTTTCCAGGCCACTTGGCTCCAGAGGAGCTGCTTGAGGTCTTTAATAGAACACTTTTGATGATCATGAATTTCATTAATTAGAATATTAACGGGTCACATTAATTCAACAAGTATTAGCTTGGTTTCTCTGTAGTATCAAAGCATAGCCCTGATCTTGCAAGCACATAAGTATGGGACTAACTTCATGCCTGTGATCTGCTCCATTTGACTTATTTAAGTGTTTGCAAGTAGCTACTTACCATGTTCTCAGTGTCTTGTATAGTAAATGCCCTCTCCTGTTTAACTACATAGAGAAGACTGTTGGTTAGGAGGTTTGTTTTGTTGTTATTGCTGTTTTGTGTGTGTGTATGTCTGGTTTTAGGCAAGTATATTTGTTTTCTCATATTTGGCAGTAAAAATCATGTGGTCATTTCCACATGCAGCTGACAAATACATAATGTATTGGAATGTAATTTCTAATGAGTAGAAACTCTGTGAAGCATCATTGAAGGAAACTCTTCACTCTTACATCAGAGTGAGAGATGAATGCCCTGTATATCTACTTATTTTTACAAATGGCTGTTTATAAACCTAAAGTTATCTTCCAATCTTGAAAAGAAAGTACAGAAAAAATGAAAGCCAACAAACAAAATTAGTTTAAAATAAAATCAGTTTTCATATTTAAATAGAATATACAAAATGGAAAATAATACTCATTTATTTTAAGGTTATATTTAATTTTACTTCAGAGTCCTATTTTAAAACTTTTTATATTTACTTTTTAATGTGTTTTACATGAAGAAACAATTTTAAATCTTTTATATGCTTTGATGACTATTACAGCTGTAAGTTTTATGTAGTTTATGTTTTCATAACAAACCTGTAAAGTAAATTGTTTGCTGAGATTTTTGGAACTTAGCATAAAGGCTACATTTAGCTCATTATGTTTGCTGCTTTTGAAAACTTGTCTTCTCTGCTCCTGCCACAGCATTTTGCTGGGAATACCTGGAACTAGTGCAGTGTGGCCACTTGGTTTCCTGGCTGCCATTCCACTGCATTTCACATTTTAATAACACAGACTTGCCCTGTAAAAGCTGAAATACCAAAGTATTTTAAAATATAAATAGGAATTAAGACTGATTACTTTCTACTCTAGCAATGCTCCAACCCTATATAATAAACAGTGAAGAAGTCTAATTATACGAATATAAATAAAATAAAATTTGAAAATTGCTTCTGAGGCCCTTAAATTTGAACAATCTCATCACTAGAGATTGAAAAACTCCATCATTTGGATAATTAAAAATGGGTTATGTCTACATGAAAGTGATGGGAAACAGAGTTGCTATTACAATATAGATAAGCAAGGGATTTTGCTAACTGGCCATGTATAATTGCTTTTTTTAAGATTCCATCATTGAGTATCTGTCTGGCTTGGGTATGTTGTTGTGAAATGACCTCCAAAAGACACTGATAGTCCAAACTTTTAGTGAAATCACAGCATAGTTCTTTGTCTGGCTTAGAAGAATTTGTTTCCAGTGTCCATTTCTACTGGTTGAGTAGATGGGTTCAGTGCCTGGGCACCAAAACAGGAGGTGGTGGCTGCCCCCTGAACTGACACTGATCTTATTCTGCACTCACTTCATCCACACAACCTGTTCAGTGCATATTTTTATTTGGAAATTGGAAGTTTTATTGGAATGCTATCACTGGAGGGAAAAAAATGCATTTTAAAGATTATTTTTGACAGCATGCTGTGTAATAGAACCGTTTTATTTGTGTCTTCAGGATGTTGACCTGAAAACATGTCAGGGTGCTTTGGATGACTGCTGTCCACCTCAAGGAGAGGACCAGCTGCAACTGCAAGAAGAGCAGAAAGACATAAATCAAGTAAGTGATGAAAAAAAGGGGAGAAGGAAAAACTGATTAGGAAAGCAGGAAAGGATATGGATCTTATCACCAAGATAAAGAGTAGTGAAAGGTTTTGAAAGAAATAATTTATTTCCTCTTTTTATTTGAAGTATTCCTTGCCAGGGCAAGAAAGGAATACTCACTTCACACAATACTTTATGAATGATGCCCTTTTACACTGTTTTGAAAATTGCATCCTTCCCTCAATCCCCCACTATTTTTTCAGTAGTCAGAATATTCACAAGTTTACAGAAAACACTTGCAACTAATCATTTTTAATTTGGGTTTATTTTCTCTCTTGTGAAGGTGTTGTGCTTGTGGGCAAGGGTGTTTTTGCCTACAAACACCAGAGGCATGGATCCTCAATTATACTGCTCTCACCATTTATGTAAAGCTTGATGCTCAGGTGTAGAATTACATTTGGGACAGTGGACTCTTCAGTTTTGTTCTCTCTAAGAGCAACAATGAAAGGGACACTCAGTTTTCTCGAGACCTTGTGAGAGCTGAGAACGTCTAATCCAGTGTCTCGCCAGCCTCTCTGTTTGCCACTCCCCCGAGGGCTTGGCTTTGAGAAAATACCTGATTTTTCCACACTGTTGGGGAGGTGCAGCTTCAGAGGAAAGCCCAGTTCTGCTGTTGTGGGCAGAGTAGGGATGCTCAGGCCGTGGAGCTATTCTGCTCATTCCAGCAACGTTTCATCTCCCATCAGGATGAAGACTTGGTGATGGGGTCAGCAGCAGTATTGCTCTGTGCTCTGTTTCCTCTCAGACTTTGATTTTTACTTCCTTTTGTGTAAAATAACTGCTTTACACCGTGTTTCTCTTTCTTTTGTTACAGAGCAACAGCAACCATGTAGATTCCCTTCTTTCCTTGGAGGGCTATTTACAGCTTCTGCCATCACAGGTGGAAAACATGCTAGAGGTAATTGAGAAAATACAGGCATTGCCAATAGATTGGAGTACAGTTAGCAATTACTCTGTTTTATCAAATAACCACAGCTTACCCCACCCACTCTGGGAATATATTAGCAAATCAATGTAGTAAAACTTACCTGAGACTTCTAAAGATGCTACTATCCACCTCTCACAGCACGTCTCATTGGCTGTACTTGAAAAATTTTGCCCAGCAATTTGTGTGGTGTAAGAGCTGTGTCTTTACTGTGATCTGGTGTTCAAAGTTGGATGGAGCCATTGGACAACTCAATTAGTTCAACTAATAGTTGTCTTTGTGAAACCTAATACCAGTTTGTATTTATGCAGCAGCTCGCAGTGTGTTTCTCTAGAGCAACACTGATTTATTACACAGTAGCAGCTATTGGGCATTTGTGGTGAAAGATTACATTTGTCACAAACATTGGGTCAAGTGCTTACAGAGTTACTACTTTCACTGCAAATCGGGTCAGTCAGCATTAGCAGTGAACCCATTTAGAGTTTTGGGGTTTTGTTTGTTTTTTTTAAATATTGTGGCCCTCTGATACTGTATTTCACTTTCTGTGTGCCCATCTTCACAAAACAGTTGCTTTCTTAATTAAGTCTCCCTCTTCTCCCACAGCTCATGGCTGCAGCCATTGACCATGAAGCTACTCTCTACATTCCTTTTTTGCAATACTTCAAGGGTTTCTTACGCACACTTCCCATCATTGGATCCTCTTCTGGGCTCATGAGTGTTTTCCATGTAACTTCATGCTTATCTGGTTTTGGGAATCTCTAGCTTCTAGCCCATAAACTAGCCTCCTTTTCAGGTCTGGAAATGGATTGCATACTAAGTAGAAGTTCATCAGTTTAGTTTTCTCCATTCTCAGAATTTGAAAATAATTTGGCTGTAGCCTTTATGCAGCTGTTACAATACACAGTAACATACTGCATATTTTATTTAATATTATTAATGCACTGCCATCTTGTGACAATCCAACTGCTGAATATGGATTGATTGTTTCTGCCAATTATCAAGTCTTTACAGTGAATGGGATTTTTTGACAGCTGACTTAGTAAGAATCGTTCTTTTCAAGGGATTAGTTGAAAATAGCATCTCTATCTCCCAGACTGCAAATGTCTAGTACAAGGTAACTCCCTAGGAGAAATAAGGCAAGACCTTTCTCTGTTACCTGAGCTTCCAGTGAGAATAATAGAGAACTTCAGATGTTGTTGCCCTTATGGTACATCATTGCTGCCCTGTAGAAAGTGTTTTTTACGTAGTCTGTTCACTAAATGGCAATGAGAAAGTCCTGTCCTGAAACACAGTAAGGACACTCAACTATGGAGGAGTCCTGTACACCTCCTACTTGATGTATGTACATAATCTTGGACAGTGGCTCTGTTTCTAAGACCCAGCAACTATAACTCAGCTCCACAAAAAGTGGGCTTTAGTGCTACTACAGCATTGCCAGTCCAGTTGTTTGAACATCAGGGCCGAGGCATCATATGTCAGCTTTGGTTTTGCAAAAAAACTCCCGAGTAGTAGTTTAAAGTCCAGACATCCACAAAAGAAGTGATTTGGTGGGGAGGATGTTACCTCTAAACTGATCAGTAAAACTGCTCAGCTGAGTTTTGGATGCAGTAGACCTCAGTTAAATGGAACTAAACCAAATGTGGCACCTCACAGCCCTGTAAACTTCTTAAACTCGGAAGGAAGCAGTGAGACTGCAATAGTGCAGCCTTAATGCTCCTGTCTTCCACTCCTCTTTTCTTCACTGCTGTCCTTACTGGTTAACTTCTGCAGAGGAGCTATCTATCTTCTTGAAAAGGTTTGTTTTCTAAGTTTAGCACCTTGAACCAGCTCACCCTTGAATCATCAATACCACTACCAGGGAAGGGTCATGACCACTCCTCCTGGAAGGACTTTTTTCTTAGACCAGATCAGACAGATAAGCCATAGTTTGTACACTTGGCAATAGTCCCACTTTTATTTCTCAACCCTCATCAGTCCCACACTGTCCTTTGCAGTCCTCCCATTCCTTCAGTCACTTCTGCACCCTTCTTGTTTCCTTCTGCCATATGCCAATAAAGATTATGCTTTGTACAGATGGGAAACAGCATTCCAAATAGCTAGAAGAGTTTAACATAAAAACATTGGCTTTAATAGAATCAAGTAGTTGAATATTGAAAACCAAATTGATTGTGACTGTAGGCGAGGGATGTAGAAGCATTCAGTTTATGAAAGATCCCATTTCCCCCCCCCCCCCCACTTCATCTTTTAGGTGAACTTACTGGAAGATTCACAAGTTGCTGCTTCTAGTAGAGGCCAAGACCCACCATCCTCACTCCACAATATAAATTTGACCCAGACACTTCAGAACAGTTTCAGTCCTCCTGATGCCATCCTACTAAGAACAGACTACCCCACTCAATTAAATTCAAAACCAAGACACTTACAAAGGCAAGAGATTTTCCCTCAAACAAGCTCCGAAATCACAAATCCAGAATCACTATTTAATGGGTCAAATTTGATAGGGCTGTTTTCAGCTGCTGACCTTAAAAATCTACCAGCCCATGAAGATAATTTTGATGAAATTAAGCTCATGTCTTTGGCTTTGGAGGAAGGCTTTAGTCCTACAGAAGTTTCTCAGCTCTTTGAAGAGCCCAGTTCAAATTCGGGACTATCTTTGAATTTAAATCACAGCACCACCTCTTACTCAGTCTGCTGTCAAGATTCTGTTGGGTACAGCAGTGATGTTAAATCTGCTCCTTCACATGGCTTAGGAGTTGTTGGTGGCCACTGCCAAGAAAACATTAAGCACAGCCATGTGGAATATCCAGGTGATGCAGAGTGTTCTACAGAGGCCACGCTTCAGCAGTTTCTTCATAATCACCCTTACAATCAACTGCCAAGTCAAGCAGCATTCACTCCAGAGCATTATCAACAGATGTGGATGAAGAAATCAAACGAAGTAAGGGACAGGTGCCACAATTCCACTGCTACACACCAGAGCAGAGATGAGCGTTGTGCAAAAGCTCTGAGAATACCATTTTCAGTCGATGAAATTGTGAGCATGTCCGTCGACTCTTTCAACACCATGCTGGCAAGGAACCAGCTGACAGCAGCTCAGGTATCGCTTCTGCGTGACATCAGACGAAGAGGAAAAAACAAGGTAGCTGCCCAGAAATGCCGTAAACGCAAACTGAATGCAATTCTCAACTTGGAAGAAGATGTGTGTAATCTCCAAACGCAAAAGGAGAGCCTTAAAAAGGAGCATTCCCAGTGTAGCAAATCAATCAATCAGATAAAGCAAAAATTAAACAACTTATACCATGACATTTTTAGTAGACTGAGGGATGACCAGGGTAGACCCGTTAACCCATGCCAGTATGTCATTAATTGCAGTAGCAATGGTAGTGTTTTCATAATACCCAAGCATTTGGCCACATCTGAACAAGAGAACAGAAAAGAGCAGAAACAAAAGTAAGACGACTAAAGATCACCTAATCACATTTATTTTGCCTGAAAGGATGATAAGAATACTTGTGTGAGGACTAGAGGTCAGTGATTACAGCAGTTCAAAAGAAACAACTACACTTAAGGAGAAACACTCTTGTGTTCAAGGGTCTGGCAAACCCAGCCAACTGTGATCTGTTAGAAGGTCCATGAGCTGAGGCCTGAATGAGGAAATCTGTTTAGTTATAGTTAAAGGAGCTAGACCATCAATGTAGTATAGTTTCATAGCCCTACACTAAAACTGGGAATTTAGTTACTGGTAATGGGACAGAGGGGAGAGCATCAGTGAGGGATAAAGGTCAACTTTAGATCAATGTTACATATGCAAGAAAATGTTTTAGTTTTGAATACTTGATTCTTTATACAGAGAATGACCTTATTTATTCTCTAGCACTGAAAGAAAAATAATAGTTCTAGTGCATCTTCAACTTCACTGTAGATTTACATAGGCTCAAGAGATAACTATGTGCTTTGCATTTATTCAGAATGACTCTGCTTTTCCTAGTTTTCCTTTGAGAAGAGAAGCCCAGGAAGCTACTGCATTTTTCCTCACTACTTTCACCATCCTAAGTCCAAGCAAAGATAATCTGCCACTTAAGTTTACAACTCATACACTCAGTGTGCAAGCAGATACTGAAAGAGTGTCTGATTCAGTACTGTTTCACCTTCATCTTCTGCAACTGAATCATTCTCAGCTTTCTTCCACAAAAATGACCAGTGGTGAAGGAGTTCCTGTTCTGTTTCCTAGTGACTGATATTTACTTATGTACCTTCTCTTTTCCTACCATCTTGAAACCTTCCTCAAGAACTACTTGAGTTTTTCACTGTGGCTTTTTAGCCAGTATTTTTAAGTGTCTTTAATGTTCGAGATTTAATTTTTTAAAATATACATTTTATCTTTAAATTGAACCAAATTACTATTTATCTATGTTTATGAGGTTACACTTTGATAGTGCTCCAAATGAAGAGCTTTTCAGCTTAACATTTATTTGTGCTGTTAAAAAAGAGAAGTTTTATTCACTCACATACTTGAAGCATCCTATCCTTTACTGTTATACTGAAAAAAGTCTGCAAAAGAGATGGTCTAAAAGGCCTGTAATGAATAAGGAAGGAACGTTGAGGTATATTGTGAAAATAACTACTAATATTAATGTCTAGATAACAAAAAGTACTTCATTTTATAACTAAAATACATAAAGCTGGTATTTTAAAAGTTCTCATTGGTCATGGCATGGTGACAATGTAGCAAATTTACATTCATGTTAAAAAATCACTAGTACCAAACATTTAACAACTACAAACTACACATACAAGCTTAACTGCCCAATTATACCTACTGCCACTAGCACAGAAGTCACAGTGGCTGCTTGCACTTTGTGTAACAAACCTGATACTATCAAGTGGTGTTTTCTAAAAAGGGAGCCCTAAGATGGTGCCAAATGCACAGAATTATAGAGGTCAGCCTGTTTGAACAATTTTCTCAGTATTTTCTATTAAAAGATTTCTTTGAATATATGTGTGTATGTGTTATTTGTTTCACTACAGCCTCAAATTGGTATGTGTAAATTTGTAGCAGAAAAGTCATTACTGAGGCCATGCAATTTCTTGCTGCTGCTTAAATAGTGTGAGACACATCTATCCAAACTGGTATTCACATGGGATTTGTCTACTGGCTAGATCACAAACTTGAACCAAAACATGTAAGAGGTATCAGATACATAATGACAAACTGTGAACTTTATATAGGGCAAAAAAAGGATATATTCACGTCAGCATGATCATAATTGATTAAAGTTCATGCTTTTACCCTTTGCAGGATGAGGTCTCTAAACCTACTTCACACTGCCCACGTGCATAAATTCTGATAGCTACTAGATTAGACTCACAACAGAGAAACCCAGAAAGCCCAGTATTTCTGTTTTAGAGCCTCATGTGGGAAAGAAAAAGAAAGGCAAAACTTCTTAGTGCCCACTCCTTCAGCAGCAGTGGCAGGTAAGCTTTGTGGGGTTTTTTTCAGGCCAACTGCTAATGGAGTATTGCATATACCCAGCTGGGAAACAGCTACAGTTACACTTTGGCACATGTGAAAAATAAAGCGCAGTGTAACCCTTTCAGAACACAATCCCAATGGAAAGCAGCTTACTCCAACTGCTCCATGTAAGACATCAGCCCCAATCCTGTTCCATTACCTGTAAATTTTGCAGATTGCAAAGGATTATGAACTGCCCTCAGCTAATTCAGTTATTATTGCCCAGTATCTATTTCTTTATTAAGTTGATGTATGAACCTCAGTTTCCTCAGAACCCAACAAGCAACTCTACGCCTACAAAACCTGAGCTGAAATACTAGTCCTGGGGAGACTGTAACAGTACTGCTAAGCGTGTTACATCTGGATGTAGGTTTATTTCAAACCATGAGCTACCTGCCCACAGGACAAAATCCTAAGAATTCAGACCAATGTCCTGTTTTGAATTGGAGCAGACACTCATATTTCACCTAAAAGCTGCTCAAGTGTCTTCCCTTTCAACTAGCCTGTTGCTGATCTCTTTTAAACGTGCCTGTTTAAAGACAAATGCCACACACACAAATCCACACCAAACAAAAATCCCCAAACATCGCCTGGTCATGGCCATGCTTTATAGTTTAACATCCTCAAATGATGAGTGCTTAGGCTAGACAGCCATAAGCTTTAAAGTAAGTTGTATTTGCAACCTCTATACTAAAATAGACACTGGAGTTGACCTTCTCAGGTGTTCCCATTTTTGATGGCAGCAACGTACTGTGGAGCATTACCTGCTGGCTGCTCCAAGATTCACATGCTCTGGAGGAACACCCACCAGCAGCAAATGCAAGGCGAATACTCCATCCAACTGCAACTCCCATTGCAGGTTCTTTGACCTGTAAGGCTGAATACACTCCTGTAGAGGGATCCTGTGAACAAGCACTCCCAGAACAGACAATATTCTGCTGAAACACAATACACACTTTGAACAACCACTAAGTACTGCACTGAAGTGCAGCTCTTAAATTCATGGTTCAGGTTTTATTCAATAGATCTGGCTTTTTACAATGCCAAATTTTACAAGCTTAAGATGTTCCTGCTCAAGAGCTTACAATCTAGTTTTAGATGGGGAAACCAGAAGGACAAACTTCAAGGAAAGAAAGGACAAAGCACTTCCTTGAGTATCAATTTGCCAATCTTTGTCCCAAAACACACATTAGTTCATCCTCTGTGAGTCAGTACAGTTCTAAGAATCTTGAGGACAGAGGTGGCAGAGACCTATAAATGAGACAAGACACTCAACACCAGGGTGTAGTAAAAAACTTTATTAAGTAAACCAGATAGAAGATGTAACGAGGTAAAGTCTGTTTACTGTAGTGTACCTCATAAAGTACTGCAACTTGAAACCTGCTGCACAGCTACTATTCCATGTAGTCCATCAGCCACCCCTTTTCACCAAAATGAACCAAACAAAGGGGGAAGAGAAGAGTGCTAGTAATAGCAATTTTCTAGGCCTTTCCCCCAGTCACCCTTTTTTGTACAGTGAAGAAACATGGGAGGTCACACAAGCTAGTTTGTGACTACGAGGTGCCCAAACTCTGTTGACCTAGTATGTTCATAGCACTCTGTCAGGCAAGTCATACAGCTATTTATACACTGGTAATTTTATTGCAATAAACAAACCAGTTCTTTCTCCATTAACTGGAGTAACTCCTGACAAAACTTCTATGCAACACAAATCAAAAGCAGCTGCAAAGCAAAACATGACTGTTAAAAGGGACAGTACTTCTAGCAAAATGGATCATTATTACCCAGGCAAACCCTTCCATATAACACTTCCTATACATTCCTGGACACACTGAAAACATAGCTGAAGAGAAACAGCCATCTTTCTTAGGTGGAAAAGAAGTAATAGCACTACTGTGCAGTTTCACTTGCATCACACAGTTTCAAAAACCAACCGAAATACTAAACCTACAGGGAATGTACAGCCCCCGTATGTTCCCAGCAAATTATCCTCTACCAATGAGGTCAAGCTGCCAAAACAAACTCAGCTGACAACCGTTTTAAAATTCAAATCCATTTCTGGGACTTGGGTTTTCTTCCCCAGAAGTGATAAGATTCCATCACCAAGAGATCAAGCACATCCATCACCAAACTAAAAGACTACAGTCTTTCCTACACGTAACAAAGTCCTGTTCATTTACAGTTTTTACAGCAATTGTTCACGTTTTCTTCAATGTTTTTTAGCACCTACAGCACAACAGAAATGAATAAAATTCAACTTCCATTGTAAATAACACAGAGTCTGAGTGGCCAGAACCCTACTACTGACCCCTTTTCACCATCACTTTATAAATACAAGTCATACCCATTTTTTGTGTGTTCCTTGGCTCACACACCAGTTATCAACAAGTTATGTTGTTTTTCTTTCTTCCCTCCGTTCGCTGCACAAAGTGTTTGCTGGGGGAAAGCTGGACCTAGTACTAACAACCTGATCCTCAGCTGTTAGTACCTGGAAACACTGTAATGTTACACTTACACGAAGACAAAGTCTGTAGTGAAAAAATCCCACTTGATAGAAAGAAAGAATCCATTGTCTACAAACTGACGACCAGTAAGCAACCACATAACACTGCTTTTATTTGAAGCTGCTAACTTTCAGTATCAGGTTGATTTGAAACTGTGACTTCTCCTACCACATTCATTAGTAAACATTTGTTGACTGTCACGTGCCTTAAATTTTAAGACCAAACCAAGAAAAGTCAGGAAAGTTCAATAGCAGGACATCAGGAACTTAAATACACCAGGTTTTCAAGATTTTAAATATCCAGAGTAACTTCCTTCTTGCACAGTGCTGTCCCCCTACACGCTCCCTTCCCCCACTGCCAACAGATCAAAATGAGAACATCCTCATTATGGAAAACATACTCAATTCAAGTGAATTTGAAACCATGTTGCTAAACTACTGAAATAGTACTTGAAACAGAAAAATAATTACAGCCCTTTGAAGTGGATTTGTTAGTTTTTTTTAAATGGTGTATGAATGTGGACTTGGCAACTGTAAAGAAAAAACTTCCATCAACTACATCTAAGTTATAGGAAAGAAGGCAAATTGCTTATGATCTGGTCATTCTGTTGGAAAGAAGAAAGTAAAGCAGGATTTGTGCGTCTTCGTTTTCTGCTTCCGTTGCAGCCTGCTGGTTACCTATGCAAATATTTCAAAGTTTAACTTAAGAAACAGAAAAAAAATTGTATGTGAATCTTTAAACAATAATATAAAGGTTAAAGACACAATGATTCTGCCAAAGGATATAAATTTCAAGTTTTGAATAAACCATGCATGAAGATAAGTGGTTAAAACAGTATAACCTCAAGACACCTTCCCTTAAATACACTCTCAACTGAAGTTTTCCCAAGCTCACACTTAGTGTTTGTTTTAGTGGTTTTGTTTGGTTTGGCATTTTTTGCTTTGGCATTTTTCTTCCAGATGCAGCTATGGGCAATACAGTTTTGTACAGCAGGAACTCTACGTTCTAGTCAGTCTGTCTGTCGTCACACTAAAAGCTCTTTAAAAGTGAAAAGGATAAAGCCCTTGTCCTATTGCAATCTGATTAACTGACTTAGGTCATAGTTTCATTAACCAGAAAGTATGAGGTAATATAAAACACAGCCAAAAAAAAAAGCTACTTTTAAGCACTTGTGTCCACCAGCACAGATATCAGCACTTTAAATTTGCAGCACTGTTTCTCCCAAAAGAGAACAGATGCCCAGGTCAGAGAAACAAGTTCCATGAACACACTTGTCAAACTGATTCTGTTTTGAATTCACCTCAAAATGGAATGTTTCAAATCATGAAAGGGTCTAAACATAAACATTATTTAATGTTAGATACACACTAAGTTTTTATTAAGCATTACACTAGAACTATTTTGGTATAAAAATACTTTATTTTAAAGCTATGAAAGTTATAAATATATGTAGTTAAACTTTCTACTCACAGAATGTTTGCTATTTTAACATTAGTGATTTGTTTCTCCTAACGAATCTGAAATTTATTCGAAAGGTTTACAAGACATTTTTACTATAATTTAAAAAACCCATCATTACAGGGAGCTGTACTAATTGTGATGTTTTATCAGTATTCATTTAACCTCTAGATTTTTAATGAAGGCAGCAAAAACAACTATTTTCTGATGATACAGAATTTCTTATTTCTTGAAGCGTTTCTGTGGTTGACCACTTCTTCATTAGTTACCTGCAGCATGGCACCTTCCTGCCAAAGAAAAAAAAAGTGTATCTGAAGATGTTTATCACATATGTCTAAACCAAATTACCAATAGGGGAACTTCAGCCATTTTTAAAAAATAGTATAAGCAGTTCACTGGTGTGTCTAACACAAAAGGAACAGGACTTTTGTTAGCTGAGTCCACGTTCTTCAATAGGTAGCCTTTTAGAGGCAATGAACTTTGAAATTAAGGCATTTTTGGTTGCCTTTGTTTTGGATAGGTTTTGTTGATTTTTATTTTAAAACCAAATCTAGTAGAGTATGCCACCCTTACTCTGGCTCATTCATTACTTGATAAATTTCCATCAATTTGAGGTGCAAACATTCAATGCAGTGAGAGTAAGGCTGAATAAATTTGGCACTAAGGTTTGTTAGCTGCAAGAACTATAAAAAATGGTGGAAACCTCAACATTCTAGCCAAATTCCAATTTACATAAATACATTGTACGCTTATGAAATACCACCTGTAGTTTCATTTGAAGGTTTCACTTCCCCTCCTAAAGAACTGCTTATGCAGTTGTTAAAAGAATGGACGACACATTCCTTCACAGAGGCAGATGTATTCTGTGGTGCAACTTTCCTTACACGTAAACAGGCTACAGTTACTTGGGAACCTTCAGGATGAAATGTGTTATATAGAATAGATTACAGCAGACAAGACACGTAACAACATAGTTCATTTCCAACAGCACAGAACTACCTTCATTGCATTACCTTGCAACCACCATAATGCATAGACTCCCAAGAAAAAAGAAAATGTTGCAGGATGCAAAAATAAAGTTGTATGATTTAATTAACTTGTGACCTACCATTTTAACTACCAACACCAGGGATGGAACCCTTGCAAAGCTTTACTAATGGACACTTGCAGGTCTCATTTGTTCAACTGTAGCAGTGTACAGTGGCAGCAGTCTATGCTTGTCCAGGGTTCATATCATAGCTAGATTCCAGTAGGAAAAAAATATGTTAAGTAGCTGAAATTAACAGATTTTTTTGTAAAATAATTTAATAATACAAGAAAACAGGATTCACAAATTTCTTTTCAATTTGTAATTGTTAATTCATTACTATGTTAAACTACATAATGATAATCACTATACTGAAAGAATACTGTCATACATTATTAGTTTCTTGGTTTTGAAACATTAAGAAAGAAAAAGTAAATAAGATCTTACCTAAAGAAGTTTAACTGAAGCTTAGAACTATTTTGCTCTACACCCTCAGCCTTCGTTGCCATCCTTATAAACAATCTACCGTAGTTAAAGCTTTGCAGAGATACAGCACAGCTTTTTAAGACTGGCTGAACTTTTAGTGACGTTTTCAAGAGTTCTCTTGTACTAGACCTGCGTCCCTGGAAGAGTACCTTGCTGGGGGATTTTCCTTTCCTTGCCATTGAAGAAGCAGCATCTAAAAAATCTAGAAAGGTGTTTCTCCTTGCAGAGATACCCCTTAAGTTACCTAGATATTTTAAACCTGGTAATTTACAGACAACATACTTTTTCTCACCAGCATTAAATTTTACACGTACAACAATAGCTTTTTATTATTTGTGGGACCTTATACTACCCACTCCTTGCCTTATTTTACAGTATTAAAAAAAAAATCTAAAATTACACAATATTTCCTTTAGAATTATTTTATTAAAATCATAAATGTACAACAGCTTCTTAACTCTACACACGCACTTAAATTTTTAAAAGGAAAACGTTATGTCTCATTACACCATGATCCTGGCTAAAAGCTTTTCAAAACTTTGAGAAAAATCTTAAAAAAGGTTTCACATGTCACCTGAAACTTACAAATTTAACATTATCAAAGGAATGCTTCTACACTTACAAAGACCACTAGAAAGAAACAACAATTAAAAAGCTAAGAAACTGTCTCAAAGGCATTTTTACAATCCTTCCTCCACAGTAAGGTAATGTTATTAAATAATCCAAATCCATTCACAAAATGGCTCTCTGCATCTGCTCTGGTGTCTTCTGCCATATCACTGCATATTTATGCATGACTGAGATAAGTGTTTCCTTAACATTGTTATTTCGATAACCTGAAGCTGTTCTGTTACCTCTGGGCTCTCATCCTCTCCTATTTATACAGTGAAGCCTGTTTCAACAGAAGTAAAGAGTAAAAAAATAGGTTATGAAATTATTCATCTAACCATTTTTTAAAGGAAAGATAATAGCCTAAAAAGCTTTTAACTCCTGCAGCTACTCTCAAGAATCACTGCAATTTTAACATTTAAAAACATACTTACCCATGGCATGCTTGAAGAAACTCAGTAACGGCTCCTCCCTCCATAGCCACCACTTCCTCCACTGCCCCCGGGACCATAGTTTCCTGCAGATGTAGGATAAGGAACAGAATGGTTCCATCAGTACATTTTTTAATCTAGGAAAGTTTTTGACTGAAACAATTAATCAAAGCTTGACTGAATGAAAAGTAACATCTGCTTTACTTCCAGTGACAGCATATGCAACAAAGACTTCTAACATTTCACTGTCTACCTCTAAAGAACCTCCAAAGACTGCCACAGGAAGCAACTACATGCTAAAATCTTAAGATTCAACAGTGCCACATGTAATTTGATGCACTGTGCTGTCTTGAGCCTGTGAGGGCTGAATTTGCTTGCAGGCTAAACCTTAGAAGAAAGGGATTCATGTTTCTGTTTCCATTTCACAAACCTTGTATTCCAAATTAAGTAACACTTAGACAACAAAAAGCAGAAAGCATCAGAAAAAAAGATGAAGAAGATAAAAAAATCACAGCAAATATGATTAAATAGGAAATTGAGTACCTAGACTCTACAAAAGTATTGTGAGCTGACAGCAAAGAAAAAAAAAAAAGAAGCTTTAAACTCAAAATTGCAAAACACTGTGGGAAAAGTTAGTTCATTTTACCTGTTTCAAAATAAATAGTTTTCCCCGAAACAAGCTTTATAATCCCAAGATGAAACACTGAAGCCAACTTGCAAAAAGAACATAGGCACTGCAGCCTATCTATTGCAGAAGTTACCCAATTTCTACATATCCCTTGGAATCATAAAGAATGACCTGGGTTGGAAGGGACCTTTTGAGGTCATCTTGACCCAACCCCTCTGCCATGGGCAGGGTTATGTGTCACTAGACCAGGATGCTCAAAGCCCCATCTAATCCTGCCTTGAACACAGCCAGCAATGGGGCACTCACACCACCTTTGAGCAACCTGTTCCTGCCTCATCACTCTCACAGGAATTTTTTCTTCTAATCACAGTCTACAATTTTTTTAGTTCAAAACAGTTAACCCCATGTCTTCTATTTCCCCCAAATTCCTAGAAGCCCACCCACTCCAGCTGCAAGGAAATATACAAGACATATACAGTACCTCCACCATATGGTCCCCCCATGTTCCTGCTGCCACCAAAATTTCCACTTTTCATCGGACCGTAATTTGAAGGTTGTTGGTTGTAGTTGCCAAAATCATTATAGTTTCCACTTCCATAATTGCCTGCATTATCAACACAAAAGTGGAGAAATACCTAGATGAGCTAAAATGGATACAACCCTCAAAGATACCCCATTATAACAATCCTAAGTACAAAAATCACACATGTATTCCAGCGATATGTGCACCCAACATTGTTTTCATTCTATTTCATACTACTTGAAAAACTTAAAACACCCCTCCCTCCAGCCTCAAAAGAATTGCAATAATTTGTAACAAATGCTTTTACATTTTTAAGCCCAAATGTTACCTCCTCCATAGTTGTCATAACCACCTCCATAGCCCCCACCCTGGTTTCCATATCCAGGTCCTCCTCCACCATAGCCTCCTCTTCCTCCTCCATAACCAGGACTGCCACCAAAGTTGCCACCTGTGATTACATAATCCTTTTTTATTAACTTTTAATACAGAATGCACTCTAGTTATACACTAAGATATTTTTCTGTTTAGAAAAAGAGAAAGAAAAAGGTAGTTTTGTAAAGAAATTTCTATGAACAGTATTTTTTTAAAGCACCTACCAACTCCCACCCCGCTAAGTGAGCTATGACCAAATCCCACCAATCACACTGCCTAAAGACCTCAACTGAAAGGTTTAATTAAATCTTCCTTTCCAGGAAATTTAAAACTCACTCTTATCTTAAAGGAAAAGAATGGTTGTCCAAGAAATGACCATACAATTTGTCATATGGAAATCAGACGTAAGCCAACAACCATGTACACTTTTTAAAGCCAACAAAATGGCTCAGGTAATTCAGGTAAGTTTTAAATATAAGGATATAAAATATGGAAGTATTTCCTAATGAGAGAAAAAAACAAACAAACAAACAAACAAACAAAAAAACATCACCACCATAACAGCAAACTAACCTCCAGGTCCTCCTCCATATCCATTATATCCATCACCAAATCCACGGCCACTTCCATATCCATCTACCGGGAGAAAAAACCATAAAGGATTTCAATTCACCTGTAGTGAACCAGTCAAATTCTCAAAGCCTTAAGACCCTAAGTACTAAATCTGAGAAATTATCAATTAAGAACATGTACAATTAACTTCAGAAAAGTGTAAGTGAAACATCCAATCACCATTCTACATTTTTCCTTTTCTTGCATTTGTACAGTACCCAGTTTTAAAAGGTCAGGCAAATGCTGCATAGAACCAGATAAATCTCTGACCTTCTTAGCAAGAAATTAAGTTTAGGTTACTTTTGGCTTTCAGTAAAAGCTACAAAAAACCCCAAACCAACCAAAAAAACACAACCAAAACAAAAACAACAACAAAAAAAACAAAACACAGTTTCACTTGCAAATTACTTTTCCCAAAATTTCTCTCAACTGCTACAGCTGCATTTAAGCTAAACTGCATCACAGCATAGAAAGTTATCCAAAACCAGAAAGACAGTATTAATGAGGTAAAAAATGTAAATGCTATAAACATGCCTGTCTTACCAGCTCCCCCTCTGAAATTGCTGCCAGGTCCTGGACCAAAGTTGCCGCCACCTCCACGAGCATCACCAAAACCAAAGTTCCCTGTATCAGTTTAATGATTACAAACTAGTGAGATTGTGGAAAGTGAACACCAAAATCAATCACAAACCATTAACCATTACTTGTACATACCTCCTCTCCCACTCCTAGAATTTTGAACCTCCTGCATTTCCTGTCTAGAGAGAGCTTTCCTTACTTCTGCATTATGGCCATTGATGGTGTGGTACTTCTGCACTGTAACCATATGAAATAAGAGGCTATCAGCATTTAACTGGCAACAAGTCAGAGTATCAGACTTCCAATCCAAACACATTCTGAATAATATAAAAAATAGAGAATACCATATGACTTTTAAACAAGGATGTCAGTACTTATTTGAAATACATGTTCCCATACAACTCAGCAATCTATGATGTAAACAGATAAACAGGCACATAACTAATCCCACTATCTCTAAGTTCAGCTTTACACAACCACCAAGGGTGCAAGAATTAATACTATCCAAGAAAAGAGTGAAATTACTTACATACAATTTTATCCACAGGATCATGGTCATCAAATGTAACAAATCCAAACCCTCTCTTTTTACCAGACTGTCTGTCAGTAATGATTTCAATAGTGTCAATTTTTCCATATTCCTCGAAGTAGTCACGAAGGTGGTGCTCTTCAGTGTCCTCTTTAATACCACCAACAAATAATTTTTTCACAGTAACATGAGCACCAGGTTTTCCAGATTCCTGTTTTTAATTAGCACAAAGAAAAACAATTTCACAAAGCACTATTTTACCAGGATTTCAGGAACAGAATTGAGATAAACCCGGATTTTTGAAGCACTAAGGTACAGCCCTTTTATGAGGCATGACCTTGCAAGCTCATTCAGAAGGCTTTTGAGAGAAAAGTAACAGTTTACTTGAAGGTTTTTTCCTCCCCTCTTTATGTCAAAGTCTTAAAAGTACTGAACAACTATACTGATCAACTGTTTGAAAGAACTGCAAGTATTGAATATTTAAAGTTAGAGCATGATTTTTGTAATTGTTCAAATGAAGATCCATCAGCTTCTTCTGTCCAATTCCCTGACAGCAGTGAACCTACACTCCACTCGTATGAAGGTCCTTTAACCTTGGCAAATTCACAACTATGCATTTTAACACCACACATGCTGCTGTAATTACCTTTTTCCAAATGCTAACCAACCCTGCATTCTGCAGGGAATTGAAAGAAAATTGGGATAGCTAACAGGGGTACCAGTGATTACAATTTCCATTTCCCCATACACCTTTGGGACAGCTCATTCAAATGCAGTTCATTAGTCCAAATATATTGAACACCTCAGTCTAACCTTAATCTGGTAAACACTCCCATGAGCTCCCACGTGGTGAACAGAACTTGCCTTATAATCCCCCCCTTGCTCCTCAATACCTCTGTGTCACAGTAACCTGGCTTACAGGTTCACCTTGTTCCTCTATGCATAACCCTAGTTGTGGAATTCAAGAATGCCTGGAGCTAAAATCAGCACAAGTCCACAGATGATTCTATGCAACACCGCTGGAAAAGGTTCCCCACTATATTCTCTGTTTTAATGTACCTTTTAGAAATACCCCAAAAAAAGATCTTGGAATAGTCAGAAAAACTGACAGGAGTTTATCAAATTGAGGCTTGTAATAGAAGCTATTCCAGAGAAGAGTTACATTGGAATTTGCATAATTACAGGTATTCAAAATAACATGTTTGCTACAAGAGTTTTCAGACCCCAGGTGTGTCCCTTGCAGACATAGTTCCACAGCTAAAATAACGTAATAATTGACTGTAATAATCCACATTTATATAGGAGACAAAAAGTGTGGGAAATAGTGCCCCAACTATGGGCTTTTAACAAGATAATTTAAACCCACACAATTTCAAACAAGAACTAAGCCTGTCTGACCCAAACAGGTATTTTTTGAAGCATGAGAAGCATTTGCTTTCAAAGCCATACTTACCTCTCTAGCCACAGCTCTCTTAGGCTCAACCACCCTTCCATCAATCGTGTGAGGTCTTGCAGCCATAGCTGCATCGACTTCAGCCATAGAAGAGAACGTTACAAAACCAAACCCCCTTGATCTTTTGCTTGCGGGATCCCTCATTACCTGAAACCAATAAAGACATTTTAACTATGTATATCGGTCTCATGTTAAGCTTTTTACTAACAGTATTTAAAGTAAGTGTGTAAGCCTAGTTTACATTTTCCTTGATTTGATTTCAAAAATACAACTATTGTAAAATACCACACTCTGTTGATTTAATTCTTTTAAGCTTTATGAAGACCACAGACTTTAAATCTGTGTCATGATTTACAATTCCCAAGACAATTTTATCCCTGTTGATATTTAAAAGACACATACAAACACTGTGCTTACGGACATGGTTTAGTGATGAACTTGTCAGTGCTGGATTAACAGTCAATGACCTAAATGGCTTCTTCCAACCTTAATAACTCTATGAAAACATCACAGAGAAAAACCACCATCCTCCTCCAGCTTTACTGAGGCTGCTTATTGCTTACGACAATAGGAGCATTCTGCCAAATGTTACCAACCACACAGATGTACTAGTGCTCTGTGTAAGCACTTCCTAATGCACTTCAGCCAATGACAGCAAAGTTGAGCTGCTGAAATCAGTGGTTAGAGATAATCTGAGGGAATTTTACAGAAAACAGATTATGAATGCTCCCTAACTCTTATCAAGTCTGCAAGAGAAAAATGCATACGTTGCTAAAATGGACTGAATTGTGTATAAACCAACCAACTCTACCACTAAAATCTGATTTTCCATCTTCTCTAAGCCATCCAGAAACCAACTCCCATTTAAAATTCCTACACATTCCATGCCATTGCTATGTATGCTAGACTTACCACACAGTCTGTTAGCTTTCCCCATTGCTCATAGTAACTCCTCAAGCTTTCTTCTGTGGTTTCAAAGCTTAAGCCGCCAATAAACAGTTTGCGGAACTGCTCCTTTTCCCTCTGCCACAGAAAAAAGAGATTACATTAATACAATCTAAAACACCTTTTCTGCATTAGCAAATCAGACACTAACCAAGATTTTCCTAAGTGTCAAAGATTTTCAGTAAGACTTATTTTCAAAATAAGACCTGGCTCTTCTAGAGGTTCTTCCGCTATTAAGGAAATTAAGCAATTGATTCAATTCTGCAAGTCCACTTTGAAAATACGAATTTTTTTTAATTCTTATTCTTGTCTCTCCATCTAGATATCAAAAACAAGGGACCACAGTTGAAAACTTTCAGAATATTCCTCTCAAAGACCTCTATTAGATGCTTTTTAAAGAAAATGAGAACTTTGGAATTTGTTTTTATTATAGAAAATATGAATTAATTTATATTGTCTAATTCTATCCCAGGTAACATTCATTTCTAAAAACCATTTTGGCTAAATTATTTTACATTAATAATACAGTACTATTCATCCAAGGCATTATAAATAAAAATAAATTAAATACATTCAAACATGTTCTATAAGAGGTTAACAACTCATATTTTTCCCATAATTACTAAAACAAAGTCAAGCATCTGTAAAATTAATCTGGGATCCCACACCACTGGAATCAGCAACAAACCTAAACACCCTCAAGAGAAGCAGTATTAAACTAATGCCGTTTAAAGTAAAATGGGAATAATACATATTCACATCCACTAATATCATACTTTTGGTATGACTTTTATTTCCTTGCAGAAAAATTATCACTGCACTTGTTAAGCATCTTAGGAAATGACAAGTGCATAACAAAAAACCCCAACAAAGAACACGACCAGTAACAAGGTATTGCACTTTTCTGTATTTTGTGGTAAAGTAAAGCAGAAAGGACAACCTTCCAACTTCTACCAGTTGGAAACACTTAGACAATAACTTTTACTACAAATCAGGCCTTGTAATTGCCAGTTTCTACATCTAGAAATATCATTAGATCAGTTCATACAGGTGAAAATTGGACGCCAAACAGTTTTTAGAATGCACTAAGAAGTTCCCTTTCACAGTTTTGTAATTCCAGAATGTTCTTTTGAAGAGAACTGTTCTGCTCAAGAGAACTGATTAACCAACTTTAAAAATCAAGAAAACCTGCTTGGGTGTTGTTTTTCTACAACTCAAGCATAGCAGCAATTGACAAAAGAAACTGACAAAGTGTAACTGACAAACGCAATATGATTTAACTGTGCAATGGGCATTAAGATAAATTTTAAAAGAAAACTAGGGAAACAATGAGACTAAGAAAACAAGCAAAATACTTCCGTGCACATATGCTTTCAGAAGTATTAAGCCAATTTGCATGTTAACAAACACGACCAAGGCAGGCCTGGATTGAGATGCATATTAACACAAGACAGTTACTGAAGGCAGTAACAAACCAGGTTTTATTTTCAAAATACATCTCCATTATTAGCAGCTTGACATACTGCAGTCTGACAAGAAGTCAACTTTCTGTCCTCCTTCTCCCAAACACATACTCTATTTAAGACTAATCAGTTCAAGTTTCTCTTAAAAATATTTGGAATCTGCTGTTGGAGCTAGTTTTTTTTTCTTCTAGAAACACAAAGAAAGTTACTATTGTCTCCTTCTTGCACAGACAGGCAAAATAAGACAAGTGTTCAAAAGCAGCAAACGGATGTTTTTGCCATGCATTTAATAATGGTCATTATTATAAAAATATGAGAATCAAAACTTATTAAGCAGGTAGAGTATTTCCAGTTAAGTGTTATGTTTACCCTAAAAACAGCTATAAACCTGTAAACAGAACACAGGGGAAGAATGGAATTTATCAGCTGCAACAATGATAACAATACACTACACGTAACTGACAGACACTGAACAGAATAGTAATGAGTTTTACAGATGTATTTACGGTCATGCCCTACCAAGAACAGCATCTAGGCACCACACGTCAGAGAACAGCAGTAATGAAATTCATTAGCAGTTTTTTAAACTGTGCGGAAACAGCACACACGTGCTGCTCCACTAGCAGACACACAGCCTCTCGATGCAGAAAGCCGATTTTCAAGCAGCTCTGCTGAGCCTAACACTAACCTCCCACCAGAGCCCAGAGAGTTCTGCCCATGTGAAGTTTGTGCTGAAGGTATAAAATGTGCAATGACTATCGTCATGCCAGTAGCTCTTAGAATCCTGAGGAAAATACTCTTTCGATAAAGACATAGACACCTCATTCCTACGAAAAGCCACAATATAAAAGCTGGATGTAACACCTGTTTCAAAATTTCTACAGTACGCCCCGCGGCAGGAACCAAGTGCCAGGGGAAATTTTTACAACTTCTGTAGGATAGCCATCCGTGTTTATTTTAAACTTTCCTTCACAGGCTTAAAGCAACTCGAAAAGACAGGAAAACGCACAGCCATTCACTGAAAAATTAAACATCAGTGCAAGGAAATACAGCAGTAACATGCGCGCACACACAACCCACGCTGACTGCGGAATTAAGAATTCGGGTAAAGAAAATGTTTAACGGAGACAAGCGAGGGGGATCCCTGAACTCCAGGGCTCTGCAATCCCCGGCGGCAGCTCGCCCGCCGCCTGTGGCGGGTGCACGCAGCGGCCGGGCCGGCTCCGCCATGTGGCGGCAGCGGGAACGCCGCGGCCCCGCGCCGGGCGGGGAAAATGGCGCCCGGGAGCAGCCGCCGCCTCCAGGGAGAGCGCCGCACATTGCTTCTAGCGTGCACCGACACACACGGTACTAAGACCTCCCAGGCGCGCCTTGTCGCTCCGGTGCATACCAGACGAGTACAGCTGGCCCGCGCCCTGCCCGCTCTGCAGGAGCGATCCCCATCGCCCTTGGCAGCCGCGAGTCTCGGCCCGGCCGCCATTTTACCCCTCCCCCTCGCCAGCGCCATTACCCGCAGCGCCGCCTCGGCCGCCCCGCGCCTGGCGGGGCCAAGACGGCCCCCGGCCCGCGGAGCTCCGACTCCCCCTCCTCCGACGACACCTCAGCAGCAGCGCAGCTAATAGTCATGGCCACGGGCTCAAGAAACGCGCTGTCCGCCATGCACGGTTACCGCAGCTTCCGCCGCCTCGCCCGGCTGCGCGCCAGCCCCAGTCGCCGCTTCCAGAACCTTCCTCTGCGCAAAGATATCCAGCATCCGCCCCGCGTTGCGACCCGGCAGCAGCGTCCGGACTTGCGCGGACGACTCAAGCTTGCTTGTAATTCCCAGCCCCGAAAAAATTCACTCTGACTGCACAAGCAAACGCGTCTCCCTCCTTAAAAGCAAACTCTAAATCTTCCCATTCCACATACCATGTTCTTCATGGTTTACGTATTCCTGCTCGAGAGTACCGTACAACCGGCCGGTAATGGCTGCCTGAGCTGTTACGTAATTTAAAATTCACCTCCGTGTAGTGTTAGCGCCCTCCTACTCCAGCCCGGGCTCGCTTCCGAGGTTTAACTAATTAATTAAAAAAAAAAAAAAAAAAAAAGGCCAGGATCTGGAGCCTAAATATCTCCAAAGGGGCTGCAGTTCTGAATAACGCCCCTATGTGTTTTTATCGTGTAATGAAAAGTCATCGACTCCGTTAGTAATGGCCGTCTCCGAAATGAGCCGAAGGAGCAGTCGTCGTCGAGCTTATCCGCTTCGACAGCCGCCGGAAAAAGCCGAACCAGGAATGGAAGCCCATTCGGCTCGCTTCGGTAATTTCCGGAATCTGCCGCAGCAAGCGAAAATGGCGCTCGGCGCCAGCTCGGCAATTTCCGGACAGAAAGACGCAGCAAGTCATCGACTACTTCAGCCAGCTCGTCAGTTTCCGACAACCGACAGGCTCACGAGACGCGCCCGAGCGCAGCCGAAGCGGCCTGGAACGCTGCTGGCACTGTGTCACTTGTGTTTGTTTTGTTTGTTTTGTTTGTTTTTCACGGAAATTGACTAAAGGCCTCGAAGGCTCAAACCTCGGCGTTAATATTAATTGGGGACCGCCGCGCATCGCCCCCCCGAAACCTCGCCCTGGCCCCGTTCCCCCTCCCGGGCAGGAGGAAGTGAGAACTACACAGATTTTGGCACAAGCGCGGCACATCGCGGAGTCCCGGCGAAGGGAGGCGGACTTTGCCGCAGCCCGCTCCGCTCTATCCCGCACCGCCGGCATCGGGCGTGCCGCCCGCTCCGCCGCTCTGTTCTCCTCCCCTCTTTCATCCCCTTCCTCCCTCCCTTTTTCTCTCTCCGGCGGCCCTGCACGCACCGCGACAAAGGGTGAGTGCTGCCGCCCCGCGCGCCAAAGAAATGGCGCTGGAGCGGCTCCTTTCTTCCCGCCCCCTCGGCTCCCCCTCCCTTTCAGCTTCACCGCGGATCTCCCGCCCGCAGCGAAGCCTCCCCAGCCCATTCTCCCGACCCCTTTTCCTACTTATGAATGAGTTCTCGGGCCCCAGAGCCCCGCTGCTTTCCGACCCCGCTTCCCTCCCCCCACCCCTCGCTCACGCCAGGGCCTCCCCGCCGCAACGCGGGAAATGGCCGCGCTCTAAGGAGCGCCCCTCCAAACGAGCTTCAAACCCACCCCGGCGCTCCTCGCCCGCCCTCCCCGCGCCCGGGGCCCGCCCGGCCGCTCCGGCCGAGGGCCTCGCTCCGCGGCAGCGGGCAGCACCGGCCCGGCGCGCATTCGCAGCGGCGGCCATGATGGCGGCGGAGGCTCCCCAGCTCCGCCAACCCCGTCCGCCACCGCAGGCTTACCCAGTCGCTCTCCCTGTCGCCGCGAGGCATCTTCCTTCTTTTGGACGCCTGGCGCGGTCCTGCGCTCGCCCCGCGTTGGAGAGACGTCTTGGCCCCCCTCCTGTGCCGGCGGCGACGACGGTCGGAGGTTGTAGCAGCTCGCGCGTAGGCGGCGGCGGCGTCGTGCGCTCTGCCCCGTCACAGCCGCCGGCGCGCAGTGCTCGCCCAGCCCAGCCCAGCCCCGCCAGCCACCGCCGCGCCGCTCCCCGCCCTCCGCCTCCCGCCCGCCCTCTCTCTCTCCCTCCCTGCCCCCACCCCCCGCCTCAGCCCCCCGCGGATGTCGCTGTTGCTGCCTCCGCCGCTCAGTGCGCGCAGGGCGGGAGCCAGGAGGAGACGGGAGACCCAAGCGGCTGGGCACCATTGAAGTCTGTATCCTTCTCTCTCTCTCTCTCCCTCTTTTCTCTCGCTGCAGCCGCCTCCTTTCACCCCACTCACCCTCGAGTCCCCTTCCCTGACTCCCCTTTCCTCTGCGGCTCGCTGCGGACCGCCGCGGGGAGATGCGGAGCGCAGCCCGCCCGCCTCCCCCTACCGCCGCTTCTTCCCCACCCCCGCTTCCTTGGCGGTGGCGGGCGGCGGGCGAAGCGGAGCTGCCGGGGGATCGAGGCCTCGACACCCGCACGGGGAGGGGGGGAGGGAGGCCCTCGGACCCGCGGGCGCTGTCGCCCCGGGGAAGGAGAGCAGCGCCGGGGGCGGGGGCAGCGTCTCCCGCGCGGCAGACAAAGCCGGCCCGCCGGCGGGCCCTGCGAGTGCCCGGCCCGGGGGAGACGTGAAGGGGCGGGGGGAAGACGGCGCGGAAGGGGCCCTGTCAGCGGCGGCGGAAGCGGCCCGGGGCCTGCGTCCCCGTTAGCTCGCCCGGGGCGGCCCCGCCGGCCTCGTGTGCGCCCGCCGCAGGCCCGAGGCGCAGCCGCCCCCAGCAGGCCTCCGCAGGCTGCCTCTGTTTGCTGGTGGGGGGACTGTTACGGGGTTTCGGGTTTGGCTTTTTTTTTTTTACCCCTTTCGGCTGTCGGTCAAGCGGGGGGGACACAAGGCAAGACCTTCCTTCGGCACTGGCGCCCCGGCCCCGGCCCTTCTCCCACCTCGCCTAGCCCGCCGCCCATGGCACTGCCAAAATCCGCCTCCTGTGTCAGGGGAGGATTGGGCGGGATTGCTGAATCCGGGAGGCTTTCTGGCCTTAAAGGACTTTCCTGCGTTACCCAGGCATATGGGGAATTCTAGCAGTTCTATAGCTCGCTGCGGGGCGGGGACAATACATGCCTATGGAGCTGGTCGGTATTAGAAATGACATGGAAAAGGGGATGGATTGTGTTCAACGTAATTTGCGTAGGTTAAATATGTAGTATGTACATCTTAGCTGAGTTAATACTGTTCTAGGACCTTTATTCTTGCAAACTTGAGAATCAGAAGGCAACGTTATAGTTGCATTAAGATAAATATTTGCTGTTTATAAAAATTCGTTAGTGTATAAGAATAGTGGGTGATTCATTACACCTCAAATATGTATCTGTTCTCCGTCAGATTTGCCATTAATATACCTTAGGTATATCTTCAACTGCTAGAATCTGAACTCTTGTTCTATTTCGTTTAAGGAAATAAGCATCCTTGATGGTCCTCCCCCTTTTCCCTAGAAATATGTCTGTGCTTTTGAAGGCCTTGGGAAAAAATCGTTTTTCAACCCTATATACCACCTTATCAGTATCATTTATCCTGGCTAGCCTAATGGTGCATTACTGGGTTATGCCGGACAAAGTAGTAACCTACTTTTTGTTCTGGATTTAATCCGTGTAAGAGATGTTGTATGCAATGAATACATGGGGGTTGGAACAAGGACCATGCTTGTCTTGGGATGCCTTTCTTTGAGTAATGCAAACTTCCTTTTAATTGTCATGCATTTTTCTAGTAAAAGCTCTGCAAGTCTGCAATAAAAATGGCCTCCAATAAAACTACATTGGTAAGTTCATGCACACCTAAAGTATATAAGGATTTAATCAACATATTTTTCTTCAAACTTATAACTTGGCATCTCCATTTAAAAGATACATCCACATCTCCCCTCCCCAGCATTATTCTGACCAAAATTTCAGATCCAGAAAGTAAGGCTACTAGAAAGGACATTGTCTTTGGTTTTAATAAATCTGCCATTTCTAAAGAGAAACTTGTTGGGAAAAAGTGTGAAAGGACTCTGCACTATTTCATCTATCCTACAATAGAAAACACCAAGGATTTTTTTAGCCTCCTTTCAGCATACCATGTAATTCATCATACATGTAAAAAATAAAAGTCAAAATCATGCAGTCATTTAATTTCTCCCACTCTATTTGGAGAAAACTATTTGCCTAAAAAAAGGCAGTCTTTACAGATTAAAAGTAACATTATTGAGAAATGATGTGGCATAATTAAGGTGCCTTTTGAAATGATTTTTAACAAATAACAGTTTCTTTGAATTTCATAGGAGCAGAGATTATCAGATGTCAACCCCTCCTGGACCATTTTAATGATGCATTCATGGATCTCAAGTCCTCTAAAGCTTTGCTTGACATTAAAATATGGACTCCTAAGGGCAGTTGGTTGCTGGTTACAATTCAACTAATAATGATACATAGTTTCCTCAAGGACAGACCTGTAGAAGTATAATGTGAGATATATCTGAGGTTGAGATGGGGAAGTAAGCAAAAAATATACATGCAAAATTCAAAACTTCAATAGCAGAACAGCGGGTTTATAATATACTCAAAAGGCCTGTTCTTAAATTTACAGAAATAATTATTCAGCTCAAAATATATTCAAAACTTGTGACTCCTGGCTTAGAAGTGCAATGGAGTGCTTCCTCTGTGTTGTACTGTTTTAAAATATTTCACCAAGGTGAATGTCTAAACTTTCTGTTAGTAATTGATTGTCCACTTATCCTAATTTGAAGAAGGAGTTAGCCAGCCTGGGGAAGGGTGCTTTTTAGAAAGGAAAAAATCTTACAAATGCAGTATTTTTAATCTTTTGATGTTAAGAATTTTGCTGCACAGGTCAGGAAAATCAGTTATGGTTCCCATGGGAACCATAACTAATTCTGCTTCGTTATGTATTTGCATGCAAAACCTAAATATGCTAAGGGGTAGGGTAGCTCTAGAGCTGCAATTCCAATTTTCTTACATCTTGTATGTTAAAATGCTACACCACAGTGTCACATCAGTGTTTTAATCTTGCCCCTGAGAGAAAGAGTGATTATCCACAGATCTGCATGTCGTATCTGGTGTCATATGACTTATGAATGCAGATAGAGAAATGAGCTCTACCTAAGCCTTCAGCAGTCAAATGCCCAAGTTACAGCTTACAACGTGCAACCCTAGAGAGCTTCAAGGGTGAAGTGGACATTTAGAATGCTTTAAGTTCAGTCAGGTGTCAAAATTCACTCGTGGGCTGAGATTTGCATGGGCTTGTATAATCCTAGAATGTACAGGTTTTTTAACATGTTCAGTATTTCTGCAGGCTCTGCAATCAAGTGTTATTTTAATAGGCACAAGAGTTTGAAGAGCAGTGCTGATGCACAAGACCTAATAAATCTCTATAATATTTAAAAAAGAAGCAGCATACTCTTAATTTTGCTATTTCTTACTGCACTTCAAGAAAAAAAAAATACAGACCCCCATGACATTCATTTTCCTTTGTGGAAGATACTTAAGTCTTAGAAAATAAAAACCCAAATTGTTGCTTTGATACAGAAATCCAAAACATTGATCTTTAAGTGACAAGAATTAGTGAAGCCGAAAAGAGTACCAGAAAACAGTCTTCCATTGAATCAAAGAATTTTAGTCCAACGGAGAATACAGATGGAGATGTTCCCCACTTGTAGCCTGCTTGCCTCATCACCAGTAATTATAATGTTATTACTATGGTATAATGAGTCTGTCTTTTTCTGTGTTGTCGTTTTTCCCTCTGCTACTTTTATTGTTTGTTTATTTTCCTCATATCTACCCCTTTCTATTTCACACTTCCATTTTTTGAAAGAAGCTGCCCTCATAGAAGCCTTGGACATCTTCATGTTGTATTTCCCTTCAATATCAGTCTTGCATTCTTTTTCCTGTGAAGGCAAAAATAGCCAATATGCTTAAGTTAACACTTTTCAGACATGAATGCTGTGGTCAAAATACACCTGGGATATGCAGGCACTTAAAATCTAATTGGAAGTACATGCTCTGTTCTCTCTTGTATGCTCTCAAGTCAAAACAATTGCCATGTGAGATATATATATACAGAATCTTGCTGTTTGAATGAGAAAATAGAAACTTTTTCTCCTCTTTGTTGTTTGAACCTTCAATTTATGGGTTGCTAACCATAAACAGTAAAGTATTTCGTGAAAGGAGGGAAAATTAATTATGAAAAATAAGAGGTACAAAGACAGGGCTTTGGCAAGAGAATCATCTTCCAGTCTTCACTAAAAGAAGACAGTTTTTGTTCTAACATACATTTTTTTTTTTTTTACCTTTCACCACATCAAGACAAAATTCAACTAAATCTAAAAGTTTGAAAATTTCAAAATTTCAGTGTTGTCCAACTAACCCACTTTAGAGAGGACTAGAGAAAGGCTATCAAGCAAATAGATGTGCTTTGTGATATTTGCTTGTCTGTGTTTCCTTGTAGAGGAAGTGCTTTAGTGAGGAATTAGTTCTGTCGACTTTGATTTAGGGTGCTGCATAACTATGTTTAAGGAGCTTAATACTTAGTTTATGACTGCCACTTGACAATTTCCTTATTAAGTGCAGTCCAAAATGGCAAACACACTGCTATTGGTCTGCTAGTCCTCCAGAAATGTGATACAACATGATAGGCTTGTTCAATTTTTTTTAAGATTACAAACAAGGAAAATCTGAAATGTGTCCTTCTACTGCTATTTAATTGTGCCTTATTAAACTGGGAATGCCTTGAGGATGATGTGGATGTAAAATTTGTTTTAAGAACTTAAAAAATATTACCTGAACTATCAAATGTAAACTTTTAAACAAAAAGTTTTATAAGTTAGCAAAATTCCACTTATGTGTTAAGTGCTGTACTTAAGTGTAGCAGTCTTAAATTTATGCACCTTTGTGACATCTCTTGTAAGTTACATGGGTGCATGGCTAAGAACAAGAAGGAACTGTAGTAGTGGAATTCTTCTAGCATGTGTCCTGTTCAATAGTTGCGGGTTATTGTTGAGTATTTTGCTTTTTGTAGTAATACATTGTAATCTTTCACTTTCCTGCCATCAGTTTCTCCTTGGTTTTTTTTGGTTTTTTTTTTTTTTTGGAAAAGGTAGAAACCGCCTTTTTTCAGTACCATCCCTTTTCTATTTTATGCATTTTCACAGTTCCCTTATTACTTCTCTTTACTTCTGCCTTGCCCTTTGCCTTTTCACAGGCATAGAGTTAACTTCTAGAAGCTTCCTGATGTTTTGAGCATGTAGCACTGAGAAATAAATTTTTAAGGGGATTATAGTCACTGAGTATGTGGACAAAAAAAATTTTTACCTTTTTAAAAACTGATGTTGGGTATCTCATTAAGCACCTGAAAAAACCCCAAAAGAATAACATGTCTTGCTCAGGTTACCTGACCACATGCACTAACATGAAAGGAGTCTGAGCTTCTGGCTTTAGTTTTAATAAGCCAGTGAAATAATTGTAAAGTAAAAAAAAAAAAAAAAAAAAAAAAAGAATAATGTCATTCTGAATTTCTTTTGTAGCACAAAATGGGAAAGAAACAGAATGGCAAAGGTAAAAAAGTTGAAGAGGCAGAGCCTGAAGAATTTGTTGTGGAGAAAGTCCTGGACAGACGTGTTGTAAATGGAAAGGTGGAATACTACTTGAAGTGGAAAGGATTTACAGAGTAAGGCGTTTCCTTTTTTTTTTTCTTTTTGTGATAGAATGTTAAACACCACTGCTTTGAAACAGTTGTGCAAAGAGGAGATTGGGTGATGGGCATCCACTTTAAAGAACCTTGAGAGAAGGACATCCATAAATGCATAGTCAAGTGGGACAGTCTAGTATGAAAATAAAATAGAAGATAATGTAGTTCATTGTTCACACTGTATAAAATATTTGAGGACTTTTACCAAGTTCTTTGTGGTTGTTCTTTTACTACTCGATAGAGCTTGTGTCCATAGCTGTCAAGGTAAGATACAAGATAGACTGACAGTTACCATACATGTAGCAGAATGAATGGTACCTCTGAGTAACCGATGGTGCAGGAATGTAAACTGCAGGCAGCTCTGAAGCAGATAGTTTGCTTATTGCTAATTTTCCTGAACTGTTCTCAAATCAACTGGATTTGCCTGTGGAATGGCTGCCTTCATTAGGCATACTTGAAAGGAATTTTTGAGTATCTTTCCCAGGACTTACCTATGTACGTGAAAACTTTACAGTAGACTTCAGAAGCTGATTGTTTAAGAAGGAATGTAATTGTGCCTCCTTCCAGTGGCACTCTGTGGCAGCTTGCTTTACCAGTTAAAACAAGATTATGCACCTTGAATTTCTGCATAAATTGTTATGCATGCAGTGATATTATTGTTGCATACCTCCCAAAGTGAGTGCATTGCAACACGATGTGCTCTGGCAACCTGAAATGTGTGCATAAACACAAAGTACAATGTGTTTAGTATTTGAGGGTCTGATTTGAACTCGTAATAATATGTTACTGTAAAGGAAAATAATTTGTAGGTATAAGTTGCTTGTTTTAGGGGGAACCATGGGGCTAGTTTTGCATTTTTCTTCTTTACCCAGTTTTACATAAATGCATGTATGTTTCAGTGCTGACAACACATGGGAACCGGAAGAGAACTTAGATTGTCCAGAGCTAATTGAAGCCTTTCTGAACTCTCAGAAAGCTGGTAAAGAAAAAACCGATGGTGCCAAAAGAAAATCTTTGTCAGATAGTGAATCTGATGATAGTAAATCAAAGAAAAAGCGGGATTCTGTAAGTATATGTTCACTGGTTAAGCTTTTGTTTCCCTGCATCTCTCCCCCTCCTCTCCATCCCCCAAAAATCATATTGTGACTTGGATAATGAGACTGAACACTGATTTAAAATGGTAAAAACTTCATAGCATCTGTATCTGTGGTTTGAAAAGGGTATACATTCATTGCAGTTAATGAGACTGTCCAAATGGTTAATAAAGGGTGATTGACTGACATGATGATTAAAAGTTTTTACATTGTCTCATAACACTTACTGAATAATCGAAAGTAAGACTGGTCAAGAGTTATTAATTAATGGTATTAAGTGATAGGTTTATATTAGAGCAAAAGATCCATTATTGGAACAAAGATCAAGTTCTCATTTGCTGCCATATTTAGTATATGATTTTGAATAGGTGAGTGGCAAGATGGCAAAATATGAAAACCAAGCAGTTACTTAGACATGATGGTGTAGAAGGAGTAGAAAGGGTGAGTCAAAAAAGCTTACCTTTCCTGAGAGGCCTGGATTTTTCCTTCAGTTTAAATGAGTAAACAACTAGACACATTTAGTGCTAATAAGTACAGAATGATGCACACTGTTTAATAATAATGCAAAATGTTGAATAGTTCACATTTGCTTCTGTAAACTTTTAGACTAGCAGTTTGAAACCACTGACACTGCCAGTCATTTTCATGTACTGAAGAGAGCAGGCAGTTGGACATGTGGTTACTGTCAGAAAGGTTGGATGGCATCAGAAATAATAGTTCATGAATAATAAAAAGAATGTTTTGCTTTTGTGTAGAGTCAGTTGTTTGGCTTCATCTGGTACGATAGTGGCCACTGTCTCTAAAAGGATATTGTGCACCTATAAAGAAGCTAATACAGGAAATAGTTGTGATATTTTTTGTCACCAGTGTGATGTCAGTGAGCCAAGAAGAGTTGAGGTGTTCCTCAAGGATGCAGTTTCATTGTTGGTTTAGCCAACCCAAGCCTGCTGTTTTTTCCACTTCCAGACATGCACTTTTACTTTGCTGCTTTTGTTATTTTTACTGACCATGCTTGATTGTTTTCCTACTGCAACAATTTTAGACCATTTGTTTTGTCTGTCATATTTTCAGAAATAAATGCTGGAAACATGGATATAAAACCCTTTATTAGTACCCTACCTCTAAATGACTTGGCCTGAAGATTGATCATGAAAAAATAATATGTAATTATAGATTTGACTGGGTTTTAAGGCTATTTTTTTTTGTTCTGATGCACAAATACACATATACATTTATGTCTCTAATACCAAAATAGAATTTTGTCTCAAACTAGATAACCATCTTCTAACTTACTAGGTTGATAAACCAAGAGGGTTTGCAAGGGGTCTTGATCCTGAGCGGATAATTGGGGCTACGGATAGCAGTGGAGAGCTCATGTTCCTCATGAAATGGTAAGTCTTACATCCACAATTCTTGTCCATAAAGGAAGGGCAGGCAGCTGCACTTAGGCTAAAGAGACAACTTCATTGTAGGAGTAAGGCACAGAAACTGGTGGTCTCCTTATTTAACCTTGTATTCTTAGAAAAGCAAGCCTTCTAAATTAAGTTAGGACTTAATCCCTCTTCCTTCAAATCTCAAAATACCTTTCATTTCTGTTTGTTCAGTTTTACTTTGAAAGGTAATTTCTGATAAAATAGGAGAAATTAACATTTGTATGGAAAAACTGGATCTAGGTAATGCTCTTGCAGAGGGAATGGCAGGCAGAAATCCAGCTTTATAAGTTTCAATAAGCAGAAGCCAGCTGCTGTATAGCCAGCTGTTTAACCAAGTGTAGTGCCAGCTGTTCTGCATGCATCAAAGTGAAATTGGAAGCAACTAGGGGAGAAAGCAGAGGTGGAGATGAAAAATAAACAATGTGGAGAGGGTTGACAATATGGACTAGTAAGAGTACAGAATGATGTGGAGAGTTTGTGGTGTTGGGAGGGTAGGTGTGGACCAGCTTCTTTAGTTACAGTATTGGCAGAAGGATTTCTTGCTTTGTGAACAAATGGGATAAAATTAGTGCTTCTTCCCAGTGTTGAGAAATGAAGAGATTGAATTAACATTTGTTGAGAGTCAGATTTCTTAAGGTGATGGGATAAGAAGAAGGATTGCTTTCCACAGCCTTTGAGAAGGGCAGATTTTCAGAATGGTGTCAAATTGAGTGATCTCCTGAGATGTGATTTGTCTTGGGATGTGCCTAGACTGCTGAACATTAGTGCTGTGGGACACTGTCTGCCTTTTGCCTTGTCAAATTCTCTGTAAATTTTATGTGAAACTTAGGAAAGGTTGCAAAGCAAAGATCATGAGTGTTTATATTTCTGTAGTGATAACTGGAAAAATCAAACACAAAGGATCTTTTTCGTTTGTTCAGTTGCAGGTGATTAATTTTTCATAATTGGTCTTAGGTAACAAACATAGATATGAGCTTGTATGCACAAAGCTGACTTTTAAAGGCAGCATACACTTTTAAATGGAATCTGAAGCATGTCAGACTGGCAAGCTTGGTTTGTTACCCCAAGACAGCATCAAGAATAACTGTATGAAATACAGGAAGTTACTTCCATAAACAGTAAATGTAATTTGCATCTAAGTACCAGTTCTTAAGATTGGTCCTATTGACTTTTAAGTTTTACTTTGAAGCTTTGATTAGTCTTTAAAAGACAAAATCAATCAAGTTTTACTTTTTTCATTATGTACTGCAGAATGTGACTTTATAACTGATTCCCTTAGAATGGCATTTTCCTTTCAAACAGAAAAAACATGGGAAAAACAATGGAGCTATCAACCTCATCATTACCATTAGCATGGAAAGTCTTGGCAGCTTAAGTGAAAGTATACTGGAAACTGATTTCTAGCTGACATTCTTTTCATAGGACTTATCAAGAGATGCTGAATGTTTGAAAATACTGATTATTAATTTGCTTAAATCCTGCTCTCTTCTACATCAGGAAAGACTCTGATGAGGCAGATCTGGTGCTGGCCAAAGAAGCTAATGTGAAGTGTCCTCAGATCGTAATCGCTTTTTATGAAGAACGGCTAACTTGGCATTCATGCCCAGAAGACGAAGCACAATAATTGTTTGCATTGCTTTTTTTATATATAAGAATATTAAAACCCGAAATTTGATTTATTAGCAATGTGAGAGGCATACATTCTAACAAGTTTCAAATTTGATATTTTTTTGAAGTAGTATGTTTTGCATCAACAGCAAGTAAATAAAAGCTTTCTGCAACTTGTTTCATTTATCACAAGAGAGCATTTGATACTACTACTTCCTCCATATTAGGTAAAAGCTTTTATAAAACATCAATGAACTTCCATAGTTACTACAGAATCATAATGAATGTCTAAACAAACACAGATGTTTTGTAGTCTTCTATACTATTGATGTGCATGTATCTTCTTTACCCAAACCTAGCCCTTTAAACCTGTAGGGTCATTCTTTTTAGTATTTGGGATCACTTGGTCTCACAAAGACCAGGTGAAAACTAACTTTGTAGTAATTTGAATGTTATCAGACTGTATATTGTTTACTTTATTGTAAATACTGGTGAGCAGTGGTCAATAAAATAGTTTTATATTCTTCCTTTATACTGATAGGCTGTGACTCTTTTGAAGCGGGGTATTTCTCAACTTTTGATATGTTAAACTCAATTTGTAATATATTTAACTGTAAGTTGTTTTCTTAGGGGTAGGTTATTATTAATATTACCCCATTGCTACTCTTACCCAATACCAGACAAGTACCAGGCGTTGATTATTAGTTGGGGGTTTTTGTGAATACTGCCTGAGACATGGGGGTTTTTCAGTCAGGAAGGGCCTGTAAAATTAATGTGCTTTGAGTACTCCTGGAAGTCACAGATGGCAACCACACGACCTAGGTACAGCAGTTGGTCACAAGGCCAAGTAGCCTTTGCAGATATAATAGGAAATATTGGGCATGTATTGATGGTATTAGCCCTTGCTTTAAGTTCAGGTCTTAATAAGAAGCTATAGTGTACTCTAGGGCTGGTTCAGACAGAATTATTCTTCAGGCCATCACCTGAAGAATACTTACATAGCTCAGCTTTTAAAGTGAAATATTTAAATGAAGATACTTAAGTCATATACTTGGAACAAAAGACTTCGTTTATATTTCACGTTGAATTTTAAGATTAGTCCTATAATCAGCTGCTTGGAGAATACCTTCATAAGGGCAGAAGTAAAGGGTGGGGAACTCAGGAAGAGTAAAGTTGCCATTCATCTTTTCACTTGCTTTTATCTATACACCATCTTTTCTTTGTGTTTTGACTACCTTTGTATAGTTTGCCTTGAGCTGTGCTTAATATGTCAATGGCCAAGATTATTTCAGAATTATCCTTAATTTAGAGTTTTGACTAAAAAATATGATCCTGTAGTACACTGTCAGTATCAATAGACTGACAGAATGGTTTGGGTTGAAAGGGACCTTGAAGATTATCCAGTTCCAACCCGCCTGCCATAGGGAGGGACACCTTTCACTAGACCAGGTTGCTCAGAGCCCCATCCAGCCTGGCCTTGAACACTTCCAGGGATAGTTTGTCAGCAACTTCTCTGGCCAACCTGTTCCAGTGCCTCACCATCCTCAGAGTAAAAAATGTCTTCCTGTAATATCTAACCTACTATTCCTATAATATCAAATCCTGCTCTCAGTTTGAAGCCATTTTCCCTCATCCTGTCACTACATGCCTTTGTAATTCCTCTCCAGCCTTGTGAGCCTCCTTTGGGTCCTGGAAGGTTCTCTAAGGTCTCACTGGAGCCTTCTCCAGGCTTAACAATCCCAACTTTCTCAGCCTGTCATCACAGGAGAGGTCCCACAGCCCTCTGATCATCTTTGAGGACCTTCTCAAAGGTGAGACAGTTGGGATTGCCTGGGTATGTTATTTCAGAAGATTAAAATAAGATGGATATTCCTGGAAACCCTCATGTAGTGTGCATAGCCTGAGGAGTGAAGGAAGGAATGCAGTTTCTTTTTTATGTTATTTTGATACCATTTCATCAATCATTACTATAATTATTTGTCCTTTCAATAGTTTCAAAAGCCATTTATATTGTGAAACAAAGCCTGTCACCATAGAACACCTCCTTATATATACTTAAAGAGCAGTGGCTAAACTTGCTACGTGAAAAATCCAATATCCCTGTTAACATGGGGCTCCCTTGCACCAGATAATAATTTCAGCACCTAGCTAACCTTTCTTGCCTGTTTCTTAGACAAATCACCCCGACTTTATCACATGTTTAAGCCTTCTACAAAGTTATGGCTTAAGTTTTGGGAGGCCTGTAACAGGATATTTATACACCTAGTATATAGGATTCTGAAATCCTTGGTTTTTTATCTAGGAGCTTGATAAACATATGGGCTAAAGAGGAATTCCAAAGCAGCTTGTGTTCTGCGAGTTTCTTCAGCATGGAGTGCTTTGTAAAGAATCTTAAAACCATTACTGTACAAGGTGCATTTTACTACCTGAAACTTTGTAGTTTCTGTAACACATTTCAAGTGTGGTTATCAAGTCTGTGTGAAGTTGCTGATTTGAATCGACACAGGTTGAACAGTTGTTTTTAATTGCTGGTTACTGTTGGTGGTAGATAAAGATTTTTGTTGAGAGGTTGGTTCTCCTCAATTTGTAACCCTGAAATACAGATTTGTAACTAGATACAGGTTTTTACATTATATTTGGTTCTTCTTTCTGACTTAATAAAAATACATTGTATTCACTTTTGAACAACTGCAGCTTATTAGACAGTTCTTTAGATTGCTGATTTTTTTATGTTATGATGGTAAATATGCTGACTGGTATTTGTTTCCTTTTTTTTCTCCTCACTTTGTGTCCAACTGAGTTTTGCTAGTAATGAAATGCAACACTTAAAAGGTACACGTTGTGTAAAGTTATGCTGAATGTGCTGCATACATAGGCAAAAAGTTAACAAATGTTATTAATTTAAAATTAACTGATTAAATAAATGAGATATCTTCTGTAGTTAGTTGAGTTGTGCAGAGGTTTCTCGTCATTGTCTCCTTTCTTATACCAAACCAAATGGGTTTCAGGCTGTCATTTTGTGATTGCTACGAATTAATGCTGCTGTCCTGAAAAAAACCCCACACAGACCATAAAAATTCCAGTTGTGCTTGCTCCAGTGCTTCTCACTGAAGAAAATACTCAGGTTAAATGTAAGTGGGTAGTGCTAGGTTATGTAAAATTGAGATCATGATCAGTTATGACAGCATCCTCTTATAGACTCTACTCTTTGTTAGGAAAGAAAAAAACTCATACTTTGTTGATTAGTATTGTATTAATTGCTAATTAATCAGAGTAATTGCTGTTAAATTGAATAAAACAAATACAGTACCTGCAAAAATCCTATTAGCATTGCAAGTGATTTTTATCAGTCCAACACAAATGGATTCTGCATGTTTTGTGCTAATTTTTCGAGATTTATGGTGCAGTTCTCCTTAAAACTGTGTGACAGTTTCTTAGCAGTAGATTATTTTGCATTTTGGACTCAACATATGTTGTCGTAAGAAATGTACCTAGAACTACATTTTTCTTTTAACTGCAAATTATCTTACTTGTTCACCTGAATTGGGCTCTTGCTGCATAAAAGATTGTATTCCTTTCCTATTTTCTCCAATATTCTCAGCATTCTCCTTGCCATTGGTGTCCTCTTTCTGTTTAATATGTCTTCTCAAAATTCCACCTTTTATTCAACTCTTCAATTTAGCTGCTTGTGTTAAGACATATCTACTCTGCTGTCAGAGGCTTCTAAACTTGGGCTAGTAGCCAAGCCAGATGTCCCCAGGTTTGTTTCTGAGGTGCCTCTCCTGAAATGAAAAGTAGCTGCACAAACCTACTGCACCTTAGAAGCTGAAGTGCAAATGGAAGTAGGGCTGCGTGGTTCCTGGAACAAAATGTCACAGGATCAAACAGAACCATGTTTTTCCCTCTAGGTTTACAAGGCTATGTCTCCACCAGCTCAAGGTGTTGTGCTTTGTTTTGCAGGGTGAATATCCTGACTAGCTCTTGTAGGTTTACCTGACTGATGTATACTTTCACAGGTGGTTTCCACCTGACAGTGTTTTCCTATTCTCTTAGCCTTTAGTTGTGACAGCACTTGAGGGCTTGCAGCAGTGGAGCTAAAAGTGTTTGGTAGTACCTTCATCTCAGCAGGGCCAGGAAAGAGTTGCAGAGGCTTTGTGCTTCATTCCTGCTGCCTTTTGTTGGCACAGTCCCAGCCATGAGTTTGGGTAATACCACATCCTTTTGAACTTTAAATGGAAAACTTCCATGTCCCAAAAAGCCTGTCAGGGACTCCTATGAAAGCATTCTGGGTTCTGATTTCAAATAAATGATAGACGGTTTAAGCTAAAAAACTATTAGATTATGCCAAGCAAAATTGAAACACTTGTCTCAAAAAAGCGAGCCTGCAATTGTTCCAGTCTGATGCAAGTAGAAATGGTGCTTTTCTTCCTCGTAGAGTGCTGTAGCATTTTTTAATTTGGTGAGAGAATTAAATATGATTCCCAGGGCTCCAGATGGCACCTGCCAGATGGAAGCTCATATTGTCTTAAGATACTGGCATTGATGGCATGGTGTTTGAGAATACAATAACCTTTTGTGATGGGTTTTCTTACTAGATAAAGTGGTCAAGTATTTACTTGCATTGCAGTATCTGCCAAAATATTTTAATCTGGTGAAAAGGTCACGCTTTTGAGGATGGGATGGCAGAGTTTGGTTTCTTTTTTTTCTTTGACTAAATCTACAAATCCCTCAGATTTGCTTAGACAAGAGGAAGCATCATTGGCATCTATATACAATTTCTTCTTCCCAGAAATGTTATCCAGGTACATTGTTCTGCACAGAGTTACAATTGGAAATGTGTGTAGTTTTGCTTCAGAATTTTTGTTGAAAAGCACTGGGTCTTGTTGCCTGAGTTTTTACAAGCAGGATCAACAATCAGGAAGTTCTGTCTTTATAAAGAAAAGGCATGTTAAAGAAACTTAGAATCAAAGAATCATTTAGGTTGGAAAAGACCTTTAAGGTCATTGAGTCCAAACATTAACCTAGCACTGCCAAGTCCATTGCTAAACTATGTCCCTAAGTGTCACATATACACATCTTTTTAATACTTCTAGGGATGGTGAATCTACTACTACTTCCCATGGGGCAGCCTGTTCCAATGTCTGACAAGCTTTTCAGCAAAAGAAATGTCCTAATATTCAATCCAAACTTCCTCTGGTGCAACTTGAGGCCATTTCCTCTCATCCTGTAGCTTGTTTGGGAAAAGAGACTGACATCAACCTAGCTACAACCTCCTCTCAGGCAGCTATAGAGAGTGACAAGCCCCTTCTGAGCCTTCTCCAGGCTAAGCAACCCCAGCTGCCTCAGACATTCCAAATAGGACTCACTCTCCAGACCTTTCCCCAGCTACATTGCCCTCCTCTGGACACTCTCCAGCATCTCAGTGTATTTCTTGTCATGAGGGGCCCAAAACTGAACAGGGGATTTGAAGTGTAGCCTCACCAGTGCCCAGTAGAGTGACAATCACTGCCCTGGTCCTGCTGGCCATATTATCCCTGATCCAAGCCAAGCTGCCATTGGCCCTCTTGACCACCTGGACACACACTGGGTGTATGTTCAGCTGCTGTTCACCAGCACCCCCAGGTCCTTTTCCACTGGACCACTTTCCAGCCACTCTGCCCCAGCCTGTAGCACTGCCTGCATTGTTGTGACCCAAATGCAGGACCCAACATTTTGCCTTGTTGAACCACAGACCATGGGCTTTGGCCCATCAATCCAGCCTGTCCGAATCCCCCTGCAGAGCCTTCCTACCCTCCTGCAGATCAGCACTCCCTCTTGCCTTAGTGTTGTCCCTGATCTGACTGAGGGTGCACTCAATCCCCTCATGCATGTCATCAATAAAGATCTGGAACTGGGCTGTCCCAGTGCTGAGCCCTCTGGAACCTCTGGTGACTGACCAACAACTGGATGTAGCACCATTCATCACCACTCTCTGGGATCAGCCATGCAGCCAGCTTTTTACCCAGTGAACAGTGTACCTGTCCAAGCTCCAAGCCATGAGCAGACAGTCTCTCCAGGGGAATGCTGTGAGAAGTGTGTCCAAGACTTTGCTGAAGTGCAGATGACAAAATCCACAGCCTCTCCTTCTTCACTAAGTGGGTCACAAGGTCAAAGGAGATGAGGTTGGTCAACCCATGCTGGCTGGGCCTAATCCCCTGGTTATTCTGCACTTGCTGGATATATGATGAGCTGCTCACTGACCTTCCCCAGCACCAAGGGTAGACTGACAGTCCTGTAGTTCCCCAAATCTTTTCAGCCCCTCATACAGATGGGTCTCACATTTGCTGACTTCCAGTCAACTCAGACCTCCCTGGTTAGCACAGGCTGCTGGTAAATGATGGACAGTAGCTTGCTGAGCATTTTCATCAGCTCCCTCTGTACCCTTGGATGGATCTCATCCAGTCCCAATAGCTTGTGTTTCTCTAAGTGGTGTAGCAGGTTGATCACCATTTCCCCTTGGATTATGGGAGCTGCATTCTGCTACCTGCCCCTCTCTTGCAGATCAAGAGGCCAAATACATGAACTAATGGACAATACATGACAAATCCATGAACAACTGGACTTGCCATTAAAGACTGCAGCAAAGGAGGTATTAAGTATCAGACTGAGCTCTAGCCAAAGCTATCTGTTCAGCCAGGGTGGTTTTCTCCACTGGTTCATCTTTTGCATATAGGGACAGTCTGCTTCTCTGCCTTCAAGATTTCCCTGTTGAGAAATTCCAGCCTTCCTGGACCCCTTTTCCCCTCAGGACTGCCTCCCAAGGGACATGTTGGCCTGCTAAACAGGCCAAAGTCTGCCCTCCAGAAGTCCAAGGTGCAGTTCTGCTGACCGTCTTTTTTACTTCTCTGGGAATTAAAAACTCTGTCAGTGATGGCTATATCATAGATAGGTATGGAGACAGAATACAGTGTAGTAGCACACAATTTTAAGTGGAGCACCATCACCCATCCAAAGTAAAAATGAGCATGTCTCTTTGGATGGAAGAGGAGCAAATTACCTTATTCTCAGCTTGAAGGTATTTTAAATTCTGGAACTGAGAATATTTTTTCACACATTTAAAGGCACACATCTGCTCTGGGAAATCATAATGAAAAGAAGATAGTGTCAATTTTTTTTTCTTCTCAATAATTTCTAGATTAATTTATTTCAATCAGGAGTAGTCTGTTTCTTTTTTTAAGGAAGTCACTATTTCCTATCATATTATTCTTTCCCCTTTTGTTTTCATCTCTGCCCCTATGTGCTGCACAGGCCTGGGATGTGCAAATCAAAGAGATGCTCTCCTGGATGGATCCCTCATTTCTACATCAGAGTTTGTCATGCATAAAGCTGGGCTTAACACCACATAACAATTCTATTTGATTCATAGAATCATAAAATGGCCTGGGTTGGAAATCTTAAACATCATCTAGTTTCAATTGCCTCACTGTAGACAGGGGAATTTATCTTCCTCTCACTAGTCCAAGTTGCTCAGAGCTCCATCCAACCTGGCCTTAAATGCTTCCAGGGATGGAGCATCCACAACTTCTTGGAGCATTCTATTCCAGTGCCTCACCACCCAGTAAAGATCTGTTTCAGAGTTGATGCTCACAACAATGTGCATGTGGGTCAGGCAGGCTTGTAGCATTTCAGAAATCTCTTGCATTTTTTCCAGAGAGTGTTTATAAATTTGCTGGTGTTAACAATAATGTGTCTAGTCTGGGGGCTTATTTATTGCATTGCTACTTAATGCAACACTTCACTGATTGCTGCTTAATTCCACACTGTGGACAGATCAATAAAGCATTCTGATCCCAATTTAAAGCTCTGTGGACTGAGCAGGTTTTCCCTGCAAAACTCAGGAAAAACAAGAGTTTAAAAAACCTCAGCTAAGGATCACTTAAGATCAGAATGACTGTTGATCTTTCCCCCAGTAAGGCTTATTTTGTTTTTGGAGGTATTGCTGTAGGCTACAGAAGACAGCCCCAAATGGGCTGCTATCTGAAATAAGAAAATTTTTGTGCTTGTTTGAACAAACTGTTCTTTTAGGCACAACACTATTATTCACATTCAAAACAACAGTAGAAAGTGCTGCTGTCTCTGCCCACTCCTGAAACAAAATGAGCAAAATCACCTCTCAGAAACCACCAGGAAAAAAACACATACACATATCTATCTCTCTCTCTCTCTCTCTCTCTCTCTCTATCTATCTATCTATCTATCTATCTATCTATCTATCTATCTATCTATCTATCTATCTATCATCTATCTAAGTTGAAGGTGTGTGCTGAGAACACCAGTTTAACACATCAGCACTGCAGCCAAGGCAGAGGGAGACAAGCTGGATGGAATTGCAGCAGCAATGCTATTGCAAGAGAGGAACAAAATTAAAAGCAGGAAACAGGAGAAGCCATGAAATCAGGTTGCTGATTCATGCTATAGCCTGAGTTGGCTCTCAGGGAAAAGGCATCTCCATAATTTTTGCAGGTAGTGAATCAGTTTTGCACACAGAGTTGCACATCACTTCTACATCACCACAGAAAAGGAGCTCTTAGAGAAAATTGGGTGAGGTCTAATGATTCTACCAGACCCTACTGTAATTCAAGACTTTGTGTTCAGTGGATTGTTTACCATCATTTGAAATTACTGACCCGAAACAAAAAAGCCCTGCAAAAAAGCATGTATTAATGTTTCAGAAAAGCTGGCATTGCTGAAATCAGAGATACATAAAGGAATCTTCTTTGCATAACAAAGAAATTGTAGTTCTATTAATTATTTTTTATCATATAAACAGAGTTGCAGTTGGTTTTTCAGTTAATTTTCATTTATTGATTAATTGAAAAAAAAAAATCCAGACGTACGCCTGTAAAACTAGAAAGGAGAAATTTTTCATCTGGGCAAGGAAAGCAATCACCTTATATGCTGAATCTTTAAACTTGATACTCCAATAGTTGTACTAAACCAATTCCCTATGAAGGCAGTAAAATCAGAGATTGAAGGGAGAAACAGCATCTCACATGGTTGTCACAGACATTCTGCAGTTGTTGCAGGAACATCACTGCCTCTTACTGAGCAGCATTTCTGATTATTCTCTATGATTCAATCTACTGCAGCTGATTAATCTACAGTTTTGGATGTTGCTGCTAAATATTTCTTGATTTTGACATGTCACAGCATGGTTGATTTTCTAGTATAAATGCATTTCTCTGAAATCAGGATTTTATATTTGGCAACTCCCCCCTTTCTCTCACTGCAGTGTAAAATCCGACAAAGAAATAGGTCAGTGCAACTCTCTGGATGAAGAAATTTAAGGCAAGAGATACTACAAAGATATATCTGAGATGTATGCAAAGGTGAATAAAGAGCACTTGCTTTCTTGAGAAATTAGGAATTATGAATTTTGATTTTTAATATAATTCTCAGCGATGTCAGCTCTAATAGACTAAGTTACAAATTTTCAAGTACTCCATAAATGATGTTAGAAAGTCAGATCTTCTCTTCCTGTAATGACAACCAAAAGCTAGTTTAAACTAGATAACTACAGTAAAACACAAATAAAACAGGAAAATACTGAGAAATACATTAAAGCAGATCTCAGCTACAGAGAACAATAACACTTACCACCACAATATTGACTTGTATTGTCTTTTGTTGTCCCATAGGCAGTAACAATTTCTCCTTAGTGTGCACATGCAATGGCCAGCATGCTAAAAATATCTCTCATTTTTGTGGTGTCTTAAGTTACAATGCAAAATATAACCAACAGTATGATTTCTATCACCATCTACTAAAACCAAGTAGGGAATCTTTATCTCCAGGGAGGGATATTATCTATTAATGGCTCATCCCTTAAAACCACGTGGGACAGTGTTCTTTATCTTTCCACAACCTATCCTTCCTCCAAAAAGGTGTATTTTGTTAATTAAGTCCCACTACATAGCTAATAAAATTACATCATCCCAATATAAAATGCTCCACCCAGGGGGAGGAGCCAAGCATTCCCGACCTAAATAAAATCTAAAATTTAAAACATCACCCTTTTCCCACTGGATTCCCAGAGGAAAACCAGACCCTTCTACATCATCATTAAACCTAAAAAAAAAAAAACAGAAAAAAGAAAAAAGAAAAAAAAAGCCCTACACCCTTCTACAGGACCACTGCTTCAATGAAAGCACATCTGTCACTCCAAGAGGGCTGCAGCCACCATTTAATCAAACTACTATCAACATCCTGACAGACAAAGTGTCAGGTTGTATTCTGACTCTGTCAGTGTTTTTGTATTACTGCATTTTATTTTAATTTTCCTATGAACTTGTAGTTTGTTTCTTTAGTTAGTTAGGGCTGGTTTGTTTGTTTGTTGGGTTTTTTTAATATTTACACATACTAAAAAAGAACTGTTATTCCTATTCCCATATCTTTACCTGAGAGCCCTTTAATTTCAAAATTATTATAATTCAGAGAGAAGGAGTTTACATCTGCCATTTCAAGGGAGCCTCCTCCCTTCCTTAGCAGACATCTGTCTCTCAAACCAAGATATGTGGACAATCTGTTTCAAAAGAAGCCAAGAGAATGTCACCAATCAAGATAAATACAGTAATGGAGGCTACTATACAGGAGCCAATATGTTCACACAAGTTGGACAACAGAAGGCTGCTAAATGCATTTCATTCTTCCACTGTCTGCAATTCAAAGGCTGCTTGAACTTCTTTACTCCACCTGTTAAATTACCAATCAAAAGGCAGGCAATGAATTGTGGCTTTGGCTTTCCCAAAACCACCAAATGCTCTTTGTACTAAATATATTGGGATGGTGAGGAACTGAAAACCTATTTACTCCTTCAATCACCATGCACCACAAGAACCCTGGACAGGACACAACATTTCTGTTGAACAAAAGCCAGGTGAAACAGTGTGCAGGCAGCACACCTCCAGTCACCTGAGAAATGCTTGTGTCCTGACAGTGTTAATAGCCATTGTATTCATGATCCAGGTGGAAGTGCTTAAAACTTTTGCTTTTACAGAATCATACCTGGTAGTTCTTAGATAAATAGAAGAATTTGTGTGCTTCTCATTGAAATTTTGCTGTTTCACTAAACTGTCACAGATGTACAGGTGGTGTGTCTCAGTATTCTGCACATCACTGCTTAGAAAATGTATGTTATCCCCTCAATTTAGAAAAGAACCTAGTTAAATCTTTTTTTTTTTTTTTGTTGCCTTATAACTGATTTTACTCCTAGAGGGGCAATGGAGAACAAAACTACTAGGTTTAAGCATTTAAACATGTGGTTAGATATAAGACATATCTTAAATAAAGGTGTTGCTGCTTTTATTTCACCTTCTGGATGACCAAAGTGCCGGGGTAGCAGTGGTGGTGATTCAGCAGATGGCACTCCAGCCTGGGAGTCACGCTGCTGCCTGCACCCAGCCCTGCCAGCCCCCAGCAGGTGGAGTGGCCGTGCCTGCACTGCCTGCAGGAGATGATTGGGAGCCACAGGCACCTGTGACAACACCTGGCTGTGCATGGTGTGAACGGTGTCATGGTCTTGCTGGCATTCAGCCATCCTTGTGCCATCCTGCTGTTGACTCTTCCATGAGTTTCATGGCTAAAGGGGCCCTAAGCTGTTGTGTTTCAACAGCAGATTGCTGCAGTCTGTTCTTCCCCTTTCACAAAGGTGATGTTTGGGTTTCCCCATGAAACTGCAGAGAATTAATAGCCTGTGTGCTATTCTGCAATGAAATACCTTTTGTCTGCCCTATGTAAGGTGTTTTACAACCTATCAGAATACTAAGGATTGGGGTCAAACCAACAATATACCCCTTTTCCATGTTCAGTGCTCCAGAGTAAATGTGCTGATAGCGTTCTGGGTGCCATATTCAAAATACCAGATGATGCACCATCTTTCTGACAGACACTAATAATGGACTGCTCTTCAGCCATATTGGCCCTGATCTTGGTGGATGACTTCAAAGAGTTGGAAGATGGGGCTTTGAGCAACATGGTCTCATGGAAAGTGTCCCTGCTCATGGCAGGGGAGGTGGATCAGGTGATCCTTAGGGTCCCTTCCAGACCATTCTGTGATTCTATGATTCTATGCCACTGCAATATAACATATGGAAAAGGGGAACCATGAAAGCAGCTGCTCCTATAGGGTCATCTCCTTGTGAAGGTCCACTCAGGATGTGCTAGTCCCAAGAATGGAATGGCAAACAGTGGCCAAAGAATTTCAGAGACGAATGGTGACTTCCCTCAAGATGGTTTTAGGTATTGACATCTCATCCAGGAATCTAATTATGCTCATTGCTTGCTAGTGACCAATCTATTTGCTGCCAGTAGATCAGCAGTCAGAGCTCCTGTCATGAAGATTAGTGCCTCCATTAAGAGGATGTTGTGATCATTTAGAGGGAAGTAAGTGAACCAGGGGAATAGAGATAGTAACATAAGTCTTCGATATTAACTGCTTAAGTACGGGTCAAGGCTTGAATAATGAAGTTTTGATTTTCTTTGTCTCATGGCAGATATGTAAGATCCATGCTGAAGTTTGTAAATGCATTTTTAGGATGAATGACAAACTAAATATTAAACAAAAATTCAAAAGGTATGTAAAATGGCATGGATTAAAATCCCTGACCAAAGACATTGTAAAGGGTTATTTTAAGCTACCAACAATTCTGATGAAAAATAACAGCTTTCCAAGCTGAGTTTGAGGGAGTCATGGTTGCCTTCTGGCTTGTGATTTCATGGCTGCATGTCACACTGGTGGTGGTGTGATGTCCTAAATATAAGACTTACTATTTGCTTCACTGGCTTACAAATGACCTTGTTGAACATTTGGGCAGGAGGCAGAAGTTGTTTTACTCCATCCAGGACAGGTGTGGAGTGGCAGGAGAGAGCAGATATGGAGGAGTGCACACCAGCTGTACACAGAGATGTGCAGCTTGCCTGTGCAAATGTCCAAGGGCAACAGGAGAACCAGAGCAAATGGTGATAAACAGAGATTTGGGAAACGTCTCAACAGCTGAAGTGCTGCCTCTGCAAAATACAAATATTTCAAATTGGTTTAAAGATTATGCATTGATAAATTGCCATTTTTCCAATAAAACTGTAGTGCTGAAACGGCCCTTGGAGCAGCATCTACCAAAATATTCCTGTTCCTTTTGCAGTAGCACCACTCACATCCTACAACATACAAATGCTGGACTCTACTCACAGAGCTGACCTGCAAGGCTGAGGATGCAGAAAAGCACCTGAAGAAGAACAGTGAAAATAAATGAGAGCATTTTGCCCATATAGACAGAATGATTGAGTATATACTGGGGATGTTATGTAAAAACAAAAGACACAGAGCTTTTTCTTTTCTTACACAACTGCAAGAAATCTGTAACACTAAAGCCATCACAGGCTTGATTCCTATTCCTTCACTCTTTCCCATGACGGATATAAACTTCTCTCAAAATAAGCAATGCTGCATTTATAAAAAAAGAGACAAATTTATTTGATAGTGCTTTGAAGAAGCAAAATTAAAGTTTAAGGCAATACCAAAGCTTGAATTAGCAGAGGACAAGGTATGTCCTTAAAGACATTGGCACAGAAGTAGATGACAAGAACAGTTACAATCTTAAGAGATAATCTCTCTTAGTGGAGAAATGAGGTTCAGATATTTCAACCAAAACTGAGATTCAACATCCTTCTCTTGCTTATCATCCTTCATATTCCTTGCCATCTGAAGCTGCTCAATTAGAATGGCCACAGACAGCCTGCTGTTTGTGTCCATTTTGAATAAGCAGAAAACCAGATCCAACCTCATCTTTTTGTGTCTGACCCAGCCACATATCATTATAAAGACAATTTGGCAGAGTCTCACTAGAAATTTACATGCCACTTTCCTGTACTTAGTGATAAATTAACTCTATAGCTGCTAAGGCTGGTCTGAGGGGAGGTCAGTGTATCAAGGCCTAAAGATATATTGCAGATATGAATGAATACATACTCAGCAAAGGCAGGTGAGTGCTACAGGTAAAGAGCTGCTTATGTAGTCCCTTGAAATCTCAGTTCTTCTCTCTGTTCCCCAGATATTGCACAATTTTTCTGTAATCAGAGTATAATCTCTGTAACAGCAGCAGCAAGCCCAACTACCATGCTCTCCATTCGCAAGGGCAAAATGCTTCTTTATTATTTTGTTTTGGTTTGGCTTAGTAATACAAAAACTTTCTGGGAAAATAAATAAATTATTGCAAAACTGCTTCTGGTTTCTTGCTTAACTGTGCTAATGAACTGAGAGAATGCAGTGCAGTACAGCATGGAAATAATTACATGAAATCACAGCAAGTGCATACTGGAGTCCCACATCCCAAACTGAGATGAGACAGGAGGCATTAAAAATCTCTCTAGGAATAGTGCAATGTCAACAAATCTGAAGGTCAGACTAAAGACTTTTGTAAAAATTTAACTAAGAACCACTCTTCTCATATTATGTTATTATCCAACATTGGTAATTTACAAGGTATTTGAAAAAAAACCTCAAATGTTTTGAAATTTGGAGTCAGAAAGAGGAAATCAAGCCACAGGTAGAAATTAAAGACAATCAAATGCCTAAAGCTATATCTAGTTAAGTGACATGTTTCAGACAGGTCTTGGCATTAGCTTTTTTTTGGCCATGTAATATAATTTAAAAGCCTCACACAAGAACATTAAGGGCAGACAAAGCAATGATCTACATCCAGGACTTGTCTACACAGGAAAGAGCTAAGAATAACCACCACAGAGTATCTGCTCTGCAACAGCTTTCCATGGGGACATTTTTTTTTTTTTTGCCCTAAGTATGCATTTGTGTGGTTTAGCTGACCATGAGAAGTGAGCTGTGTTAAAAGCAAACAAAAGCATCCATCATGGAAAACAAGAGCATCTTCTTTAGGAACTGGTACACCACAGCTTCTGGGCTCTCAATTCTGCACTTCAGATTGTTTCCCAGTAACCACTTTACATGGATCAATCCAAAGTGCACTACTCCTGCACTGTAAATGTACAAAATGAAGGAAATGGAACAACAGACCACATGGATTCATGATGAGGTAATGGTCAGAAGCTGCTGAATTGTGGTGCTGAGCTACTGCTGCAACTCACACATTTCATCTCACAAAGCCCAGGCTGCCAACTGCAAAGAAGCAACAATAGCCCAGCACTACTCATACCCTACAACATGTTTCTTTGGCTGCAAATGGCATTGCAGGTGTTTCTCAGGCAATCAAGAAGCTCTTTCAAATATACTAGTGCATACGGTGTAATTGTAAGTTCAAATACTACACAAATGTGACTGTTTATTCCATGTAGATTTTAGACTGAGTCTCGAATAAGTAGCATCTTTCCTTCACTGTAATAACCTTAAGACAATGGATACACTCTTCTGAAAGGAACAGAATATGTGGGAAACAGGGATGGCCAAACCTGTCTCATGTGCCAGGCAGCAGGAGGCATCTGATGCATCCGACTTTCTATTAAAAGAATGAAGCAAAACATTCTAAAACACAAAAGGTGATTCTGAACAACTGATAGTTTTGCTTGCCCATCTTCTTTGCCACAATTTAACTGGCCTGCTACCAACACCCTGACTGACAGGGTGTCAGACTGTATTCTGACTCTGTCAGTGTTTTTGTACTGCTGCATTTTATTTTAATTTTCCAAGTAAAGAGTTGCTATTCCTATTCCCATATCTTTGCCTGAGAGTTCCTTAATTTCAAAATAGTAATAATTTGGAGGGAGGGTGTTTACATTTTCTATTTTGAGGGAGGCTCCTGCCTTCCTTAGCAGACACCTGTCTTTTCAAACCAAGACACACATGTTCTTGTAAAATTTATTTGCAGCAATGAGGTATTGATATAACTAAAAGTGACAGCCATTGACATGTCAAAATGCTGTAGGTACAGGTTGCCTATGGGAATCTTAGTTTAATTATGCAGGTTTTCCTAAAATAATAAACTCTTGTCAAAGAGTTCATCAAATTGGCATTTGGAGGGTATATGCTTATTCCTGGGCTGAGGAAGAGACTAAGTTACACTGAGGCAACATAGTTTTAAATCAACTTAGCACATTAATACTAGGAACTGTACCAGTATATTTATTCTGGCAAAAAAAACCACCTTAAATGGCTTCTACAGGAGCACAAACCAGCATGTAACCACATGGCCAAGGCAGGGGAAATGGCAGGAGGAGTCCACCATTGGAGCAAGCATCGTTCCTCAGCCTGGAGAGATCCATCCACAGGCAGCATCTCAGAGCACTGGGAAAGCAAGGGGACAGCCTTTAGCTTAAACCTCTATTGTTTCCTGCTAATGAGATTCCATGAACCAACAGAAGTCATTGGTGCACAGTGACTTGTTTGGCTGCCACATCTTCAGCAGGGGTGTAAGCCCTGAGACTTTGCTGTCAAAGCACCGATGGGAGAGGCTTGCTCTGGGTGTGACTAGGATGTTAGGATGTCTTTGGAAAAGCAATCTGTTGCCCAGTACCCTGACCACTGCCAGACACTGTAAACCTTCTTGTTTCCAAGCCTCCTTCTCCTAGTTGCATCTCTGCTGCTCTGAATCTTCTAACTCCATTGGTATCCACCTGGCTTCAGCTTGCCTTCAAATATTCACCACTAACTTGACCCCTCCCATCCGTGCTAATCTCAGACAAAAACAATAAATCCAAATACCTTTAAAAATTACTAATTCCTCCCAGCCTCTTTATTGTCACACCTGGTTCCCATTGCTGGTACTCCAACTTCCTTCTGCCTGAGGGGAACAAAAATTTACCTCACCAAGCCATTGCACAGACACTGCCTAGAAGTCAGCTGCAGGAGTCTCACCCTCCTCACCAGGTGAGACCCACTTGCCCCTCAGGTTTGGGGTCCCATCAGCAAAAGAAGCAAGTTTCCAAGGATTCAGGAGTGTGGTGAGAACTGTGGGGTAATCTGCCAAAGGAAATAGATGCTCATTTGGAAATACACAAATACAACCTGCTTAAAGCAGAGCTCCATCTAAAGTCTATGAAGAATGGCTAATTTTTGAAGTTTTATTTTACTTTTTCCTGATATGGAATAAATGGCACATGATAATTTATTGCTGATTTCTTTTTGTCAAAAGGAAAAACAGAAAGAATTATACCAACTGAGAGTGTTTGGACTGAAAATATCAGAAGCCTCTTCTTATTCTACCTCTTTTTATGAATGTATCAGGACAACAGTGGGCACTACACAGTCATCCACATAGGCTCTGCCTTTTATATGACATGCATATTTTCTGTGCTAACAAAATGGCAGCTCAAAGCCAAGCTTCTGGAAACTTTATAAAAAGCTACCATTTTATAGCCAGTCTGACCCAGACATCTCCCACTTGAGGTATAGAATTGCCTTCGGCTGCTGCTCTGGACCTGGGGGCACAGGTGCTTTTAGAGGACCAATTAAATCCTGGGCAATCTGAATGGTGTGAAGGAGATATTTGCATCTGCCTGGACTACAAACATCTAATTACGTTGTATAAGCAGGGAAAATAGGGCAGCCAGCTGCTTGGCTTTTGTGCCCTGGATGCTGTAGAAAGGGACACAAATAGAAAGGGAAGATAGGAAAGATGGAAAAACCCCACCTACTTGGAGTCCCCTTCAAGAACAAGATTGTTCTGGTCTCACATTCTGCAAGAAACTAGCACAATAAGAAACTGCATCCAATAGGAAACTGCAGATTGAAAGCCAGCGTATGAGACTCTCCCAATCAAGCACTGCTTTAGACTATTATAACCTTCTCTGAAATAGCCACAATTATCAAGCCAAATTTTAGGGCTCTGTATCTTTTGTTACTTTAGAATTCAACTTTGATGTTTATTTTAAATGGTCAGTCTGGTGTATTCATGCAAATAAACAGTGGCTCTATGCCACTTTATTAAACCTGACTTTGAGAAATGAAACTAAGCAGAATAAAAATCGCCTAGAAAGAAAGGAAGGAAAAAACTTGTAAGAAACAACTACAGGAGAGAAAAATGAAAAGAAAATCTGTATTACTCTGCTCTTACCAAACATGTAAAGGAGGAGTCCCTTTAAAAGTATTAATGTTTCTTTCATCCTTGTTTATTTTTTTCCTTGCAGAGTATGCAAGTCCAGCAGGTTGACTAGACAACGCTATGCAAAACCAAGTGTGTGGCAATGAACCATAGCTCTTTCTGATGGTTTTCAGTTTTTAATAAGGCTCTTGGCTTCAGCTCAAGTTGAAAAGATGGAAAAGGAATTTCATTAATAATCCTTTTCTTGTCATATGATAATTTTCTTCTTCACACTAAAAACACCAAGGCCTTGCATTAGACCTTGCCTTCAGATCAGATATAGTATGTTAAACTGGAATTAATTATTGGTAAAAAATGAAAAAAGTGAAACAAAATAAACAGTCCTTTTACATATTACATGCAAATCCAAATAATCCTCTCCCTGCCACAGTCTGACCCAATTTTGCTTGGGCAGACTTTGTGCTTCTAAGGCCGGCACTTTTGAGACTGCAATTTAGCAGATACTGGTGAATTTGAGAGCACAGTAATTGCAAAAACAAGTCTAAAGCTGCTGAACTCATTGCACTAAAATGTCCAACTTGTTTATTCTAACCAAAAGTCCTTCCTTAGCCATGGTCATCTAATTGGACAAACTAAAGCCAAGAGTTCCATTCTTTCAGCAGTTTAGATAGGAGAACATTTGCCCAAGATGCATGAGGGAACATCCTGTTTGCAAGTGGGAGTATTTAAATTTGTTCAACTGCTTATTGCCACACATACTTGGAAAATGGATACAAAGTAGTAGCAAGACACTGAAAAATGTGCTGATTTCATGCTTTATTGAAAATAAGCTACAAAGAAATCCCTCCTTGCCAAACATGACACTATAGTTGAGGGACAGTTGTTTTCCACCACAGAAACAAACCAGTAAGGGGAAATGTTTGCAGAGTTCCTTCTTTTGCTCATCTCACTCTTTTCTTAATCCTTACACCTTCCATGAGATGAAAACACTGAGCATGTTTACCAAGCATTTTTCAGAACTGCCACCATTGACACAACTCCTCTCATTTTTTATTAATGCTTTCTAAGAGTAATGTCTAAGAATCCCACTGCAGCCTAAAGCTGTGTGATTTCCTCCTCTTCAGCCGTGAAAAGGAAATGATGGGAAAGTCTTAAAAATAATACTTTAATTTGTGTTCATAATATCCCACATTTCTTTGTTCTTTAACTCTAGTTATTTAGTTTGAAGCAGTGTATTTTGCAATTTAAGAACCTTCCTTTTCATCTGGAATTTTTCATTATATGATCAAGCAGTCAGGATGCAGTACTGTGACGTTCTCTGGATGCAGAAATTTATTCATCTTGAATTAAATAATTGAGGTATTATAAACATGGGGTAACACAACCAGCATTGTAATCCCTCTGTGACTTTGGCTAGGTCTATGTTAGCAAGCAGCAGGATTCCAGCAGGAAAAGCTCCTCAATACAAACCAGTTTACGTGGAAGTTGTAACCTTCTTTTTCTGTGTGCTCTGGAAGATTTATTCCAGGCTAGCTCCATCAGTGGTTGGAATGCAGCTTTTTGTTATGTTTCATACATTTCTTCCTGTGTCTTTTGGGGCTGCTCCACAAAATGAACCAAAGACCAGGAAGGAAGGGTAACCAGAGATTTGGTCCAAAAAATACATACCGCACCTAAAACAAAAATGTCAGTGTAGATGAATGTGCACTTAAGTTTACGCTTATGAATAAATGGAGGGTCATATCTGTGTCAGATTTAATTTGAAATATATCAAACTGATGGAAACATAGCAGAATAAAATATTTTTCCTGTGGAAATTTTAAGAAAGAGATGTTGTGGAATAAAGTAATAAAATTCCCGCTTCTTTTTGTTGTTGAAATGTGGAAAAAATACTTTACATAGATTTGATAACTCCCTGAAGCACAGGGAGTTTATCATAGCATTGAGAGGCAAGTTCTTGGAGTAGGGAAAGAAGTCCCCTGGAACCAGCAGGTCAGCCAATGCCAGCAGCAGGCCCCATCACCCATTCCAGCTGCACCCTGAGAAACACTTGGACATCATGACAGGACACAGTGCTACTGGCAGAAGGAAACTGGATAAAAATATCTTGAGGACTTCACAAGAACGCACAGGAATTTCCTTGATAAAAATTTTCATCTGTCAATAGAACTAAATTGACAACACCAGTTTTAGAAAACTCCCCCTCACCATGATTTGTGTCTCTTTCCTAGGAAATCAATCTCCTTTTTCCAGTCCTTTTGTTGTTTTTCTCCTTCATCTTTCCTGATCAGCTGTAATAATCTTGAAGTTTGCTGTTGAGCTGAAAGCTGTTTCCACTTCAGTAGGTCTGTTGGTAGATGCTCTGAGCAATAACCAACTGGTCCCTCTGAATTCTTCCATGAGACAGCTTTATATAGATCAAGGCAGAGAGCCTGCTTTTCTGGCAAAAGCAAGGAGGAAAAGCAGTTGGAGTGTACAGCCCTCATCATCCATGAATAAATGGAGAGAAGAACATAAAATAAACATAATGAAGGTGGCTTAGATTAGGAAAATTTTGTCCATGCTAACAAAAACTGGGTACACTGACCAAACTAGGTTATGGAAAGAGAAACCCAGCCCTGTGAGGAAATCCATCAAGAAGAGATCTTTCACTTCAGAACAGAAAATGTGAATATTATGATGATTGGCATATGGCCCTCCTGATGCAAGCTTTCCTATAAAAATAGGAAGGGAGAAAAATTCTGTAGGGTCATCATTCACATCTTCATTCTGCTGCTTGTCACAATCATCTTAGTAAGGTCTTTCATTTACCATTCTCTCCTGAAATATATCTGTGCACCATAGCCTTATGAAAGGTGATTATTCAGTACAGCACTGAAGTGGGAGAGAATAAAAAAATGTCTGGAAAATGAATGAAGGACTGAAATCCTACAAATAAACAGTTTGGAAGTTTGAACAGGCCAAAAGAAAAAAAAAAATGTGCCCTGTCATAATTGTTCTTTATTCCATTAAGAACAATTGGCTTTATAGTCCCTATTGTCAAATCTCTAATTTGACTATAGCTAATTACAATTTTTTTTTGGTGGCAAATTGTGTGGCTTATAGGTAGCACTATTTCACATTTATGCAGAGATAATGAAGGTTTATAAATCATACTGATATTAATTTTTGAATGCTAGAATATAAGAAAAAATTGATTTGTGAAAATGAGTTTATACTGACAATCCCACAGAGGGCTATTTAATTATGTTAGTCTCATTCTTTCATTTCAGTCTTTTCCTATTCTGGCCATCCTTTGTGAATCTTTTTTTGGACAGGGTGGTTGCTCAGAGCCACCACTCAGCACAACATCTGACAGCAATAGCAAAAAAGGTGATTTTCAGCCTTTAGGTGTTTCCACCATCCTACCACAAAATTTGGAACTACAGGACAAGTGACATTTGGAGCCCTATCTACACTCACATGGGGTGTCCACTGCCAGTGATGGTGAACCACCCTTGCCAGATATTTTGTGGAAAAAACTGATGCAGACGCTTCATGTAACATCCCTGTAATTCTCTGTACCCTGTTACTGTGTTCCAATAGTTGTTCATCTTGATCTCTACCTGTCTCTGCAGCGTTTTGATTAAGAGCTCTTATCAGATAAAAAGTTTTGGAGTACTCAAGACAAATTATTAACTATTTTCTTTGAGAATTTTTATCCTAGAACTTGCTTCATATTTTGATGTATTATGAAAAAAGTTAGTCCACAGTACAGAAAAAAAAAAAAAAAAGCTAATAAAAATTATAGCCTTTTCAGTACCTAGAAATTAAATAAGTATGTATAATGGTACTAAACTTATTTTTCTTTTTCAAAATAGGAGAAGTTGCTCAGATTTTCTGAGGATTCTTATCAGTACTGAGATAAGCAAAGATCATTCAAGCTCTTCAGAAGCAGAAACCCTTACTCCTTCTTATTGCAACAGAAAATTAACTCTTTTCCTTCCACCCTCATCAGTGGATATTTTCCAAGGCTCTTTCATTTATTACTCTTAAACAAATTTCATCAGGAAAGAAAAGCCTTAACAGCAAGAGACAAGAGCTGTCACAGATAGACTATTTCCCCCAGCTTGTCAAGCTCTTTCTCAGAAGACAGATTCCAAAACCCAGGAATCCAAGGTTTCAGGGTTGTGACATAATCGCTATTACGAAGAAAATCTCCAGGTGATGGCACAGAACATTAATCATGTATTTTACCCTCCTCTTGGAATTTTAACACCTAGTCAGTGAGGAAACAAAATTACTAGAACACTGATTTCCTGAGAAACCAAGTAAAGCCAAGAATAAACTTTCAGGAGATACTTTATTCATCTTTTAAAAACTAGTTAATTGGATCAATCACAGAACAACAGGATCATTTAGGTTGGAAAATATCCCGAAGATAATAAAATTCAACCTTTGACCTATCATCACCTTATCAACTAGAGCACAGCATTAACTCCTGCGTCCAGTCATTTATTGTAAAATTGCAGGGATAACTTTAATTTCTTCTTAACTAAAATGCTTCTTAAAAACTCCCAGTAAACCTGGACTTTTTCAGTCTGAGCACGACGCGTCCTTAGGGTGCGATCCCACGAGGCGCAAGCGGCGCCTCCGGCTGAGGCATCACAGGCTGTAAACACCCAAGAGCCCGACTCACTCCAGGGGACGCCATCACGGGATGTGGGGAGGATGCAGATCCCATCAGGATCACAGGACACCTCCATCCCTCAGGCTGGGGCTGTCAAACCCTCGGCTCGAGGAAAGCCATCCCTCCACGGCTCCTCTGCGGCTCCAGGCCCGGGCGGGGCGGGCAGCGCGGCCCCGCCCGCTCCCGGTGACGCGCCGGCTTCTCCCGGCTCTGGGCGGCGGCGGCGGCGGCGGGTGAGCTGTGCGGGACCGGGACCGGGATCGGGATCGGGATCGGGATCGGGATCGCGGCCGCGGCTGTCAGACCCTCCGGACAGCGGGGGTCACCGGAGCGGTGGGGCTGTGCGTGTGGAGCCGGGAGTGAGAGGTGCGGGCCGTGCCGGGGCAGCGGGTGACGGGAGGGCACAGCTCGGGGGCACGGCCGCGCTGCAGGGCGGCTCGGGAATCCCTGGCCCGGTAACCAGCCCTGGTTCGGCAACCAGCCCGGTTCGGAAACCAGCCCCGGCCCGGCAGCCAGCCCTGGTTCGGCTCCTCCCGGCCCTTCCGAGTGTTTTCCCCCCCCGATCTTTGATAGAGAGCTCCGCCGCGGTAAGTGACTGCCCTTAGCAATGATTAACGCCGGGCAGGGAGATGATTTGGTTTAAGCAACTGCTAATCTTGTTTTGGTCCGCTCTCTTTGTTTTGCTGTAGCGAATCCATCGCCTTTGGCAAGTGTGATGTAAATATCACAGGGATGTGCTAAAGCTCTGTGTGTGTGTATATACTATACATACATATCGTGTATATACATTATGTAACATGCAATATACATATACATATATAAATACATAATGAATATCACAGCATGCTTTTGTATTAAGTGCATTATATTCGATGTGCTGTCCTGTTAATCAGGAGACTGCCTTATGTTATTTTTAAGTTCTGTGTTATCTAAGTTAAGCAGCATGAGAAATTTTTAGGTGCAGAGTGAACAAAACTGAAAGTGAAATCTGCAGACAGCCTATGGAAACAGAGTATGCAATTAAAACTAACGGATTGATAAAGCAGTGGGAGTTCCAGCGTCTGAGGGCTGCTGGGTTTGCCTCGGTGGTGTTTCTGGAGCTGGGCACAAAGGCAGGAGAGCAGCTGCCGGTGCTTTCCTCAAGGCGCCCTGTTTGCTGCTCATCTCACCCTTGCTGGGATCACACCCCTGTGGACACAATCACCCTCGGATCAGGACAGCTGGCTGGCTGTTCTCACAGCCCTTCAAGGATAGGGCACTTCTGAGTCAATATTGCCTAATTCTGCCAGCAGTGTCCAGGGGATAAGTAAAAGCAGGCAGAAATGTGGAGCCAAGCCCTTGGGGATGAGGGTCTGGCTCACTCGGGTGTGTTTGAGGCACCCACCTGGCACATCCCCACTTCACCCATGACCCGGGGGAAACTGCAGCTGGAGTTTGCACTGCCCACTCTGCTTCTCACATTGACAGAAATAGCTCAGATGAAGGAAAAGGATTTCCTGTTTGTGCTGGGGACAGCTGAAACTGAAAGTAATGCAAGGCAGGGTTTCCCTGAATGGCACAATACTGGACTTCTTTTAGAAAAGTGGAAATACCAATGTTTTCTTTGTGTAGAAATATGCAAGTAATAATTATGCCTGACTCAGCCTGGGGTATTATTTATGATGCTTGACTTGAAATCCAGAAATCTCTTGTTTATGATGTATATTTTGTGTTGGATCTGATAAGTATTTGCCTTTTAATGAGTTAAAAAACTTTGCATTGATACACCATGGTTATAGTCATAGAAATACATGTACCTTTATTATAGATTATGATGATGGTTTTAAATTTTATTAGGAAAATAATTATACTTAATTTTTTTTTTTTTTAGAAAAGAGGGAAATATTTTGAGAATATTACTATTAAGGATTAGTGCTCTTCTATCATTGCAAAACAGCTGTGCTTCTCCAGATAAACTCCTGAAGAACAGCTGTTCTGGAGGTTATCCAGCCCTGGTAGATCTTCTTGAGCTAATTCTGTGATCTCTGCATGCCCACAGTGCCAAGATGATTTTAGCATGGGTGCAATGTACAGGTCACACGTGAGTGATGCCCTGCTGTGCTGAGGCTCCAAATGTCCTGAATTTTCCTTTCCCAAGCACTCTGCCATACTGAGCAAAAACACTGAAGGTTTGGGTCAAACTGAGCAGTTCTCCAGCTTGAGAACTGTGAAGTGGGCTGTCACTATTGAGCCAGGACTGGTGACATGACTGATGCAAGGCAGTTCGGTGCTGCCACGAACAGGTGAGGAACAGACAATAATAAGGGTGTTGACAGAAATTTCAGATCCATTGTGCTGCTGCACATGGATCTCTTACAGAATAGCTTTTTCCACCCAGACACAGGCCATGGCAGTCATCAGTTTGAACATACCTAGCTAAGCTAGCCTAAAGCACCTTTCCTTGATGCTTCCCTCCTCCCTTCCCCTGGCAGCTTATTGCCCCTGCCACAGAGCAGCATTGCCTTTGGCCTCCTGGGATCAGGCACTTGCTGCACTGGTGCTCCCCTCCTTCTCCTGGGCAACTCTTCTCCTGTGCACTGAGAGATGCTCTCAAAGATACCAATGCAGAAGTTGGGTCTTTCTGACCGTAAAGATCTGAATCAGTCTTGTGGCCTCATTTTAGTCAATTTCTGCTCAGTATATTTCCTAATTGCCATCGTTTCAGGCAACTGTATAACCTTCTCTGCTTTTGTCACACAATTTTGTAACTTCTCCATGTGAAAGAAGGAAGCACTCCTCTGGCAGGTCAATTTAAAAAAGAAAATGCAAACAAAAGCCCAAAACCACAAAAGAACAAACCCCACGCTATGATAAATCACAGAGCAAGAAAGTTGTGAATATTTACTCAGCAGCATGTACTGCTGGGGCTGTTTCTTGCTTCCTGGAAGTAGGTTGGTAGACAGGTATAAGACAGGTGACAACTTTAGTGTATTGTATCTCTGCCATGTGTCACATGGATCTTATTTCCATGTGTGTGGTGTAGTATGCACAAGGTTTTGGCTTTTGTAGACAGAGAAGTGAAAGAGATCTCGATAATTTAAGTTATTGTGTTTTTTCTTTCTTCTCATTAAACATTTTGCATATTTTTATTATCTAAAAAAATCCAAACTCTTACCAACTTTTTTTGTTTTTCCAATAAGAATACAAAGAGAAAAGCACAGCTGTGTGTCCTACAGGAATTTCCTGAGTTCTTGGCAAGATGGGTCTTGGAAAAGAGAAGCAAATCATGCTTTGTGTCTACAGGGAGTTACGTACACAAGGTTGCTGTGTAGTGTTTGGCTCTGGATCTTTGTATCATTGCTTGCTAAATCTCTACACAGAACTTAAGAATAGAAACACCTTTCGTAAGCATTCTTCTTCCCCAGCTTGGAGGGGAAAAAAAGAAACCCAGAAGAATCCTTGATTAGTATGTTTACAAAACATTCATGTTTTGTATATAGACACTGAAAGGCAGGAAGGCAGAAATAAAGAGCTGGTCATGCCACTTCATTGGTGGCTGCAGGTGTGACCTCTCCACCCACAGAAAGCGAGCTGCCATCACGATTTCCTTGTTGGCAGAAGCTCCAACTGAATCACACGCTTGGTCAACAGCTCTCTGTGCTGTTAAAATGGGCATCTGTGGGAGGGAAAGAAGAAGCAGAGAGACTGCACAGACAGCTTTCAGCAAAGGAGCTGAAACCACCTGCAGCATGGACAGACCCTCACGGTGGGAGATGTTGCAGAAGGAGCAGGGTCTCCTGAGGAATCCATCTACACTGCACATAGCACCAAAGTGCTGCCTGGGCAGCATCCAGCAGTTTGGGCACAGACCAATGGCCTGATGTGTGTGACTGGTGCCTTCCAAGATGACTGTCCAGAGGGATCCAGAGCCTTAGTGTGAGGCTAGCACATGACCTACAGTTAATCCACCCTCTTCTTGAGCAGCAGCTGAAGAGTGAATAGGACACCTTGTGAGCGTTCACAAAGACACCGAACGTCTAAGTTTAGCTGTCTGAATCTTGTCCAGATTTCTGCAGACCAGGCAGAACAGTGGGAGTTTTAATGGAACATAATCCAATGATGAAACCACAAGTAGTTCTGCAATTCCCACAGTGTTCCTCCAGGGATCCTCTTGCGACTTGGAGAAATTCAAACCAGTATTTTTTTTTTCTCAAGGCCTAATTAATGAAATATCTTCAAAGAATCCTTAAATGTCCCCAGGGCTCTTGGTTTCAGTTTCCTTTCTGATTTTGTTGGGCCTGTTTTCCACAGAGAAAAGAGTCCAAACTGTCTGCCAGCCTTTGTGCTGGCACTTGACTTGCTCTCTGGTGCATTTACTCCTTAGGGGACAGACATAAAGTTCTTGCTTGTTTTCTTCTGCTTTGCTGAAAGTCTGCAGTTAAAAGGAGTATGTCTCTGAATTGATGCTTTGCAGGTGTTGTTCAGGGTGTTCACACTACACCAACACTGCACATTGTCTCACTGGCACCTCAGCATGACTTATGGCAAACTGTCTCCCACTATGGCAGATTAATTCATCAATACGTATGAACTTTGAAAAAACTATTACAAAAAGCCTCACACTGTGGGTCTGGCCCAAAAGGAAGTACTTGAAGGACTAAAGGGAATATCTCTTTGCTCCAGCATTTTCATGTTACAGATTGTCACAGAGCTGAGGGACAGGATGCACACCAGCAAGTTCCATTTGTTTGAAAACAGATAAACCAGCAATGATTTCATTATGGACCTTCTCTCTTGTGCATGAAAAGAGGAAGCAATTTACCCTCCATGCCTGCTTTTTTGTGGTGTGAAGGAATTCCTGTTTCCTGATATTGAAAGGATTAATGGCTTAAGAAAATCACTTCTTCCTTTCCCTTTCTTCTCCACCAGAGATGTCTTGGAAGATGGACTCACTTACAGCTATAGCTGCATTTCAAAGCCAGTTGTTCTACTCTGTAATAAAGCATCTATTTTACTGTAGAATTGACAATGGATAATTTACTCTGACCTCTGTTGGTGTGCTGCCCACGCATCCTTCAAGTTCCTGCTCCTCCTTTCCCTCAGGGGAGCCCTAGCTGCTCACCTACCTTGCTTCTTGTGTACAGGAGCAGTCACCAGGTTATAAGTTTTGCCTTCTAATAGTCTCATTGTTTTAATTGTGTAATGGTGATGTGTGGTTTTAAATTAGTCATAACTTCAGCTTCTGTTTTAATGAGCTCTTCAGTTGCCTTCCCAGAGGGGAAGGCTTTGTTTTCTCATGAGCAGTGTGTCTTTTCCCAGAAGAAATGAATTTTTACATAAAAAAAGGTGAGGTGGCAGTGGAGGTGTTGGGGAGTGATTATGGGGAGAAGGGACGTATCTGCAAGTCTCAGGCACTGAAGAACATCTTGATAATGCCAGAGCCTATGACGTGCCAGGCATTCGTGTATAAATAGTCACGTTGGCATGTAGTGTCATTGCAGTCATGCTTTGAGAACAGCTGAGTCTAACAGCCTTGCACAGCCCAAAGACACCCTCACATGTCTTCAGAAATAATAAGACTGGTGTTTAATGCCTGAGACACGAGCTGTCCTCCCCAAGGATTTAAGACTACGTGGCATTTGTTAGATCTGTTTGGCCACTGTTTGCAGGTATGACTGGAGTTGGGGAGGCAGGAAAGCAAATCACCCATTCCAGATGGGAGAAGGCCCTTTGTCTCCCCCTCTCTGGGTGGATGAAGATGAATCACAGAATATCCCGAGTTGGAAGATCTGTTTGACCTCCTGGCTGGGAAGAAGATGTCAGCAGTAGGTGTGCAATCCAGTGCCAAACCTTAGAGTGGAAATGCAAGATCCTCTCCCAGCTGAGGCCTTTTTTTGTGAGCTTTCCACAGCTGAGTTGCAGGGGTTTAATGCACAGGGGTTTAATGGTAGGTTGCTGTTAATAATCCAGGTCAGCTTGCAAAGAAAGCATCTTGATTTTCTCAGGAAAGCTATCCATCAGTATTTGCACCAAACCTTGTGACTAATGCAAGACAACCACAAAGATAATTTGGGGTCCTGTGAGCTATTTTAAAGAAAACATAAGGCAATCTTTAGTCTTCAGTCAGACTGGGAAAATAATATCCTGAATTATGGCATATGTACATAAGCAATGATTGTCTTTCAAAAAAGGATTATTTCCTTTTCTCCAGGGTTTCCAGAGGCATAGATCCTTTGGACCAAGGAGAGTTGTACACATTTAATATCTGTTCTTAGAGTAATAACTTTGCTTGAATAAATAAGACTTTGGGACTTATAGCCAGTGAACAACACTATGTAAACACTAGTTGACACTCCAGCCTGAGGATCACTAGAGCTTCTGTCATTCCAACCTTGAGTGGAAATTGACTTGTCCTAGACATCTGAAATAGAAGTTTGTTAGCAGTGTGGAAATATCATAAGCGGGTTCATGTATATGATTGCCCTTTCATTGGATTTCTAGCAAAGCTTAATTCTAAGGAGTGCTGTCTTTTCTCTGTAAGCTTGGCTAAGCTAGATAACTTTCCAACCTTGAATAGCTTCAGTCTCTCTTTAAAGTAGATGAAATTCTAGATTTCAGTGCTCAGTTAATAAGTGTCTTTTACAATTGCAAAAGTTGTGTTGTTTTTAGTCTAGATAACTAAAACCTCTAATCATTCTCCTTCCTGTTCTCCTGCTAGAACAATAATACAGACCTTGTCAAGGACAGTACTGTATTTACAAAATGCTTTCCAAGTATGTAAGGTACTTGCTGTGCATTATGTAGTGCAGGGTTTGAAACTCACCTATGAAGGGGAGATGCATCCTCAGTAATGGGTTGTTTATATCTCCAGTGGCTCTAAGTGACCCAACTGTGTCAGTTCTCCAGAAAAGTTTCAAGCAGTGAGGAGTAGGCTGGATACCTGCAGTGGGGCTTTCCTCCATGGGCTTCCAGCTGCAGGGGGTGTTTGGTACCTGGTACCTTTGGTCTGAGCCATCGAGGTGCTGTGACTGTGATTTCATTCTGAGATCTGTGTGCAGCCCTTGCCCAAAAAGCCATTTTCTCTGCAACATCACTGTGTTCCTACAAACCAGTAGTGCTGGAGAGGATCTCTTGGTGGTTATCAGATCCTACCAGCCATGTGATGGACATTAGTATGGATTTAATTGTAGGACCACAAAGTAGTAGTTCTAATACATCCATACATAATGTGTAAGTTTCAACTGGTTTAGTTAAAGGTGTGGTTATATGAATTGATGCTTGTTCTGTTTTAAGACTGGATTGTGCTTTTTTTTTGGCCTGAAGTGAATTTATTTACGTGAACTTGGAATAAGTGTTATTTAACACAAACCAGTTTTCTCTCAATCCACAGTTTTCCCGTAGGCTTGCCATATGGATCTGTGCATTCTGCTCATTCCAGCAGCGTGTGCTCTATGAGTGTGAAATCTTTCTCCTACTGAAGACAGAAGTTGTTGTTCAGACCACTTAGTGGTTTACTTGAACTCATCATTGGAAAAATATCACATGGTTTGGGCACTGTGAAAGCAAGCTGTGAGCTGTACTTGTCCTGCAAGCACAGTTTTCTACCTCTGCTTCTCTTACCACTTTATCTTGAACAGTTTGTTCCAGGCTTGAACCAGCAACTTCTTTGACTTGGCTGTGATGGTGGAGCAGTCAAACCCAAGCTCTGTTTTTCTTCTCTCCCTCCCATTTTTGTGTATTTGCTGTGCCTCCTACTGCTCTCTCACAACTTCTTTATGAAGTTTGCCACATCACCTCCTATGCCAGGAGTTGGCCAAAAGCTGATATCAGTCTTAAAAAGTCAGGGTGCAGCAGTGGGGTGAAAGCAACCAAAATCACATCTTAATTTTTAGTAGGCACAGAATAAATGAGAGGTAGAAAATCCAAGTATACGGATGAATCACTGATTTCTGGCTTGTTTTTCTTACTGGTCAGTCTCATGAAAAGTTTCTCCTGCCAAATGCTGTTTCTTTCTCAGAATTGCCTGCTTTACTAATAAGTAACACTATTTAGAAGCTATTTGCTTCCAAAATACTGTTTTCATGCCACTGGCACAGTCTAGCATCTAGAAAAACAGCAAAGTGAACTGCCCAGTCAAATTCACTGTTAATACATTATTGAATTGGTAATTTGATGGTTGATTGACCCAGCCCACAAACTAAAGCAATATGTGGATACAGCTACACAAATGTGACAGTGATAAGATCTTGTGTCAGTGGCCATCTGATGCATTCTTCAGGGGAAGAGAGGCCAAGGAGTGAATTGTCATTGTGTGAAAGACTGGAGTATGATCCAGCTGTGCTGTTGTAATGATCCGTCATGGGTTTGGACAACTTGAAAGACACAAGAGTTTGAAGAGAGCTATGCTTTGTGGGCACACTGTATTGGCTGCAGTATTTCCTGTCTTACCCACTCTTTTGAGCTGCAGTTATACAGACTACTTAGGATCAGTCTGTCTCAGGATGTTACTGCTTAGCTGTTTGTTTTATTTTTCACTATATCTGTGCTGGGTCTTTCCCAGCCATCTCCCCAGACACATATCATGAGACTGGGACTTCTAATTCTGCAGTTGTGGCCAAAACTATAACTCTTGCTTTACTTTTCTCTCTGGGCACAAGATCAAACACTAACACTTCCTGGATTGGAGCAGGTAGCACATCACAAAAATAGATGTTTTGATAGCATATCCACAGCTGGAAAAAAGCCAAGCTAAAACATGTAGTGCTAAGTTACAGCAATTGAAGCAGCAGACAGAAATTGTGTCATAAATTAAAAGATTTTGAAATAAATAAAAAATGAGACGTTTCTGGCACATGAGATTCAAAGTGTTCCAGTGGGTGGTCAGGAAAGAAAGGGTTGGGTGATGGCAGCCTCTGCAACTGAGACAGAGAAGGAAATGTAGCAATAAGGCTGCATAGTATTTGCTGACTTTTGCTCTGCTTACTCAGCAGCAAAGATACAGCTTCCATCAGCCCTTCTTTTCCTGTGATAAGAAAAAATTATTGATTACAGAGATACCTTGAGAAAGATACTATTTTAAGGTGACTTAATTTGATTTAATGCAATGAAATACTTAATTCCTGAGATAAACATGAATTTTTGAAAGATGTATGCATTCTCTGAACATTCCTTCAGAAACCGCATTTTATACTTTTCTTAGGAATTTAGTCTGTATTCTGGAATGCTGAGACCTTAGTCTCGCTTTACAGTTCCCACCTTGTTGGTTTCAAAAAGTAACAGCTGTCTGATGTGTTGTTTGTAACTCACTTCATGCAAAAAATACCTAGGGGTGGCTTATCTGTCTGTGTTGGTGTACCTTGTAAGATCAGGGTATGGTTTATGAGTGCACAGTGTGTATGTCCTCACTTACCACTTCTACAACTGAACTGACATTTGCAAAGTACACAGTGCTATTCAGCAAGTGGTTTAGCCTGGAAATTACTTGCTCCTTTCCCTTCTCAGAGGTAGTTTCAGTGCCAGTGGTGTGCTGTTCTGTGTAAGTATCAGAAGCCTAGTGCCTGTCCAGTGTTTTCCATGTTGAGTACAGCTGAAAAGATGGTTGAATTTGCCAACTTGCCAAGGCTGCTGTTTCTTCTGAAATTGATTCCTTCTAGCTCAAGGGATCTCCAAAGCTCTCTGGAACAAGCACACTTCCTGAAACTTTACCTTGAAGGTAACCAGTGCTTCCTTCAAAGACTGCCTTATCTCTTTGTCTAGCTTCTGGAAATGTCCTAGCAACAAAATTTGGGATTATGTTATGGCAAAAAATCATTTTGCATAGTTTAATCTACTTCTTATGCACCATAAGAATTGGAAAGAGTAGGAGAGGCAGGCTCACATGACAGACCAGCTTGACAGGCTCCCTGGAAAGCACAGGAGCTGGAGCTGCAGGAAAGTTTTGGGTGGTCCTCTGGTTGTCTTCAGAAGCAGTGGCAAGCATTAGCCCTGAGTAATAAATAATTACCATGACCGGCTCTGCCATGTACTATTCTTTCAGCTGACCCACAATCACCATTCTGTAGTCATTGCCTAAAATCCCAAGATGCCAGTGTTAGCCTTACCAGTAGTTTATATTATGAGAAAGCCAAAGTAATAGTTGCTGTAAGATCAGAAACCCACTGAAACTGCAGAATATTCATGAAGTCCTTTGGTTGCATATATGTCTGCAATTTGAGCCAGAAAAAACTAAAAACAAAACTAACAAAACCACCTTTCCCCCCCCCCCCAAAAAAAAAACAAACTGACCCAACAACGATGACAAAAAGAGGAGAATGGGGAAACATCTGATGCTCTCTCCTACTCTGGACAGATTCCTTAGTACTTCTTCCTTGTTTATCTTTAGGCTTTTAGAGGTTTCAGAAAGGCTTGGCACATAAGTCATGCTACTGTCCAGCAATATGGTATTAACTTGAAGTAATTCAAAGCGTGGTATAATGCCACTGTAATTGGAAATCTGTGACCCACACCTGACACTGTAATCCTTGTGATGTATTTACTTTGGAGGGTAGAGGGAAATTAGTATTTTTCATTAACTCATTGATTCTCAAGTTCCTCTGAACTGAAAGAAATTAAAATTTCTTATATATTGTCTTTTTTTTTTCTCTATTTTTAATGATCTCAATTCATTCTTCTGGTAAAACATGTCATAATAGCCAGGAAGATTGCAGGACAAGGAGATAGCTGACTGGGGAGAAATGCTAATGTAATGGTTAAGGAGAAGCTGTCTTATACCTTGTGGCCATAAACAAGTGTTTATGGAGTGAAATGGAGTGAAATTCCATAGGAAGGAGTAGTTAACTAAGCATCTTGGCAACAGTGCCTGGGAATTTCAAGTGCAACCACAAAGACATGATATTTGGCAGTGCATTTCTGCATTGCATTGTAGTGGAAGGGAAGGTTTGTGAATTCTGTCAGTGGTTTGGAAAGCTCTTTTTAAAAGCAGTTTAGACAGTGTGCTTGTTTTTTGCTCAGCAGTGAAGTAATCATGCTCCTACTGTGATACAATACTGATGAAACAGGTACCTTGACCCTGGGAAGTGAGAAGGATTTGCTCAAGGGGTACTTCACTTTTGTTGACTTCACTAAGCAGGTTGTGGACTACTGACTGTTGTGTAGAGAGTATAGATGAAAATGTTGATGTCTTTTGTACTCTTTTCACTTCTGACTAACAGATCCTTATGGTAATTTGCTGAGGGAGGATGAGGCAAATAACCATCAGGATAGATGAAAGGAGGAACCTGCTCTGTGACCTGCACTGTTTGGTTTTAGAGGTTTAGGGTTTTTTTGAACTCTCCAGAGCTTCTCTTATTTATCCTTCCTGTTTCTCCCTCTTCCACCATCATCTCTGCACACAGATAACTTGCCTTTCAGGAGCGTGGTGTGGCCAAGTGCACATGGGCATGTTCTTTGACAGTGAATTCCATGTATGGATGCAGCTGAACTTTCTACATGCTGAAAATGAAAATTATTATTACTTTGAGTCTTAAGCTGAGCAAAACATAAGATGCAGGAAAGACTTGTAAGCATTTAGAGATTCATTTTTTTTCTCTCTCTCTTTTGGTCATATTGAAACCTTGAATTTAAATTTCATTTGATACTGATGATGGGAACAACCTTGAAAGCAGAGCTGAGGACTTTGCTTGTGACTGGATAGTACTTTCAATCATAACCAAGGCCTAAAACTAAATCACACTTCCCCATTAAAGCCTGAAGGTGGTGATTTAGTGATATGATTAGAAATAACCAAAGATGGATGGATGGATGGATGGATGAGCTGACTACCAGCATTTATCACTGAGAGGAAACACTGGCCACATGGAGTGCATGAGCACTCCCAGAGCAGGTAAGGATACTGCACAGGCCACGGTCAAATAATGAGTGAAATTGTAAAATTTCACTGCAGCTGAATAGAGCTACTGGTGAGGCAGCCAGGAGGGCTTGCATTTGTTCGTGGAGCAAGTTGATGTGGTTTTTGTCTGTGTTAGTGTGTGAGTTTTCATCTTTCAGTATGGGAATGCTGGGGAGAAATCAATTCCTCCTTTAGTAGCAGTTGATCTACATGATAAAATGGTATTTCCCTAACAATGGTAGATTAGTATAATTTAGATTTTAAAATAGAAACTAATCTCTAAAATATGAAATAAAATACAATACTTGGTGTGGTAAAAAGTCTTAGCTGAAAACCATAAAACAACATTGCTAGAAGAGTTAAAAAGATTGTTGCTTACCTTATCGTTCTATCCACTCATTCGTTTGTTGGTTCTTTGATCAAGTTGTTATGTTCTTTTCCCCAGTTAAATGTAGTCCCTATGTAATTCAAACCCTGGTTTATTGTATTTCCCCTATCCCAGTTACTTCCTCCTTCCGCCCTTCCCCTTACCTCATTTCCGGCCTTACCATTTCCGCCCTTTCCCTTACCTCATTTCCGGCCTGCTGCTGCCTGCCTATCAAGTTAGCCACACCCTATATGTAAATCTCCAGAAGTTTCCCAGTACCACCATTACTGGAAGTTGTTGTTGAAGAAAAGATTCACAAAAATAGTCAACCAACACCGAACCCAAGTTCACAGATCATCTCAACTAACAAGCCAAGTCACCTGCAATATGTCCTTTGTAACTGTTTAATCACCACAACCTTAAGGGCAGTTAAGAAGAATGACACCCCCAGACCAATGAGCCACTATTGAGATCTCGGACGTGTCCATGAGGCTGAGACTCCCATCCCTACGTTCGTCGGGATCAGCAGGACCTCCTCCCGGCGTTGCCTGGCAGCAGCAGCAGCAGCAGGCGTAGGGCCTATTCCCTGTGACCCCCCATTAATAAAGAGCTGTTTAATAAAGGCCTTGGCCCTGCTACATTCATTACAACTTGGGGGCTCGTCCGGGATCGGCCACGCCCAGAAGAGGACGTCGGAGGGGGAGGCACCACCCCGAAGAGGCCCTCTGGGACAGCTGGCCACCCCGGACCCGGAGCTGCGCGGAACCAGGACAACGCCTGGAGCACCGGTAAGTAGACCGGTGGCGGGCACGGGAGGCGAGCGAGTGTGGTGTGGATGAGACGGGGGCTGGCAGCTCAGACCCCCGAAGCGAGTGTGGACCCCTGAGTACCGCGGTTCCGGACTCCCGCGAGGGGGCCGGCCGGGAAAAGGGGGAAGCGAGTGAGGCCTACCAAGGCCTACAGTGTGAAAGAGGCGCCTCCTTGGGGCCTAGGCCCAAGCTTGGGGAAGAAGGAGAACCTTCGCTAGGACCCAGCTTTCTGTCGGTTGGGGAAGGAGGGGAACCTTCGCTAGGACCCAGCTTTCTCTTGCTTGGGGAAGAAGGAGAACCTTCGCTAGGACCCAGCTTTCTCTTGCTTGGGGAAGAAGGAGAACCTTCGCTAGGACCCAGGTTTCTGTCGGTTGGGAAAGAGGAGAGAACCTCACTAGGACCCACCACTGTGTTATTTTCAAAGAAGGGGGGGTGCAGGAAGGGGCAGCCGGCGCCCCGCTGGGACCGAGCCCCCAGGGACGAGGGTTTAGGAAGGGGTATCCGGGCCCCGCTGGGACCTTGCCTGACTCCCACTGGTGGAACTGAGAAGAGTAGAGGGAGGGGGCGACCGGGGCCCCGTTAGAGACCGGCTCTATCTCAGTTTAACTGTGGGCCAGGAAGGAGCATAGGGAGGGGGATATAGGTAAACCCCAGTAGTGACCAGCTCTTTCCTTTGCCCTGTTTTAGTTGCCCGTCATTAAATTTGCTTTGAAGTAGGGGCACCGTATATTTTTTTTTTTAAAGAAAGAAATTATACGTTAAGTTAGAAAGGGCCAAATTTTTTGTTGAGTGTGTCTTTAGTTGCCTGTCAGTTGTTTCCTTTCGAGTAGAGGCACAGTGAGTTTCTGTTAGGCCCGTTTGAAAAATCACTATGGGGTCTTGTATGAGTCAAAAGAGTAGAGCGAAAGAGAACAAAAATGTAAAGAACATCCCTCCTGATAGCCCTTTGGCGATAATGTTAAATAAGTGGGATACTTGTGAAGCTACTAAAAAGTTAGATAAAATAAAAATGATCCATTATTGTGTTGAAGTATGGCCAAAGTTAGATTTACCAGGAGCATGGCCATGGTTCGGTACCCAAGATCCATGGATGTGTACAATGCTGAATCAATATTTAAAGACTTGGGGAGGATCAAATGTGGAACAACTTGAATACGCAGCTTGTTGGAGAGGGAGTAGAGCAAAAGAAGAACCAATAAAGATATGTAAAGTAGTAGAGAAAAAGGGACAAAGGAACGAGGAAGAGAAAAATAAAAGTAAATGGGACCCCCTTGATTATCTTCCCCCTCTTCCCCCGCCTGTCAATAACCCCGATTACCCACTTCCTCCTCCTCCGACCGTCACTCCCCTTCAACCTCCTCTTCCTCCTCTTCCGTCCATTACTTCCTTCGAACCCCCTGCTGTTTCTCTACCCACCAATGCTTCCAATAACCTTCCTTCTGCTCCATCTGTCAATTCTCCTCCTACCTCCTCTCCACCCACCAACACCCCCACTTACTTTCCTTCTTCTGTTCCACTTGTCAATTCTCCTCCTCCTCCTCCTCAAGCATCTAGCATAACTCCCCTGTCACCACCTTCCCTTAGTACCCCTATTCCAAATCAGCTTTTTTTACCTATGTGCCCACTTCCCAACCTGCCTTCACCCCTAGTATCTCCACAAACCCCAATTCCTCCTGCCTTGGTTCAGGCCCCTCCACCAATAGGTGTCCCTTCACCTCCTTCCAATTGGGAACTGAGTCTATCTCCATCCAACAGTAGCTCTTCCTCCAGTAATCAACAGAACCCTGTACCGGCACAAGCAGAGGGACTATATTATAATACGAGGTCAAGGGCAGCAAAAGCAGAAAGGATGTTTCCACTCAGGGAAGTCCCTATGGGAGGAATAGAGGGCAGACTTGGGTTTGTAGACGCACCGTTGACGGCCTCAGAAGTGAGAGGATTTAAAAAAGAAATTGGGAATTTAGTGGAAGATCCCGTAGGCATTGCCGAACAGGTAGATCAGTTCTTAGGACCTAGCATTTATACTTGGAGAGAAATGAATTCAGTTATAAATATACTATTCAACCCAGAGGAAGTTAGGATGATTAGAGAAGCCGGCCTACGCATATGGGAGAGGGAAAACCGGCAAGGACCACCGGGTGACTATAAACTACCTCTCACAGACCCGGGATGGAACCCAAACCAAGAAGAGGGGAGGCGGAATATGATTGACTATCGAGCTTTAATAGTGAGAGGAATAAGAGAGTCTGTTCCTCGCCAAAGTAACACCAAATTGGCCTTTGGAGCAGTACAAGAAAAAGATGAAACCCCATCCGCGTGGTTAAATCGGTTAAGGAAGAACTTTCAGCTGTACTCTAGTATAGATCCTGATAGTCCGGATGGCCAAGCAGTATTAAGAGTACATTTTGTCACCAAATCTTGGCCTGACATCCGAAGGAAATTAGAAAAGATGGAAGACTGGCAGGAAAAAGGGATAAATGAACTACTTAAAGAGGCTCTAAGGGTGTATCTGAGAAGGGAAGAGGAGAAAGCGAAATCGAACGCCCGAGTGATGGTAGCGATAGCTAGAGAATGTATAAATGCAACTGGAAATAAGCTAGAGAAGCCATGTGGATCTAGAGAAGGAGAACCTAAGATTGCGCCAGGCGCAGGAGGTTCTAATGCCAACCCTTGGCAGAAGGTCGGAAAATTTCAGGGCAGATGTTATTACTGTGGTGAAGTGGGTCATCTCAAAAGGTACTGTAAAAAGATTGCCATCGATGAAGCAATTGAAAAAGAACAGGAAAATTTAGAAAAGATTCTGAGAGGGGAAGATTAGGGGTGTCAGGGGCTCTTCCCTTTAGGGGACCCAATGAAACATCTAGATGAGCCCTTGATAAACCTCAATGTTGGTCCCCAGAATTTAAGTTTTGAGTTCTTAGTTGACACGGGAGCTGATCGGTCCAGTTTGAAAGATCTTCCAGTAGGAGTCCATATTAGTAATTGAACGTGCGAAGTAATAGGAGCTGAAGGGACACCCTTCAAAGCACCAATAATTGAAGGAGTAGACTTAAAAGGAAACTTTAAACAGTGTGTGGCAGAGATGATTTATTTACCACATTTAGAAAAGAATTTGTTAGGGAGAGATTTACAAGTTAAGTTAGGAATAGCAGTTATTCCAGAAAATGGGAGGATGGTTGTGCGTATTATGAAATTGACCGAAAAAGATATAAGTGAAATCAATCCCCAAGTATGGGCAGAAGAAGGGAAAACTGGCTTTTTAGACATCACGCCAATAAAAGTGCAAATGCAAGAAGGAACTACCCCAGTCAAGGTAAAACAGTACCCAATATCAGAAAAGGGTAGAGAAGGACTAGCCCAAATTATAGACCACCTTCTGGCGGAAGGTGTATTAGAACCATGCATGTCCCCCCATAACACCCCAATTTTAGCAGTCAAAAAGGCAGAGGGAAAATATAGATTAGTCCAGGATTTGAGAGAAATTAATAAAAAAATCATCGCTAGACATCCTGTGGTGTCTAACCCTTACACTCTGTTGAGTAAAATTCCCAGGGAACATGCATGGTTCACCACCATAGATTTGAAAGATGCCTTTTGGGCGTGTCCGCTAGCAGAAGAATGCCGTGACTGGTTTGCATTCGAGTGGGAGTACCCAGGAGGGAAGAGAAAACAACAATTAAGGTGGACCCGTCTACCTCAAGGATTTACTGAGTCCCCCAATCTTTTCGGACAGGCTCTAGAAGAACTATTAGACCAGTTCACCCCTGAAAATGAGACACGAATCCTCCAATATGTAGATGATTTGTTAATATCTGGAAAAGAACAACAGCTAGTTAGAACAACTAGTATAAAACTCCTTAACTTTCTGGGAGAAAAGGGTCTAAAAGTATCCCGGAACAAATTGCAGTTCGTTGAACCAGAAGTGACATACCTTGGTCATATAATTGGAAATGGATACAAAAAGTTAAGCCCCGAAAGAATTTCGGGCATACTAGCCATTTCGACCCCAAAAACTAAACATGACATTCGAAAACTTTTAGGCTTGTTTGGATACTGTAAATTATGGTTAGACAAATATACTCAAAGTGTAAAATTTCTTTATGAAAAATTAGTAAACCCTGAACCCATAAATTGGACTGCACAAGACGAAAAACAATTAGAAGAATTAAAAGAGAAATTATCTTCGGCCCCAGTCCTAAGTTTACCAGATCTCACAAAGGAGTTTGAACTATTCACGAACACTGAAAGGGGAGTAGCTTACGGTGTACTAACTCAGGAATGGGGGGGTTTTCGAAAGCCAATAGCTTACCTCTCTAAATTATTAGATCCAGTAGCAAAAGGATGGCCACTATGTCTCCAAGCAATTGCGGCTGCAGTAATTTTGATAGAGGACGCACAAAAACTGACATTTCAGGGAAAACTTAAAGTATATACTCCACATGATATTAAGACTATCCTCAGCCAAGGGGCCCAGCAATGGCTAACAGAAGCCAGAATACTAAAATATGAAATTATATTAATGAATGCAAGTAATTTAGAATTGGCCACCTCTAAAAGTATTAATCCGGCTCAATTTCTCTCAGGGGAACCCTTGCCAGAGCTAGAGCACAATTGCCTGGAGCTTATAAATTTCCAAACCAAAGTAAGGGAAGATCTACAAAGTACATCGTTGCCATATGGAGAAGTATTGTTTACCGATGGTTCATCTAGAGTAGTAGATGGAAAAAGGGTATCTGGGTATGCAGTAGTAAAAAGAGCAGAAGGAAAAGAGCTAGAAGTGATAGAAAAGAGGAAGCTACCATCCAATTGGTCTGCACAATGTTGTGAGATCTATGCGTTAAAAAGAGGTCTAGACTCATTAGAAGGAAAACCAGGAACCATTTACACTGATTCAAAATATGCATTTGGAATAGTCCACACATTTGGAAAAATCTGGGCAGAACGCGGGTATTTAAACTCAAAGGGGAAAGATTTGGTACATAAAACCTTAATAAAATCCGTATTAGAATCCTTGCTCAAACCAACAGAAATTGCAGTTGTGCACATAAGAGGGCACCAAAAGGGAAATACCTTAGAAGAAAGAGGAAATCGGTATGCTGACAAAATAGCCAAAGAAGTCTCATTAAGTTCCGAAGGGCCTATAGAAGTCTTTAAATTAAATGAGATACCAGAGAAATCAGAAATTACAAAGCCCATTTTTAGTGAAGAAGAGTTAAAGATAATAAAAAAGTTAGAAATACATCAAGGAAATCAAGGAGAGTGGGTAATGAAAGATGGGCGCAAATTTTTAAACAAAAGTCTAGCCAGAAAGGTATTGGCAGAAATCCATGAACTGACCCACTGGGGTGTTCAAGGATTATGTGACCACTTCCTCAGAGAAAATTTTTGTATTGGGATATATAATCTGGCTAAATCAATAACTAAAGGGTGTTTAATCTGCCAAAAAGCTAATCAAAAAGTTATGCGAAAAATTGAATATGGGGGAAGGGAATTAGCATTAAGACCATTTCAAAGTGTTCAAATTGACTTCACCGAAATGCCCCCAGTTCAAAAATATAAACATTTATTAGTTATTGTGGACCATCTTACCCATTGGGTGGAGGCCTTCCCCACTATTAAAGAAACCTCAGAAGTGGTCATAAAAATAATCCTTGAACAAATTATTCCTAGATATGGATTAATTAATCACATCGATTCTGATAGAGGCCCACATTTTACGTCACATATATTACATCGAGTCATTGAAGCACTGGGAATGAAATGGAGGTTGCATACTCCATGGCATCCCCAAAGTTCCGGCCGAGTAGAAAGAATGAACAAAACCTTGAAAAATGTATTAACAAAATTAATTGAAGAGACCCAAATGAATTGGCTCAAATGCCTACCTCTTGCCCTATTACGCATTAGGACCAGACCGCGTGCAGACATAGGAGTTTCACCCTATGAAATGATGTTTGGGCTTCCCTTTTTAATTACCCCTTTTAGCTCTGCAAACTATCTAGAAGGAGAAGCTGCCACCCAAGAGTATTTAAGAATCATTGGAAGAACAATAGAGCAACTAAAGAAAAAAGGATACCTGCCCCAAACCTCTCCCTTAGATTCAAATGCTCATCAGATCAACCCTGGGGACTGGGTTCTTGTTAAATCCTTAAGTCACACATCTCTATCTCCTAGGTATGAAGGCCCCTTCCTAGTCCTCCTAACTACACACACTGCTGTAAGAACAAAAGAAAAAGGTTGGACTCACATATCACAAATTAAAGGACCAATTCCACCTTCCCCTGGTGAATCGGACTCCACAGTATTTCAGCCAAAGGCACCTGAATGGACCATTACAAAAGGAACTACAGACCTCCAACTTAAGTTTAAGCGAAAAGAAAAAGACAGCTGAAAAGACTTAGACAGTTCCAATTTGAAAGCAAAGTGTTACTGTACGCAGTTTATGTTAACTCTAGTTGTTGTTATAACGTTGTTGTTGCACACCTGCAGTAGTCTTTCAAGTTCCCAGTAGTTCACTAAAGTTCTTGTTGTTACAAAATTGTTGTATCATACATCCTTCTCCGATTGTAAGTATCATTCAATCCTCTGTCGAAATCCTCAAATTAGAAGTTTGCCAAACCATAAAGACCAATTCCCCTACAGAACACTTTCTAAAAACACCTAAATTAGTATAAAAAGGGGATGAGAGAACTCTGGGAAAGTAAAATCTTACCTAAGGGGACCCCCACCTCCAAGAGGCAAGCCCGGGTGAGACTGAAAGCAGTTCATACCGGACTCTTGAGAGGAGTGTTGCTGGCCTTGCTAACAAATAACCTGATAAGCAGCGAAGAGGTTAAATGCAGCAAGTGTTACCATCGGATATATGATGGGGAGACCCAAGAGTCCCTAATAAGAATTCACACCAACGTGAATCCCAGCTGTTTCAATCATTCCCAGATCTCCACTTGTCAAGAAAGTGGAAAAACGTATTGGATTGCTAAGAATACTGCCACTTTTCGGCAGCGGTTGCTCGGAGAATGTCCTATAGGGGAAGCCTGGTTTTGCTTTGAACATGAGAATAATCAAGGAGAATTAATAGATTTGATCAAAGAAAAACAATTAGTAATAAATACCAAAAAGGAAAACGAATTGGAAATACCTTTAGGGAAAAATTTATTCATAGATTTAGTTGAAAGAATTAGTAAAGAATTAAATATAACCAATTGCTGGGTATGCGGTAATACACAAATGTCTGAGATTTGGCCATGGGAAGGGATCAGTTTAAGCCCATTGGAAATTCTAAAATGGAAGCAAACTAACCAAACATCTCAATTACCTAAGCAAAAACGAAAGAAAGAACAATGGAATTTAAAATATAAACCTATTGGAGAAGAATGTATTAAAAGAGTTGGAAACCCATATAGAACATTTGTAGGAACTATGCCCTGCAAAAGGTACCTAACTATAAAAAAGTCAATTATAAGGTGGATACCTAAGGAGCCAAACAAATATTGGACAATACACCAAAAGGAAAAAGGATGTGTTTATCACGAAGGATATGATTTACATGAATGTGCTGGAAAGAAAATAAATCCCTTTTGGGGATTAGAGGAATTATCCAAGTATTGGTCATGTCCCACCGAAACCAAACCTTTTGGACAGCACCCGAGTATCTATTCTGGATATGCGGAGACACTGCATATACCAATCTTCCAGGAGATTGGGCCGGGAGCTGTACAATTGGGATTATAAAACCTTCATTCTTCCTACTTCCCAAAAATTCGGGGTCTAAATTAGGAATTCCCTTGTACGATGATTTGAAAAGGGCTAACCGAAAGAAAAGGAGTATGATTAATTTAAGAAGTACTCAAAAATGGAAGGGACAAGTGTGGACACCTGAACGCATCATGGAAGTATATGGGCCAGCTACGTGGGCACAGGATGGGTCGTGGGGATACCGTACTCCCATTTATATGCTGAACCGAATCATCAGACTCCAAGCAGTATTAGAAATAATATCTAATCGAACAGCCCTCGCATTAGACCACATTACCGAACAGTTAACTCAGACCCGAGCAGTGGTCTATCAAATTCGGCTTGCAGTAGATTATTTATTGGCCGATGAAGGAGGTATTTGTGGAAAATTTAATACATCCGAATGCTGCCTGGAAATTGATGATAAAAGCGAAGTAATACGAAACATATCTAAAGAAATCCGAAAAATAGCATATGTAGGAAACCAACAATGGACCCCTCTAATGGACACTAGCTGGTGGGATGACTTCTGGTCCCTAAAAAATAAATGGTGGAAAAAAGTAGTAATTCAAACCCTGGTTTATTGTATTTCCCCTATCCCAGTTACTTCCTCCTTCCGCCCTTCCCCTTACCTCATTTCCGGCCTTACCATTTCCGCCCTTTCCCTTACCTCATTTCCGGCCTGCTGCTGCCTGCCTATCAAGTTAGCCACACCCTATATGTAAATCTCCAGAAGTTTCCCAGTACCACCATTACTGGAAGTTGTTGTTGAAGAAAAGATTCACAAAAATAGTCAACCAACACCGAACCCAAGTTCACAGATCATCTCAACTAACAAGCCAAGTCACCTGCAATATGTCCTTTGTAACTGTTTAATCACCACAACCTTAAGGGCAGTTAAGAAGAATGACACCCCCAGACCAATGAGCCACTATTGAGATCTCGGACGTGTCCGTGAGGCTGAGACTCCCATCCCTACGTTCGTCGGGATCAGCAGGACCTCCTCCCGGCGTTGCCTGGCAGCAGCAGCAGCAGCAGCAGCAGGCGTAGGGCCTATTCCCTGTGACCCCCCATTAATAAAGAGCTGTTTAATAAAGGCCTTGGCCCTGCTACATTCATTACACTTGGTATTATTTATCTATTACCCTTAAGAAGAGTACTGCAGTTTATCTGTTTTCCCTAAGAAAAGTACTGCAGTACTTGTGTTTTTTTCTTCCTTCTTCCTGATTCTTTTTTAGGCACTGGAAGTATGGCAATTCATCCTACGTAATCTTTTTGCTTTTGAGTGGTTGTTGTTAGCAGTTGTGGAGCTGTTCCCTGGCAGTTTTGTTGGTTATGCAATTAAGAACCAAAAAAAAACGTACTGCAAGAAACAGTTGATGTTGTAAGTATATGAAACTAATAAAAGGAAAAGGAAGTCTTCAGACTGATAATGGATCAGAAGCAGAACAAAAACTTACTCAAAGCAATAAGGGGGGGTGGGGAGGGTGGTTTCCCAGTCTCAACAGAAAGTATTTTATCAAAACTACAGATTTACCACTGGCTTTTTTGATTCTGTTTCCCAGCACTCGTTTATCTCCCTGTAAAAGGAAATTTTGTTTAAAGTAAAAAGACCAAAGACCTTCTGTTTGTGTTTTGAAGGCTGCTTTTCTCCATCACTGGTATTTTGGGTAGTTTTTTCTCACGATAAAAAGATAACTTCTTAAGCAGAAGTTTCACTGGTTTCACTATGTGTTCTGCTTCAATGGCTTCTCTGTGTTACAGAAGTCCCCAAATATATATCTTGCTACCAGACAGGATATTACATTCAGTATATTTGCAAGTGGCTGCAGCATGACTGAGCAGTCTCACTAAAATCAGTGAAAAAAGGCAGCTTTGGAGGGGGGCTTGCATTTCCAGTATTGATTTTTTTTTCCAAATTACTTGATGAAAAACTGATGTATTTTAAATATTTTAGGAACCTTTTTGGTGTTGAAATATTAATTTTTTGCCATTAAATATTTTAAATTGTGGTGACTGTTTGGAGTTTAAGCTGTTGTTGCTAACCTGCACCAACACATAACTCAGTCATTAGAAAAACAAATGACAAAATGAAGCGTTCTATTTCAGCCTTGTCATTCACTAGCAGTGTTAGGAATGAGATATTTTGGGCTTGCATAATTTCTCACTAAAATCAGCTTAGAGACAGGAGAGAAGCACACTGCAGAATTTCATGGAATAAAGATACATTCCTGGAAAAAAAATTGAGTTGCCATTTTGGAAAAAAACGCAGCACATTCAACCAGATCAGAAAGGGGGGGAATTAACATCAAACTATATAGGTTTACAGCTGTACTCAGTGGGGAGAGATAGCAGAAAGAATCTTCCTCAAACAGCCCAAACCCAACACAGTGGGGTTTTTGCCTGTACTCAGCACTTGTGAGGTTGCTCCTCAAGTCCCCTGTCCAGTTCTGTGTCCATTGCTTGGAGAAGGACATTGAGGTGCTGGAGCCAGTCCAGAGGAGGGCAGTGGAGCTGGGGAAGGGTCTGGAGAGTGAGTCCTGTGAGGATTAGCTGGGGGACCTGTGGGTGCTCAGCCTGGAGAATAGAAGGCTCAGGGGAGACCTTACTGCTCTCTACAACAGCCTTGCAGAGATGCTTGACACTGCTGAGCCTGTGCAGCAAGAAGTGTTTGAGTGCTCTTCTATGCCTTCAGCTTGGAGCATACATGCTAGTTAGACATACATAAAGAGTTAAAAAAAAAAAGAAAATGTGAGTGTGTTTTGATATTCCTATTTTATCAGTACCATTCTAGCTATAGAAGTGAAATGATGGCCTTATTTTCATGGAGATGGGAACTACATGATGACACCCTTTAGGATGAAGCCTTATGTATGGTCATTTTTATTTGGAAACAGAGTATCCTTGTTTTGATGACTAACCCTATAGAAATTTGACAACAAAGTGTTTGTTCCAGAATGATTTCCTGGTCAAAGAAATGTATGTGTGCTTATCTTTGTGCCCTGTTTTATTAAAATAGGTGGAGTTTGTAATTCGAAAGTGTTTTTAAGAGGCATTGTGCAGGGGTGGGGTTGTTCAGCACTCTTTGGCTGGGCTTGACCTAAATATGTAATTGCATAATAAGAGCAGCATCAAGCTCTGTATCACTAAACAGGAGGTGGTGTATATATATGTATATATGGTGTGTATATAAGCTGGCAAGTAAATAAAGCTGTCCTGCTCTGCCCATGTGGGTCCCTGTCTTCAGCAAACTCTCCAGTTTATTGGACTGCAGGCACAGTTAAAAATTTGGGATTTTCAGTGAAAGAGTAGGTTTAAAATGTAAGTTAATGACAGGATGTTTCAATTTGGTCTAATTATACCCTTCCCTACATGCAGGTTTGAAAACACTGTGACATTTAGCCTGAGTTTTAGCTTTCCTACAGGATCCGAGCAGTTTGTGTCTCCAGTTCTCTGGAGGAATGAGTTTCAGGATAATGGTTGAGACAGGCATTTGATTCTTTAGACTCAGATGTTTCAGAGTCTCTGGACCTCATCTGCAGTCACACAGATCTGTGCTTGGGCACCTGGGAGTGAGGCACAGGCAGCACTGCCTTGGCTGTGTTTGTGTACTGGGAATTCTGGCTGAGCGGAGCTGTTGGGAGGTGGGTACAAGGATGGACCATGAGATGGCTCTTGGAGCAAAGAACAGCTCTGACTTCCTGAGATGAACAAGCATCACTGGACTGTCAAGTATGACAAATATGTAGAGAAGGGGACTAGCCCAGTGCTTCTACAAAGGGATTATTTTTTAAATTAATGAATTCTGAGATATAAGTAATGCAAACATGTTTTCTGCTATATATGATACTAAGCTTGGCTTTTTCCACTGTCCACTAATAAAGAATAAAAGTGATAATGACCTTTAAATGAAAACTAAATACCAATCTGATGTCTATTCTGTTTTGTTTTTCTTTAGGTTGATTTCTTTTTTACTACAAACCAGTGAAGATGACACCAAAACATGAAAAACAGGTAAGTTGTATCTAAGCTTTAATAAAAAAAGGATTCAAGTTTTGCAGTTGTGGATTGAATTTCATTAAGGTTCATATGGATCAGGGAAGATTGGTTGTATTCTTCATACTTCTAGTTGCCAGGATACAGAATATTCTGGAATGATGCAGTGCCAGTTCCTTCTGTTAAATTCTGATAGAAGAATCAGATACTCATTCAGAGTAAGTGACTGTGCATAAGGGGCTCAGACATTGAGACAGGAGAAAAGGATTTGGATGGAGTCTTCCTTTTTTCAGTTTCAGATATTTTATAGGGCTAGTGTTTGGATCTGGGTCTTGACTCTGATGCAAGGTTTCAACTCCAGCTGCATGGACCACAAGAATCCCACTTGCTTGTTTTCTTCTGCTCAGTCCAATGACCATTAAAAGTTAACAAATCATTCTGTCTTACTACAGAATCAGCCTTACTACACAGCATACATGGAGTGAAGATGCCAACATCCACAGCATGAAAAGTCCCATGTCCTTTGTGGCTGATCCTTTTACTAACAGGCTTTACTGATGGATATGCTATTTTTCTCGGAAGCTTTGTGGAAAATTACTCTTCAGGGGTTATTGACTAATCAGATGTGTAACAGGAACACAAGCTCATCACCTGATATAGTCCTGGGCACAGACATTTGAATTAAAATATAGCTGAAATGATTAATACAAATAATAAACCAACGTGAGATTGCTTTTTTCCTCCTTCTTCTGGTAATTTTCCCCTTCATACTAAAAATAGTATTTCCATGTCAGATTTCCTATTTTCCTAGTAGGAACATATTAGAGATTTCTGAGAAAGGCACATTTTTTGTGGTCAAGTTCTATATAGTAAGACTTCTGCCTTATCCTTTTCTCTGAGGAATCCACTGCATTATACAGAAATATATCCAACAAAAGAAAAGAGAGAAGGGGAAGAAAAAAGAAAGAGAAAAATTAAAAGATTTCTTGTGTTTGCTTCAGCTGCCTTTATATGGGTTGTTTTTCCTTTTGAGGCTGATCCAAATGAAACATTTTGTTTTTCCATGCTTGTGTCTGTGTGACCTCAGTGCTGTCCTTTTAGTCTGCTGTCAACACCCATGTTCTTTGTGTAGGTCTGTAACCATAAAGGAGTAGGTTTAATCCAGTTTTGGGTGTCACTTTGGCCATTTTGTCATTTATGTGTGACCCTATCCACTTGAACTGCTCCTGGCCTTGAAGACAGGGCAGCAAAATACACCAGTGCCATGCTTAAACTGGCTGGTTTAGCCAGGAATTAAAAGGCACGTCCATCCAGAGAAACTGCTCTGCAATTCCTGCTTGTTAAGTAGTTGTGACTAATTTGGGGGCAGATTTGAAGATTCTGAATGTTCATGAGGATGTTTAGGCCATCCATCGTGGCTGCTGGGATCAATATCAAACCTATAGCTTTAGCAGTTTGGAGAGAAAATAGTTTGCCTCTGAATTTAGCATTTTCCAGAGAGAGGGAGTAAATGGAGATGCCACATCTTTCAGTAGCCTTCTCTTGAGTATATACTATTCCCAGTGCAAGAGGCCTCCTTGCCCAAGCCTGGACAATTTTAACTGTCAGCAGCAAATTTTGGATTTTGAGGGAATTGTTGCTCTGAAGTGTGACAGGACACATACTCTTGAATGCATTGATATAAATGCCTGTATCGTGCCCCTCAATTTAAAAAAACCCAACAACACAATCAAGAAAAAAACAAAAAACACCAAAAAACCAAAACTGAAAATATATCTAATGTGACCTAATAGCTAGATCTGCTGTTCTGGAAACACCAAGCAGCACTGGGCAGGGGAAAAAGACACCTTGTACAGCATTGCAGCTGTCAAAAGTAAAAAGTCTCTGAAACCTTGGCTGACTTTGTTCTGAGTCTCCCATGTTGTACAGCTGGACTGCAGTACAGTTTTGTGATAAATGATTAAGTTAGTCTTAAGTGGTCTGTGGGAGGGAGAGGTCAGCATCACTTCCCCCGGGTGGACAGTTCATTTCTTGAGAACAGACATGTCTATTGAGAGTATCCTCATTTTTATAGCAAAATGGAGTGGAATACATACAGAGGAGAAAGGTAGTTCTTACCCAGTATTGCTGTAATCTGATTGAATGCAGGATGGACTGAGCATATAACAGCAATCTCACAGAGGAGTATTCTCTAACTAATTCTAACCTAACTCTGCTTGGACCATAACATAGCCTGTATGTGAATATTGGTGTTTACTCTAGGGGTGCAAAAGTGTAGGCACCTTTTCTGTCAGTGGATCATCACTTACATTGGGTGGTTAGGTCTGCTTTGGTTAAAGCAATGCTGTTCTCCCAGTGGGATCTTGTATTTTGGAGAAGAATTAAAGGTCAAAAGAGAAGGAACAGTCTACATGTGCAATGCCACTGTTTCAGAGCAGCAGAATCTGTAAAACACTTCCTGGATTCAAGAGATGAATAGGGGAAGCAACCCTAAATCTTGAGAAAGGCTGTACATTTTTATTTTTCATTTCTAGTTGCTTACTGTTTATCTTGCATAATTCTAAACTCAGTATTGTCCATTTTTTGGTAAGTAAGGGGAAAAAAAAAAAGGAACACTCAGTCTTCTGTTGAAATCCTAGTGTTTCAAATCAAAGCTGACAGTGACTGTGTGTGAGGGCTGCATTTAGCTGAGGTGCTCTGCTGTTCTGCAGATAATTTTTCCTCTTGGCTCAGTTCTTTACTGCTTAGACACTGCCTGCCATAGCATATACAGCAGGTCTCATTTCTTTCTTCTCATTCTTGGTAGGTATGTCTGAAGGGTTTTAACTTCGTCCATGTTGAAAATCAGTGATTAGCTAATTGCCAGTTAAGTTTTCCAATGTAAATCTTGTGGTCTGGAATGGTTTGCAAGGTAAGCTGTAGGTAATTGACAGCATATCCAATAGTGCCTTTTAGTCACAATACTTTGGTATTATAAAGGTTAGAAAGAAGTCTTTTATTTTGAAGAGTGTTTTGATTCTGTGCAAAGGAGAGGGTTATGGAAGGTTTTTGGGAAATGTGGTAATTTGGGGAACCTGGACAAAAGGGAAGTCAACAAGAAGCTGATACAGATGAGATGGTACAGATAGATGAAAAGAAGGAGACTGAGGTCAGGTTATGAGCAGGCTGCCTGAGGATGTGATTCCTGTGCTGCAGTTGAAGGGAAGAGGGGTGCAATGTCCTGAAGCTTCTTGGCATAATTTCTCTTCTTCCACTTGCAGGACTGATGCATTTAGTGCTCAGCAAAGGAAAGAAAGTTTGTTGAGAAGTGGTTGCAGCTTTGGAGAAGATTGGGACACAGGGAAATAGGAATTTGGGGAAGATAAGATTTTGTGACGTAAAAAGATGGCACAGTGGGTCTAGAAGTCTGCTTTACCTACCTACCTACCTACCTACCTACCTACCTACCTACCTACCTACCTATGTATGGTAAATATTATTGAAAATGAGGCAGGTGGAGAAAAACAACCCAAAAAATGGTGTCTTATCCTGTGTTCAGCACATTGCTGAATATCTTCTCTGGAGCAGGAATAACTTCCTCATATGTCCCACTAGTGGTTTTGTAAAAGTAAAGGCATGACCCTCAGCTGGTAGAAATGATTAAAGCTCTGTTCATTTGTTCCTTTTGTGTCATGCTGGCATGGAGTTAAAAAGCTGCAGGGGAAAATTGGCCCTCTGATGCTCTTCAGTGAGGAAAGAAACAGCAGAGGTGGCAGGATCCTTTCAAATGTGCTTTTTTTTTTTGGTGAAATGTTCATGATACTCACCAGAAGGGTAATCTCCAGTTCTACAGAAAACACCCCTGGGACCAGGAGCTGGGCTAGGTGACCTAAAACCAAAAGCTGTGTCCAGACATCAGGCCACAGGCTCCCCGTCCCTGAAGCAGTAACACGTGGAAATCAGGGAGGAAAATTATTTAATCCATACCTTGAATGTCTCCTTGCTGTGTACAGAGTGAGTGGCTGTTCAGGAAGAAGTGAATCTTCACCTTTCAAGGTTGTTATTGTTCTCCTGTCAGTTCACTGAGGGTTTGCAAGTGTGTGTTAGGGGAGAAGAGTAAAGCTTTTATTTCTGATGTCTTCGGTTTGGGCATAGGAAGACACATTTTGAGAGCTTTCTAGTTCAAGATTTCTTGATTTATGCAAATATGTACTAAAAAAAGCATGTTTTTTACCAGAAACCTTGTCATTCCTCCCACAGTTGATTCCTGTACCTGGAGATCTTGAGCAGTGCCTTCCTCTCAGGGGGAATATATCCACAGCTTAAAGTGATACACTTTTCTTTAAGTCTTTACCAAGTGGTTGGCTTAGCTTTTGGGGTGAATAGCTTATTTAAGCAACTGGAATAGGGCAGCCTGTACATGTGCTCCAGAAGTAGCAGGTATTTAAGCACACTTTGGATCTTTGTATATTAAAGGAATATTTTCCATCCTAGTGTGAATATACAGATTTATCAGGATTTTGTGAGTTGATTTGATTTTGTTTTTTCTGCAACAAAATTTTGATCATTAGCTGAGAGTAATGAGAAACATTTAATTCTTCAGTCTCTTCCAGTTCCCATTAGTGATACCCAGTTATATTACAGTAGCATCCACAGGCCTTCTCTCTCTTTTGGAATCCCTCTAAATTATGATATAAATGTAAAAATTACAAGGAAGTAAGCTAGATATGACAGCTTCTACAACAGATACTCTATATGATTGTCCCCTCAAAATGGGGAATTTTGCTCTGCAGTGTAGCTATGTTGCTTCCTTGGACAGGTTGATGGGCAGATTGGAACAGAAATGCCCCAGTTCTGCATTTTCAGCTGTGCTCTTTGTCAGTGTTGATTACAAATGTGGGAAACGCCTGAAATACCTGCCTCATTCTCCTTCACACTTGTGATTTTGAATGTTAGGTTTTTAGTTTGTCCTACCAAGATCTCATGTCCCGTGAGTGAAACATGTATGATTTCACAATGTTACTTAATCTGAAATACTCCTTTTCAGCTAGCAGTTTGGCAGGGATTTTCCCAGACATGTGGTGTAGCTCAGATGATTCATTGCTTTATGCTTCTCCATTTATAGGGTTGCAAAATCCAATAAAACAGCACTTCAGCTTTTAATCTGACTCAGTAGTTTGTGGAACAGCAGAGCAATCAAGAGAGTCTTTAAGGTTGCCTTTGACTTCTGAAATTAATTGCTTGATTTTTATTATGCACTTGCAGGAATTTGTAACTGTCTTGGTGCGGGACCCTAGGATACAGAAAGAAGACTCATGGCATTCTTACATAGACTATGAGATATTTATTCATGTAAGTATAAAAATATGAGAACAGTTTCTTCAGGCTCTTACTGCTGTTTCTGTCCAAGCCAGGGTTGTCTTTGGGATATAAATGGAATTTCTGCTGCTGGGATGCTGGAGGCTATAATGATTTTTTTAGCAACTGGGATGCAGTGGAACAGGTAAGGTGGGTTTGCCAATGGCCGTGTCATAGGTCTGGCAGAGCTGTGGTTGAACCTAGTATGTCCACACATGCATTCCACAGTGTCTTGCAACAGACAATTCTTAGTTTTACTTATCAGCTAGAACACTGTTGCAGTCAGTTGTATCCTGCTGTTGTAAAAGAATGTTGATGTTCAGGTATTTGTGGGAAAGGAACTTTCTTTTCAAGTAATTATCTGGTTATTTGTACTTTAAATTCTCCTCAGTTCTGTTTGCCAAGTTATTTGGTTGCTGCAGTGTTTTTTTTTTTCAGGGTACGTGTACATTCATATGATGCTAATTTAGTTGTGCTTGGATGTGTGAAGTAGTTGCATTTGGATTTGTGATTGTAGCCTACCATATGTTAATGGGAGTGCACTTGGCATTGTGGTGCTTTTGTGCCTTAAATCTGCCCTATACACAATTTTTTTTTTCTCTATTGTTCTTTGGTGGATGACATATGGAAGGCATTATCCTAATTTGCCAAATCTAGATCCAAGGATTTTAATTGCAGTGTAAAATAAAGGTATTTGAGAGTACCAAGTTACATGGTTAATGCTTGGCACAAGACCAAAAGCATTTCCTTCTTGTGTGGAAGAGTTAAGCAGTTACTGTATGAGAGCAAGCAGTCAAATGATGATTTATCAAATGTCTGTATGACAAGTAACTTCTCCTATGTGGCAATCAGAGTTGTGAAACGTTTAAATTTGCAATGTGCTTCAAGTACTGCTTCCAAAGCAATTATATTTTTCATTTCTGGTAAATAGAAATTCTGTAGATTCGACAGGGTGGGTGCTGTGTTACTGTTTCACAGACATCAGTGTCTCTGAATTAGTGTATTAAGGCTTTCTGAGGACTGCTGAGTTGGGGGGATGTTGTGTAGACCCAATGTGTCTTCATTCAACTCCAGGCAGCAACTAAGCACCACACAGCTGCTTGCTCACATCCCCTGTGCCCCACCAGCGGGATGGAGGGAAGAGAATTGGCAGGGTGAAAGAGAGAAAACTTGTGGGTTGAGATAAGAACAGTTTAATAATTGAGATGTAGTAATAGTAGTAATAACATTAATAATAATATTAAATAATAATACTATTAAACAATAATAACAACAATATTAATAAATAAACTAGAAAAGTATATAAGACTGTAGAAAGACAAGTAATGCAAATAAAAACTTATGCTCAGCACCAAGTAACCAATGCTCAGCCAGTTCCTCAATGGCAGTCCCCTGCCAACCTCCACCCAAGTTTCTTGCTGAGCATGATGCCATATAGTATGGAATGTCTCTTTGGCCAGTTGGGATCAGCTGTCCCAGCTGTGTTTCCTCCCAGTTTTCCCTGCACCCTCAGCCTACTCACTTGTGGGGTGAGGAGCAGAAAAGATCTTTATGTTCAGCAGTAACTAAAACATCCCAGTGCAGCCAGCGCTGTTTCCAGCACAGATCCAAAACACAGCCCCAGCTACTGTGAAGAACATTAACTCTTCCCAGCCAAACCCAGCATACAGTGATGAATGATCCATCATTGAGCATCTCTGAAGTTATTAAGCATCAACTCAGCTTCTTGTCATGACAATGCCAAGGATTTTGGAGACCAAGTCACCAGTCAGTCCTACCATCCAGACTTCTCAGTGAACTCAAAGTATTGTGTCTGCCTGGTGTTTAGGCAGACTGAGTTCCCCTTCTACCCAGCTCTTAGAGCACTTATCTTCCTAAACTGTGCAGTATCCTGGGTGTGCACCTCTGTTCCAGAAGGCTGTCATCTTCATGCTCTCCACAGTCTGCATCTTGTGGCTGGCTGGAGTTACTGCTCCTGGCAGGCAGGGAGGGTGGGCTGGACTGCAGGCAGTTTTCTGATGGAGTCTCGTCTGGTGTGAGGGATTTCATCTAAATGTATGCTCCATGGGAGAATTTGGCAAAAGTATTTAATTTCCACAAATTGTTTTTCTTTTGATGAATTGGCATTTTACTAGTGAACTAATAGTGTTCTGTGGGGAAATTTCCAGATGCTGCTACTTGCAGAGAGCAGTCACATTGGTTTCTTTGGTTTGATTTAAGTGGGACTGCACACTGGAAAAATTCTGTGTAGCTATTTGCAGGATTGTAACTGGAATAGCTAAAGATCTTTTTCCCCTGCAAAGATTGACATTATCTGCTGAAACCTTTTTCTGAGGTCTATTTTTCCTGTTACTGTACGTTGTACTGTAATCTAAATCTCTTGCTTTTAAAAAGAAAGCAAGAAAAATGTTTCCCTGAGAAGCAGCAGAAACTGACACCAGTCCTGCCTGAAGTAAAGCACAATCCTTAACACAAACTGAATTAATGTCAAGCTTTCCATTGGTGTCTCGGGCATTAGTATAACATCTTGGATGTGTTGTTAATACCATGGCTGCATTTTAGCTTAAGCTGATTTGCAAAGCAAATGTTTTTTATTTCCCAACAGACAAACAGTATATGCTTTACAAGGAAAACATCCTGTGTCAGACGACGCTATCGAGAATTTGTTTGGCTCCGGCAGAGGCTTCAGAGCAATGCAGTGCTTATGTGAGCAGATTTATATGTGGCTATTTAATAATCTCTCAGTCCTGGAGGGAAGGATTTTTTCATCTTCATTCAGGGAACTACAGAAATCAGATCTGGAAAGTATCCTGTGTCTCTTGGTAGCACAAGTTTGTTCTGTAGAATGCATTTTATGTGCTTTAAACCAGGAAGAATGTGATTTGTACTTCCAGCCTTTTTTTGGTGAGCCCCTCTCTAATTTCTAAGAGGCTCGATCTGTATTTTCTTTTGCTATGCACAGGCAGCAGAAATAACAATCTAGTGTAGGTTTTTGTACCTCCTCTTTGCTGTACTTTGATGTGCTTAGGTCTTGCAAGCACCATAAGAGACCTAGCCAGACATGGATGCAGGCTTAACAACTGGATCAGAAAAATCAGATTAATTTATTTTCCTCTTTGAGGGGTGTGAGAAGCCCTTCAGTTTCTCAACCTTGTGTTCCCAAATTTATTTCAAGGGCTTCTGGAATATAACCCATGATTTTCACATGCTTGGGGTTGGCATTTGCTTACTGCATTTTTCTCTGCTGTTTCACATTTGGTTTTAACTGTGTATTTTTTTCCTGTTTATAAAGACAGCTACCTGAACTGCCATCCAGAACTCCTTTTTTCAATATGAACAATCCTAATCACGTGGACCATCGCCGTCAGGGTCTGCAAGAATTCCTGGAAAAGTGAGTACAGCCTATCCAGAGGTGTTGGAATTTTTATGAGGTCATCAATTTCGGGTTTAAAATAACTCATCTCTGGTACTTGAGAGCCACCATGTGGTCATCTGTACATGCTACACGTTTAGTTATATTTTTTTACTTGCACTGTCATCATTCATACACGTGACTTCAGCTGTATTGGTTATAAGGAGACTTCAGCTGGGGCTTTTCCACTGTTTCATTGCACTGATTATAAATAATAGGCTTAGACTTAAATCACTTTGCAATTGCATGCTAAGTTTGGATGATCTTTCACTGTGATGTCTTATTTCTAGCTTTCAATAAGGAGCTGGATATTCTTGTACAAAGCTCCCCCCTTTATGTTCATGGAAAATCAGTGTCTTTGTGGGCTGAGCCCCTGTGAGCCTGGGAAAATTCTCTAGTGAGATCTCCTAACACAGAGCTTTCCTATAATGCAAATTATTTTTTTTTACCAGTCCCACTAACATAAGCAAGCTCTAGCAGCTGTGATCATTTCCAGTGTAGCTGCAATCTGTGTAAAATCACTCATCAGGTTTAGCTAGACCCTGACCTGCATTACAAGGCAGTAGTGTACGAGTTTCAGTACTGCATCCCTCAGTCCCACTGCTGTGACTACTTCACCTTCTGCAGTGGCTAAGCCCCTGTTGGTGTGATTTTCTGCTTTTTCTCTGCCATTCTTGTCATGCCCTGGCACTGCTGGTGTGAGAGCAGGCTGCTCACAGCTGCTGGAGCAGGAGCTGTGTGTGCCTCTGCCAGCTGCCTTTAGCTGCTGCTCAGGGTAAGGGCGTGCTGAAACACTGCAGCAGAGGCTATTCATCTTCTTTCCAGTCAGTGTATTATAAGCCTCCCTAACAGACAACAAATCATTGGTCCCGAGGTATATTTGTTAGGCTTAGCAGCTGAAGGCAGGGACAGCTAACTGCTGCAGGAATAATATTCTGCATGCAGTTATATAGGATCTATGGCCAAAAGGTCAGCCAATAAATACTGGCTGAAGGCATGTGAGACAGGGAAGAGAAAGCAGAGAAGGATTAGAGGGTATTTTTACACCTCAGGAAAGAAAAGCAGTGAAATGGAAGGGCTGTGCTCCTGGAAGCATGTCAGTGATAATATGAAGAGTGTAGTAGCTCAGGTTCCTGGGTCTCAGCAGTTCTGTCTTAACTGTGCTGCCCCATGGAGCAGTGCATATCTAAAAACACTCTCATTTTAAAATGGCAGAGAGGCCAGTCAGATAACAAGGTGTATCAGCATCAGAAATGTTTACAACTGCAGTCTGCTCTTCAAAACGCAAATCAGAAAGGTAGATTATCTTAAAAGACATCCTCATGCTCCAGTTGTGTGGATGACTGTAGCTTAAATGAGTACTGACAGCAGAAAATGACAGCACATGGAGCATTTCACCATGCTGCTTTAAGTCCAGGAATAGGAAAAGAGGCAACTCAATTGTAAAGTAGTGATTTAAATGCTTCAACTTGACTGAAAGGAACGTGTCAGCCTTCTCTCAGACCTGGGGAGCAGTTGGAAGGAATTTTCAGAGGTTGTGTTGAGATGCACTAGGCTGGCACATTATGTGCTGTACCATTGCCCTCTGCTGGCTGGCCCTGCTGTGCTGCTGCTCACAGAAGGCATCTTCCTATTGGCTCAGCTGCCATGATGCTTCCCCTCCCAACCCCCCATTTTATGACTCTGAACCAAAGGTTGTGATTATCTTTCTGAAATTGAATTTGTGGAGCTGCCTAGCAAGAGTTAGTATAAAACATATATATATTTACACACCTATGTATAATACATAGGTATAATATACATATGTGTGTAAAATATATATGCATATTCTGTATATAAGTATGGTCTATATGTACAATATGTATATATGTACAATATACATATGCTACATAGATATTGTGTATAATATTCACACTTGACTTTACTGAAGCTCTGGGTCTGGATACTGAATGTTCTGTGGGGTTGCAATGCCAGGTAAAGCAGAACCTTTCTGATACATTAGAAAGGGAGGGCCCTAACCCAAAACTGCTAAGCTGAGAGCTCTATTCACCCCTGCAGTGACAGCAGCCACTGTGCTCAAGCTCACAGTCCTACTGGTGTTTGTGGCAGTGGGAAGAAATGGGATTCAAGTTTATGTGGACCTGTCTGGGGAGAGGCTCGCAGGTGACATTTTTAAATGCTTGCCTGTGATGCAGGAATCCCAGGATCCAGGGCATCTCTGAATAAGGGGTTTAGATCTTTCAAAGTTGTGGTTTTTGCCCTGTGCTGTGTGACCAGATTGCTGTAGTGCCTGCCTGTGCAGGAGCCACGTGCCTGAGGAGCCAGGATTGAGCAGCTGGAGGCTCTCTAGTGCTCAGCTTCTGGCCTGGGAACACTTCCATATTGCCTATATGTTGATGGCTACAGAGTTCTGTTGTCCTTCCTCACTTCCCACTCCAGGGTGAGTTAGCACAGGGCACAGTGTATACTTAGAGCCTTTGTGAAGCCTCTGCCTGCTGAGCACAGTAGCATAAGAATTAGCCAACAGCTGGGAAGTTAAGCACTAGACTTTGGTGAAATCTGGGAACAGGTGTCCCATTTTGATTTGGTTTTACTGCACAAATGCAGGGTAAGACCTACTTGTCTTACAGGTTATTATCTCTGAGTGATGAAGAGCTGTAAAGCTCACTTCTTGTCTGGGCATAATTTAATATTTCAAGAGGCCATTTGCATTAACGGAAGTCAGCTAGCCCTTTTCAATTATGAATTACTTTGTAAGAATAAGGAAAATTATGTGTTTTTTCTGCTAAGTATCCTCATCCTTTGAGGATGCCTGTAAATTCACAGGAAAAGTTTATTCTTAAACTAGAGGTCAAAATTAAAATATTATATTATAATTTTAGCTTCTGTAAGATCCTCTTTGCTTTCTTCCCTTTGTAGCAGTGCAGGTCTAACTTTGGGATTTAGATTACCCTCACAGAAGATCAATTGGATTTGCTCATGAGAAAACTAATTAACAAAGCCATTTTGAATGAAGTTGAGTTCAATTGATGACTTTTTTTTTTTTTAAACTGAATGTAGTTGGATCCCAAAAAATTATGTGATTTAGGGAGAAGGATTACTCTTCAATTACTTTTCAGACATGAGGTTTATGATGGGGTGGAGGACACTGAGAGTATTGAGAAAGGAAATGCTTGGATCCACAGGGAACAGAGGGCATCCACAGTGTCACTGCTCCAGAGGGCCATGCATCGGGCTTGTTTGATGCTGGAGTGAGGAAGCCACCCAAAATTCATCTGCCTACAGCAGAACCATTTTCTGAAGGTGTCTGGTGTTTTTGCCCTTTTTCTCCCATCTCCTTGCATTTTCCAATGCTGTCCCACAAGCTGCAGCTGGTGCAGAGGGTCAGAGGTCTCTTCTGGAGGTGTCTCCACTGGGTGCTGTCTCAGGGATGTGGAAGGTGGGAGACTGGCTCCAAAAGGGATGGATGCCAGCTTTCCCCTACCAGGAGCATTGGTGGCTGTGGGGCAGGTGGAACCACCATGGGCAAGTTGCCTCTCTCCAGTGGAGCCTTGCTGCTATTTCCTTTCTGGTGAGGGAATAATGTGTAGCAGGCACATGTGGCTTAATCTTCTCCTAACCACACAAATTATCACATACCCAACAGTTGCTTCACAGTTGGTTGATATCAGTAACATTTCCTCCCTTATAAAAAGTGAAGGAGGAAACACAGTCAGCTTTTTAAAAGAGGAAACTGGGGCTTTGTTTGGTGTGGGCTGGGGCTGAGGGGCTGGATGCTCAGTAGAGGGCACCACAGCACAGGCTGTCATCCCCCTCCTCTAAGCTCCTTGGGTTTTTCCCTTGCTCTTGTGAGCTGATGTAAATGGGCAGAGTAAATTTGTCGAAAACAAAATCGGAGTGTTAACCTTCCACACACATTCAAGTGTGCATCTGTCATTGTATTAGGTTACAGTAGATACAGGAAATCTTTAGTTAGGATTAAGTTGTACTGTTCAGCCATATGTTGTTTTTCTCCAGCAGAACAGTGTATAATATACCTAATAAAATCATGTTGAAGAAAACCAGATTTTGGACCTTGTCCAAATGAGAAAAAACATGTTTTTTCTTTTGTAAATATTTTTGCCATAACACAGGAGAAGAGAAATATTCCTCATATAGTATCCAGCATTTCTTAAAAAATGACATTATTTCTTCTGCTTGTGATGTTTTCCAGTCTTGCTTCTTTAAAGGTCTAGAGATCACGAGCATTTACTGAAAGCTTACAAACAAAGATTCACATGGCTGTGAATAAAAAATTATTTTATTATCTCTAATTCTAATGTAGAGCCTTATCCTGCAGCCCCCTTAATCACATAAGTAGTCATTATGCATGTGAGCAATCTGGCCAAGAGGAGTGAAATCTCTGACAAGTAATGACTACTGATGGGATCAAGACTTGCAGGGTTTAGCCTTTCGTTCTTCTCGCAGCGTGCATAGAAGGTCTGTTGTTCTCTTCAGTCTGCTCAGTCAGTTTATAGGAGTTATTACCGTGACTCCTCCGGTGCTGATTTACATCCCCGTGAGCACAGCCCTGCCTGGCACTGGCTGCAGTGGAAGTGTTGGAGGAGCACCGGGAGCGCGACCGCTCGCGTGGAGACTGCGCACGCGTCCAGCCTCCGCTGAGACATCCGACTGTTAATGTTAGACACTCCTCCCTTCCTCTTCTCCTGTCAGTGTGTTAGGTGGTGGTTTGTAATTTTCATTTTTTAAGTCCTTGAAGCCAAGTCTGCTTTTTAAATGTACAGCCCTTCAAACAGTGAGCCCCCAGGACAGCAAAAGCCCCATAGAGCAAATGCTGTGCCAGCACTTAATACTATTAGAACCATCTGGTGACAAATGTATGGGTATTCCCCTGAAGAAAGAGTATTTTGAACAGGAAAGCATAACACTTACGGCTACTGCAGAATTTATTTTTCATTTTGATTGCTTGAAGCATGCAATTAAAAAGCAGTCTAACCTGTCAGTTCAGAGGGGGTGGGAAAAGCAGCAGTTATTTTTTAATTAAAACAGAAATTCTTCAATGCTTTAAACCAGGTAAAATGTCTTTGTATATCTGCTTTCAGGATGGTTTTAAATGATCTGCAAAATACATTGAGTGTTTTGTCTCAATATGAATACCTAGTGAAAACACACATATATGAGTATATGAGTGTGGGTGAGATTAGCTTTATGAGCATCTTTCCATCTCTGCACCTTAGTTTCTTTTCACTCCTTTCACCTCCAGATGGCACTATGAAGCAGAAAAGAAAATTACTGTGAAATAATGAGTCCAATGTAAAGTAAAATTGGAAATTGAATTATAGCTGCAGAAAAAGGACAGTAGCCTTGAGGTCCTGATCAGTCTGTACTCTTATCACTTTTGTTTGCTGTTCCATGTGTTAGGTTACTGCCGAGTTAATAACAGTGCTTTAGCAGTTCAAGGCTTAGCAGAATTGTACCGGACATGAAATAAAGCTAAAATGAATTTGTGTCCAATATCATTGACATTAGTGCTCATTACTTCTCTGGTGTAATGCCTCAAACCATCTAAAATCAATTTTAAAGATTACCCGTTATTTTATAAAGAAAATAAAATACATTTCAAACAGCAACAGAGCTGTAAGTGTAGTGTAATCTCATGAACAGTTAGTTACTCGTGTTTTCACTGGTTGGCAGGAAACTTTTGAAGGTACAGCAAGAGGAAAATCTGTGAAACTAAATGCCATTCACAGAATTTAATGACTTGGCTTTTTGCTGTGTTACTTGGCATTAGACACGCAAATGTTAGAATTGCAGAAATGTGCATCCCCTCACTGTGCCTGGGAAAAACAGTAACTGTAGTTACTCTACAGGAAACTTTAGCACATTATTTTTCTTTTGTTTTTCTTCTTTTTCTGTTTAAGAGAACTAGAAGGAGAATATTTACTCTCCCGATTGCATAAGCTATAAAAGTGGATTTATTGTTCAGAACGATACCTCTACTTTTTGTTTGTCTTTGTTTGGAATGTGGGTTTATCCAGAGTCAAGGCTGAAATCCTCTTTTAGTGGCTGCTGAATGATGGCTTTTCAAACTGTAATCATGAAGCTGTTGCTGTCAAGGTGTGTGGACCTGTAAATTCTGTTTGGAATAATTTTTACACAACCTTTGCTGGATTTTAGACTACAAAGAAGTTTTTCTCTCTATTAATACGCTACACCCATTGATTTTACAGATGTCTATTTGCTATTAAAATTGCAAGAATTCGGATTGGATTTAAAGGGCTTTCTCTATGTATGAAAGTGTGCTTAATTTGAACTTCAGCAAAATCTGATCTTTCTGAGACTCAATTTCACTCACACCTGGTAGATCATTAGGGTCTAATGTTGGAGACATTTCCTTATTGGAAGGTGTCAGAGTTGGAGTTGTTTGGTTTGAGAGTGTGTGTTCACCTAGGCAAGTGAAATGTGCATGCACATGAGTGTCTCATGGTTTCATGTAGATACATCTTACTACTTATTTTGACAGATTTTTATGGGCTTGAATGAAGCCAGAAATCCTCTCGTGTGCTTATTAAATGTTATTGTAATGTTGGCTGCTTTAGAGAACAGTTTTCAGAATGTATTTGTGTTTAAAACGTTGCAGTCCAAACACACCATTAATCTTATTCAAGAGAAGGAACTAATCAGTTACACTTTTCATTTTAGTCAGAGTACCTTTAAAATGCAATATTTCTTTCTGCTCATACTAGTTCTTACATTAATGTCATCTCTTGTTTCCTGTTGCACAGCAATTACTTTTTTTGGTAAAAACTGTAGCCTAAACGGGTATAAATAGGTAAATATTGACTCTGAGTAGCTTTGAGTTGTTTAAAGATATTTTAATAATTTTCTGTGGAGCATTCTTTGGCATGGTCATAGCCTCTGATGTCTGTGTTACATAAGTAAAACAACACACACACACATTGAAGAAGTTTCTTGTTAATCATTCTAGGATTTGTATAGCAAAGAATTCCTTTCAAGAAATGTTGAAGAAAAGTTGTGTATCTTTTCTTTAAAAATAGTGATGATGATCCTCAATTCTCAGTCCTTGAAAGTCTCTCTGCAACTTTCTGTGTTGTTACTGGAATGTACTGTATTTTGTTTACTGTCATGTGTTTTAAGTAAATACTCTGTGCTAAATGTATTTGGAGACTTAATTTAAAATATATATGAATGAAATTCTAAAACCGATTTTTGAAAATAATAGCTGGAATTAAATTAAAGAGTCCCTGAAAACTATCTGCATGTAAATTAAAACCAGCATTCAGTATTAGCATTTTCATTCTAGCTTAAATGTACACATATTTGTGACAGCATAAATAATTTTGGCTAGTGTTGGCTCACTTGTTGGTAGTCCTGATGTTGCACGTGTATGAAGTCTGTTCTGCTTTTGCACTGTCTCTCTACAGACTTTACTCCACCAAACAAACTGGTGACTTGTAATTTTTATAAAAGTTTGACGATTAAAAAGAAAAAAGAGACCAAATTTTTGTGAGAGTATATGCCTCCAACTGCCTAAAAAATCATTAATTGATCCATGTGGTAATAGCAGATGGTTAAATGGAAGAAATGTCCTTGAAGTTATTCTAATAGCAGATGTGCCTAACTATTAGCTTCATGTTTTTACTCACCTAAAATTCCAAATAATGTAATAAGAAAGTAACACGCACCTAATCATTTTAATATGTTCACTGCCTTCTGTTACTGATTTAGGATTCATCTGAAAACTTTAAAAGCAGGACATCATTTAGAATTTGTTCTGGGAAAACACTTTAAAATATATATATATGTGTGTGTGTGTGTGTGTGCACGCATGCAGGTTATCTGTAAACCTTTGCTTTTTTTGCCTTTTCCAGGATCCTACAAGATGCATTACTGCTCTCAGATAGCAGGCTTCACCTCTTCTTACAGACTCAGCTAAGCCCAGAAGACATGGAGGCCTGTGTGTCTGGGCAGACCAAATACTCTGTTGCTGATGCGATTCACAGTTTCGCCTCTCTGAACAGGCGTTTTCCTATAGAAGATGAAGAGAGAAAAAAAGGAAAAAACGATGCAGACTCTGATTCAGAGAGGTGAATTCTGTATATCCTTACTTTCTGAGATTATATATCCATACATACGCACGCACATGCTTCACTTTTTTGTTGATGTAATACTAAGATAATGAAAAAATTAATTGACTGAGATTTTATTGAGCTGTGACAGCTCATCATAGAAGTCTTCACACACACCTCCACACTGAATTAATGAATGCAGTAGAAATTCAATTATCTGCATTCTGATTATGTGAATTTCATTTAGTCAGACTTGAATTATTCGCGTTTAAATTATCTTGCTAAAAAAATATCCAACTGCACTCCAAATGGCTAATTAAAAGTCCAAATTTCCTGTCTCTCTTTGTGACTGGAGATAATTAAAGTTCTCCTCTGTTACTCAGGCTTTGAGTGTGTTGTGAAAACCAATTTCCTCCTTTTATTTTTTTTTTTCCTCCCCCCCTCTCCCCTTTTCTGCAGTTCATCCTCCGGGCTCGGACCTAGTGATGACAGCATTTCATGTGGATGTAAAGCAAGCCCAGCTTCTGAAGAATCATGAAAAATCATTCCTATATTGCTACCTTAAGGACACCACAGAGCAGTTTCTGCTTTGTTTACTGGTTATGTGTAACACACAAACAGGGATTTCTGTTAACCTGTACCTAAAAGACCCATTGTTAATGCAACCACATGTCCTTAAAAATACTCAAAACAGACCTCAACACTATCTTTTTGGTGATTTTATTTTTTTTTTTAATGTATTGTGGTGCAGGTCTACCTATTTATGTTTTTGTGCTGTTAAAATCTGAGTATTGGGTAAGTTGTACTCTTCTGACATACGTGGCAGTTCAAATAATTCCCTCAGTGAGTGCATGTCTTGGATTTGAAAAATAAAGATAACTTAATTCCTCATCTTAAAGTTGGTATATCATATCAAACATATTCAAAGCATCTTTTAGTAATTTGCATCAGAGAAGTTTCATCTTTAGAAGTCATTTGACATTAGTGATGAAATTACACACCCCAGCAAGGTACTCACTTTTTAAAGTAGCTCAGCAACATCAGCAAAACAACATTCGTACAAACGAAATGCTGCTGACAATTTGAGATATAAATACATCTTCCTCTGGTCCTTCTGTAATGTTTATGGAAAGACTGGTTTTATCATGCGTAAGTACTGAAGGCAAAAATTCTTGAGCATGGTTGCTTAGAAGTTTAGAAATATAAATAAAAGTTACATCATTTCTAGGCTTGCTGGAGATTCTCAGCTCCCGGGGAATTATGGATACTCATTTCCAGTGAAAATCCTGGACGAGGTCCATCGAAACCAATGCTTGAATTTTGCAATGACCTCACTTTCTAGGGCCAGGATTTCACCCAGTGTGTTTAATTTAGGCATCAATATTTGAAGGTGCTGGTAGAGGTGTTTTAGTTCAGCAGCTGAAATGGGGAGTATCTCCCTCTGTGAGATGATGATAATCATACAGCTGTAACACCCTGCATGGATGTGGCCCTCTCCACTCTGTGGGTAACAGGAGCTGCTCATTTCATTGTGGCAGTAGTTACCACGCTGGAATATTGACTTCTTCACAAACAAAAGGCAGGCTTGAACACAACTTCTTAACCACCAACACTTATTTTGATTAAACGTCAGTTTTGCTCTTTATTGTTCACAGCAGCTGCGCAGTGTCTTGTCTCAGATTCTGTCAAAGGAATATGTTTCACTGTGGTGTTGTATTTATATTTGACATTTAACTGTTATTAAAAAGAGCTAGGGGGTCTGATCACCCTAGCAAAGCTCCCATTAACTTCAGTGCGGTAGTTACCAGTCTAGAAATGGATATAAATATATGCTTTTTTTATTTTTTTTTCCTTTCCTTTTTTTTAAAGGAAATCTGTGATTACTTTCAAAGAAGGAGCATTTTAAACCTGTGAATTACAGAAACAATAGAATATTGAATAGCCAGCTAGTAAGGGGCAGCATAAACATGTGTGGGCATGCTTTTTAAAAGCATCCAGCTGGGAATCTGTGTAATTTTAGAAACAGGTTTTAATAGCCAGGAATAACGTATCTTAGGTAACTACTTTAAGCCACTGTATTTTGTTGATGGTAGCACTTTGTAAGATAAGTATCTGTGTTTCTTTTTGCTCAGTTTCACTGAATTGCACAAATGTATCTATTCACCATCTCAGCTTGAATGTCAGTTAGCAGCAAAGCTATTTTTAATGTAAAGGTGGTAAGGTTTAAATAAAGCAACAAGTTATCACTAAAAGTAGCTTAAAAACAGCTGTTACTGCCAGAGATTTAGATTACTTGGGGTTTTTTTCTGTATTTTTTTAATATGACACATTACAAAAAAAATTGTTTAGCAAATTTATTTAAAAAGTGGGAAGGATTTCAAAACAAAAACTGGAATAATGTTGAGAAGGATATTACCATTTTTATTTAAGACAATATAGGTTTTTCTTTTGTTTTTAGAGATTGAGTTAAACTCTTGAAGCACTTTACAGTTCTGGCTTACTAACACATTCTCAGTACCTACAAAAATAACAGAAACACAAGGTTTGGAGAGCCTTTGTGGCTGATTTTATTTTTTATTTTGAGGAGATTACCAGTATGCCAGCGAGTGTTTTCCAAATGAAATAAATATTTGTTTTCTAATAGCTCTGTTGTTATTCTCTTATTTTCTTCATCATTCTGTTTAAAAAATCTTAAGACTACTATAATTTTCTTCTCAGCTTTGACAAAAATTTGTTCAAATATTTATCTTTTGAATGTTGTTTGTGTAGCTGGGTTACTGGAATTTTTCTTTGCAATGGGAGAGGGGAAGTATTCCATGCTCTCTAGTATGTTTCCTTCATGTAACAGCTGTATATAATCACATATAAAGGCTTTAAGGTGTTTTGTTTCATTTGAACATTAAATGTAACTTTTACAAATGTAAATGTTAAAAAAGAATGTCTTTTGTTACTTTAATTATTTGGTAATTTTTCAACACGATGACATACATTTTGATCAGTTGATCACTGGTATTTTGATTCTAATTTTTTAGTTTTGAATAATGCTGACATTTCCTGCTAGCTTTTTTTTTAAAAACAAAAAAAAAACCAGAATAGTACCTAATTTATAAATTAGAAGTAGTAATAAGATTACATTATGTCTAATTGCAATAATTCTGCATTCAAAAGCTTCTCTTCTTTTTTTGCTTATAGCTTTACATCCTTATTTTTATGATGATTTCTTAAAAGCATTTAAGTAATTGAATAAAACGTTACTACTTTCTAGCTCATGTTTAAACCTGACAGTGAGGTTTCCTTTATTTCAATATCAATATCCTAATCACTTTATGACTTACCATCTGTAATTTTCAGTTATTTTTGTAATATGTGTACATATACATAAATGTATGTATACATATAGTACATGTGTGTAGATATATATACATACTTGTATACACACACACTCTGTTGTGTTTGGGTTTGCACTTTACATTTTCTATAAAAATAATAGCAAAGAAACTCCACAAAGATGGTGCATAAGAGTGAAAATTGTTGTTTGCATAGCAATGTATTTCTGTAAGCTCTGAGGGAAATTTATACTCTAAATCCCACACTGTAGAACGGTGCAAACTTTGGTGTCCACTTCTTTTTTTTTTTTTTGACAGGTGGCATACTGAATTTGTTTTCCAGATGAATATTTAAATTTTATATAACTAATATGAATTATTAAAACAGAAAATGTTTGTGACTTGCTCTGTTATACACGGTATGGATAAGAAGAAGAAAAAACCTCGTACGGTCCTGTGTCGTTTCCCTATAATTGCAGGAGTCGGCTCAGGGTTAAGGACCGGGGGCTTTACTTTTCTTCCCTGGCTTTTACAAGGTGGCAAAAATGTAAATAACAATTTCCAGTCTCGGGCTGATTCTTTTCACGAAAGGTCTAAACGCTTTAGGAAATGATTGCACAATTATTCTCTGCACGGTGTCAAAAATGCGCCGTAAGGGGTTAAGTCGCTTCTTTGCCTTCTGGAACAAAACCTCCTCAGAAATTAATTGAAGTGGCCTTGTGAAACAAACCGAGCTGTGGCCTTCGGGCTGGGTTTCGGCTTGCGGGGAGCCCGGGGATGCTCCGCGGGTGCGGTGCGGGCGCTCAAAAAAGGGGGAGAGGGGAAAAGGAACAAAACACCCAGCGGGGGAAAACAGGGAAGAGCAGGGAGCATCCCAGATCGCGCTCCCCGCTGCGCCCCGGCCCGGCCCCAACTCGCGCCCTGCCCTGCCCTGCCCGGGGCCGCGGAGCGGAGCGGGCGATGCCTTACCTGGGGCCGCCGCGCTCTCCGCCCCGCTCCGCCCCGCGCCCGCTACTCGGGGAGCGGGGCCGCCCAGCCTTCCTCCGGTAACTGCTGGCAACCGCAGCGACAACCATGGCAACGGCGGCGGGGGAGCCGGGGCGGGGGCGGCCGCCCGCGCTGCCGCAGCGCTCCCTCCCTCCCTCCCTCCATCCCTCCATTCCCTCCCTCCATTCCCTCCCTCCATTCCTCCATTCCTCCCTCCCCGCTCGGTCCGCGCCGCCCCGCGGGAGGAGGGGCCGCGCCCGCTCCGCGCCGCCGCCGCCGGGGGGCGCTGTGCGCCAGCGGGAGCGCCGCCGCGCGGGGCGGGGCGGGGCGGGGGCGGGGCGGGCGCGGCCCCGCGCCGGGAGCGCGCTCCGCGGGCGCGGCTCTCCGCGGGGGCGGCCCGGCGTTTTTGGGGTGATTTATGGGTTTTCCTGCTCCCCGCAGCGGCTGCCCCCGTCCCTGAGCGCCTCCCGCAGCCGCGCTGCTCCTCAGCCGGGCGAAGCGGGGATGGGCGCAGGGGCGTAGCGGGGGCTGCACCTGCTCCCCACACACGCCCCACGGCTCCGGCGTATTTCGGGAGCACGCGTTACTATTTACCAATTAATTTCTTTATGCTCTAATACAAAAGCAATTAGCGCCCATTGCAGAGCCCAGGAATGACATTTGCCGGCCTGGGTGGCAGGCGGGCTGCTCTTAAATGGAGGAGGCCTTTCTGCGGAACAGCGAGAGGCAAAAGGCCTTGTGTCACCCAGTTATGTAAGACACAATCTCGCCTGAAAATGCACAATGAATCGGGAAGGATTTATGTAATTAATTGACCAGTCTTAACCTGTTATCGTGATGTAAGGAATTTGGAACTCATTAATTTGGGCCCTGACAGATTTCATATTAGAGCTGGCAAATATGGATTGAGCCTCTTATTCTTGTAGCAGCTGGAATTTCCATGACAGTGAGGATTAGTGAAGAAGACCTATTGCTCAAGTCAAACTGCCTCTTTTGTAATCAGCAGCCCTGCTCTGCATTAAAGGGGTAATGGGAAAGAGGAAAAAAAATACAGAGAGAGAAAAAGGAGAAATGTGTTCACGAATGGAGCAAAGCGAGGGAGGGAGAAGAGGGATGTATCCTGGACTGCACAGGCATCAGAGTGGGGTTTTCCCAGCTCCGTGGCAATGAAAATGCCACAAAGGCAGCCCTGGGGTGATGGGAAGCGCCTGGAGCACAGGTTTGTGCCATCCCCATGGGCCTTGCTGCCTCTCTGCTGACCCTCCCAGCAGCCACTGAGCCCTTGGGCTGCAGTGCCAGAGGCTCTGGGCTGCCAAGAGCTGGAGGGACTAGGAACAGGAGGGTTTGGGTCATCATCCTGGAGAAGGCAGGACTGGGAGGTAGCTGTCTTTCAGCCTGGACTGTGACACCCGCCCTCACGGGGAAGAGGATGCTCAGGGTGGGTGAGAGCTGGATTCAAGGATGAGGACTCCATGCAGCCATGGCAAGGGTGACTGCACGTGGTATGCCTCAACTTCCCCAGTACAAAGACAAGAAAGAGAAAAATCCCTTTGTCTGCTGCTCTGCGACAGCCTCTCAGTTCGGTTTTTCCCAGTGCCTTGGTGGGGAGTGCACTCATCCTGTTATCATTTCTTGGCATTGATGTGGTAGTAATAACATTGAGTGCAGTCTGTATGGAAACAGTCTAGGAGCTTGTATTTTCTCTCCTGGCAACCTGTTAATGACTGCCCTGGTAGTGAGTACATGCACTTGTTAGCAATGACATTAAAAGGTTTTCATGAGGCCTCATCGTATTTCTACATGCTAAGTGTTTACCTACTCTTTTGATAAATGCCATGCAGAAATGGAGGAATGTTTTTCCTTTTCTCAGTCTTTCCTTATTTTATGCCATTTGGCAGTTGAACATTTCCCCTTCACAATTGCTTAGTTCCACCATTTGCTGCTGTGAGAAGGGAAATGTCATAAAACAGGGGTATGGACAGTAAAACCACAATTGTTTGCGAAGACTGTAAAGTCAAATGCAGATTAGAAATAAAACGCAGTTAATTAGACATATGTGACTCTAATCCTCTGGACATCTTTGGCCATATACATATTTGCCTTGATGTCCATTAATGTGTAGGGATAATTAGTGAAGTCTGAAGCCACTAAAATGTATTCAGTCCTAAATTTAGGCCAATAATCTGGATCATAGCTTTGATCTTCTTAATGTTAAAAAAACTAAAAATCAGACCAATGGATTCCAATTGGATTGTTTTCCTTCAAAGTATATATTTTGTCTTACTGTCTCCTGATACACTGAACAATCTTCACACGTCACCTATCTCATATTTTCCCAAAGGTAGGCAATAATTTATTGTTTATGACAGTACACCCAACTCAACCATTGTCTTTGCTTTATCTTTGCTTTTCTGATGATTAGGAACAGCCAACCACCCAACTATAGGTTTTGTCCAAATGTTCCTCTTGTTAAAATGTTGATCAGGCACATCTCATTTCCATGTTAAATGTGCCAGCATATGTCTGAGTTAAGAATCATTTCAAACAGCAATAAAAAACATTTTGAAGTTTAAATGGATACTGTGATTGCAAGTATTTGCACGTTCTCTGGTTTCTTCCCATGGTTATATTTAAAATATGTGTGAGTGGTAGAACTTTCCTGTGATATCCATGATTTTGAGTGCTTGCAAAATGACAAAATTACTTCTAGTGTCTGCTCCTTTTTTTTTTTTTTTTTTTTTTTTGGCTTGTAGGTAAGAAAACAATCATCAGATGAAATCAATATTTTGACAGATTCTTACTGAATCTACATTATTTTTATTCTTTGACGGTTAATCAGAAAGCAAGGAAAAAATTCTACAGAAAAAAAGCCTCACAGTTAAGCCTTCTGAACAAAAATATATTTACTTCAGCTATTTTGTTATTTAGAACAATGCCAGAGGACTGGGTTCCTTTTTTTTTGCAAATATTAAATGTAAATTTCACAGTAAAAGTGGTTAAGACATATCAAACACTGATTCAGTTGAAGTCAATGGTAAAAACGTTGTGCTGTTTCTGTGGGGGTTAAAAAATTCTTTTTTCTAAATGACACTGAGATTAAAAATTACATTCTTGTTGGAACCAATAGGTGGCCTTCTAGAATGTGCTGTAGCAAATTTTTTCCTGAAAACAGGAAAATGTTTGCTTTGAAATAGGGAACATCTCAAAACAGTAATTTTAAAATACAGTGATTTTTGTTTGTTTCTGAAAGACAAGACATAGATGAACTTCTGGATTTATTTCCCGTGTTTGGTGTACTTATATTAAATCATGGGTCTTCATAGACTTATGGAATGGGTTGGGTTCAAAGGGACATTAAAGTTCCAAACCACCTTCCAAGGGTAGGGACACCTCCCACTAGACCAGGGTTGCTCAAAGGCCCTTCCAACCTGGCCTTGAAAACTCACACAGATGGGTTGTCAACAACTTCTCTGGGCAACCTGTTCCAGTGTTTCACCAACCTCACAGTAAAGAATATCTTCCTAATACCTAATTTTAACCCTCCCTCTTTCAGTTTAAAGCCATTTCCTTTTCCTGTGGGATCAATAATGGTGATGATAAAGTGGACTACAAAGTCTATCCTTTCCTTTTTCATGTTCATGCTTTCAAAATGCCATATATTTCCAGTTTCTAAGACCTCTCCTAAGTCCTTATTTCCTGTTATTTCACAGTTAATGAAAACAGTTTCAAAAGAACAGAATCTCCTTGTGCTTCAGAAAGGGAGTACTTGTGATTTTTCTGAAGTCACTCCTCTGAGCCAAGTGTCAGAAATCTTGTTTCTGTTTTATTTCCTATATAAGCAATGCATTCCTAAAAGTTTTCTGCAAGAAAAAGGCAGTCAGCAGACATAGGTGGCCAAGCCTCTTAAAAGCCTGGGTCAGATGAGTGTGTTAAAAAAACTGAAAAAGCAATCCTGAGTTATTCATAACACCCTTCACTTAAGCTTGGAGGAGGTATTTTAGCAGCTCATTCTGGACACATGATTATTTTTTTGGAGTCGGTTTGCTTTTGATAAATTTTGGGCTCGTGTTTTTATCCCTGTGTGTGGATAAGAACAGCCAGTGTAGACTGAGAGCTGTGCAAGTCTCCTAGGAGAGAGGCATCACCCTATTCCTGTCTTGCTCTTCCAGTCTGCTTTCAGCATTTGCTGGTGGCCCCCATCTAAGAGCAGATTCAGAGTCCCAGGACCTGCTGGTTTGACCCAGTTCTTACTTTTCTTGAAGGCAACGATTGTCATGCAGTAACGTAGAACTTGGTCTGGACCCAGCACTCATCCCATGAGATTGGGCTTTAATTGAAATCCTCAGTGTGGGACAGGAGTTCACCCAAAATCTTCAGGGTTTCTGTGTTCCCATTTGTGTCTGGGCAACAGCTTTTACTTTCAATGGCCATCTGGGGGCTCTGTGTGTTGAATTATGAGACCGAGGCACTAAAAGTGAGGGGAGAGCTTTTTCTTAGAAGCTAATACTGACCTAGGGCATTTGGTTCCTAGACAAACTTACTCTGATTCACCCCCTGAATAAGCCCATCTCTCCCCTGATGTGTGAGAGCCTTGGGAGACCTGGTCCTAGGACAGAAAAGTAATCCTATGAATCTCCATCTTGGTACATGCTTGTAGCCCCAAGAAATAACTTTGTTGGAAGAGTAACCTCTTTATGTAAGATAGCTTCTTAATTTTTGGCAAGAAATGCTTTCTAAGTACTGTTTATATGAATCTTCTCTTTTATTATTATTTCCTGTTCTCTGAAAGGCTCAAGACTCTTGCTGCTTTTAATGATCTGAGGCACTGGGAGAGGAGGTGGGATATGAGTGTCAGCATTAAAATGCTGCCAATTTGGTCACACACAAAAAAAAAGTCTGAAAGTAAGTTTGGCTCCTGAGTGGTTTGAGTTTTGCTGGGAAATCAACATCCACCTTGGCACCAGAGTCCACACATCATGGGCTGGATATAGGAAGTTAATAATTTGTCTGTGTTTATGATAAAGCTTTCCTGTCCAGAGTCTCAGAGTCTTTTGTGATGAGGAATTAATTCAGCCTTACAATAAACAGGATCTACTTTTTTACAGCTGAGGAAACTGAGGAACAGTGAGGTGACCACAATGATGTACAGGGCATCTCTCTCAGATGAGGGTGGAGCAGTGTTCCTCCTGCTGCTGGGCTCCACTGCATTACCTGCTGGGAGGGACAAAGTGCCACGCTCCTTGTGAAAATCTCACCCCAGCTGTCAGCACAAAACACTCCAAAGAGGCAGCAGAGGGGTCCCAGTTTTTGAGACTTGACTTGAAACACCTGAAAGGGATTTGCTTTTTGCTTCCCAGCACCATGCACTTTGGTACCTGGAAACCAAACCCCCTCTGGCATCTACTGCATTTGTAAATTTGGGATTAATTATCTTTTGGGTTGCAGCATTCTTAACAGAGATTTATGTCTATTTTGGAAAGAGTTACTCACTCTTCTCACTAATTAAAAAAACAGGAAGTGAGAAGAGAAATGTAATTAGGGTACCTTGTTTAGCTTGGTCAAATAAGCAGGACTGACAGGATTTTCTCTGAGGGACACTTGCAGAATGCTGTGGTCTTGTTGATATTTGATGGTGTTATCATTGGAACAGGACTGAAGGAGGCAGAGCTGATGTTGACTAAAAGGTATAGGAAAGATTGATTTTGGCCAGATCTTTCAGTCTTTACTTATCCATCCATGATACTAGTTATTAAAACAATTTGGGACTGCTAGCATGAGTAAAGACCATTGATGGAAGTGAGCACTGCAAACTTCCTTTTTCAAAGTTGTGTTGCCTGTTCAGCTGATTTCAACAGACCTCCTCTCCATATGAGTTTAATTTGCTGGTGGGATGTACAATCTGGCCTTTCATAAGTAAAAACAATTCTCAAAAACTGACATAAAATGCAAGCACCATAGGTAAATATAATTTTTTAGATTACAATAATCCATTTATTTAAATCCAAGCAGAATCTTTTAAGGTTCATATTTTGCTTTCTGACCAGATTTTTTTTTCTTGGGGTAGTGACAGAGACACTTCACCAGAAGGCTCTGCAAGCCTATCCTTAATTCTGTATTGTTTGTAGAAAGTGATGGTGACTTCTGAGCAGGAGATGAAGACTGTGCCAAGGACAGGGCATTGTGTTGTTCCTGGAGCTTGGCTGGCTCTTCCCTCCCACTTTGTTCCTTACTAATCACAGTGGCTTCCTACAACACATTTATCAGGGCAGGCCACTGCCTGTAAATAAGAGAGTTTTTGTCCTTTCCAAAAGCCAGATGTACGATGTTATCTTTCCTCTTTCCCACAGAAGAGAGCCATTAGGAAATTCCTTGGTTTAGTTTGTCCCTCCTTGTTCCTGGATGATGTTGGAGCCATTGTAAAAAGATGAGGCTTATGTTTCCTTCTGAAGATGACCAACTCATTGATGCTTTGGATTGATGAGTTGAATGTTCTCTGATGCATTGCATCCTGTAAGAAGAGTTTTCTGGGCTCCTTCAGGGCATAGGAGTCCAAAAGGAATTTTGCTGGTGTGAGAACGGAGTACCTGGTATTTTTCTTAGAAGACAGGACTCAAATTCACCTGTGGGAACAACTCAAGAAGGAGACCTTAAAGATTTGCCTTTGTAAAGTGAATTGCTCTTCCTACAGAAGGTTCTTCTGGCAATTCTCAGTTTCTCTATCTGCCATAGCAGGGAGGATAGGAAGGGGCCCTTGGCTAAAGCTGTCCTGACCCAACAAGGGCTGTGGTTAGTGTCAGGGATGCCAGCAGCAGGAGAGTCACCTCTCTTGCTCTTCCCTGTGTTTTAATGTGGTTTTGCCCTGCCTAAATCTCCCCCCAGAAAATGGTGCTTTGGAACCTGTTGAGAAATGTATGCTGAACATTGCCACTGGAATGCATGATGGTTTGCAGCTCCCCTGATAGATCTGAGAAGTTCAGGCTTCTCTCTCAGTTATGCAGGTACTAATACTGTGCACATGCAGAAACTCTACAGACAGAAAAAAGATTTTACTTCTTGTGAGTCACAGATTAAAAACCAAACCATTCTCACTTACAGAAGTCATCCCCTGGGGTCAGAAGAACCATTTGTGTTAGTGAGAGAGGTGAGACCTCCCAAGATGTGCCAAAATCATCCTGAGATGAAATTGCTCCACTCTTCCCGGGAGGGCCCACAGCATCTTGCAGGGTCAGCTCCATAAATTGTGTGTTCTTCAGGGCAAGGACCTTGCCCTCCCATTTGTCTGGGAAGAATGTGTTCGGTGTGCCATACCACAAATAACAAATAACTGCTTTGGCTGCTGGCTGGGCTTGGGATTATGAGTCAGTTCTCCTCCTGATTAATTTCTTGTTCTGAGATACCAGCAATGCAGTTTTACTGGAGTATGTCAGTGCTGGTGTTAGTCAACCCTGCTCTTCCCTTGCTCACGGTGCAACTGTCATCTCCTGTCTGCACCGTACTTCAGAGCACTGAGGAAGAATACTAATAAGATTTCCAAAAGGCTTGCTGCCACTTTGGGTGGAAAGGTTTCCTGCAAAGAATGTGCAGCAAAACTCCCAGGAGACAGACAGAGAAAACCCACTGAGAAGAGCTGGTGTCATCCAATTTCATTGTCTCTGTGTCACTGCAATACCCCTGTAACTCTAACACACTGCTCTGTGCTGCCCTAGCTTGTGCAGTTCAATGTAATTTCCTTGGTTGAACATCTTTATTTTAAAATTGTAACAAGGTATTAACTAGTTTCCCTATACCTAACTGTTGGCCATTTGCTGTTTAAATAACTGTCTCCTGTTCAGGTCAGTTAGATTTTTGCTTTTACCATTTGATTTTGCATCACATTAAAAAAAAAAAAAAAAAGAAAAAAAAGAAAAAAAGCAACCTTGTATGTCATATTTCCATGCAGGTTAAGGGTTAGGATCTCACAAGTTCATATGACAAGGAAACCAGAAATACCCCTCATCAGTGAGTAACAAACACGTGTAGCCTAGCAGCCAAGAAAAGAAGGACATAGACAATAGAGAAGCCAAATATTAGCTGATGAGGCCTGAGGTTTACTGGAAGTGTTTCCTCTGGGGGAGCTGGCAGAAGTTGGCACTACTATGAAATTTTCAGAGGGCAGCCCTGTTGTGGTTTCTTAGCTGTGCCTCACTTGCTGCCATTGCACCTCAGCTGGTGCTTGGAGGTCCTGAGTGTGGCTGTCTGGTGGGACACTGTGGTGCCACTGCCCCTTGCCAGGGGACACTTTCCTCTCCAAGAGCAGCTCCAGCAGGGTGCAGCTCTGCCAGAGGCCCCTTGTCAGGGTGTGCCTGTTATCAGCAGTCAGGGGACAGGCTGCCTTTTCCAGGTCTGCTCCTGAGAACACCCCTGCAATGCAGTCTGGGGATCCACAGGATCATAAGCAGGACTGCTTTCTAAATTAAGGGATAAAGTGCAAAGAAAGAAGGCTTTTAACATAGGAAACCCCATAATGTTAGTCTTTGAAGAGTTCCCATTAGATGCTGGCAACCTCAAGCCAATCCAGCGGTTGCATTTGCAGGTCTTGGCCTTTGTTATTTTTATCTTCTTTGGGTTCAGGGAGACAACTCATAAATGGAATTAGGAGTCTGAGCTGGCTCTGTATTTTTAAGCAGATGTTCATCAGCTTGACCAACGGATTGCCATACTTTGTATTGCTCATTTATGTATCATGTAGATATATTTATATTGTTGAACAAGTGCAATACTTTAGAAAGTTTGACTAATACATCAATTGCATCATCCAGACATGAATTTTAACATGGAGCAGTGATATTGCTTTGTGTATTCAAATAATATATCCCTAACTACTGCTTAAGGCAGACTGAGGTTTTGTTTCATTTTGTTTTCAGATTGAAACCAGGAAGCTAATGTACATGGGTTGGCCTCTTCTGAATCTTTGTCATCTTAGACAGCCCTGCTTATTGCCAGCTCATTTCACAGAGATCTATTTCAAATCAACTCATAAATTATTAATAGTACATGTGTAGGTCAGAGAGATGCTAACCCTGACAATCACACCCTAATATTCTCTCTTTAGCATCAGAAATAAGAAAGGAGATGTGAATAATCAATATTCAACAACCATGGTACATCTCATACAGATATGGTATATGCACTTAGAAAAAAAACCCCACATCTTTGAAAAACCTGTCAGGCTGGCATTAATCTTGCATGATGAATAATGTGGCAATCTATGAATTTTTAACACCTTTAAAATGATAAAATTGTGGAATGTGATATCCAAAAGTAAATTTGTTCAAATTGGAGAATATTTTTGATCAAATGGAGATATTGAATAATGTGTAGAGAAATATTTAAACATCAATTTAAATTGCACAGCAGGCAAGACAGTTTGTACGGGTTTGTGACTGGGAGCAGCTTTCTGTCACAAATAATTCGCCTGCAGATTTAATTATAACCCAGAGCTTAAGCAGTAACTCTTCTGAGGAGAACCCTAACTCTGGAGGCCCTGAGCAGTTCCTGGGGCTGTTCCTGGTGTGCAATGCCCTCTGCAGAAAATCCCACCAAACCCAGAGTAGGGTGCTTCCAGAGAGGATGCAACACAGCAGCAGAAAGGGGCAGGAGCAGAATTTAATCTTTTATTTGCAGCAGGGCACCCCAGTGAGCAGGATCAGGCCCTTGCTCAGCTGATTGTGCTTGATGAGAGAGAGCAAGCTCGGGTTTTCAGACTGGGAAAAAATAAACCACTAACATGTAGGAAATAATGGGATGGATGCTGTCCTGCTTGAAGTTCAGTACAAATTTGTTGTTGACATTCATGGGGACAGGATCAGACTTTACATTTGAAGTCACCTCCCTCTGACAAACTGCCTGACAATTACTAAACCAAAATGCTTCATTTAGAAACTGTCAAAAGGGAATTACTAACCTTTTATACTTATTAAAATTGCTATATGTGTTCCTGTAAAGGGACTAGAGAGCAGCTGGACATTTTAATTTTCACTCTATGCAAAATAAAAATGACACTCAAGAACTTTACCCATTTTTAAATTCTTCTAATGAAAGCATTTTATTTTATTCCATTTTTATTGAATAGAAAATAAAATGTGTTTGTTTCCCCAGATTTGAGGAGAATTAACATGTATCTGATTGTTAATATTTGATCCTTCTTTAATTATTTATGGTATCAAGGAATGAATCTGTCAAGTAAATAATGAAATGCGTACATGCAGCATATGTAATTAGGTTAGGTGCATAAATCCAAAGTGTTCACTTTATAGTTGTCAGTGCAAAATTTATTAATAATGAGAAATGCTAAGTGAAGAAAATTCCTAACAGTCTACTCATTAGTGTAGGTTAGAGCAGTTGCTGAAAAGGAAAGTTATCATTCCTCTCCTACTGTATTTCATAATTTCAGGATGTTAGTAAATCATTATGTATTTTCCTCATCTCTGTTTTAAATGCAGAGTAAGAGCAGTCTTTAAGTTGTGCTGGGAAGGTGCATTTTGTCATCACTGCAAACAGACAGCTATCAAAGGAGAGAGGTTTTGCAGCTTTGTGTAGTTTGAAGCCTATGTTTTATCCCACTCTTGCTTTCCTTAGGCACAGGAGTTCCCAAGTGTTTAAAAGGGATGAACTGGTCTGTATTTATCCCCTGGAATTTTAGGACTGAAGGTGATGAATGAAGCACAAGCTTCAAGCACAAATGTGACTGTACATTTGTCAGGAGGCAGGACACAGGCAGCACAAAACAATGGGTGATACAGTCTGTGTTTGCTTGTGTTGTGTGTCATGTCCTGCCTTAACAGAAGTCACACAGACACAATTTTCACACAATGCATGTCTGCCTAGGGCATACATGTATTAGAAAAGCTCAACTTTTAGGGGTCCAGGTTTATAGCCAGGTGTAACAACCACAAGACATCTATTTTGAGAGGAGCCGTGCATCTGAGTACTACTTGGGCCGTGGGTGAGTTGATCCATAGGAACACAGACCTTAATGTATTGCCAAGAGTGGTGACCTGAGTGAGGAGTTGTGTGGCTGTGCCTGGACCCAGAAGTATATATGCCAGACTAATAGGCTTTAAAAGTGAGGCTATGTCCCATGTCACTCTTACCACTCCTTCACCTTAGCTTGCTATCAAGTTGTTTCTGCTTTCTGCAAATTAAGGCAAAAATGGTTCTAGTTAATAAAAAACAAAAAATTACTCTGTGAGTTTACGCCTTCCGGGGCCTGAGAAGAATGTGTGAGAGAGATGAAACACCTGTTTGAGACAGAGAAGTGTTGTTGTGGGACCACAAAAAATCTTTCTCAATCCCAAAAGGTATTTTTCAAAGCTCGCTCTCTGAAAGAAGATTTGATTGCTAAAAGCATATTTAAAACAATATTTCAATATCATTTTGAAGCTTATCATTATCACAAGCAATTCATGGGCTAATTCTCTATATCCAAAGATAGGCATTCACCCCAGCTCACTTTTGCTGTGGAAAATTAGATATCTAGTCTGAATTAGTCATCTGGGTTCCATTCGCAGTCATTGAGATACATCCCAGCCTGAAACTGGTGCTCGAGGCTAAGCCTAAGTTACAGGAGGTGAATCACTCTCTGGAGATGCTGGCTCTCTTCTTGGGATGCAGAAAACTGGTACTGGAAGTTTAACTTTTAGTCTGCTAAATGACATGAGCTGAATCCCACACTATGTATCTGGATCTGACTTGTACTGAGGATCCTTAAGGGAAGGTCATCAAATGATGACCCTAAGGTAGCTGAAGCTCTGGGAGACTGACCACACAACCATAGCAAACTGCTTATGCTGCCTGTGCCTTATTTTTCCAAAGCATTAAAATAAAGAGGACTGGATTTGCTGATCAGCAGAGGCTGACCTAAGCCTGGGCTGTCACTGAGAGCCCCCAGCCTGAAGCTGCATAGCTGTACCCATATCCCTCACTTCTGCTGGCCTCAGCATCCACACTGCACAGCAGGCAGCTGCTTTGAGAGCTGATTTGGCTGAGCACAAGTCTTTGGGGGGTGTCACAGTGTAGCTTTTCATTTTTAGAGATCTAGCTGACCATGCAGCCCCACAGTCACTAGTGCTGGCACAAGGGAGAAAGATGGGAAGGCAGTGATTGCCGATGTTGTGAGGTGGGAGGGTTGCTGCTGCTGGTGGCGGTGCAAAATTAAACAGATTGTGAAATTGAACCTGGAGCAAAAGGATGCTGATACCCATTCATTAAATTTTGTATCCTGCTGTTAGATTTTAATCACAACATTTTGGATCAGAATCCCAAATCCTCTTATTTGCCGTAAGAACGTCTTTCAAGCTTAACATTTTTATGCTCCATATAGGATGCAACAATATTCATCTCTGCTAGCCAAGCTTAGAAATGCATTAAACTGTCCAACCAGAAAATCAGGAACAGGCATTTAGTGATGCAAAATGGTCATTCTGCAACCTAATGCCTAAGGGACAGATCAGTCATCACAGACTCCCACTTCTGCCTGAAAAGACCAATTAGGTGACTCTGTCTGTTCAACTATCAATACAGGATTGTTCCCAACAGTATATTCCCCTGTGCTTTACCCACTCTAATTTTAAATTACTCAAGTGCCAAGACTTCTATCACTTCCCTGGGGTGACCATTGCACAATTGAAAGCCTCACTGTGAGGAAATGTTTCCTGATATTCTGCCACAATTTTCCTATGCTTAGACTCATGCCTTTTTGCATAGTTACATGTTCCTGAACAGCTCTACCTTCTGTTATAGCCACATCATTGTATAACATAGTGAGTTACCACCACTCCCCCTTGCTTTTTTTTTGTATAATGATTCCTAGGCAGTAAACACATAAAGAAAAAGTCAATTATTCCAGCCCCTGATTATTGTTATTGGTGTTATGCCAGTGCTGATATACCCTGATCATTCTGCATTGAACAAAGTTACTCCAAGAGGAAAAGTTTCCTGTGCACATCCTTTGAGGAAGGATGATAATGGTTGAAGAAAAGAAAGTCTAGAAAAAAAACCCTGCCAACTTTTCAGGTGCTATGTACTACTGTGGAAAGAGGAGGTTGCAACCCACACATGAGAGTCCCCTAGCAACAAATAATTAGGATAAAGCTTGTTACAAGAAGAGCTTAAGGCTTGCTCTCTATTTCCAGGTTTTGGTAGGTAGGTAAATACTAGAGCCCAGTGTGTTGTGACTAGTTCAGGCAAGACGCAGCAGAACTGTGCCACAACCCAGTGCTCTCAGGCACTCTCAGGTGCCCTTGCTTCAGGAAATAAGGCCTGGATGCATTCTGTACAGCAGGAGAAGACTTATCTCCAAATATCTTGGGCAAGTGAATGGTAGACCTCCTCCTAAACAGTCTCTTCATGCTCAGTAAAGGGGCAATGATACTATATTGCCTGCTCCTTTCATCTGAAGCAACACCAGCCTGAATTTTGGGTCAGGTGCATTCAGAATGATCTTTCCCAAAGTCGTTGCAGGACCTTTCATCCTGCTTTAGGTAGGGTTTCTTTTTGAATTTTCTCCCCACACAGTGAGTATCGTATAGTGAAACTGTTCATCTGTTTTATCAGACAAGCAGAACTGGGAGTCTGATATCTTTTAAAAAAAGATACAGTTCTCTGATTAACTGAAGAGTAATAGCATGAAATTCTAGTCTCCAATAAGTAACATATTGATGCTTATGTCTAATTTAATCAGCATCAGGGGGGACGGGGGTGCCATTCCTTCACCATCAGTTATACAGCAGTTCAAGGTGATAAATCCTATCTGCAGAATGATATTCCGTCGACATTTCTATAATATTAATTAGATCACCGTGTCAGGCTGTAGGAAATTTGCTTAACATTCATTAGAAATTTCTTATAGATAGATAGACATCCCTCCCTCCTTCTCCCCTCGCTTTCTTTCTTCTGTGATTGACAGATGAGGTCAAGCCGGAGACAGCCCCCCTCCTCTCCCCGTGCCTGAAGAGCCAGGTCACCGGACTCCATAATGCATGGGGAGTGGGAGGGGAGGATTATGCCTTGAAGAGATATCCTATTAAATTGGACAAAAGCTCGTCTGCCTCCAGGCTCCATTGCCAGGTCTTTTCAGCCTGCAGCCAGCGCGCAGAACGCAGGCGAGTGTACAGCGCAAAAGCCATTTGCATTACCCTGCAGTCATTTTTATATGTGGAGGTAATGAAGTTGTCAGCGGAGCCTCGAGTGTGGCAGAGCCTGATATTCAAATAGACCTGCCAGCTCTCCCCTCTCCTCACCACCGCCCTCTGCTCCCCGCTCTCCCCCCATCCCCACAGCTGCTCTGCCGACTGCCTGGATTACTGCTTCGCTGCTTCCCGGCTCCGGCTGTGCTTGCACTCTTGCCCCTGTCAAGCGCTTTTGTTTCCAAGTCAGGGAGCAGGCAGCCCCAGCCTGGCTGCACACCGCTGCCCACCCTCCACTGCCCACGCACCGGGGATGTCACGGGCTCACCAAATACCTGGACAGTCACACCACGACCCTGCCTGGCTTGATCCAGGCCATGATCCTGACAGCTTGCACGGAAAGCTCCCAAAACACCACATTAATCCCAGGTTGTACGTCTGGGGCGCTTTGTTGTGGTCAAACAGAAGAAGAGGGTTTCACATTTCTGATTTTCAAAGTGAGGTGGCGTGTTCGTGCTTGGTGTGCCCACCATGCCCTTTTGCTGTGGAGCAGCAGAACGTGGTGCAAATCATGCATGCGTCTGGGACAGAGGCAGCAACCAAGTGGTACCCAGCACTCGTGTTCACCAGCATCCAGGGGATGCTGGCAAAGGGCATTGCAGAAATACCTTGTCTCCATAAAAAGAACCACAGGATCATAAATAACAAGGCAGTCAGAACTGGCCTTTGGTAAATTTTACATCCATTTTAGGAGGAAAAGAATTTAAAAATTCCCTGTGGTAAAGCTGCCTGGTAAGCAAAAGGTCTGAATCAACCCCATTAGCCTTGGAAACTAGCTTTTACTAAATATGGGGCTAGGCTGTCAGCTGGTGTTAATTGGTGCAAACCTACTGAAGTCAATGGAATGACAGTGATTTATACCAGGATGAAGACTTGGGGGATGGATACTTAACAGGAGGGCTGTCTTTTCTCTGTTTCCAGTAACTGGACCCACTTGTGGTCACAAATCATCATAGCTTCTAGGCTTGATGGGCAGATGTCACTAGGTAGATAGGTATCTTTGCAGGTTGTCAAATACACATTGCGAAACAGAGAACCATTAAAAAAAATTCATCACCCTGGTAAATATTTAGCCGCCTCAATAGTCTCATTTTTGGATCAGCAACTCATTCATTATTTGCAGAAAAGGATACTTTCGGTGCTCTTATGAAAATGATCAATGATCCTTTAGCAGAGAATGCCCCTGGGATTAATTTATTTTGTAAGCAGCATGCTAAAAAGACTGGTTCAAGCATTTTTTAAAAACTTACAGGAGGGTCAAAACCACAGAGGTTTCAGCAGCAGCATTTTTTGTCCTTTGTTCTTACACTGAGATTTTGAAAGATTCCCTAGAACTCCAGCAAGCTACAAATTTTCATGGCACGATACATCATTGTGCCACTGGAATTCATATGCCTTCAGGAGCTCCTTTTGGAGAACCCAAAATTTATTTAAGAAAGAGAACTTCATGTTTACAGTACAACAGTTAGCCTACAAGAATTTCCAGTATACAGGGCTACTTTAAATGCACCAACCTGCAGATTAAAGGCTCCCTGAGTATAAATTGGCATGATGCACTGTAAATGATTCACAAATGGAGGAGTCCCTAGGTGTGCATTGACTCGCTACACCATAACGTCTCCTACAGAGATTTTACAGCATCCTATGCCAATGATCCATGGATTAAGGGCTCCCTAAGTGCACATTGACACGATAGACTGGAGCTGTTTTGGTCTATCGTGTCAATGATCCGGTGATAATGACAGTGTCTTGTGCAGATCCACTGAGACCAGAGTTGTTGTGGTTCCTAAAGGAAAAGCTAAAATTGTCCCACTTAATTCATATTGACTATTTTGGGTGCTACAGGAACATGGACGAAGTTTTCACTATGTTCTTCATATCAATTGAGGAATGTCTTCAGTGGTGCAGTTTAGTAGTCTGGGGTGGCTTCTGCTTGTGTTTGTACATGCTTATTCAGGTTCATATAAAATACATGGACAAGTGCACTCATACATTTTATATGCATAAATCTTTCTTCATGGAGAGGCAGACTACCACACTAAAATTTTGCCACTGTCAATGAGGGTACCAAGACTCAAACTGAGGAGAGTCAGTGTAGATACAGATTGACTTCCTGTGCAAAAGAACACTGTTCTCCTACTACAGAGCAGGATGGGGAGGGGAAATAAGAACCCAAACCATAATAATGCCTAGTTATTCTGTTTACTTTTCTCTCCAACATTTGTAGACCTCCCCTTGCACAAATGGGAATATTGGTAAGTAACAAGTCTAATGTGGTAAGCCTGTGACTACAGTGCAGGTATAACCAAAACACAGCCTTTTCTAATATTCAAACCCAACAGCAGTGGTTTAACATGTTGAAAATAATATTGTCTATTCCTTGCATTGTTTCTGTGGAGACAGGAGAGAAGAAGTCAGGAAGAGAGAGATAAGTAAGAAGAGAATGTTAGCAAGTGTTTGTCATCCAGAAATTGTCTGGCATTTGCAGCATCCTAGGTCAGCATTTTCACCTTCAGCTAGTCAAGCTTTAGAATTGCTGTGGTGGAGAAAAAGTTAAGATGTCAAAGAATCAGGTTGCAAATGAAACAGCAGGAGAGGCAGAGTCAAAAAACATTAAAAAACCTGATTTTGGAGGATTAAAACAAAAATATAAAATTTTAAACATACAATTAAAACTGGAGTTCCATCAACCTCCCCAGAGCTATCTCAGAAGAAACTCATAATACTCTGAATACATTTAATTGAAAGAGGGAGAAAGTCTTTGACTGTGATTACAATATAAACAAATACATTATACATTGACAACTGGATCCTTTGATGAAATGCTGCTTATAGATGCATTATATTGGCTTTTCAGGTCCACTGACATTCATTATAAAAATTTCCATTATAATATACCATCTTCTGAAATATTTAAATTCCTTGACTCCTGACAGTCAGGAGAAAAGATACATATTAAGAATTTTAAGAGTATTTCCATCTTCTGCATAATTTTACCTTCACAGAAAGTGAAGTCTGACCTCCATTTTATCTTCAGAGGTAAAATACATGCTACTGAGAAAACTGAGAAAAAATACCTGAAGAAAACTGAGAAAAAAATCAGAGATCATCACTGATGTTTGGTAGCTTAAATTCCAAATAGCTTTCACTGTTCCTAAATTACAGATTTCATTAAATTGCCATTTAATGGAAGATATCACTTTATTTATAGCATACATACTACTACTTGAATAATGCCAATTGTTTTATTTCATAATATATGAGGTAAAAGTTTCCCCTCCCAGGATATTGCTAGCTGATTTTCAGGAGTGAACTACTCCAGTCTCCCCATTCTAGGAGTTCCCTTTCCATGAAGGTCTGACAATTTTTCATTACAGGTGTGGAGATTTTGAGAAACAGAAATTATCTTGAAATAGTTCATTCCAAGAAATACAAAACAGTAAAAGTTTTAAGTAGGTGTTCAATGAACCTCCCTCTGCCATGGAAAGTCAGCTGGTAGATGTTATTTAGTGCTAAGGTAGTGACAACTGGGACCCCAGTTTGGCCAGTAAAGTAAAGATGCAGTAGGAAATCAGCAGTATTGGGTGATCTGTTCTGGGCAGCAGGCTGGGACACCACACAGTTTGCAGAAGGCAGAAGTGCAGGGGACACTTCCTAAAGAAGCACTGGGAATACAGAAGAATCATGCAGTCTTCAAAAATGGAAATGCATCTTTGGAAGTGCTCTTCATAAGACCTATCTTTGACTTGTTCACTACCTCCACACATTCTTAAGAAGCCCATCTCAGCTGACAGTTAATGTTTATAATGATGTTCAGGGATCCCAGATACTGGGGTGATGTCTTGCTGCATTTATGGAGAAATCATGGGACTTGATTCCAATGACTTTTTTTTAGTACTAGCAAACATCCCTATCACACTCTGTAGTATATATATTGTATAAAGACTTTTTCTTCTCAATAACATTATTTTCTACAAATCTTGCTCCATTTTTAGCCAATCTTCCTGTATACCCCTTTGCTTGTAAATATGTGCATTGAAAAATTGCAGTTTCAAAAGAAAAAAAAATACTGACCTCAGTATTTACTACTTAAAAAGTAATTTTATCATTGTTTTGATAAGCTAACCAGAATGAGCCTTTTGCATACCTCACCCTGAGGCACTTTTGCCAATCCCTGGTGTACACAGAAATGAACTAAAACTTTCACCCAGGCTGCCCAAACTACAAGGTGTCATTATAGTTCAGTGGGACCAAGGTAAAGCACAACAAATGGGACCTGTTTCTGTTAAGAAAGATGAAGAGTGGAGGCAGAAGGAAGACATATGGTACCTGCTTGCTTTCCACACAATCTGCTGTGGCCCTAACCTTCTGCCATAATCCAGACAGTTTGTTCCCAGTAAGAGATCTGTGAATACACACATGCAATTTTACAGCAAATTCCTGTTTTTCTGAGAATGTTCCACGCAGAGATGCTTGGTATGCTTTCAGTAGCACCATATAATGTCTGAACAGGGCTGAATCTCTCCTCATCAGTAGCAGCAGGATACCCTGGGGACAGCCACTATCTATCGCCTGCTGAGGTTGCTCCCAGATATACTGCACACTTCAGCCAATTTGAGAGAGAATACTGCTTTTCTTTGCAATATGAATAGAAAATGATGCAGAAGTGTAAAACCTAACATGGATCTGCTGCATTCAGAAATTGAAAGGCTGGAATAATAATTATATTATCCCTTCTTTTTGAGCAAGCTAACCAATGCCAGTTATTACTGTGCTCAAAATCACGCTGCAAATTAGACCCCCCACTCTCAACTTGTAAAAGAATAAAAGAATATGGCCACAGTCCTGATATATGTGGAGGAATGGAAAACCCAGGTAGGAAATAGACAGAGAAATTAAGGGAAAAGAAAAGTTCTTGGTTGATTTCTCTTTGGCAGTCATGATATAACTGGATCTGAGAGTCAGGTCAGGAGAGGATTTGAGGCTCATTTTTTTCCACAGAAGTGAAGGAGAAGAAAGGGAAAGATTGGGCACTAAGGAAAGAATGCAAGAAATCCATCTGTCTGAGAAATGCTTTTTCTTTTTTATTGATAGTAAAACCCACTTTTCAATGGGTATCTGGAAAGAAGAGCTCCCTGGGGTCTGGGGACACCTTCTGACTCACTCTGGGATAAAGGTGCATGAGATTTGTGTGAGGATGGATGGGTTGAAACTCAGTTATCTATACATGGTTGCACCCTCCCAGTGGAGATGTCCTTAGCCACGCCAGGGGTCTGTTCAGGCTGAGTGGGGTGACACAGGATCTGTGGGAGACCTGTGCCCATCCACAGTGGCAGCTGAAGCCTATCCCAGCTGTCCAAGGGCATCGCAGGTGACATCAGTCCCCTTGTCTAGGTAACAGATTCAGTCCCATAAAAATGCAGATCCTGTTGCAAAACTGGTGCTTTGCATGTGCAATTTTTAGGTGTCCTGAGAACCTTAAGTCCTGTGCACATGCCTGAGATAAATATACCCTGAAAAAATACTCTTTTTTTTTTCCTTAAACTTCCAGATTTTGACATTTGTACCCTTAGTAATTAATTTTGAGATGAAAGGAACCTGGCTTCTTTACACAGATGAAAAGTACACTAAACTTTTCCTTTATGAAAGATCTTTCAAACATTAGCTGAATAATATTTGCCCATTTGACCATCTGAGTAATTACTTTAGAATGTCCTCTCCTGTACTGCTTTGCTAGCAGTCAGGCTTCTGTAATAAAATATTATGTTCAAAATATATTTTAGAAGAAAGGTATATAATCCTATTAATGGATTTCTTTAAATTCTCTATATGTGTTTTGCAATGAAATAAGCATATCTGTAATAATATCTGAAGTTCTGCTTCAGGATTTATGCACTCTTAATGGATGAAGATTATTTCTTTGGATAATATAAATATCCCAAAGATTTAATGAAGCCATAAAGACATTAATTAGACTTCTGTAATTAGAATTATAGCTACAAAGGCTTCAGAGTGCTAAATACACATGCAGTATTTACTTATTTCAAGCTTTCAGTAAACAGCTTTCATCCAGGGGAAGAACTCAGAGCTGCAGAGGAGGAATTCACCTCCAAACTGCTGAGAGGGGTCTGAGTGTCAAACTGGGCAAATAAGCCATGAAACTACATTTTTGGAGACCAGGTCCTCTGCTACCTTCCAAGGTCCTCTCTTTGGGAGCTGCTGTGGAGCATGTCTCAACTAAATGTCACCTCCAGCTTACCACAAAGTCTCAGACAGCTCCCTCACTTATCAGTCTGGTGTTTTCTTCATGTCAGATGGGGATATGTTTTGAAAATTGCTTGGAGGCCTTGCACAACCATGTGTGTAAATGTTGGGGCTGAATCTGGCCCTGATTTCTCACTGTAAGTAGAGCAAGGTACCACTTTTTAATGTCACAAATCCAGTTATTCCTCCAGTTCTGGGTTTGCTCAGGCCTCTTCACTCTCATGCAAATGTTTTCTCTGTTTTCTATGCAAAGAACAGCAAGACACAGAGCCCAGTGATGATGTCTCAGAATCCAATCAGAAAACCTGCATAAAGATGAAAGGTCTTACCAACGAGAAGTGAGCTTGCTAAACTACACCTTTCAATGAATTCAGACAAAACTGAAAAATGTTGTTGATATCAGATCCTTAGGCTGATTACTGAAGCGTTCGATTTTTCAGCATGTCAATTCATCACTGTCTACCTGGTTATATTTAACACTTTCTCCTGTTTCCATCCTGCCTGCTGAGATAGGCAATCTCTGTCACACGGTATCTGCTTCACCAGAAGGTCAATAGACCATTGTGGAGGCCCATGAGTCCTGTTCCCAAGTCACCTTGATTGTCTTCACGATATTGCTGACAGCAGGTGGAGCTTCCATGTCTTGTGGCATCTAAAATATTAATGAGATTAGAGCTTGCACCCTTCAAACAGGTCAGTGCTTCCTTTCCAGTGCTTTGCAATTATGCATCCAGTCCATGGAATGCAAAACCTCCGCACCGATGGTTGCTGGCCTGTGCTGGTATTGCCAAAATTGGTTACACCAGTGTTCATTTTCTTTGAGAAAGTGCCACTTTGCACTTTAAGCAAGTCATAAGCTCAACATTTTTGTGGAAGATAGCAAGCTTTGGATAACTCAGCCTGGAGTTAAGAGGTTTGGATGTACATACAGAGTTTATGTTTGGTTACAGTTTATTAGTCCCGGCCAAATTATGCAAAATATTCATAAAGAAATGCTGGGTCACAACTTCTATGTATATCAGTCTGCTTTTGGAATTATTAGGAAGGAGTTCTTAGGCTTCCACAACTCAAGCCTGACAGAGACTACCTGTGGTACTAGAACTGGTGAGGGACTGATGAGGACTAAACAACTTTCTCTTCTGCTATTTCATTGTCAGCAAGGGGACAGAGCAGCTGCACAACCTATTTGCCTCCCTGTTTCTGTCAGACTATCCCCTCATTATGTCCCTGGATCCTGGATGCATATATAATGTATATACAGCATGTATAATGAGTATACAGCTCTTAAGATCATCTTATAAATCAATTGTTGACTGATTAAAAGGCATTCATTGTTAGAACTTACTGATAGTTTAGCTCAAAGTGGCTTTCATGATTTCTTGAACAGGGATTGCTTTTCCAGTGTGAGTCCTAAACCAAACTCTGTATCTGGAACATTATAGATGTTAGGGAAATCACTTTTTGATATTTGGCTTCTTCCCTTTGTAAAATGATAATCACACAACTTGCATAGCTTTGTAAAGAGCTTTGAGATCTAGGGCTGAGACACAGTATAGGCTTTCTAAGCATGATTTATTTCCTTGCTGGGCCTATCCCTAAGTGGCTCATTGAAGAAACAACATTTATAAATATGCATAACTTCCTGCTATAGAATTTTTCCTATTCTTTTCAGAATATACAGGCTAAGCTGTTATTATTCACTTTTCCATTTTTAGAATCAACGATTAAATTGCACCACACTGCTGTGTTGTAGCAATTAAAATAACTGCTGTCTATTTGGCAGTTCTTTAATGGGAAATGAAATTCACTTTTAGGCATATATCATGGTAATACATATATCATATGGTATACAATTTAGATCATTTTCGAGCACAGTAGCAGGATTAGTTCTTATTCCCTACCTAACCATCGTTACAAGCATCAATTTTGTTAATTAAGAATTTTAAACCCTGTGAATTTATAGTACAATTATGTTTTACTTCATAAGTAGGTCTTTACCCCTCTACAACTATTAACAAAATGTCCACTTATATTATTTGCTGATGGTTTCAAAGGCTTATGAAATTTCTGATGAAAATTTACCCTTTTGTCTAAGCTTTTCTCACTGTGTGTCAGCTGTTTGTCAGCATAACATAACAGTGAAGACTTTTGACTTAAATCCTTTTTCTTTTTTTTAAAGAAAAGCCAATTCATCAGGTAAGAAAGACTGCTGCTTGCACTCTCAAGTCCTGCCAAAGACAAATGGCTGTAAAAATTTAAAATCAATCATTAACAGATTAGCTGTTGGTCCAAAGTAAATAGCAATCAGCTTATTAGGCATCAGGCAGAGTGAGATAAAGGGGAAGAGTTATTGAAAATGAGGATGTTTGCTGGGGCTGTGCTGATGGAGCAGAACAGGGAAAGGCTGTTTCTTTGTTGCTCTAATTACAAATGGAAAATAACCTACAGTGCTGAACAAGTTGAGCTCCCTAGCTGAATTGAATGGAGCATAGTGCTTATGTTTTACGTCATGGCTTGATTTATCTTGATTATCAGTAGTTTGCACTACTTCTTCCCTCCCCAAAAGGCTCTGTTTGGCATTCTCTAATATCTAAGTAAATCAATTTCTGGCTCTGCAAAGAACGGGATGTTGTGGGGAGAGTTGCCACAAGAGAAATGCCCTTCTCATCCAAAAATATCATTTCCATGCAGGAAATTCCTCTCATATGATGGAATTTTGTTTGTGACAGGGTTGCATTATGGTTGAGTGACAGATTGCTGGTGACTGAATCACATCAGGCTTTGTGCCATGGTTGTATTCGGACACTGTGAAATTCTGCAGAGCAGACAAATTCAGAAAAAGGCGGATGTTGTAAGAGGAAACAGAGAGAGAGAAGGAATGGAGGGTCAAAAAGGCTGAGAAAACAGAAACAATAGAAGGTGGGTAGGAAACAAAGCTGAGGGGAAAGAAGGCAAACAATAGCTGAGAGTAAAATGACATGAGGAAGCAAAAAACTTGAAGTAGGAAGGAGAAGGAAATGGCTACAAGTTAAAGTCAATGACAAAAGAACCCTTTCATCATATAAACGCTGAAGTGTTTACATAGAGAGAAACTGACCATTAGAATGATTTACAGGGAGTGGGGGGCATTTCCCCATGGCTGAGCATGTGAAATCTAGACTAAGATGTTTTTAATAAGATACCTGTATTCAATGTTTTGAGCACAGCGAATTGAAAGGTCTGTTTGTGAAAATGTCTGGAAATGACACATTTCTCTCTGTGATGTGATTCCATATGTTAAACTTGTGAACCCTCAGACAGTACATGGCTGAAGGTAACCTCAGAAAAATAAAATAAGATCAAATGAGTAAACTTCCATATTATCTTAGTTCTTTTTTCTTAGGAAAATATACATAGAACCTGGCAGAAGAAAAACTATTCTGGTATTCTTTAAAATTTTCCATTAAATAGCTGTGGAAAAACAGGAGAGGAGGTATTTCTTTTCCACCTTTTATATTTATGGTTTTTTGCTTTTTGAACTACTTCTTGTGTATCAAAAACCAAAGGGTCTATCTTCTGTTTATTTCTGCTGCTTTTGCTTTAATGCTTTAATGCGTCAAGGACACCCAAGCAAAATTCATAAAATCACATAAATATGATTCCAACAGAAGGAAAAAAAGTAAAAAACACATCCCAACAGTTATTTGCCAGTGTTTCTTCACGGAAGATAATTCTGCTGGCAAAGTAGCAGAGGCCTCTTTTTCACATGCTGAACTGGCTGAATAAGTTACACAGAACAAAAAATTACTTATCTGACTGCAAATCATGGAGTCTTGGGACACCAGTCCACACCTGGGGGTGACAGAGCTGTGGCAGTCTGTCAACCTTGAGCTCTTTCTCCATGCACCAAGGAGCAGAGGGGTGGTGCTGCTTTCTGTCTACAGCAGGATGTTTTTTTAAACTATTTGCAATGGACAGAAAGGCAGCATGGGGAGAGTACAGGGACACTAGTGCAATGCTATAGACATTGATCCTGCCAGAAATAAGAGCAAATTGACTTGCAATATGAATGGTGGTGTTGCAAATATAGAGGGAGGGACATTTTTCAGTGTCATCTTCAGCCTAAAAGAGGGCTCCATGCATATTACTCAAGTGAAAGGAGATTGTTGTGTTGTCTAGGGGTTGCATATGTCAAGACAGATTCTTGTCTTCTTCCTTTTCCTACGTACTGGTGTCCTCCAGTCTGCTGGAAGCTGTGCAGTGCATTTTGTGTGTTTGCAAAATTTATCTCCCTGAAGAAAATTGCCAGGTTTTCGCTCAATTGCTTGTAAGAACAGATCAAAAGCAGAAGAAGGGTGGAAGGCTGACAGCTAGCCAGTCGCTGGGATGCCCTACAGAAAATTGAAGAAGGCAGCTGCAGGACTGGCTCTTAATAACAGAGAAAGACTAGAAGTAGTTGACATTAAGACTGTAAAGAAACAGTTACGCTGGTGACACATATTATACAAGGACTGCCTTACTTATTTTTCCACCCACACACTCCTTTTACACAATTTTTGCTTCTTTTAATTAAGTGTTTCAAGAGAAAATAATGGGATCTTAAAGTCTCCTGTATTTTGGAAAAGGTAGTAGTAAATTGTGCGGGTTTGACCTTTTCAGCTTTTTGTAATTTGATTGGCTGTCTGTTCCTCTCCCTCCACTATTTACAGCTGCAGTGAACTGTGCAGAAGGGGTAGGATGGCTAGCCAGCTGAAATACGGAATATTTAAAAGGTTAAAATGCTGCAACATACTGGTGCCTTCCACACAGTATATGGGCAGTATAAATTTTGCCCTATTGATCACATAAAGGATTGAGAAATTAAAGGACTTCATGAATCATTTTTTGTGGGACAACAAATGTGACCAAAATGGGGAAAAATTGTATTACTGTGACCCCAGATCTGGAGAGCATTTTTTTTTGTGTGTTTATTATTTTTGCTGCAGTAATAGATGAAGTCTCCTTCTGAAGAACAGGATCATTTTGACAGGTGTTGAGTCTCAATGAGTGACACAAAGAAAACCTGCCCCAGAAAGACTGCAATCAAAGCATCTTGAATCCATTCAACAGGTGACTAAATAGAGGTGGTGACCTTCTTAGGAATAAATATTTCTTTTTTAGCATACCAGAGGGAGATCTTAAGGAAGACACGGTATACTTTGAAAGTAATTCCTTAGCAGATGGAGACAGTAATACAGAAAACACCATTAGCCATGTAATGAGTCCAGAGGGCATCTGAGGGGCAATGCCAAATAATTTGGTACCCAGGCAGTGTGCTGAGGAGATTGACAGGAATGTAGCAGTGCAACAGGAGATCAACAGAATCTCAGACCAGGATGACAGCTAAGACACTAATAACTAAAAGAAATAAATTTTTCAGGATTTGGTACTTCCCTCTACCATTGATAATGAGTCTGGTAAACAGTATTTAGTTCTATGAAAGCTTTTCACAGTGGAAAAGGCTGCTTAAGGTAAATCTGAAGAAAGGCTTCTCAGAAAAAAAAAAAAAAAAAAAAAAAAAAAGGAAAAAAAGGCAGCAAATCTTGGCTTTGTTGAGAAGAAAAAGCTGCATAAATGTGTATTTTTTGTGCAAGACAAACCTAAAAAGTGTTACCAAAGAAGTGTGGGGTCTCATAAACTCCAGCAATTAAATTTTTGGCACCATGAACACTATTAAGGCAGATCAGCAGTAGCTGGACCTCTGCACTGAGGCTGGAAGATTAAGGCTGAGTCTCATTTCCCTGCCCTGACCCCACACATGTCCACACAAAGCCGAGCACAGCAGAGCAGGTGGAACACCACAGGAGCACCATAGGTGATCGAGTGGGAACCAGATACAGGCAGAAAGAAGTGATGAATCAACTGGGGTTGCAGACACAATTCAGAATTGCGAAAATTTTGCTCTAGCTCCTCTGTACTCTTGGAAGTCAAAAGTTTCATTTTATTCAAGTTGCAGCTCTGGATTAAAGTCAGAAGTGTGGGGGGAAAGACTGTTACCACACTGAGATACTGAGATACTGGGAAAATGTCTTCATAAGGAAATGGCAGTATTGCTTTTGATCCATCATTTGAAACACACTCATGTTCTTCAGGGATTTATTTTCTGTGGTCATTAAAACTGAATGTTTTCATTGATTCGGATAGCTTCCTTCTGGAGGAGCTGCAGCTGCTGGGACAAACAAGCCTCCATTCTGCTGTGCTGATCCCCCTGGGAGCCAGGAGTGATTGACAAGGGGCTCTGCTTAGGGCAGACTCTCACCCCAAGGTACAGGAATCGGTGCCTGCATTTCAGTGAGAGCAGCCTTTGCAGCACTGAGACAGGGGGACTTCCCTTCTTTCCACGAGCATCAAGAGGCAGAGAAAAGTGTTCTCAGCCTGCCTGTGATGATAGTACACACAGAGACAGCCTATGAAGTTAATCCCAGCCTTCTCCTGGTGTCCAAGGTGTCCTCTATCCCACCCTCCTTAGGCTGTCCTCAGAAGCAGCAGCAGCAGGAAATCCATTCAGGAAACGGAGGATCTCTGGAGTTAGCTGGTGCATGCGTTGCTTGATGGACAAGAGATCTGGAAGAAACTGCATCACCTCCAGAATTGCTCAGAAGTGGAGATGGGTTGGACGTGCTGTGGGACTTGTTCCCAGCATCCTTGCATGTATCTGAGTGCGATCTCCCGATGCCTCACCCACTCCTCCTGCTATGGAAGAAGGTGTCCATTCCAAACATTACAACTGGCTCAGAGGCTCGGGGATTTCACCAGCCCAGGGTCCCAGCTGCTTGCCTCCTCCTCCCCATCCACACCAGAGCTGCTCTGGGACAGCCTGCGGCATCTCCCCGCTGTTCAGGGAAGGCAGAGCAGAGTGAGAGGCTTGCAAGGCGCTGAGCTCTGAGGCATGGCGCTGCCTTGGTTTGCCTCCAGGGCTGAGGGGAGGACACGGCCGCTCCTGCTAAGTGGCTGAAGCTGAGGAGCCCTCACCTCTTCCCCCTCTTGGATCTACGACCAGACCATCCACAGGGAAGATACTGACATTAGGATTTACATATAACACCTGGTTTGGCAGAGATACACTTTATTGAGGCCGTTGTTTTGTACAATGCCTACATTGTGTTTTGTAGGCCCCTTGGGTGGCACTCCAAGGGCCCGGCCATGAAACGGGCCGTGGTCAGCTCGTCAGGAGGGACAGTCTCCCCTGGAGCTGGTGGTGCCTTGGGTAGGCTGGGGAGCCAGACAGAGCCCACCCACGGGTGAAAGGGGGAAGCCTGTCCATGAGGCAGAGCTGGAATGGGCGAAGGCAGGAGTCTGGGAGGGCACAGCCCCGCGCCCAGAGGGCACTGACAGCCCCCACCCACAGCGCCGGGCCGCTTCATTTTCATCCGCTGATCAGAGATATTTACTTCTTGGGTATTTCCCTAACCAGAATTGACTGCACTATAATTGCCTATTTCTTTGGTCCATTGGCTGTTAACCTTGAAGCGCGCCGGGCGGAGGCAGGAGGCCCTGGCTGTCAGGCCTGACCCCGGCCCACGCCGTGGGCTGCCATGACAACCGCGACAGATGTCACCCATGCCGCCCGCGCCCCCCGGACGGCGAAAATCGATCTGGCGACGGCGCCGCCACCGACCTGCCAAGTGTTCCCGGCTCAATCATTTGTTTCATCTAGCGAGGAGAGGAAAACATAAAAGAAATGAAATGAATTTGACCTCTGTCTTCCCAGCGACTCCGGCGCTGCGCTGAATCCTAGCGAGCGCCTCTTATGAATTTGAAAAAATTACATTAGGAATAACATTTTGAAGTGAAATGACTCTTGTAATGTCAACCTCCAGAAACATGTTATTTCAAATGTCAGATACCTAGCAATCGTTTGCTATTTTCCGGATGTGTCCGGAGGTTATCTTCACCTCGGATACATTTCAGATAAATTATTTTAAAGGAACTACCTGTGAAGTACACCGAAAAGTACTGCCTGTTTTTTTACACTCCCTCAGTGAGGAGACCTTCTTTGTGGCTGCACAGAGCCTCTCCATGATGAGAAGACAGTAAACAATGCTCTGAATTGACAATGTCTCTCCTGTATTAAAACTGTGCCAGAGGGTAAGGACTTTCCCAGTCTGGAGCAGGGTTTCCTGAAATAGTGGCAGAGAAACCAATGAAGGCAGAGGATCACAGGGGCATAGGAAAGCCCCACACCCCTCCAAAGGTTTACTTTATTTGCTGCATATGCAAATCATTTAATGACCAAACTCTACAGCTCTGTGCTAAGGTTTGTCAATGCATCAATGTCATCACAGCAATGTTGCACATGTGTCCAAGAAATAGGGAAAAACACCACGAGGCTTGGTTCATGCCTACCACTGAATGGACCTGCTGGCAAATTTAAGAGGCAGCCTGTCACAAATTTATAGAGAAGGAGAAATCTCTATCATAACTTTGTCCTTAAAAAAAAATTTTAAAAAAAAAAACAAAAAGGAAAACGGCATGCCATTGAAGGCGATTATAGTAAAAAGGATGTCTTAAGATTTTGAATGCAATATGTCTGTCCCTCTGATGTGGGATATTTTATTGCGTTTTTGCCCTCAAGTGAAGCTGACAGGAGCCAGGCTTGCAATTTAAATCAATAAGAACCCTTTACCATGGCCATAAAATACTTGGTTAAACCTTTGAAGTGGCCACAGTTGAATGCGCAGTGCACACAGCATAAATGCTCCTTGAGATGTATTGTGTTAGTCCACTGCTAAAGTGGGGCTCTGAGGAAGCAGTGCCTGAGCACCTTCTGGGGGCAGGGCAGAGCAGTCTGTCCTCTCTGGGGCACTGGGGGCTTGCTGCAAGTCACTGCTTATAACTGGTGTGCTGCCCCACACCACAGATGTCCAGAGCTGGCACTCCCAGCTCAGTGGGTTTCCTGGGGTGGAGACTCAGCCTTGGAAATCCCATAATGTGTTATTCTACCAATGGCTGGGAAACAGGAAGCAGCCATGGCTGGATCAGCAGTGTTTTCAGGGCCAGGTCCTTGATTATGTAAATCACCATTGTTGCAGGGAGGAAGGAGCAGGTCTGAATCACCCCAGCTGAAGCATAATCTGTGAGGATGAACAGTGGCTGCATGAATGTATGTCTGTCTAGCTTTTTGCATGTGCATGCATGAATGCATCTCACAGATATCCAGGTAAAAGCCTGTGTAATAGCAGAAAGCTCTCCATGAATATCATGAAGATTTCACCATTTAATACTTAATACTTGCAATAAGGTTACCCAAAATAAAGCTTGACACTTCACCATTCCTGCAAATAAAGCAGTAGGAAAACAAAGTTTAAATCTGTGCCCTGACTTTGCAGTTGTTTATGACAAGTCCTTGGGATTCTTTAAGGAGAAATCTGTCCTTTCTCCATTTATAAATAAGCTTTTCATTTAAAGAAACCAAGGACCAAGCACTACTTTATTATTGGATAAATCATACTGGTAAAGCCTCTGGCCCAGTGGCAGAGGAAAAATGCATGGGGTATATGTGTTTTAAGGTCATAAAAGACTGGCTCTTTCCAGACACATGGGGAATATGTTCAGTGGCAGCATTAAGTGCACATATTGGTTACAGCCCTGCATGCTCTCTGGATGCAGGTCCCTGGTTGTAGAGAGGGTCCTGCTCTGTGGGTGCATCCTCAGGCTGACAAAACTTGCTCAGTTTGGGACAAATAGTCCAGCTGGTTGTGCTGTTTGTTCTGTTTCATTCCCCTCAGTGAGAGCTGGATCTCAGTCCAGGGAGGTTCAGCTCTTCAACAAATATGCTAGGACAGCAAAGACAGTATTTCTTTCTGTCCTGTACATTGAGAGTTTGGCCTTAAGCTACTCCCAGTGTACCTTAGTATTACAGAGGTAGCAGCAGCAGGTGTAGAATTCTATGTGCTCAGCAGATTGTAGAAACATGGGCTGAAAAAAATTCAGTATGTATTGTCTACAGCAAACATTATTTGTAATAGATCCTATACATTTAATGGTTTATTTTTAAATAGATATAAATTAGGCTCACCACATTTACAGCTGCCTGATTAGGTTTGGAACTTGACTCTGTGACATTTTTTCTTTTTTATAACCCATTTTACAGGAACATAGGTGTTTCTGCAACTCCAGGACCACCAGAATTGTCACAGGTGTATATCTACTGCCATACATTATGTTCTGTGTCAGTTTTTATAAGCACTGCTCCATACACCCACAATGTAAAACAGAGATTATTCACATTCCTTTGTTCATATCAATGCCATGTGTTTCTTTTGCACTGAGAAATGCTGTATGTTGTTCCACAGTATTTTGATCTAAAAATAGGTGAAATAAGTGGTTGCTGTTATGCTTCACTGGGAAGTTTTCCTCAGATCTGAGCAGTTTGCTCCAGTGAGCTTCCATTGGCTTCTCTTGCCTTTTCTCAGGCTATGTCCTTCCACTCCTTTTAGCCAACCCTGTGTTCTGAGCACAAGCTCCATGAATCACCCTTCACTGTCTCTTGCCCTGGATGAACTCAGCAGCAACATGCCCTTGGGTGCAAATGGGAGAAGTAAAACCTACAAATTACCTAAATAGACTTAAAAACATTTCTCCTATTCCAGACAGTATCACCAAGAGCATATCCCAGCTCAGAGTCCAAACCTTCCTGTGGCCTATGAAGATAAACAATACAATGGGGAAATAATCAGATGAAGAAGGATGAAATGTGATTTGTTTCACTGTATTACATCTGACAGTACGTATTTGTCCTACCTCACATCTTGCTTACAAGTTAGGCAGAATTAGTTTGGATATGTGATTGTGGATTTAAAAAAAAAGCTTCCTATTTCATCCCACTGCTGAAGACTCCACACAACTGAGCACAGACACCTGAGAAATTTTCCAAAAAAATATACATTCAGACTTGTGCAAGTTTATCTGTTTATATTTGTCTCTCATCTTATTCCTATTTTTCGTTGGACCAGACTGGTAATGAAAGGCATTTCTCTCTCATGGGGCATCTGACAAGAAGACACACAGAGCTTTCTAACATGGTCACTGAATGCTTCCCTTCAGTCTCTGGCTTACATAGCTATGACTATCCAGAGAGACAGACTAAATAAAGGTCTTTAATTTTATGTAGTGGGCCTTTAAAATTAAGGAAATTGCCATGACTGTGCTATTTCTTGCCAGGACTTTTTCTCTGAATATGTCAAACCAGAATCAGACACGATAAAATAGAAGGATCCCTGGTCCCTGTTGTCTCTGATGGGTAAGCTGCCTCAATACCACTTCCAGCTTGACTTGCAGTTTTCTTTCTTCATCCATAGAAGGAGAAAGAAAGGAAGGACGGGAATGGATTTTAAAAACAGGGAAATTCTGACTTCTAATTTCAACTCAATATTACAGATAGTGTCCAGGAGCCCTGTAAGGGACAACAAGGGAGACAAATCCCACAGCAGAAGGGACTGTTTCTGTTTATTTTTATGTAATTCAACAAATTTTGAGCTGTCCCTCATAGATTTTGCTAAAAGCCTCATTAGTTCTTAGTCATAACAACTGGCAGAAGGATATTGCTGAGGAGCAGCCCTTATGGATTGCCCTAAAACATTTCACAGAAAGGTCTTCTTGTAGTCATGACTTCTTAAGATCAGCACAGAAACCTACAATCCATTCCCCTGAATTAGGCACTTGTTTCTTTTGTTTGAACAGCATGTAAATGTCCTTTCCCTGCTCACACAACAGGGTGAGGTTCTTGGTTCAACTTTGAAGCCATTGTTTAAGTCTGGATGCATGGTCTGAGAAAAGACCAGTGGACAGGCAGAGGGCAAAGAACCCCCTCAGAACCCACCTGCAGTGGGTATTTTCCCTCTCAGGAAATTTGTTGTAATCATCTTTTCCTCTAAATTTGCTACAAACATCTCCAGGAATTGGTGTTTTTTCCAAGTTATAGGCCTTGTGGGTCCTCTGGGTACAGATACACTCATCAGCACAATCTTTGCCCATCTAAATTAATCTCTCTGCTTTCCTGATTCCTTTTCCACTTAGACACTTTTCCCTAGGCTATATATGCAGGAAGCTTTAGCAGGATCCAGAAACAGTGAGTCAGAAGGGAAGGATGTTCTTGATCCCAAATACTTATGAATTCTTATTTAATGTGATAAACCTTGATACAGAGTGTGTCATATAAACCCAAGAGTTGGTGAGTTTTCTTCCAGCCTTCCTGCATTTGGCCTCTGCTTTATTTGTTCCATATGCTTCTTCCAGACTTTATCATCAACCTCCTCCTTAGCTGTGGTTTGAAGTGTTATTCAAAGACAAAATCCAGTAAAATTCATTTGCTCCCGCAGAAAAGAGCTTTTCATGTCTGATGGCTTGTTTGTTTCGGCAGTAAAATCTATGCTGTAATCTACAAATGAGTTTGCATTCCGACATGGGGTGACATTCTTCAGTGAAGGTCACAGCGCTGTGTAGAAGCATTGACACAAAACACGTTTCATAGAACAAAATGGAGTTCACAGTTTGACATAGATATATCCTCAATCCGTCATGCAGTGTTCTGCCTTAACTTGATGGTCAAAGTAGCTGGCCAGGTGTGAGCAGGGAGGTGATCTATGTTTCTTCAATAGCAGCAGTAATTTCCTTGTCCCTCCTCAAACTTGCTCCTGTTCCAAGATGATGGCAACGCTGGTCTCTTGTGTGACCTTCTGATCGATGGAGTGACAAGCTATTTCTTTCTCAAGTGAGTCCTAATCTCCTATTATGCCACAAGTACACAGTCTACTGTGATAAAAGCTTGCAGTCTATGACACCTGGTCAAAACAATTATTTTGGTAGCTGTTCCCTATGGATTTGGGCTGTGACATGCGAGGTGGCTAAACTAATCCCTGGAGCAAAGGGATTCCTAAAGTGAAATATGATTTAGAGGGCATTGGCTGGGGTTTGGAATTCAGTACATGATTCTTTAGACTAGTCAGCTCCTGACTTACCTGCCTTTCATTGTATTCTTGTACTTGACTTTTGAGTTGCACAGTTTTCTGAGTCCAGGAGCATTTCAGGGTGGGTGTCACCCATCAATTTGTTAGGCACATTCAGCACTTCTCAGGATTTGCTTCTCATAAATCAAAGTTATCTGATCCATTGTCTTGGCACAAAAGGATAGTCTACAAGGTGCAAAAGTTTAATTTTCAAGCTCTTCGTAAGCAGCCTGTTGAGACAGGCTTCTCCTAGGCCATATTCTTTCTGTCTGAAAACAGTTCAAAAGACAAGATTTCCACCACAACTCTTCTGGGCCAACTTTTTACCTGAATAAATCCTTTTTTCAAGCTGCCTTCAGGTAGAAGATACTCTCTGAAACAGTATAGTTATTTTCATCCCATAAAAAGAAAGAGTATTACTTTCTCAGTTTTCTGGAAGAAGCATCAAGGACAGCTGGGTACCTTCCTCCAGGTTACACAAAAAGCTTGTGACAGACTAGGAACTTGAAGACCTCCTAAAATTGCTGGGCCAGCCATCATTTACACTGTTATATCCAGTCATGTTGCATTTTACATAATGGAGGCTCTCTCTCTGGCCTTGGAACTGACACCCTTCTGTGGTAAAAAATAAGGGATATACAAGTTTTGAATGGTGCAGACCGTAATTTTTCATTCTATTAAATTCCCTATTAAACACCATAGAGTGTTCAAGCTCCAAACTAATTTATAGCAGCTGGATATCTAGTAAGGAAAAATTACTGTAGTGCATAACATAGTTATTTCTGTCCATCTCCTTCTTTTGAACCATCTTGTTATGCTCCTTCTTGTTATCCATGGAACTACAGGCAAAGCTAGTGCAGAAAGGTGTCGTACCATCTTGGCTCCCTGTGTGACACTGTCTCTGCACAGGCAAATTTCTCTGCTGTTCTTTTACCCTTAAACTTCAGGGTCACATCATACCAATCACACAAAGTAACCTGTATGACGATTTGGGTCTGAATTCTTATTTAGTGGTGATAAACCTTGGTCATACCTGTGGAGCTAGGCTAAGTTAGTGACTGCTTCTTCCAGGAGATCCAGCAGATGCCTAACCAGAGAAGAGCAATGCCATAAAGCCTAGGGGGTTTTTTGATCCAGCTTCTCCTCAGGTACAGCAAGCCATGCCTAGAAAAATGATCTGTCAAAGGTCCCATGGCCTTTGCAGTCAGATTTCCTTGACCACACTATTTCCACAGTGGATACTGGCCCTTACTAAAAATGTCAGTCTTTACCAGGTAAAATCATACAGCCTGCTCCAGGATCCTCTTCCCTCTTCAGCATCTGAATTCTTTTCACATGGAAATTAGAAGTATGACAGTGGATCCAGGAGCATATCAAAGTTCATGAGTCTGGATATGTCTTTCATTTATATCTGAGAACAGGCTGAATATTGGGGTTTTTTTCTGCTTTCACACAGGATTTCATGGAAAGAAAAGTGCAGTCTGTGGGCCACTGAAGGATATGTGCATCCTTAGGCCTATCAGCTAAATGTACTGGCCAAGTAGTTGGATTTTAAGGAGACCCTTTCATACAACATCTCTATGATGCCTTTAAGAATATTGTTTATAGATTTACCACCCTGCAACTGTTACATTTTAGTCTCTCTGACATAATAGGCCATCACTCATTACAGTAACTTCCTCCTATTTACCTTTAAGGCAGATAATAAAAGGCCTTTATTCACTTACAATGGATCTAAAATAGTAAAGTCCTACTATCTTCAATATGCTACTTTCAGTTCATCAGTTCAAGATCAATCCAAATTTATTTGATTATTTTTCCTTACTCATCAATCCCTCTTGTCCTGTAGATATTTTTATTAGTTCTTTGTGGAAATGCTCAGTGGGTAGAAAGATGTCCACTGTATTAAAGTTTTGATCATAAGGGCTGTTTAGAAGGATATGCCCATTCCCATGGAAAGAAGCACAGCCTCCTAAACAATCAGTGCAAAAAACATGAAGATAAAATAGTGCTTTAGCATTTCTTCTTTTCCCAGTTGGAGCATGTATGAACACTACTTGTAGTGCAGTCTCATGGCTTGATTTTTCTGCAGCCAAAATAGGTGTGTGTGGGGGGTTTTTCCACACTTTTTTATTTTTTCTAGAGAGGGAGCCTGCAAGACTAACTTTTTATGAAAATAATATATTTTGTACTGTCTTTTCAGTATAAGTGTTGAAGTGAATAATCTTAAGGGTCTTTTCAAAGCAAACAATTCTGTGGTTTTATGATCCTATGGTTTCTCAGTGAAGTGGTTGAGGCTGATGTAATTATCCTGCCTATGTCTACTCACCTTTATGACAGTTAATTATGTATTTTCTCTTCAAAATATTCACTCTTTGTCCTGTTATCCACTGACTGCCTTTGAAATTAAGCAGCCAGCATCTTCTGATGATAGTTTCACTAAACACTTAAGGAAATATTTGACTGCAAGATGTACATTTAAAACATAATAATTTTTGCCTGCATGGTATAACTTGAAATGAAAACCAAACCAAAGCTAAGAGGCTGTTAGGTGCAGTATCTCCAAACTACATTAAAAAGCGGTGGTTCAGCCACACATGCTTATAAAAAAAGAGGCTGAAATTATCTTATCTAAGCCATTTTTAACAGTTGTCCTGCAGAGTTATTGATCCTTGGCTGCTCATCTAATGAGCAAACTACACAGTGGACCACAAGTGCATTTCAGTTTTATGTGCAAGCACTGTAAATGCTATTTTCAAAGTTAATATATTATTTTTGTCAGTTTTATAGCAGCTTATTTAAAGTGTTATTAATGTTAAGAACTGTTATTTGGGGGTTATTTTATTGGTGTTTGACTCAGTTTTAAACACTCTTTCTTTATCCCCTCTGTGTTCAGGCTGCATATATATAATTTTTTAAGTTGCTTGCCTCCTTCTGGGTTTTGCTTCATTGTTTCATTAATCTTGGCTTCTCTTTAAGACACTTCTACTACCATAGTGGAACAGTCTGAGTCCTAAATTGTAAGTCTTTGTGAATAAAAGATATCAACTAGATAGATTTCCAGATGACAGAAACTGCAAGAAACATGTTGCTATGCCTGAAGGATAAGAACCAGCCTTCTTCATGCGTTTGAATTTGGATTTGGGTTTGGATTTGTGTTTGTGCCCCAGCACAGGGTGGGACACACACTGTACCAAACCCAGAGCCCCCCAGAGAGGCATTATAACCCTGAGACTCTTCTCCAAGCCACAGGCTCTCCTCTGTTCCCACCTTTCTCTGGAGGAAGTAATTCTGTTTCTGTCCTGGATTTCAGAAGGACAACCCTGCCTTTGTTCTGTGGGTGGCCAGGAGGGAGCTCCAGGCTTCCCAGCCCACCTCCCCCTCTGCTAGAGAGAAATAAACATGCTCAGGGCAGCACACACGCTAGTTTATAGTAGCAGCAGCTGCCAGAGAAGCTGTGCAGGGAGGTCTCAAGCCCTTCAGCTCTTTTAGATAATTGTGTTATCCTCACGCCCCTCTCTGCCTTTGATGGAGCGAGAGCACAAAGCACAGCCCTGTTCAGTGAGCTGGACTGGGATCAGATGCAGGGTGACAGTGTTGGGGAAGGTGTCAGGGACAGGTCCTTAGGACTGGTCCTGTGCTCACATACCATGACTAGCTCTGTAGGCACTCTGGTACAGCGAGCAGACACATGGCCAAGTTCCTCAGAACCCAGAAAAAGGGAGGATGTGGCTTTGCTTTACACATCAGCACATTGTTGAACCAGCAATGGATTCTCCTGGGTGGGCAGTGAAAAGCAAGAAGTACTCTCACCCCTCTGAGTGCCTGCAGTATCATGGAACAGCTCCTGAAAGATGAGCCTTAGCAGCAAAGGACATCAGTTTCTGTGATTTCAGTGAGCTAAACACAGGGAGCCCTCTGACACAGTCCTCAGGGTGAGCTGAAGCCCTGCCCCTGCAGCACATTCAGGGCACCTTCCAGCAGAGCATGTGCTTTGTTTTTAATGCATGGATGATGCCAGTGAGCTTCAGGCATGTGCTGAAATAGGAATGAGTGTTTGAAGTGCTGAGCATCTTGGGGCTATCAAGCCCCAAATGGATCAATCCCAACACTTCCGTAGCCCTTTACTGTTTCTACCCAATTCTTGTTACAGCTGGTAACCAAAATGGAAATCTAAATGTAAAATGGAAATCTAAATGTAAAATGCATTTCAGCTTTCTGCCTTCCATATTTTTGTTGTGCGTGTCATTTCTACTATTTGTCCCACCTTTTAGAGGACAAGCCAGTCAGTGAGTTAAGTGACAGAATGTTTTTCATCTTATTTAAGTATGTCTCTATTAAAATGTAAGCTGCCTTCTAACCTCTTCTGGGAAAAGAACAAAAAAATAAAAAGCCCACTACTGCAGATGCAGTAAAGTCATGGTAATTTTCCCCAGTTGGAACTCCTGACTTTGTGTCTTAGCATCATATACAGCATAATTTATAAAAGTGTGAGCAACTGTAGAATTGTTCTCCTAATAGATTCTGAAGATTCCAATTTCCATTCTGCCACACAAGACTGAAAATCCACTTGTGCTCAGTTATCTGTATCTTTGCCTCATCCTCAGACTGCATCAAAAATCAGGTTCAGGTGCAGGTTAAGAGCATGCATTTACCTCAGGAATATGGGACTTATTAAATATCTCTACACAATTAACATCACCATATCAATAAGAATTATCATTATGTCCTGTCAATCAGGTGCTGAATTTTGCTTCAGGGAAACAAAACAATTTAAATTATAGCAAGTGCCCCCCCTTCTTTTTTTTTTTTTACATGCTTCTCTTAAAATTGGATAATTATGTGGCTTTTCATTAGATTCCTCTAAGCATAATAGATCACAATATTCACCCTTTGACCTTGGTGATGAATGTTTCTGGTGAAAACATGTGACAAGCAGTGTTCTAATGAGAATAAAATACTGAATAACTGGGAGTCTCACATAATGAAAGAACAAAAGCGAGAAGCACAACTACTTTTAAGGCTACAGTGCAAAATGTGCTCATACAGCAATTCTGATGGATTGGAAATGCAACCCTTTCTTATTTAAGATGGTACCAACAAACTTTGGTATCAGAGACAAAGGCAAGAAAACACAAAGGAATCTTTGTATTCTGTGTAAACTCTGTAGGAACATGAGAAGTGGCCTTTATCTGTGCTGTCTAGGCAAGTTGTTACACAAAGCTCTGCTATTAAGCTTTCCTAAACATCTCAAAATTTTATGCATGTATTTATGCTATAAAAGAACTATAAATTCAATTTGTTTCCAATCATTTAGAGTGGGGTTAAGAAGGTCAAATTTTCTCTTATGCAAACTGCCACACACAGTAGTCAGTAACATTACAACACTGGTCATTATTATTCAGTCTGTTTATAAAGAATTATTTTTGGACTGACAAAGATGACATACCAGTCATCAGTGCCAAAACAGTGAGGGAAAGAAAGGAGGGAAGGAGGTTGGCTGAATTAAAAATTGTTATCGGCTAATTTTTTTTCTCTATTTTGCATCTTGGAACCCTACTGTCACCCTTCAAAAGGAACATCAGACCAGGGTTACCTACACTCACATCTGCCATGATCACTTAGACCCTGGTCTCACTGGAGAAATGACTGCAGCAGGAATGTTTGATTTAGTAGATACTTATCTTTTAGTTTTGTTCTATCTTGGTTTTGCTTGTGTTGGGTTTTTTTCATTTTGTTTGATGTCTGAGAAATGTTTATCATCTGAATTATTATCTCTGCTAATCAAACTTTCAATCAACTTCTGAATAAAACCCTTTGCTTTTAAATTCTGGCTGGAGTTCATCTCTGATTCAAAGTCAGCTGTTCCTTAGCCTGTAAGAGAAATGGCTTTTTGTCTGAAATTCTGTCCCTGCAAAGATAGTGACTGTGTTACTGTAGACTCTTAGGACAAGGATTTCAGCTATGCTTTGTGCCAGGATCTCCTTCAAGCTATCCTATTAGCATGGTTATTGGCAGAACATTATCATGAACTGAGGACTACATGAGAGAGAAATTTGGTCTCTTGTCTTTATTAACCTTACAAAATACTTTGGTCTAAATTATTGCTACTCTTATTTAATAAAATGAATCAAATAATATTAAATATTAATAAGGAACAGCAACTATAATTTCCTCAGTAGCTATGCCATAAAGCTCTCTGAATAACTTCATCTGACACCAAGCTCTGTGCTTGTATCCATGAGGAATTTGAGGGTTAAACCAAATGAGATGAAAAATCAGGAGATTTGCACGGCAATTTGAAAACAAAATGAAAAGCCAGTGAAAGCATAAAGACCTATTCCTCCTTCCCTGTGCCTGTAAGCACCGTGGACAATAATGCACTTTAAGGGAATTTAAAGGATGAGGAAGGCCTAAGGGGCATGCTGTGCTGGTAAGATGATGCATTTTGCATGCTTCCTACAGGATGACCTGCAGAAGAATGATGTGGAGTCCCTTTGATGGAGCCCTTGCCATCAGCAGCCCTTGTCCCATGGGTTAGCCCTCCCCACCAGCTGGCTTACATGGCATGCCAGGCTGTCCCAGGAAGTGCTGGAGAGGGCTTAGCTGGGGAAACCTCTGCCCTCATGCTCCCTCCTTGTTCCAAGGGGCTCTCATCCTGCTGCTCCTTCTGCCTGGACTCCCTGTGCATGTGGGGTGAGCTGGAGGCTGCAGGGCAAGGCTGACAGACTTGCACATTTAAATATTTGGTCATTCATGTCTTATCAGCTGTGAAAATATCCAGGGAGAAAAGAAGATCATACCTATAGCAAGGTGTAATGAAGAGAGAAAGTTTTGATTTTCATGCTGGTCAATCATTAAAGGCAAAATGATCTTATTGATTGTTTGTTAGAGTTGTCTGAACTGAGGGCTGTCTCCTCAGAGATTGAAATTTACTGTGATTGATGGGATCTCATAAACTCAGATCAAACGGAAAATAAAAATGAAACATTGTAAAAGCACATGACCCCAAATAAAAATGTTAGTATCAGAAAAAAGTAAATAAAAATGTACTATATACATTAACCAATGGTGTCTGCTTCCCAGTGGCTATCACTTAAATGTACTGCAACAAATATTTTGATGTTATATTCTAGAATTCATCCTGTGTCTGGGTGGGTCTCTACTGCTGTCTCTCAGCTAGGTTGTGACTTCACCTTCCAGTCTGTAAGTGCTGTGAGCTGTTGGTTGACCCTGCAGAGAAGGCTGGGATTGCTGCCTGATGTTCCTTCTCCAAAACACAAAATATGTGAAGGGAAACTTCTTGGAGAAAATATCTACCTTTTTGGAGAAAAGATGGACACACACAAAAATTGTAATCAGTTAAGGGCAATTGCCTGCCTGGTTGTAACTCCATGGATACCTGAGGTTTAGTAAACATGCCCTCAGGAATGTGGCTGGAAGCTAGGAGAATTAGGCAGCTGACAAACCTGATGGACTATCTTTCATTTGTGCTAATATTTTGAAACCAACTGACCTAAAGAAAAGTCTACCTTTCATTATAAGATTGGCATCTTGAAGGATTTGAAATTGACTGATGCCTGTGTCTCTTCAAGACCAGAATAAATAATGAATAATTATGCCAATAAATCATATAAATAATACAATAGCTGCCATTCTAGTTCATTTTATATCCTTGGTGCCCATCACAGAACCATTTCTTTTCTTATTCACTAAGCCTCTCCTGATTCTCCTGTGCATTCCTTCTCATTGGTGATGGTTTTTGCTTGGTTTTTACTTTTGGTGAAAGCCATGGAAAAAAAAAATTATCCCAGTAATGCATAAGCCTGTGCCAGTATATCTCCTGATACAGACATGATTTTACTACCAACAAAATAATTTTGCTCTAGTAACTTATGTTATTCTGGGAGGTGGTAGAATTTCATGAAATTTACAGCAATAGCAGGAATTCTGCCAGTTTTACCAATACGACTGACTGCCTCAGGTATTTCAGGATGGTTTTAACAGCAAACTATTTCTAGGAGACAAGAATTTCCTTTTCTTTTTTCTTACTTTTGCTATAAGAATCATCCACTGCTTACAGTAAATGTAGCTGACCCAGTGCTAACATGATTTCTCTGAATACACAGGAAAGGACAAACTGTCTCCCAGCCAACAAAACAGAAGTGAGTAGTGAGGTTATTAATGTAAAGAAATCCTGATATAGCCCAGGGAAGATTTTTAGCATGTAATCAATAAATAACAATGAGTTCCAGGTATGTTTGTGTCATTTACCTATGTACAGAGACAGAAGTCTGTGGTGTTAGTAGCTTGGTAAAGGAACTTTTCACTGATTCCTGTATGAATTTTGAATTAAGAGTGGTGTAGTTTTGTGAGGAGGGAGAATGAGAGTATCTCCTTTTCCTCTTCTTACCAGAATTATTGGAAACTCTGCAAATAGAGGCTGATGATCATTTAGGAGGTTTCTTCTCATGATGGATTAATCCCAGGGACAAGGAAAAACTTACTCTCCAAGGTTTTCCTTGCTACAGTGGTACATAAGCCCCCATTATTAGCTTCCTCAGTCCAGATCCCATAATCAACAATTATTTTCCATACCATTAAAACACACACAACATTGCCCTCCAGCATCTGCAACACGTGCTTTTATCAACCCTCCCTGATTTGCACTGGGGCTTAAGTCATTCCTGAGCCCCACAGTCATGCATGGAGCACAGCCAGGGCTGTCTGTGCCATCAAAGCACACAGCCAACACAGTTTGGGAATCCTGCTGCTGCTCTGTAGCCAGCAATGCATCTTCCCTAATCCTGCCTCTCAGAGTCATTTTTTCCTAATCATTTTTCTAAGCAAAGTTAGCAGCTATGCCCACTTCGGAAATGGTTTTGCTTAGACTAAGAAGCTGTCACAGTGCTGAGAAAGCTGCAGCTTTAACCAGATTTCATCTTTGTGTGTCACTGCTCATGTCAAAGTATAAATGTACTCAGACATAAGAGTTGTCCTGCTTTCATCAAGGGAGCCAGCCTGCCTTCGCCTAGTTCTGCTTGGTTAAGCTTGTTATTTAAATTGTTAAAATTGAGACATCGGCAGTAAATTTCAGAGAAGATATAACAATTATTAGATACAAGCAGGGCTCTTGTACTTGTGAACATATCATGCTCTCCATCCACATGGAATTAGCCACAAATAATTTACAGCAGTTTCTTTAAGAATATCCCCCATAGTACTTTGATGGCATTAAATCACAGTTATTCCCAACTGGATCATATTTCCAACTTTAGATAGATGTGATGCTCCATCAGCACTGTGGCTCAGCACTCCAAGGGACTACCTTTTAAACCTGCCAGCTCTTGAAGAACTGAGCTTTGATTCCCAGTGCTGCCTCCTGGCTGAGACCTGTGAGGGTCAGTGTCTCTGTATACCATGCCAGGCAGTGTAGCCACCCCTTGGAGAATAGGAGAGGTGACCTTGTGCCACTCAAATTCCACAGGAAAATGACTGACTATAGGACAGACTAGGGCTCACATCTTGCTCTGGTGACTGCAGGCAAGAGGAATCACTGCTGAGGATGGAGGTTAAAAACAAGTGTCAGGTGAAAGCTGAAAATGGAATATCAAAAAGGGGCAACATGTTTAAATATATATGTAAGTAAAATGAGAGACTTGTTAATCTTTTTAGGGAAACTGATTTTTGTTTTCCATCTAGGCAGACTTCCACATAAGCCTCTCACTCCCTCACAGGAGATGATCATAAACAGCTAGAAGGTTAAAAGGCAATGGACTAATGAACTAAAGCTGCCTAAAGCAAGAATGGGAAGGAGGAAGGGCCAGCAGAAGATGCCTGTGGTGCTGTTTGTTCCCCTGAAGAAACATCCTGTTTTTGATGGCACATCTGCTGAGTGCCCACAGGTGCAGGATGCAAACAGATACCTGCAGGTGCTGCAAATACCTGGGCAGGGATTTCTACAGCCTTCAGACCTCCATGGGACACCCAAACAGCCAGACTTGAGTAGCACAGTAAAGGTCACCAGATTCCCCCCTTTCCACAGAGAGAACTGGAAAGACGATGGAAGCTCTGTATTGTCTTCCCTCCTGCACCATCAGCTCCCTGCTGAGAAGCAGAAGGGGAAGGCTAAGGAGTGATTTGTGTTAGGAGAAGACCAGGGTCACACTATATCTTCTTTGAAACACATGTTAAAACAGAGATCAATACATGGCTCCTAGAGTTACAGTTTGGCTCCTGCCCTTTACTCACAATAGTGTGAAGGCTTCAGTCTAAGCTTCTAGAATTAAGGGAAAGAAATAATATTGCCATTGAATCCTAAGAGGCTTTTGTTGTAAGATTTAATAGACACAGGTCTGTGAACACTGGAAGGTGGCTGGAAGGCCTTGGAGAGGGAGAAATGGAAAGCCTGGTCAGTAAGACCTGTGTTGTTGGTTTTATAGAGATAGATAAAATATTTTTCCCCTGCAATTTTCTTTATGTTCAAATTCAGGCAAAAATTGTGGTGGGGAGGACATGTAGCTCTGAAACGAGAGGAGAGGAGAGGAGAGGAGAGGAGAGGAGAGGAGAGGAGAGGAGAGGAGAGGAGAGGAGAGGAGAGGGAGGAGAGGAGAGGAGAGGAGAGGAGAGGGAGGAGAGGAGAGGAGAGGAGGAGAGGAGAGGAGAGGAGAGGAGGAGAGGAGAGGAGAGGAGAGGAGAGGAGAGGAGAGGAGAGGAGAGGAGAGGAGAGGAGAGGAGAGGAGAGGAGAGGAGAGGAGAGGAGAGGAGAGGAGAGGAGAGGAGAGGAGAGGAGAGGAGAGGAGAGAGAGGAGAGGAGAGGAGAGGAGAGGAGAGGAGAGGAGAGGAGAGGAGAGGAGAGGAGAGGAGAGGAGAGGAGAGGAGAGGAGAGGAGAGGAGAGGAGAGGGTGCTTGGACTCATTAACTCACTCTGTGCCCAGATAGTGCCTGGCAGTACATAGTCCCATTGCATTTTTACAGAGGCAACCTTGCACATAGTCATGCCTATTAGGTGACTAACCATGTCTTTATGGGGCAGGAGGGTGTTCCTGCTTGAAGCCAAAACCAGAGGACTCATTTTTCTTCTCAAGCAGAACTTCTGCAGTTCATCCAATGCCCTGGTGGCAAACTGCTGTGTTATTTGTCCAGTGCATCCAGTGTGTCTGAACACCTTGCTGTTATTGTGCAGATGCAGAGCAGCTCATCTGCAGCAGATTGACACATCTCTGACCCATCAGACATGCCACTCATCCTAGTGCCAGCCTGTGCTTGTCCATCTCTCTCTTGTCCAGTACACCCAGCTGCACTGAGCCACGGCAGAACTGCATTTCTGAGCATGTCTTGATATACCAGGAGATGCAATCACATGAGAATTGCATGTTACAGGTCAGGGATGTTAGCTGTAAGGGCAAGGGATATTGACAGAGATGCTAGTGTCCTTGCCAGAGGTGGAAACAAGGAGGGCAATGAGAGAGCAAATCAAATCAGAGGGACATTGGAAATCTGATCTAGATGGCAAAAACTAAAAGAAAATTAAGAGAAAAGTATTTAAAACTGTTTTAATTTGATTCCACATTGACAAAGGGGATCTTCTCACTCCTGTTAGCACAGATTTTATTCTAGTATATAGGAAATTTTCTGTCTCTTTTGCGAAAGGTTGGCAAGACAACTATCAATGAGCAAACAGGACTACACAGAGAATAACTACCTTCTGGGGATCTGATACTTGGAGGAACTGGGTGCTGAGAGATGTGGGTGCTGAGAGAGGCCTTCCCAGCATGAGACACTGACCATACCAGAAGTCAAGGCCATGGCAGAAGAAGCCATGGTGAGAGGTGAGAGCCTGGTACCTGGACTGTTCATCCATCCAGTTCACTGTGGAGCACCTGAGAATGGAAACATGTATGTGGACCTGCTGTCTTTGGGGCTGTTTCACTCTCTGTGAATGAAATTTGAATCTTTCAGGTGAAGCATTTGAGCTGAACCCGGCAGCTTTCACCAAGTCATACTGTGTTACTGAGTGCTCTCCTCAGTGAGGTGATTTTCCAGAGGGAGAACCCAAAAATCTCCTTTCTGAATGACTTTTGCTCCTTGCATAAAAGCAAAAATGTCAATCCATTTTTTAAAAAAGTCACTCGTACAGAAAACACTCATACAAAAATGACCCATACAAGCCTAAATTGTCATTCTCAAGGGTGTGCTGCTAAAAGAGCCTGCAAATGCCATTGGGCTTGGCTTTCATCTTTTCTCTCTCAGTGTGACTATGACATGTGCTGGTATTTGCTTTGTGAGATAACAACAGACATAGGATATTTCAGGAAATGCAAGGAGACAGCTAACCATAATATCTGCAACATTATCAAAGTCAGTATAATGCTGGTCTGAGCCTAACAGGAAAGCAGCAGTGGTACAAACTGGACACACAGCTTGAAAAATGTCATGTCTCATTATCAGCAATGCAACTAGTCAATCCTTGGTTAAAAGTGACTGTGAGTCTGTGGAAGGAATGCAGTGCTGCACACTCCCCAGGCGTGATTCAAGTTTTCAATGTGTGGCATCTTCACTTTAAAATATCTTGCTAACTAGGTATGGCTTGTTGACAACATTCCAAAAATCCTGACGGCTGGACAGTGCCTGAATGGAAGAGGAAAGCTTTGCTTTCATTTCTCCTGGCCTGCCTTCCTCAGCATTGTTCTCCTGCGAGCCCCAGCGCGCTCCTGCTTCAGCCTGAGCACCAATAAGCACATTTTACAATTGTTTGCTGGGTTCAAAACACTTGAAACATTTCAAAGCACCTGACATCCTTTCAAGTTAGCTGCTAAAAAAGCGAGTGCAAGCAGAATGGGTTTCAGAGAAGCTCTGTCAATCAGCACTCAATCTGTATGTTCTCCGAGACATTCCTTATCCTGGCTGATTTATTTCATATTAAAAGGGCTGTCAATCTGTATCACAAGAACAGGTTGGGAAAAAAAATGAGTGATGTCTGTGACTTTTTTTTTGTTTATTTAAAATGATATTTCCCCCCTTCTTTGTTCCCCCTCCCCTTTCTCTCTTATCCACCCCCACCTCTATTTTTCTCTGCAGGTATAGTATGAGTGTTGTATACCACACGCATCTAAATTAGAAATATATTTTGCAAAGCTTCCTTTTTTTATCCATCAAATATATCCCTTTTACCATCTGATAGCTTGGCAACAGGATCATCTCTCTTTCAGTTAAAATAAATGGGCCAGTAAAGTGGTGGAATATTCACTGTGCTGAAAAGACTTTACACTAGTTAATGTACACTGTGTGTTGTGGGTTTCATTAGAGCAGAATACTAATGATACACTGCATGTCTCCCCACGGTACCACTTTATTGTACCAGCTGTATTATTGTTTTATATTAATATATTGATTATTGTCATCTTCTCTCATGTGTGTGTTTCGTCTCCTAACTTTTTTCTCCTGGCATTGCTTACCTCCTGCATTTGGCAATTGTTTTCAATATCACATTTTTGGAATGAATGTTGATATTTATATGATTTCTTTTTGTTTTCCCCCATGTCTCCAAAGTAATTAATTTCTCTTGTTTGCTGCACAGATGTTGGTATATTTTTCAGTGAAACTTGATAAAGAATGACACCTTCACATACAGGTAGAGAGAAAAATAGGATAAATGTCTTGGCATCTAAGATCACAAGGTAGTATCTACAAGGAGGGGTATCTAAACTTGCAGAAGACCCATTCTTGGGGTTGGACATAGAAAGATCTGATTTCCAGATTTTTTTCAGTTTGTTTGACTAATGAACTCATAGATCTGGTTTGCTGTAGCTGTGAGATAACCCTTGTACCTAGGCTGGGTGACTCTTTTGTTCATCTGAGAAAATGAGAGGTGAAAGCTGAATTACTGGTAAGAATTTGTGATTTAGCAATACTTGGAATGTATCATTTTGATCTGTGTCAATTCAGCAGCTAACACCATGGGACCTGGTCCAGGTCTGGAGCTGGAAGCTCCACTATGGCAGTATAGGTAACAAAGACTGGTAAACCCACTGTTATGCAGATTTTTATGTCCTGTGCCTGAGAAACAGTGAATTCTCACAGTATTTTTTAAGGTGTCATAATACATCTCTGTCATGGCTTTCTCACAGAGAGCTTGCTGATGATGGTAAATCTGTGAGTCACCAGAGAGAAAAAAGGGGAGGTCTGACAACTGACCCATTGCTGAAGGAAGTTATTCAGTACCCACAACTTCCCCTCAAAATAGTGACTTGTTTGGCTGATTGGTGGGAGACCAGAGGAATCCTGTGAGCTTGGACTGGCACAGGAGGATGTAGACCCTTAAAGGCTCCAGGAAACAAAGATGACTTGGCAAAAGATGTGTGAGTGTGGCCAGGTGATTCATGTGTGGAACAGCCAGTGCATGGCCCTGCCCTCTCCAGGTGTGCATGAGGTTGTGAGCCTGACAGCTGCAAATTGTCCTTGATACTCCTGCCCAGCTTGTGGTGTGGGAAAGTTTTGGTACCTCCTCCTGACAAAACAGTGTGGATGAACCCTCTGCTGCCCACAGCAGAGCTGTGTGCAAGTGAAGGGTCTGCAGTGACAGGCACGGCCAGAGTGTTGTTTGTCCTGCTGCCCAGGAGTGAAGGTGATAAGCATTAACTCATAATCAACACAGGAAGGGGTGGGAAAAATCTGCATTTGAAAAGAAGGTACCAAAATTCTGTGTGAATCAGGTGACAGTGCTGGGCTTCATGGCCACAGAGCTGCTGAGCTGGTGTCTGTAACACTGAGCATCCTTCCACCAGCACAGTACCTCCCATGCTGGAAAATCAACATGTGTTTGCAAGCCCTGCTGCTGAGGTACAAGAGATGTTAGACAATATGTAAGTGCAATAATAAGAGAACTTTGTAAATTCAACAGCAATTAAGGAAGGAAGATGGAAGCTTTTCTGACCATAAAGTAATAATCAATGACTAACAACTTTTTAATTGAACAACAAAATGGAAGGAGACTCAAAGACTGCCATGTAGACTATAAAAGCATTGGAATAATCCATACTGAGCCCCTGAAAATAAATGTTTTCACCCACTTCATGTATTTGCTATTCTGCCAGTTAAGCCACAAGGAAAGGTCTTTTTGACAAAGCCTATTCTGTCACTAGAACATATTCCTGGGGGCAATTCCTCTAACCTCTTCAGCTCAAATTTTAAACTGATATTACCCACCAGCTCTCTCCATGGAGTGAGTTAGCATGACTTGCTGACTCCAATAGGGAAAAAAACAATTTGCAGTCCTTATGGGTATGATTGACCTTGATGGATCACCC